>NW_027469085.1:1496342-2244514 GCF_051020765.1 Lasioglossum baleicum
GCTTTGGATTCGAAGAATTGCAAGCTCTTATTATCACCACTGGTCCAGCGAAACGTGACAATTAAGCTGTACAACCCAATATTGCGCCAACGCAGAGTGGAACCACGCGCAGGATCTCGTTCTGCAACCGTAGCAGAGATGGGCGCGTTCGAAGAATACGCGATCATCCACGAAGGGTATTTCGATTCGTCGGTTGACGACGTGATAAAGAAAAATTGGAATTTATTCTGCAAGGCTCCCCGTCCCACTGACGAGGCGGAGCCGTAGCCTCCGCAAGAATATAAACAATTAACGTCTCGCCCCCCATCGGGGCGCGGTAAAATTATCAAACGTTGACCGGTTCGCGACTATAAAAAGTTTGGGGAGCACTGCTGTACAGCACATGTGAGAGCTTTGGGATTCGAATAATTGCAAGCTCTTAATATCATCATAGGTCTTGCAAACCCTAAGAATTAAGCTTTGGAGCCCAATATTGCACCAAGACAGAGTGGCACCACGCGCAGGATATCGTTCTGCAACCGTAGCAGAGATGGACCCGTTCGAAGAATACGCGACCATCCACAAAGGGTCATTTGGATTCGTCGGAGAACGACGTGATAAAGAAAAGTTGGAATTTATTCTGCGAGGCTCTCCGTCTCACTGGTGAGACAGGGCCGAAGCCTCCGAAAAGATATAAACAATTATCGTCCCCGTCCTCAACGGGACGCGGTAAAATTATCAAACGTTGACCGGTTCGCGACTATAAAAAGTTTGGGGAGCACTGCTGTACAGCACAAGTGAGAGCTTTGGGATTCGAAGAATTGCAAGCTCTTAATATCATCATAGGTCTTGCAAACCCTAAGAATTAAGCTTTGGAGCCCAATATTGCACCAAGACAGAGTGGAACCTCGCGCAGGATATCGTTCTGCAACCGTAGCAGAGATGGACCCGTTCGAAGAATACGCGACCATCCACAAAGGGTCATTCCGATTCGTCGGAGAACGACGTGATAAAGAATAATTGGAATTTATTCTGCGAGGCTCCCCGTCCCACTGACGAGGCGGGGCCGAAGCCTCCGCAAGAATATAAACAATTAACGTCTCGCCCCCCATCGGGGCGCGGTAAAATTATCAAACGTTGACCGGTTCGCGGCTAGAAAAAGTTTTGGGAGCACTGCTGTAAAGCACAAGTGAGAGCTTTTGGATTCGAAGAATTGCAAGCTCTTAATATCACCATAGGTCTTGCGAATCCTGAGAATTAAGCTGTGGAGCCCAATATTGCACCAAGACAGAGTGGAACCACGCGCAGGATATCGTCCTGCAACCGTAGCAGAGATGGACCCGTTCGAAGAATACGCGACCATCCACAAAGGGTATTTCGATTCGTCGGTTGACGACGTGATAAAGAAAAATTGGTATTAGTTCTGCGAGGCTCCCCGTCCCACTGACGAGGCGGGGCCGAAGCCTCCGCAAGAATATAAACAATTAACGTCTCGCTCCTCATCGGGGCGCGGTAAAATTATCAAACGTTGACCGGTTCGCGACTATAAAAAGTTTGGGGAGCACTGCTGTACAGCACAAGTGAGAGCTTTGGGATTCGAAGAATTGCAAGCTCTTAATATCATCATAGGTCTTGCAAACCCTAAGAATTAAGCTTTGGAGCCCAATATTGCACCAACACAGAGTGGCACCACGCGCAGGATATCGTTCTGCAACCGTAGCAGAGATGGACCCGTTCGAAGAATACGCGACCATCCACAAAGGGTCATTTGGATTCGTCGGAGAACGACGTGATAAAGAAAAGTTGGAATTTATTCTGCGAGGCTCTCCGTCTCACTGGTGAGACAGGGCCGAAGCCTCCGAAAGAATATAAACAATTATCGTCCCCGTCCTCAACGGGACGCGGTAAAATTATCAAACGTTGACCGGTTCGCGACTATAAAAAGTTTGGGGAGCACTGCTGAACAGCACAAGTGAGAGCTTTGGGATTCGAAGAATTGCAAGCTCTTAATATCATCATAGGTCTTGCAAACCCTAAGAATTAAGCTTTGGAGCCCAATATTGCACCAAGACAGAGTGGAACCTCGCGCAGGATATCGTTCTGCAACCGTAGCAGAGATGGACCCGTTCGAAGAATACGCGACCATCCACAAAGGGTCATTCCGATTCGTCGGAGAACGACGTGATAAAGAATAATTGGAATTTATTCTGCGAGGCTCCCCGTCCCACTGACGAGGCGTGGCCGAAGCCTCCGCAAGAATATAAACAATTAACGTCTCGCCCCTCATCGGGGCGCGGTAAAATTATCAAACGTTGACCGGTTCGCGACTATAAAAAGTTTGGGGAGCACTGCTGTACAGCACAAGTGAGAGCTTTGGGATTCGAAGAATTGCAAGCTCTTAATATCATCATAGGTCTTGCAAACCCTAAGAATTAAGCTTTGGAGCCCAATATTGCACCAAGACAGAGTGGAACCTCGCGCAGGATATCGTTCTGCAACCGTAGCAGAGATGGACCCGTTCGAAGAATACGCGACCATCCACAAAGGGTCATTCCGATTCGTCGGAGAACGACGTGATAAAGAATAATTGGAATTTATTCTGCGAGGCTCCCCGTCCCACTGACGATGCGGGGCCGAAGCCTCCGCAAGAATATAAACAATTAACGTCTCGCCCCCCATCGGGGCGCGGTAAAATTATCAAACGTTGACCGGTTCGCGGCTATAAAAAGTTTGGGGAGCACTGCTGTACAGCACAAGTGAGAGCTTTTGGATTCGATGCATTGCAAGCTCTTAATATCACCATAGGTCTTGCGAACCCTGAGAATTAAGCTGTGGAGCCCAATATTGCACCAAGACAGAGTGGAACCACGCGCAGGATATCGTTCTGCAACCGTAGCAGAGATGGACCCGTTCGATGAATACGCGACCATCCACAAAGGGTCATTTGGATTCGTCGGAGAACGACGTGATAAAGAAAAGTTGGAATTTATTCTGCGAGGCTCTCCGTCTCACTGGTGAGACAGGGCCGAAGCCTCCGAAAAGATATAAACAATTATCGTCCCCGTCCTCAACGGGACGCGGTAAAATTATCAAACGTTGACCGGTTCGCGACTATAAAAAGTTTGGGGAGCACTGCTGTACAGCACAAGTGAGAGCTTTGGGATTCGAAGAATTGCAAGCTCTTAATATCATCATAGGTCTTGCAAACCCTAAGAATTAAGCTTTGGAGCCCAATATTGCACCAAGACAGAGTGGAACCTCGCGCAGGATATCGTTCTGCAACCGTAGCAGAGATGGACCCGTTCGAAGAATACGCGACCATCCACAAAGGGTCATTCCGATTCGTCGGAGAACGACGTGATAAAGAATAATTGGAATTTATTCTGCGAGGCTCCCCGTCCCACTGACGAGGCGGGGCCGAAGCCTCCGCAAGAATATAAACAATTAACGTCTCGCCCCCCATCGGGGCGCGGTAAAATTATCAAACGTTGACCGGTTCGCGGCTATAAAAAGTTTGGGGAGCACTGCTGTACAGCACAAGTGAGAGCTTTTGGATTCGATGCATTGCAAGCTCTTAATATCACCATAGGTCTTGCGAACCCTGAGAATTAAGCTGTGGAGCCCAATATTGCACCAAGACAGAGTGGAACCACGCGCAGGATATCGTTCTGCAACCGTAGCAGAGATGGATCCGTTCGAAGAATACGCGACCATCCACAAAGGGTCATTTCGATTCGTCGGAGAACGACGTGATAAAGAAAAGTTGGAATTTATTCTGCGAGGCTCCCCGTCCCACTGACGAGGCGGGGCCGAAGCCTCCGCAAGAATATAAACAATTAACGTCTCGCCCCCCATCGGGGCGCGGTAAAATTATCAAACGTTTACCGGTTTGCGACTATAAAAAGTTTGGCGAGCACTGCTGTACAGCACAAGTGAGAGCTTTGAGATTCGAAGAATTGCAAGCTCTTAATATCACCATAGGTCTTGCAAACCCTGAGAATTAAGCTTTGGAGCCCAATATTGCACCAAGACAGAGTGGAACCTCGCGCAGGATATCGTTCTGCAACCGTAGCAGAAATGGACCCGTTCGAAGAATACGCGGGCATCCACAAAGGGTATTTCGATTCGTCGGAGAACGACGTGATAAAGAAAAATTGGAATTTATTCTGCGAGGCTCTCCGTCTCACTGGTGAGACAGGGCCGAAGCCGCCGCAAAAAATAAACAATTATCGTCCCCCTCCTCCTCCAAAAGGTTGGTGCGCACTGCTGTAAAGCACAAGTGAAAGCTTTTGGATTCGAAGAATTGCAAGCTCTTATTATCACCACTGGTCCAGCGAAACGTAACAATTAAGCTGTACAACCCAATATTGCGCCAACGCAGAGTGGAACCACGCGCAGGATCTCGTTCTGCAACCGTAGCAGAGATGGGCGCGTTCGAAGAATACGCGATCATCCACGAAGGGTATTTCGATTCGTCGGTTGACGACGTGATAAAGAAAAATTGGAATTTATTCTGCAAGGCTCCCCGTCCCACTGACGAGGCGGGGCCGAAGCCTCCGCAAGAATATAAACAATTAACGTCTCGCCCCCCATCGGGGCGCGGTAAAATTATCAAACGTTGACCGGTTCGCGACTATAAAAAGTTTGGGGAGCACTGCTGTACAGCACAAGTGAGAGCTTTGGGATTCGAATAATTGCAAGCTCTTAATATCATCATAGGTCTTGCAAACCCTAAGAATTAAGCTTTGGAGCCCAATATTGCACCAAGACAGAGTGGAACCTCGCGCAGGATATCGTTCTGCAACCGTAGCAGAGATGGACCCGTTCGAAGAATACGGGACCATCCACAAAGGGTCATTCCGATTCGTCGGAGAACGACGTGATAAAGAATAATTGGAATTTATTCTGCGAGGCTCCCCGTCCCACTGACGAGGCGGGGCCGAAGCCTCCGCAAGAATATAAACAATTAACGTCTCGCCCCCCATCGGGGCGCGGTAAAATTATCAAACGTTGACCGGTTCGCGTCTATAAAAAGTTTGGGGAGCACTGCTGAACAGCACAAGTGAGAGCTTTGGGATTCGAAGAATTGTAAGCTCTTAATATCATCATAGGTCTTGCAAACCCTAAGAATTAAGCTTTGGAGCCCAATATTGCACCAAGACAGAGTGGAACCTCGCGCAGGATATCGTTCTGCAACCGTAGCAGAGATGGACCCGTTCGAAGAATACGCGACCATCCACAAAGGGTCATTCCGATTCGTCGGAGAACGACGTGATAAAGAATAATTGGAATTTATTCTGCGAGGCTCCCCGTCCCACTGACGAGGCGGGGCCGAAGCCTCCGCAAGAATATAAACAATTAACGTCTCGCCCCCCATCGGGGCGCGGTAAAATTATCAAACGTTGACCGGTTCGCGGCTATAAAAAGTTTTGGGAGCACTAATGTAAAGCAGAAGTGAGAGCTTTTGGATTCGAAGAATTGCAAGCTCTTAATATCACCACAGGTCTTGCGAACCCTGAGAATTAAGCTGTGGAGCCCAATATTGCACCAAGACAGAGTGGAACCACGCGCAGGATATCGTTCTGCAACCGTGGCAGAGATGGACCCGTTCGAAGAATACGCGACAATCCACAAAGGGTCATTTCGATTCGTCGGAGAACGACGTGATAAAGAATAATTGGAATTTATTCTGCGAGGCTCCCCGTCCCACTGACGAGGCGGGGCCGAAGCCTCCGCAAGAATATAAACAATTAACGTCTCGCCCCTCATCGGGGCGCGGTAAAATTATCAAACGTTGATCGGTTCGCGACTATAAAAAGTTTGGGGAGCACTGCTGTACAGCACAAGTGAGAGCTTTGGGATTCGAAGAATTGCAAGCTCTTAATATCACCATAGGTCTTGCGAACCCTGAGAATTAAGCTGTGGAGCCCAATATTGCACCAAGACAGAGTGGAACCACGCGCAGGATATCGTTCTGCAACCGTAGCAGAGATGGACCCGTTCGAAGAATACGCGACCATCCACAAAGGGTCATTTCGATTCGTCGGAGAACGACGTGATAAAGAAAAATTGGAATTTATTCTGCGAGGCTCTCCGTCTCACTGGTGAGACAGGGCCGAAGCCGCCGCAAAAAATAAACAATTATCGTCCCCCTCCTCCTCCAAAAGGTTGGTGCGCACTGCTGTAAAGCACAAGTGAAAGCTTTTGGATTCGAAGAATTGCAAGCTCTTATTATCACCACTGGTCCAGCGAAACGTGACAATTAAGCTGTACAACCCAATATTGCGCCAACGCAGAGTGGAACCACGCGCAGGATCTCGTTCTGCAACCGTAGCAGAGATGGGCGCGTTCGAAGAATACGCGATCATCCACGAAGGGTATTTCGATTCGTCGGTTGACGACGTGATAAAGAAAAATTGGAATTTATTCTGCAAGGCTCCCCGTCCCACTGACGAGGCGGGGCCGAAGCCTCCGCAAGAATATAAACAATTAACGTCTCGCCCCCCATCGGGGCGCGGTAAAATTATCAAACGTTGACCGGTTCGCGGCTATAAAAAGTTTGGGGAGCACTGCTGTACAGCACAAGTGAGAGCTTTTGGATTCGATGCATTGCAAGCTCTTAATATCACCATAGGTCTTGCGAATCCTGAGAATTAAGCTGTGGAGCCCAATATTGCACCAACACAGAGTGGCACCACGGGCAGGATATCGTTCTGCAACCGTAGCAGAGATGGACCCGTTCGAAGAATACGCGACCATCCACAAAGGGTCATTCCGATTCGTCGGAGAACGACGTGATAAAGAATAATTGGAATTTATTCTGCGAGGCTCCCCGTCCCACTGACGAGGCGGGGCCGAAGCCTCTGCAAGAATATAAACAATTAACGTCTCGCCCCCCATCGGGGCGCTGTAAAATTATCAAACGTTGACCGGTCCGCGGCTATAAAAAGTTTGGGGAGCACTGCTGTACAGCACAAGTGAGAGCTTTTGGATTCGATGCATTGCAAGCTCTTAATATCACCATAGGTCTTGCGAATCCTGAGAATTAAGCTGTGGAGCCCAATATTGCACCAAGACAGAGTGGAACCACGCGCAGGATATCGTTCTGCAACCGTAGCAGAGATGGACCCGTTCGAAGAATACGCGACCATCCACAAAGGGTATTTCGATTCGTCGGTTGACGACGTGATAAAGAAAAATTGGAATTTATTCTGCGAGGCTCCCCGTCCCACTGACGAGGCGGGGCCGAAGCCTCCGCAAGAATATAAACAATTAACGTCTCGCCCCCCATCGGGCGCGGTAAAATTATCAAACGTTGACCGGTTCGCGACTATAAAAAGTTTTGGGAGCACTGCTGTAAAGCACAAGTGAGAGCTTTTGGATTCGAAGAATTGCAAGCTCTTAATATCACCATAGGTCTTGCGAACCCTGAGAATTATGCTGTGGAGCCCAATATTGCACCAAGACAGAGTGGAACCACGCGCAGGATATCGTTCTGCAACCGTAGCAGAGATGGACCCGTTCGAAGAATACGTGACAATCCACAAAGGGTCATTTCGATTCGTCGGAGAACGACGTGATAAAGAAAAGTTAGAATTTATTCTGCGAGGCTCTCCGTCTCACTGGTGAGACAGGACCGGAGCCTCCGCAAAAATATAAACAATCATCGTCCCCCTCCTCAACGGGACGCGGTAAAATTATCAAACGTTGAACGGCCCGCGGCTATAATAAGGTTGGTGCGCACTGCTGTAAAGCACAAGTGAAAGCTTTTGGATTCGAAGAATTGCAAGCCCTTGCTATCACCACTGGTCTAGCGAAACGTGGGAATTAAGCTGTACAACCCAATATTCCACCAACACAGAGTGGAACCACGCGCAGGATCTCGTTCTGCAACCGCAGCAGAGATGGACCCGTTCGAAGAATACGCGACCATCCACAAAGGGTCATTCCGATTCGTCGGAGAACGACGTGATAAAGAATAATTGGAATTTATTCTGCGAGGCTCCCCGTCCCACTGACGAGGCGGGGCCGAAGCCTCTGCAAGAATATAAACAATTAACGTCTCGCCCCCCATCGGGGCGCTGTAAAATTATCAAACGTTGACCGGTCCGCGGCTATAAAAAGTTTGGGGAGCACTGCTGTACAGCACAAGTGAGAGCTTTTGGATTCGATGCATTGCAAGCTCTTAATATCACCATAGGTCTTGCGAATCCTGAGAATTAAGCTGTGGAGCCCAATATTGCACCAAGACAGAGTGGAACCACGCGCAGGATATCGTTCTGCAACCGTAGCAGAGATGGACCCGTTCGAAGAATACGCGACCATCCACAAAGGGTATTTCGATTCGTCGGTTGACGACGTGATAAAGAAAAATTGGAATTTATTCTGCGAGGCTCCCCGTCCCACTGACGAGGCGGGGCCGAAGCCTCCGCAAGAATATAAACAATTAACGTCTCGCCCCCCATCGGGCGCGGTAAAATTATCAAACGTTGACCGGTTCGCGACTATAAAAAGTTTTGGGAGCACTGCTGTAAAGCACAAGTGAGAGCTTTTGGATTCGAAGAATTGCAAGCTCTTAATATCACCATAGGTCTTGCGAACCCTGAGAATTATGCTGTGGAGCCCAATATTGCACCAAGACAGAGTGGAACCACGCGCAGGATATCGTTCTGCAACCGTAGCAGAGATGGACCCGTTCGAAGAATACGTGACAATCCACAAAGGGTCATTTCGATTCGTCGGAGAACGACGTGATAAAGAAAAGTTAGAATTTATTCTGCGAGGCTCTCCGTCTCACTGGTGAGACAGGACCGGAGCCTCCGCAAAAATATAAACAATCATCGTCCCCCTCCTCAACGGGACGCGGTAAAATTATCAAACGTTGAACGGCCCGCGGCTATAATAAGGTTGGTGCGCACTGCTGTAAAGCACAAGTGAAAGCTTTTGGATTCGAAGAATTGCAAGCCCTTGCTATCACCACTGGTCTAGCGAAACGTGGGAATTAAGCTGTACAACCCAATATTCCACCAACACAGAGTGGAACCACGCGCAGGATCTCGTTCTGCAACCGCAGCAGAGATGGACCCGTTCGAAGAATACGCGACCATCCACAAAGGGTCATTTCGATTCGTCGGAGAACGACGTGATAAAGAATAATTGGAATTTATTCTGCGAGGCTCCCCGTCCCACTGACGAGGCGGGGCCGAAGCCTCCGCAAGAATATAAACAATTAACGTCTCGCCCCCCATCGGGGCGCGGTAAAATTATCAAACGTTGACCGGTTCGCGGCTATAAAACGTTTGGGGAGCACTGCTGTACAGCACAAGTGAGAGCTTTTCGATTCGATGCATTGCAAGCTCTTAATATCACCATAGGTCTTGCGAACCCTGAGAATTAAGCTGTGGAGCCCAATATTGCACCAAGACAGAGTGGAACCACGCGCAGGATATCGTTCTGCAACCGTAGCAGAGATGGACCCGTTCGAAGAATACGCGATCATCCACGAAGGGTATTTCGATTCGTCGGTTGACGACGTGATAAAGAAAATTTGGTATTTGTTCTGCGAGGCTCCCCGTCCCACTGGCGAGGCGGGGCCGAAGCCTCCGCAAGAATATAAACAATTAACGTCTCGCCCCTCATCGGGGCGCGGTAAAATTATCAAACGTTGACCGGTTCGCGACTATAAAAAGTTTGGGGAGCACTGCTGGAAAGCACAAGTGAGAGCTTTTGGATTCGAAGAATTGCAAGCTCTTAATATCACCATAGGTCTTGCGAACCCTGAGAATTAAGCTGTGGAGCCCAATATTGCAACAAGACAGAGTGGAACCACGCGCAGGATATCGTTCTGCAACCGTAGCAGAAATGGACCCGTTCGAAGAATACGCGACCATCCACAAAGGGTATTTCGATTCGTCGGAGAACGACGTGATAAAGAAAAATTGGAATTTATTCTGCGAGGCTCCCCGTCCCACTGACGAGGCGGGGCCGAAGCCTCCGCAAGAATATAAACAATGAACGTCTCGCCCCCCATCGGGGCGCGGTAAAATTATCAAACGTTGACCGGTTCGCGGCTATAAAAAGTTTGGGGAGCACTGCTGTACAGCACAAGTGAGAGCTTTTGGATTCGATGCATTGCAAGCTCTTAATATCACCATAGGTCTTGCGAACCCTGAGAATTAAGCTGTGGAGCCCAATATTGCACCAAGACAGAGTGGCACCACGCGCAGGATATCGTTCTGCAACCGTAGCAGAGATGGACCCGTTCGAAGAATACGCGACCATCCGCAAAGGGTCATTCCGATTCGTCGGAGAACGACGTGATAAAGAATAATTGGAATTTATTCTGCGAGGCTCCCCGTCCCACTGACGAGGCGGGGCGGAAGCCTCCGCAAGAATATAAACAATTAACGTCTCGCCCCCCATCGGGGCGCGGTAAAATTATCAAACGTTGACCGGTTCGCGACTATAAAAAGTTTTGGGAGCACTGCTGTAAAGCACAAGTGAGAGCTTTTGGATTCGAAGAATTGCAAGCTCTTAATATCACCATAGGTCTTGCGAACCCTGAGAATTAAGCTGTGGAGCCCAATATTGCACCAAGACAGAGTGGAACCACGCGCAGGATATCGTTCTGCAACCGTAGCAGAGATGGACCCGTTCGAAGAATACGCGACCATCCACAAAGGGTATTTCGATTCGTCGGTTGACGACGTGATAAAGAAAAATTGGTATTAGTTCTGCCAGGCTCCCCGTCCCACTGGCGAGGCGGGGCCGAAGCCTCCGCAAGAATATATACAATTAACGTCTCGCCCCTCATCGGGGCGCGGTAACATTATCAAACGTTGACCGGTTCGCGGCTATAAAAAGTTTGGGGAGCACTGCTGTACAGCACAAGTGAGAGCTTTGGGATTCGAAGAATTGCAAGCTCTTAATATCATCATAGGTCTTGCAAACGCTAAGAATTAAGCTTTGGAGCCCAATATTGCACCAAGACAGAGTGGAACCTCGCGCAGGATATCGTTCTGCAACCGTAGCAGAGATGGACACGTTCGAAGAATACGCGACCATCCACAAAGGGTCATTCCGATTCGTCGGAGAACGACGTGATAAAGAATAATTGGAATTTATTCTGCGAGGCTCCCCGTCCCACTGACGAGGCGGGGCCGAAGCCTCCGCAAGAATATAAACAATTAACGTCTCGCCCCCCATCGGGGCGCGGTAAAATTATCAAACGTTGACCGGTTCGCGGCTATAAAAAGTTTTGGGAGCACTGCTGTAAAGCACAAGTGAGAGCTTTGGATTCGAAGAATTGCAAGCTCTTAATATCACCATAGGTCTTGCGAACCCTGAGAATTAAGCTGTGGAGCCCAATATTGCACCAAGACAGAGTGGAACCACGCGCAGGATATCGTTCTGCAACCGTAGCAGAGATGGACCTGTTCGAAGAATACGCGACAATCCACAAAGGGTCATTTCGATTCGTCGGAGAACGACGTGATAAAGAATAATTGGAATTTATTCTGCGAGGCTCCCCGTCCCACTGACGAGGCGGGGCCGAAGCCTCCGCAAGAATATAAACAATTAACGTCTCGCCCCTCATCGGGGCGCGGTAAAATTATCAAACGTTGACCGGTTCGCGACTATAAAAAGTTTGGGGAGCACTGCTGTACAGCACAAGTGAGAGCTTTGGGATTCGAAGAATTGCAAGCTCTTAATATCATCATAGGTCTTGCAAACCCTAAGAATTAAGCTTTGGAGCCCAATACTGCACCAAGACAGAGTGGAACCACGCGCAGGATATCGTTCTGCAACCGTAGCAGAGATGGACCCGTTCGAAGAATACGCGACCATCCACAAAGGGTCATTCCGATTCGTCGGAGAACGACGTGATAAAGAATAATTGGAATTTATTCTGCGAGGCTCCCCGTCCCACTGGCGAGGCGGGGCCGAAGACTCCGCAAGAATATAAACAATTAACGTCTCGCCCCTCATCGGGGCGCGGTAACATTATCAAACGTTGACCGGTTCGCGACTATAAAAAGTTTTGGGAGCACTGCTGTAAAGCACAAGTGAGAGCTTTTGGATTCGAAGAATTGCAAGCTCTTAATATCACCATAGGTCTTGCGAACCCTGAGAATTAAGCTGTGGAGCCCAATATTGCACCAAGACAGAGTGGAACCACGCGCAGGATATCGTTCTGCAACCGTAGCAGAGATGGACCCGTTCGAAGAATACGCGACAATCCACAAAGGGTCATTTCGATTCGTCGGAGAACGACGTGATAAAGAAAAGTTAGAATTTATTCTGCGAGGCTCTCCGTCTCACTGGTGAGACAGGACCGGAGCCTCCGCAAAAAATAAACAATTATCGTCCCCCTCCTCAACGGGACGCGGTAAAATTATCAAACGTTGAACGGCCCGCGGCTATAATAAGGTTGGTGCGCACTGCTGTAAAGCACAAGTGAAAGCTTTTGGATTCGAAGAATTGCAAGCCCTTGGTATCACCACTGGTCTAGCGAAACGTGGGAATTAAGCTGCACAACCCAATATTCCACCAAGACAGAGTGGAACCTCGCGCAGGATATCGTTCTGCAACCGTAGCAGAAATGGACCCGTTCGAAGAATACGCGGGCATCCACAAAGGGTATTTCGATTCGTCGGAGAACGACGTGATAAAGAAAAATTGGAATTTATTCTGCGAGGCTCTCCGTCTCACTGGTGAGACAGGGCCGAAGCCGCCGCAAAAAATAAACAATTATCGTCCCCCTCCTCCTCCAAAAGGTTGGTGCGCACTGCTGTAAAGCACAAGTGAAAGCTTTTGGATTCGAAGAATTGCAAGCTCTTATTATCACCACTGGTCCAGCGAAACGTGACAATTATGCTGTACAACCCAATATTGCTCCAACGCAGAGTGGAACCACGCGCAGGATCTCGTTCTGCAACCGTAGCAGAGATGGGCGCGTTCGAAGAATACGCGATCATCCACGAAGGGTATTTCGATTCGTCGGTTGACGACGTGATAAAGAAAAATTGGTATTTGTTCTGCGAGGATCCCCGTCCCACTGGCGAGGCGGGGCCGAAGCCTCCGCAAGAATATAAACAATTAACGTCTCGCCCCTCATCGCGGCGCGGTAACATTATCAAACGTTGACCGGTTCGCGACTATAAAAAGTTTTGGGAGCACTGCTGTAAAGCACAAGTGAAAGCTTTTGGATTCGAAGAATTGCAAGCTCTTATTATCACCACTGGTCCAGCGAAACGTGACAATTAAGCTGTGCAACCCAATATTGCAACAACACAGAGTGGAACCACGAGCAGGATCTCGTTATGCAACTGTAGCAGAAATGGACCCGTTCGAAGAATACGCGGCCATCCACAATGGGTATTTCGATTCGTCGGAGAACGACGTGATAAAGAAAAAGTGGAATTTATTCTGCGAGGCTCTCCGTCTCACTGGTGAGACAGGGCCGAAGCCTCCGAAAAAATATAAACAATTATAGTCCCCGTCCTCAACGGGACGCTGTAAAATTATCAAACGTTGACCGGTTCGCGACTATAAAAAGTTTGGGGAGCACTGCTGTACAGCACAAGTGAGAGCTTTGGGATTCGAAGAATTGCAAGCACTTAATATCATCATAGGTCTTGCAAACCCTAAGAATTAAGCTTTGGAGCCCAATATTGCACCAAGACAGAGTGGAACCACGCGCAGGATATCGTTCTGCAACCGTAGCAGAGATGGACCCGTTCGAAGAATACGCGATCATCCACGAAGGGTATTTCGATTCGTCGGTTGACGACGTGATAAAGAAAAGTTGGTATTTGTTCTGCGGGGCTCCCCGTCCCACTGGCGAGGCGGGGCCGAAGCCTCAGCAAGAATATAAACAATTAACGTCTCCCCCCTCATCGGGGCGCGGTAAAATTATCAAACGTTGACCGGTTCGCGACTATAAAAAGTTTGGGGAGCACTGCTGTAAAGCACAAGTGAGAGCTTTTGGATTCGAAGAATTGCAAGCTCTTAATATCACCATAGGTCTTGCGAACCCTGAGAATTAAGCTGTGGAGCCCAATATTGCACCAAGACAGATTGGAACCATGCGCGGGATATCGTTCTGCAACCGTAGCAGAAATGGACCCGTTCGAAGAATACGCGACCATCCACAAAGGGTATTTCGATTCGTCGGAGAACGACGTGATAAAGAAAAATTGGAATTTATTCTGCGAGGCTCTCCGTCTCACTGGTGACACAGGGCCGAAGCCTCCGAAAAAATATAAACAATTATCGTCCCCGTCCTCAACGGGACGCGGTAAAATTATCAAACGTTGACCGGTTCGCGACTATAAAAAGTTTTGGGAACACTGCTGTAAAGCACAAGTGAGAGCTTTTGGATTCGATGCATTGCAAGCTCTTAATATCACCATAGGTCTTGCGAACCCTGAGAATTAAGCTGTGGAGCCCAATATTGCACCAAGACAGAGTGGAACCACGCGCAGGATATCGTTCTGCAACCGTAGCAGAGATGGACCCGTTCAAAGAATACGCGACCATCCACAAAGGGTCATTTCGATTCGTCGGAGAACGACGTGATAAAGAAAAGTTAGAATTTATTCTGCGAGGCTCTCCGTCTCACTGGTGAGACAGGACCGGAGCCTCCGAAAAAATATAAACAATTGTCGTCGCCCTCCTCAACGGGACGCGGTAAAATTATCAAACGATGAACGGCCCGCGGCTATAATAAGGTTGGTGCGCACTGCTGTAAAGCACAAGTGAAAGCTTTTGGATTCGAAGAATTGCAAGCTCTTATTATCACCACTGGTCCAGCGAAACGTGACAATTATGCTGTGCAACCCAATATTGCAACAACACAGAGTGGAACCACGAGCAGGATCTCGTTATGCAACTGTAGCAGAAATGGACCCGTTCGAAGAATACGCGGCCATCCACAAAGGGTATTTCGATTCGTCGGAGAACGACGTGATAAAGAAAAATTGGAATTTATTCTGCGAGGCTCTCCGTCTCACTGGTGAGACAGGGCCGAAGCCTCCGAAAAAATATAAACAATTATAGTCCCCTTCCTCAACGGGACGCGGTAAAATTATCAAACGTTGACCGGTTCGCGACTATAAAAAGTTTGGGGAGCACTGCTGTACAGCACAAGTGAGAGCTTTGGGATTCGAAGAATTGCAAGCACTTAATATCATCATAGGTCTTGCAAACCCTAAGAATTAAGCTTTGGAGCCCAATATTGCACCAAGACAGAGTGGAACCACGCGCAGGATATCGTTCTGCAACCGTAGCAGAGATGGACCCGTTCGAAGAATACGCGACCATCCACAAAGGGTATTTCGATTCGTCGGAGAACGACGTGATAAAGAAAAATTGGAATTTATTCTGCGAGGCTCTCCGTCTCACTGGTGAGACAGGACCGGAGCCTCCGAAAAAATATAAACAATTGTCGTCGCCCTCCTCAACGGGACGCGGTAAAATTATCAAACGTTGAACGGCTCGCGGCTATAATAAGGTTGGGGAGCACTGCTGTACAGCACAAGTGAGAGCTTTGGGATTCGAAGAATTGCAAGCACTTAATATCATCATAGGTCTTGCAAACCCTAAGAATTAAGCTTTGGAGCCCAATATTGCACCAAGACAGAGTGGATCCACGCGCAGGATCTCGTTCTGCAACTGTAGCAGAGATGGGCGCGTTCGAAGAATACGCGACCATCCATGAAGGGTATTTCGATTCGTCGGTTGACGACGTGATAAAGAAAAATTGGTATTTGTTCTGCGAGGCTCCCCGTCCCACTGGCGAGGCGGGGCCGAAGCCTCCGCAAGAATATAAACAATTAACGTCTCGCCCCCCATCGGGGCGCGGTAAAATTATCAAACCTTGACCGGTTCGCGACTGTAAAAAGTTTGGGGAGCACTGCTGTACAGCACAAGTGAGAGCTTTTGGATTCGAAGAATTGCAAGCTCTTAATATCATCATAGGTCTTGCAAACCCTGAGAATTAAGCTTTGGAGCCCAATATTGCACCAAGACAGAGTGGAACCTCGCGCAGGATATCGTTCTGCAACCGTAGCAGAAATGGACCCGTTCGAAGAATACGCGGGCATCCACAAAGGGTATTTTGATTCGTCGGTTGACGACGTGATAAAGAAAATTTGGTATTTGTTCTGCGAGGCTCCCCCTCCCACTGGCGAGGCGGGCCGAAGCCTCCGCAAGAATATAAACAATTAACGTCTCGCCCCCCATCGGGGCGCGGTAAAATTATCAAACGTTGACCGGTTCGCGACTATAAAAAGTTTGGGGAGCACTGCTGTACAGCACAAGTGAGAGCTTTGGGATTCGAAGAATTGCAAGCTCTTAATATCACCATAGGTCTTGCAAACCCTGAGAATTAAGCTTTGGAGCCCAATATTGCACCAAGACAGAGTGGAACCTCGCGGAGGATATCGTTCTGCAACCGTAGCAGAAATGGACCCGTTCGAAGAATACGCGGGCATCCACAAAGGGTATTTCGATTCGTCGGTTGACGACGTGATAAAGAAAATTTGGTATTTGTTCTGCGAGGCTCCCCCTCCCACTGGCGAGGCGGGGCCGAAGCCTCCGCAAGAATATAAACAATTAACGTCTCGCCCCTCATCGGGGCGCGGTAACAGTATCAAACGTTGACCGGTTCGCGACTATAAAAAGTTTGGGGAGCACTGCTGTAAAGCACAAGTGAGAGCTTTTGGATTCGAAGAATTGCAAGCTCTTTATATCACCATAGGTCTTGCGAACCCTGAGAATTAAGCTGTGGAGCCCAATATTGCACCAAGACAGAGTGGAACCACGCGCAGGATATCGTTCTGCAACCGTAGCAGAGATGGACCCGTTCGAAGAATACGCGACAATCCACAAAGGGTCATTTCGATTCGTCGGAGAACGACGTGATAAAGAAAAGTTAGAATTTATTCTGCGAGGCTCTCCGTCTCACTGCTGAGACAGGACCGGTGCCTCCGCAAAAATATAAACAATTATCGTCCCCCTCCTCAACGGGACGCGGTAAAATTATCAAACGTTGAACGGCCCGCGGCTATAATAAGGTTGGTGCGCACTGTTGTAAAGCACAAGTGAAAGCTTTTGGATTCGAAGAATTGCAAGCTCTTATTATCACCACTGGTCCAGCGAAGCGTGACAATTAAGCTGTGCAGCCCAATAATGCACCAACACAGAGTGGATCCACGCGCAGGATCTCGTTCTGCAACTGTAGCAGAGATGGGCGCGTTCGAAGAATACGCGACCATCCACGAAGGGTATTTCGATTCGTCGGTTGACGACGTGATAAAGAAAAATTGGTATTTGTTCTGCGAGGCTCCCCGTCCCACTGGCGAGGCGGGGCCGAAGCCTCCGCAAGAATATAAACAATTAACGTCTCCCCCTCATCGGGGCGCGGTAAAATTATCAAACCTTGACCGGTTCGCGACTGTAAAAAGTTTGGGGAGCACTGCTGTACAGCACAAGTGAGAGCTTTTGGATTCGAAGAATTGCACGCTCTTAATATCACCATAGGTCTTGCGAACCCTGAGAATTAAGCTGTGGAGCCCAATATTGCACCAAGACAGAGTGGAACCACGCGCAGGACATCGTTCTGCAACCGTAGCAGAGATGGACCCGTTCGAAGAATACGCGACCATCCTCAAACGGTCATTTCGATTCGTCGGAGAACGACGTGATAAAGAAAAGTTGGAATTTATTCTGCGAGGCTCTCCGTCTCACTGGTGAGACAGGGCCGAAGCCTCCGAAAAAATATAAACAATTACCGTCGCCCTCCTCAACGGGACGCGGTAAAATTATCAAACGTTGAACGGCCCGCGGCTATAATAAGGTTGGTGCGCACTGCTGTAAAGCACAAGTGAAAGCTTTTGGATTCGAAGAATTGCAAGCTCTTAATATCACCATAGGTCTTGCGAACCCTGAGAATTAAGCTGTGGAGCCCAATATTGCACCAAGACAGAGTGGAACCACGCGCAGGACATCGTTCTGCAACCGTAGCAGAGATGGACCCGTTCGAAGAATACGCGACCATCCTCAAACGGTCATTTCGATTCGTCGGAGAACGACGTGATAAAGAAAAGTTGGAATTTATTCTGCGAGGCTCTCCGTCTCACTGGTGAGACAGGACCGGAGCCTCCGCAAAAATATAAACAATTATCGTCCCCCTCATCAACGGGACGCGGTAAAATTATCAAACGTTGAACGGCCCGCTGCTATAAAAAGGTTGGTGAGCACAGCTGTAAAGCACAAGTGAAAGCTTTTGGATTCGAAGAATTGCAAGCCCTTGCTATCACCACTGGTCTAGCGAAACGTGGGAATTAAGCTGTACAACCCAATATTCCACCAACACAGAGTGGAACCACGCGCAGGATCTCGTTCTGCAACCGCAGCAGAGATGGACCCGTTCGAAGAATACGCGACCATCCACAAAGGGTCATGCCGATTCGTCGGAGAACGACGTGATAAAGAATAATTGGAATTTATTCTGCGAGGCTCCCCGTCCCACTGACGAGGCGGGGCCGAAGCCTCCGCAAGAATATAAACAATTAACGTCTCGCCCCCCATCGGGGCGCGGTAAAATTATCAAACGTTGACCGGTTCGCGGCTATAAAAAGTTTGGGGAGCACTGCTGTACAGCACAAGTGAGAGCTTTTGGATTCGATGCATTGCAAGCTCTTAATATCACCATAGGTCTTGCGAACCCTGAGAATTAAGCTGTGGAGCCCAATATTGCACCAAGACAGAGTGGAACCACGCGCAGGATCTCGTTCTGCAACTGTAGCAGAGATGGGCGCGTTCGAAGAATACGCGACCATCCATGAAGGGTATTTCGATTCGTCGGTTGACGACGTGATAAAGAAAAATTGGAATTTATTCTGCGAGGCTCTCCGTCTCACTGGTGAGACAGGGCCGAAGCCTCCGAAAAAATATAAACAATTATAGTCCCCGTCCTCAACGGGACGCGGTAAAATTATCAAACGTTGACCGGTTCGCGACTATAAAAAGTTTGGGGAGCACTGCTGTACAGCACAAGTGAGAGCTTTGGGATTCGAAGAATTGCAAGCACTTAATATCATCATAGGTCTTGCAAACCCTAAGAATTAAGCTTTGGAGCCCAATATTGCACCAAGACAGAGTGGAACCACGCGCAGGATATCGTTCTGCAACCGTAGCAGAGATGGACCCGTTCGAAGAATACGCGACAATCCACAAAGGGTCATTTCGATTCGTCGGAGAACGACGTGATAAAGAAAAGTTAGAATTTATTCTGCGAGGCTCTCCGTCTCACTGCTGAGACAGGACCGGTGCCTCCGCAAAAATATAAACAATTATCGTCCCCCTCCTCAACGGGACGCGGTAAAATTATCAAACGTTGAACGGCCCGCGGCTATAATAAGGTTGGTGCGCACTGTTGTAAAGCACAAGTGAAAGCTTTTGGATTCGAAGAATTGCAAGCTCTTATTATCACCACTGGTCCAGCGAAGCGTGACAATTAAGCTGTGCAGCCCAATAATGCACCAACACAGAGTGGATCCACGCGCAGGATCTCGTTCTGCAACTGTAGCAGAGATGGGCGCGTTCGAAGAATACGCGACCATCCACGAAGGGTATTTCGATTCGTCGGTTGACGACGTGATAAAGAAAAATTGGTATTTGTTCTGCGAGGCTCCCCGTCCCACTGGCGAGGCGGGGCCGAAGCCTCCGCAAGAATATAAACAATTAACGTCTCCCCCTCATCGGGGCGCGGTAAAATTATCAAACCTTGACCGGTTCGCGACTGTAAAAAGTTTGGGGAGCACTGCTGTACAGCACAAGTGAGAGCTTTTGGATTCGAAGAATTGCACGCTCTTAATATCACCATAGGTCTTGCGAACCCTGAGAATTAAGCTGTGGAGCCCAATATTGCACCAAGACAGAGTGGAACCACGCGCAGGACATCGTTCTGCAACCGTAGCAGAGATGGACCCGTTCGAAGAATACGCGACCATCCTCAAACGGTCATTTCGATTCGTCGGAGAACGACGTGATAAAGAAAAGTTGGAATTTATTCTGCGAGGCTCTCCGTCTCACTGGTGAGACAGGGCCGAAGCCTCCGAAAAAATATAAACAATTACCGTCGCCCTCCTCAACGGGACGCGGTAAAATTATCAAACGTTGAACGGCCCGCGGCTATAATAAGGTTGGTGCGCACTGCTGTAAAGCACAAGTGAAAGCTTTTGGATTCGAAGAATTGCAAGCTCTTAATATCACCATAGGTCTTGCGAACCCTGAGAATTAAGCTGTGGAGCCCAATATTGCACCAAGACAGAGTGGAACCACGCGCAGGACATCGTTCTGCAACCGTAGCAGAGATGGACCCGTTCGAAGAATACGCGACCATCCTCAAACGGTCATTTCGATTCGTCGGAGAACGACGTGATAAAGAAAAGTTGGAATTTATTCTGCGAGGCTCTCCGTCTCACTGGTGAGACAGGACCGGAGCCTCCGCAAAAATATAAACAATTATCGTCCCCCTCATCAACGGGACGCGGTAAAATTATCAAACGTTGAACGGCCCGCTGCTATAAAAAGGTTGGTGAGCACAGCTGTAAAGCACAAGTGAAAGCTTTTGGATTCGAAGAATTGCAAGCCCTTGCTATCACCACTGGTCTAGCGAAACGTGGGAATTAAGCTGTACAACCCAATATTCCACCAACACAGAGTGGAACCACGCGCAGGATCTCGTTCTGCAACCGCAGCAGAGATGGACCCGTTCGAAGAATACGCGACCATCCACAAAGGGTCATGCCGATTCGTCGGAGAACGACGTGATAAAGAATAATTGGAATTTATTCTGCGAGGCTCCCCGTCCCACTGACGAGGCGGGGCCGAAGCCTCCGCAAGAATATAAACAATTAACGTCTCGCCCCCCATCGGGGCGCGGTAAAATTATCAAACGTTGACCGGTTCGCGGCTATAAAAAGTTTGGGGAGCACTGCTGTACAGCACAAGTGAGAGCTTTTGGATTCGATGCATTGCAAGCTCTTAATATCACCATAGGTCTTGCGAACCCTGAGAATTAAGCTGTGGAGCCCAATATTGCACCAAGACAGAGTGGAACCACGCGCAGGATCTCGTTCTGCAACTGTAGCAGAGATGGGCGCGTTCGAAGAATACGCGACCATCCATGAAGGGTATTTCGATTCGTCGGTTGACGACGTGATAAAGAAAAATTGGAATTTATTCTGCGAGGCTCTCCGTCTCACTGGTGAGACAGGGCCGAAGCCTCCGAAAAAATATAAACAATTATAGTCCCCGTCCTCAACGGGACGCGGTAAAATTATCAAACGTTGACCGGTTCGCGACTATAAAAAGTTTGGGGAGCACTGCTGTACAGCACAAGTGAGAGCTTTGGGATTCGAAGAATTGCAAGCACTTAATATCATCATAGGTCTTGCAAACCCTAAGAATTAAGCTTTGGAGCCCAATATTGCACCAAGACAGAGTGGAACCACGCGCAGGATATCGTTCTGCAACCGTAGCAGAGATGGACCCGTTCGAAGAATACGCGATCATCCACGAAGGGTATTTCGATTCGTCGGTTGACGACGTGATAAAGAAAAGTTGGTATTTGTTCTGCGGGGCTCCCCGTCCCACTGGCGAGGCGGGGCCGAAGCCTCAGCAAGAATATAAACAATTAACGTCTCGCCCCTCATCGGGGCGCGGTAAAATTATCAAACCTTGACCGGTTCGCGACTGTAAAAAGTTTGGGGAGCACTGCTGTACAGCACAAGTGAGAGCTTTTGGATTCGAAGAATTGCAAGCTCTTAATATCATCATAGGTCTTGCAAACCCTGAGAATTAAGCTTTGGAGCCCAATATTGCACCAAGACAGAGTGGAACCTCGCGCAGGATATCGTTCTGCAACCGTAGCAGAAATGGACCCGTTCGAAGAATACGCGGGCATCCACAAAGGGTATTTCGATTGGTCGGTTGACGACGTGATAAAGAAAATTTGGTATTTGTTCTGCGAGGCTCCCCCTCCCACTGGCGAGGCGGGGCCGAAGCCTCCGCAAGAATATAAACAATTAACGTCTCGCCCCCCATCGGGGCGCGGTAAAATTATCAAACGTTGACCGGTTCGCGACTATAAAAAGTTTGGGGAGCACTGCTGTACAGCACAAGTGAGAGCTTTGGGATTCGAAGAATTGCAAGCTCTTAATATCACCATAGGTCTTGCAAACCCTGAGAATTAAGCTTTGGAGCCCAATATTGCACCAAGACAGAGTGGAACCTCGCGCAGGATATCGTTCTGCAACCGTAGCAGAAATGGACCCGTTCGATGAATACGCGGGCATCCACAAAGGGTATTTCGATTCGTCGGTTGACGACGTGATAAAGAAAATTTGGTATTTGTTCTGCGAGGCTCCCCCTCCCACTGGCGAGGCGGGGCCGAAGCCTCCGCAAGAATATAAACAACTAACGTCTCGCCCCTCATCGCGGCGCGGTAACATTATCAAACGTTGACCGGTTCGCGACTATAAAAAGTTTTGGGAACACTGCTGTAAAGCACAAGTGAGAGCTTTTGGATTCGATGCATTGCAAGCTCTTAATATCACCATAGGTCTTGCGAACCCTGAGAATTAAGCTGTGGAGCCCAATATTGCACCAAGACAGAGTGGAACCACGCGCAGGATATCGTTCTGCAACCGTAGCAGAAATGGACCCGTTCGAAGAATACGCGGGCATCCACAAAGGGTATTTCGATTCGTCGGTTGACGACGTGATAAAGAAAATTTGGTATTTGTTCTGCGAGGCTCCCCCTCCCACTGGCGAGGCGGGGCCGAAGCCTCCGCAAGAATATAAACAATTAACGTCTCGCCCCTCATCGGGGCGCGGTAACAGTATCAAACGTTGACCGGTTCGCGACTATAAAAAGTTTGGGGAGCACTGCTGTAAAGCACAAGTGAGAGCTTTTGGATTCGAAGAATTGCAAGCTCTTTATATCACCATAGGTCTTGCGAACCCTGAGAATTAAGCTGTGGAGCCCAATATTGCACCAAGACAGAGTGGAACCACGCGCAGGATATCGTTCTGCAACCGTAGCAGAGATGGACCCGTTCGAAGAATACGCGACAATCCACAAAGGGTCATTTCGATTCGTCGGAGAACGACGTGATAAAGAAAAGTTAGAATTTATTCTGCGAGGCTCTCCGTCTCACTGGTGAGACAGGACCGGAGCCTCCGCAAAAATATAAACAATTATCGTCCCCCTCCTCAACGGGACGCGGTAAAATTATCAAACGTTGAACGGCCCGCGGCTATAATAAGGTTGGTGCGCACTGTTGTAAAGCACAAGTGAAAGCTTTTGGATTCGAAGAATTGCAAGCTCTTATTATCACCACTGGTCCAGCGAAACGTGACAATTAAGCTGTGCAACCCAATAATGCATCAACACAGAGTGGATCCACGCGCAGGATCTCGTTCTGCAACTGTAGCAGAGATGGGCGCGTTCGAAGAATACGCGACCATCCACGAAGGGTATTTCGATTCGTCGGTTGACGACGTGATAAAGAAAAATTGGTATTTGTTCTGCGAGGCTCCCCGTCCCACTGGCGAGGCGGGGCCGAAGCCTCCGCAAGAATATAAACAATTAACGTCTCGCCCCTCATCGGGGCGCGGTAAAATTATCAAACCTTGACCGGTTCGCGACTGTAAAAAGTTTGGGGAGCACTGCTGTACAGCACAAGTGAGAGCTTTTGGATTCGAAGTATTGCAAGCTCTTAATATCATCATAGGTCTTGCAAACCCTAAGAATTAAGCTTTGGAGGCCAATATTGCACCAAGACAGAGTGGAACCTCGCGCAGGATATCGTTCTGCAACCGTAGCAGAGATGGACCCGTTCGAAGACTACGCGACCATCCTCAAACGGTCATTTCGATTCGTCGGAGAACGACGTGAAAAAGAAAAGTTGGAATTTATTCTGCGAGGCTCTCCGTCTCACTGGTGAGACAGGACCGGAGCCTCCGCAAAAATATAAACAATTATCGTCCCCCTCATCAACGGGACGCGGTAAAATTATCAAACGTTGAACGGCCCGCTGCTATAAAAAGGTTGGTGAGCACAGCTGTAAAGCATAAGTGAAAGCTTTTGGATTCGAAGAATTGCAAGCCATTGCTATCACCACTGGTCTAGCGAAACGTGGGAATTAAGCTGTACAACCCAATATTCCACCAACACAGAGTGGAACCACGCGCAGGATCTCGTTCTGCAACCGCAGCAGAGATGGACCCGTTCGAAGAATACGCGACCATCCACAAAGAGTCATTTCGATTCGTCGGAGAACGACGTGATAAAGAATAATTGGAATTTATTCTGCGAGGCTCCCCGTCCCACTGACGAGGCGGGGCCGAAGCCTCCGCAAGAATATAAACAATTAACGTCTCGCCCCTCATCGGGGCTCGGTAAAATTGTCAAACGTTGACCGGTTCGCGACTATAAAAAGTTTGGGGAGCACTGCTGTACAGCACAAGTGAGAGCTTTGGGATTCGAAGAATTGCAAGCTCTTAATATCATCATAGGTCTTGCAAACCCTAAGAATTAAGCTTTGGAGCCCAATATTGCACCAAGACAGAGTGGAAACTCGCGCAGGATATCGTTCTGCAACCGTAGCAGAGATGGACCCGTTCGAAGAATACGCGACCATCCACAAAGGGTCATTCCGATTCGTCGGAGAACGACGTGATAAAGAATAATTGGAATTTATTCTGCGAGGCTCCCCGTCCCACTGACGAGGCGGGGCCGAAGCCTCCGCAAGAATATAAACAATTAACGTCTCGCCCCCCATCGGGGCGCGGTAAAATTATCAAACGTTGACCGGTTCGCGACTATAAAAAGTTTGGGGAGCACTGCTGTACAGCACAAGTGAGAGCTTTGGGATTCGAAGAATTGCAAGCTCTTAATATCACCATAGGTCTTGCAAACCCTGAGAATTAAGCTTTGGAGCCCAATATTGCACCAAGACAGAGTGGAACGTCGCGCAGGTATCGTTCTGCAACCGTAGCAGAAATGGACCCGTTCGAAGAATACGCGGGCATCCACAAAGGGTATTTCGATTCGTCGGAGAACGACGTGATAAAGTAAAATTGGAATTTATTCTGCGAGGCTCCCCCTCCCACTGGCGAGGCGGGGCCGAAGCCTCCGCAAGAATATAAACAATTAACGTCTCGCCCCTCATCGGGGCGCGGTAACAGTATCAAACGTTGACCGGTTCGCGACTATAAAAAGTTTGGGGAGCACTGCTGTAAAGCACAAGTGAGAGCTTTTGGATTCGAAGAATTGCAAGCTCTTATTATCACCACTGGTCCAGCGAAACGTGAGAATTAAGCTGTGGAGCCCAATATTGCACCAAGACAGAGTGCAACCACGCGCAGGATATCGTTCTGCAACCGTAGCAGAGATGGACCCGTTCGAAGAATACGCGACCATCCACGAAGGGTATTTCGATTCGTCGGAGAACGACGTGATAAAGAAAAATTGGTATTTGTTCTGCGAGGCTGCCCGTCCCACTGGCGAGGCGGGGCCGAAGCCTCCCCAAGAATATAAACAATTAACGTCTCGCCCCTCATCGCGGCGCGGTAACATTATCAAACGTTGACCGGTTCGCGACTATAAAAAGTTTTGGGAACACTGCTGTAAAGCACAAGTGAGAGCTTTTGGATTCGATGCATTGCAAGCTCTTAATATCACCATAGGTCTTGCGAACCCTGAGAATTAAGCTGTGGAGCCCAATATTGCACCAAGACAGAGTGGAACCACGCGCAGGATATCGTTCTGCAACCGTAGCAGAGATGGACCCGTTCGAAGAATACGCGACCATCCACAAAGGGTCATTTCGATTCGTCGGAGAACGACGTGATAAAGAAAAGTTAGAATTTATTCTGCGAGGCTCTCCGTCTCACTGGTGAGACAGGACCGGAGCCTCCGAAAAAATATATACAATTATCGTCGCCCTCCTCAACGGGACGCGGTAAAGTTATCAAACGTTGAACGGCACGCGGCTATAATAAGGTTGGTGCGCACTGCTGAAAAGCACAAGTGAAAGCTTTTGGATTCGAAGAATTGCAAGCTCTTATTATCACCACTGGTCCAGCGAAACGTGACAATTAAGCTGTGCAACCCAATATTGCAACAACACAGAGTGGAACCACAAGCAGGATCTCGTTATGCAACTGTAGCAGAGATGGGCGCGTTCGAAGAATACGCGACCATCCACGAAGGGTATTTCGATTCGTCGGTTGACGACGTGATAAAGAAAAATTGGTATTTGTTCTGCGAGGCTCCCCGTCCCACTGGCGAGGCGGGGCCGAAGCCTCCGCAAGAATATAAACAATTAACGTCTCGCCAATCATCGCGGCGCGGTAACATTATCAAACGTTGACCGGTTCGCGACTATAAAAAGTTTTGGGAACACTGCTGTAAAGCACAAGTGAGAGCTTTTGGATTCGAAGAATTGCAAACTCTTAATATCACCATAGGTCTTGCGAACCCTGAGAATTAAGCTGTACAACCCAATATTCCACCAACACAGAGTGGAACCACGCGCAGGATCTCGTTCTGCAACCGTAGCAGAGATGGACCCGTTCGAAGAATACGCGATCATCCACGAAGGATATTTCGATTCGTCGGTTGACGACGTGATAAAGAAAAGTTGGTATTTGTTCTGCGAGGCTCCCCGTCCCACTGGCGAGGCGGGGCCGAAGCCTCCGCAAGAATATAAACAATTAACGTCTCGCCCCTCATCGGGGCGCGGTAAAATTATCAAACCTTGACCGGTTCGCGACTGTAAAAAGTTTGGGGAGCACTGCTGTACAGCACAAGTGAGAGCTTTTGGATTCGAAGAATTGCAAGCTCTTAATATCATCATAGGTCTTGCGAACCCTGAGAATTAAGCTGTGGAGCCCAATATTGCACCAAGACAGAGTGGAACCACGCGCAGGATATCGTTCTGCAACCGTAGCAGAGATGGACCCGTTCGAAGAATACGCGACCATCCACAAAGGGTCATTTCGATTCGTCGGAGAACGACGTGATAAAGAAAAGTTGGAATTTATTCTGCGAGGCTCCCCGTCCCACTGACGAGGCGGGGCCGAAGCCTCCGCAAGAATA
Source organism: Lasioglossum baleicum (assembly GCF_051020765.1). NCBI lineage: Eukaryota > Metazoa > Arthropoda > Insecta > Hymenoptera > Halictidae > Lasioglossum > Lasioglossum baleicum. Next base: position 1,523,500 of record NW_027469085.1, read on the forward strand.
TAAACAATTAACGTCTCGCCCCCCATCGGGGCGCGGTAAAATTATCAAACGTTGACCGGTTCGCGACTATAAAAAGTTTGGGGAGCACTGCTGTACAGCACAAGTGAGAGCTTTGGGATTCGAAGAATTGCAAGCTCTTAATATCACCATAGGTCTTGCAAACCCTGAGAATTAAGCTTTGGAGCCCAATATTGCACCAAGACAGAGTGGAACCTCGCGCAGGATATCGTTCTGCAACCGTAGCAGAAATGGACCCGTTCGAAAAATACGCGGCCATCCACAAAGGGTATTTCGATTCGTCGGAGAACGACGTGATAAAGAAAAATTGGAATTTATTCTGCGAGGCTCTCCGTCTCACTGGTGAGACAGGGCCGAAGCCTCCGAAAAAATATAAACAATTATCGTCCCCGTCCTCAACGGGACGCGGTAAAATTATCAAACGTTGACCGGTTCGCGACTATAAAAAGTTTGGGGAGCACTGCTGTACAGCACAAGTGAGAGCTTTGGGATTCGAAGAATTGCAAGCACTTAATATCATCATAGGTCTTGCAAACCCTAAGAATTAAGCTTTGGAGCCCAATATTGCACCAAGACAGAGTGGATCCACGCGCAGGATCTCGTTCTGCAACTGTAGCAGAGATGGGCGCGTTCGAAGAATACGCGACCATCCATGAAGGGTATTTCGATTCGTCGGTTGACGACGTGATAAAGAAAAATTGGTATTTGTTCTGCGAGGCTCCCCGTCCCACTGGCGAGGCGGGGCCGAAGCCTCCGCAAGAATATAAACAATTAACGTCTCGCCCCTCATCGGGGCGCGGTAAAATTATCAAACCTTGACCGGTTCGCGACTGTAAAAAGTTTGGGGAGCACTGCTGTACAGCACAAGTGAGAGCTATTGGATTCGAAGAATTGCAAGCTCTTAATATCATCATAGGTCTTGCAAACCCTGAGAATTAAGCTTTGGAGCCCAATATTGCACCAAGACAGAGTGGAACCTCGCGCAGGATATCGTTCTGCAACCGTAGCAGAAATGGACCCGTTCGAAGAATACGCGGGCATCCACAAAGGGTATTTTGATTCGTCGGTTGACGACGTGATAAAGAAAATTTGGTATTTGTTCTGCGAGGCTCCCCGTCCCACTGGCGAGGCGGGGCCGAAGCCTCCGCAAGAATATAAACAATTAACGTCTCGCCCCTCATCGGGGCGCGGTAAAATTATCAAACCTTGACCGGTTCGCGACTGTAAAAAGTTTGGGGAGCACTGCTGTACAGCACAAGTGAGAGCTTTTGGATTCGAAGAATTGCAAGCTCTTAATATCATCATAGGTCTTGCGAACCCTGAGAATTAAGCTGTGGAGCCCAATATTGCACCAAGACAGAGTGGAACCACGCGCAGGATATCGTTCTGCAACCGTAGCAGAGATGGACCCGTTCGAAGAATACGCGACCATCCACAAAGGGTCATTTCGATTCGTCGGAGAACGACGTGATAAAGAAAAGTTGGAATTTATTCTGCGAGGCTCCCCGTCCCACTGACGAGGCGGGGCCGAAGCCTCCGCAAGAATATAAACAATTAACGTCTCGCCCCCCATCGGGGCGCGGTAAAATTATCAAACGTTGACCGGTTCGCGACTATAAAAAGTTTGGGGAGCACTGCTGTACAGCACAAGTGAGAGCTTTGGGATTCGAAGAATTGCAAGCTCTTAATATCACCATAGGTCTTGCAAACCCTGAGAATTAAGCTTTGGAGCCCAATATTGCACCAAGACAGAGTGGAACCTCGCGCAGGATATCGTTCTGCAACCGTAGCAGAAATGGACCCGTTCGAAAAATACGCGGCCATCCACAAAGGGTATTTCGATTCGTCGGAGAACGACGTGATAAAGAAAAATTGGAATTTATTCTGCGAGGCTCTCCGTCTCACTGGTGAGACAGGGCCGAAGCCTCCGAAAAAATATAAACAATTATCGTCCCCGTCCTCAACGGGACGCGGTAAAATTATCAAACGTTGACCGGTTCGCGACTATAAAAAGTTTGGGGAGCACTGCTGTACAGCACAAGTGAGAGCTTTGGGATTCGAAGAATTGCAAGCACTTAATATCATCATAGGTCTTGCAAACCCTAAGAATTAAGCTTTGGAGCCCAATATTGCACCAAGACAGAGTGGATCCACGCGCAGGATCTCGTTCTGCAACTGTAGCAGAGATGGGCGCGTTCGAAGAATACGCGACCATCCATGAAGGGTATTTCGATTCGTCGGTTGACGACGTGATAAAGAAAAATTGGTATTTGTTCTGCGAGGCTCCCCGTCCCACTGGCGAGGCGGGGCCGAAGCCTCCGCAAGAATATAAACAATTAACGTCTCGCCCCTCATCGGGGCGCGGTAAAATTATCAAACCTTGACCGGTTCGCGACTGTAAAAAGTTTGGGGAGCACTGCTGTACAGCACAAGTGAGAGCTATTGGATTCGAAGAATTGCAAGCTCTTAATATCATCATAGGTCTTGCAAACCCTGAGAATTAAGCTTTGGAGCCCAATATTGCACCAAGACAGAGTGGAACCTCGCGCAGGATATCGTTCTGCAACCGTAGCAGAAATGGACCCGTTCGAAGAATACGCGGGCATCCACAAAGGGTATTTTGATTCGTCGGTTGACGACGTGATAAAGAAAATTTGGTATTTGTTCTGCGAGGCTCCCCCTCCCACTGGCGAGGCGGGGCCGAAGCCTCCGCAAGAATATAAACAATTAACGTCTCGCCCCTCATCGGGGCGCGGTAACAGTATCAAACGTTGACCGGTTCGCGACTATAAAAAGTTTGGGGAGCACTGCTGTAAAGCACAAGTGAGAGCTTTTGGATTCGAAGAATTGCAAGCTCTTTATATCACCATAGGTCTTGCGAACCCTGAGAATTAAGCTGTGGAGCCCAATATTGCACCAAGACAGAGTGGAACCACGCGCAGGATATCGTTCTGCAACCGTAGCAGAGATGGACCCGTTCGAAGAATACGCGACCATCCACGAAGGGTATTTCGATTCGTCGGTTGACGACGTGATAAAGAAAAATTGGTATTTGTTCTGCGAGGCTCCCCGTCCCACTGGCGAGGCGGGGCCGAAGCCTCCGCAAGAATATAAACAATTAACGCCTCCCCCTCATCGGGGCGCGGTAAAATTATCAAACCTTGACCGGTTCGCGACTGTAAAAAGTTTGGGGAGCACTGCTGTACAGCACAAGTGAGAGCTTTTGGATTCGAAGAATTGCAAGCTCTTAATATCATCATAGGTCTTGCAAACCCTAAGAATTAAGCTTTGGAGCCCAATATTGCACCAAGACAGAGTGGATCCACGCGCAGGATCTCGTTCTGCAACTGTAGCAGAGATGGGCGCGTTCGAAGAATACGCGACCATCCATGAAGGGTATTTCGATTCGTCGGTTGACGACGTGATAAAGAAAAATTGGTATTTGTTCTGCGAGGCTCCCCGTCCCACTGGCGAGGCGGGGCCGAAGCCTCCGCAAGAATATAAACAATTAACGTCTCGCCCCTCATCGGGGCGCGGTAAAATTATCAAACCTTGACCGGTTCGCGACTGTAAAAAGTTTGGGGAGCACTGCTGTACAGCACAAGTGAGAGCTATTGGATTCGAAGAATTGCAAGCTCTTAATATCATCATAGGTCTTGCAAACCCTGAGAATTAAGCTTTGGAGCCCAATATTGCACCAAGACAGAGTGGAACCTCGCGCAGGATATCGTTCTGCAACCGTAGCAGAAATGGACCCGTTCGAAGAATACGCGGGCATCCACAAAGGGTATTTTGATTCGTCGGTTGACGACGTGATAAAGAAAATTTGGTATTTGTTCTGCGAGGCTCCCCCTCCCACTGGCGAGGCGGGGCCGAAGCCTCCGCAAGAATATAAACAATTAACGTCTCGCCCCTCATCGGGGCGCGGTAACAGTATCAAACGTTGACCGGTTCGCGACTATAAAAAGTTTGGGGAGCACTGCTGTAAAGCACAAGTGAGAGCTTTTGGATTCGAAGAATTGCAAGCTCTTTATATCACCATAGGTCTTGCGAACCCTGAGAATTAAGCTGTGGAGCCCAATATTGCACCAAGACAGAGTGGAACCACGCGCAGGATATCGTTCTGCAACCGTAGCAGAGATGGACCCGTTCGAAGAATACGCGACCATCCACGAAGGGTATTTCGATTCGTCGGTTGACGACGTGATAAAGAAAAATTGGTATTTGTTCTGCGAGGCTCCCCGTCCCACTGGCGAGGCGGGGCCGAAGCCTCCGCAAGAATATAAACAATTACCGTCTCCCCCTCATCGGGGCGCGGTAAAATTATCAAACCTTGACCGGTTCGCGACTGTAAAAAGTTTGGGGAGCACTGCTGTACAGCACAAGTGAGAGCTTTTGGATTCGAAGAATTGCAAGCTCTTAATATCATCATAGGTCTTGCAAACCCTGAGAATTAAGGTTTGGAGCCCAATATTGCACCAAGACAGAGTGGAACCTCGCGCAGGATATCGTTCTGCAACCGTAGCAGAAATGGACACCGTTCGAAGAATACGCGGCCATCCACAAAGGGTATTTCGATTCGTCGGAGAACGACGTGATAAAGAAAAATTGGAATTTATTCTGCGAGGCTCTCCGTCTCACTGGTGAGACAGGGCCGAAGCCTCCGAAAAAATATAAACAATTATCGTCCCCGTCCTCAACGGGACGCGGTAAAATTATCAAACGTTGACCGGTTCGCGACTATAAAAAGTTTGGGGAGCACTGCTGTACAGCACAAGTGAGAGCTTTGGGATTCGAAGAATTGCAAGCTCTTAATATCATCATAGGTCTTGCAAACCCTAAGAATTAAGCTTTGGAGCCCAATATTGCACCAAGACAGAGTGGAACCTCGCGCAGGATATCGTTCTGCAACCGTAGCAGAGATGGACCCGTTCGAAGAATACGCGACCATCCACAAAGGGTCATTTCGATTCGTCGGAGAACGACGTGATAAAGAAAAGTTAGAATTTATTCTGCGAGGCTCTCCGTCTCACTGGTGAGACAGGACCGGAGCCTCCGAAAAAATATAAACAATTACCGTCGCCCTCCTCAACGGGACGCGGTAAAATTATCAAACGTTGAACGGCCCGCGGCTATAATAAGGTTGGTGCGCACTGCTGTAAAGCACAAGTGAAAGCTTTTGGATTCGAAGAATTGCAAGCTCTTAATATCACCATAGGTCTTGCGAACCCTGAGAATTAAGCTGTGGAGCCCAATATTGCACCAAGACAGAGTGGAACCACGCGCAGGACATCGTTCTGCAACCGTAGCAGAGATGGACCCGTTCGAAGAATATGCGACCATCCTCAAACGGTCATTTCGATTCGTCGGAGAACGACGTGATAAAGAAAAGTTGGAATTTATTCTGCGAGGCTCTCCGTCTCACTGGTGAGACAGGACCGGAGCCTCCGCAAAAATATAAACAATTATCGTCCCCCTCATCAACGGGACGCGGTAAAATTATCAAACGTTGAACGGCCCGCTGCTATAAAAAGGTTGGTGAGCACAGCTGTAAAGCACAAGTGAAAGCTTTTGGATTCGAAGAATTGCAAGCCCTTGCTATCACCACTGGTCTAGCGAAACGTGGGAATTAAGCTGTACAACCCAATATTCCACCAACACAGAGTGGAACCACGCGCAGGATCTCGTTCTGCAACCGCAGCAGAGATGGACCCGTTCGAAGAATACGCGACCATCCACAAAGGGTCATTCCGATTCGTCGGAGAACGACGTGATAAAGAATAATTGGAATTTATTCTGCGAGGCTCCCCGTCCCACTGACGAGGCGGGGCCGAAGCCTCCGCAAGAATATAAACAATTAACGTCTCGCCCCCCATCGGGGCGCGGTAAAATTATCAAACGTTGACCGGTTCGCGGCTATAAAAAGTTTGGGGAGCACTGCTGTACAGCACAAGTGAGAGCTTTTGGATTCGATGCATTGCAAGCTCTTAATATCACCATAGGTCTTGCGAACCCTGAGAATTAAGCTGTGGAGCCCAATATTGCACCAAGACAGAGTGGAACCACTCGCAGGATATCGTTCTGCAACCGTAGCAGAAATGGACCCGTTCGAAGAATACGCGGGCATCCACAAAGGGTATTTCGATTTGTCGGTTGACGACGTGATAAAGAAAATTTGGTATTTGTTCTGCGAGGCTCCCCCTCCCACTGGCGAGGCGGGGCCGAAGCCTCCGCAAGAATATAAACAATTAACGTCTCGCCCCCCATCGGGGAGCGGTAAAATTATCAAACGTTGACCGGTTCGCGACTATAAAAAGTTTGGGGAGCACTGCTGTACAGCACAAGTGAGAGCTTTGGGATTCGAAGAATTGCAAGCTCTTAATATCACCATAGGTCTTGCAAACCCTGAGAATTAAGCTTTGGAGCCCAATATTGCACCAAGACAGAGTGGAACCTCGCGCAGGATATCGTTCTGCAACCGTAGCAGAAATGGACCCGTTCGAAGAATACGCGGGCATCCACAAAGGGTATTTCGATTCGTCGGTTGACGACGTGATAAAGAAAATTTGGTATTTGTTCTGCGAGGCTCCCCCTCCCACTGGCGAGGCGGGGCCGAAGCCTCCGCAAGAATATAAACAATTAACGTCTCGCCCCCCATCGGGGCGCGGTAAAATTATCAAACGTTGACCGGTTCGCGGCTATAAAAAGTTTGGGGAGCACTGCTGTACAGCACAAGTGAGAGCTTTTGGATTCGATGCATTGCAAGCTCTTTATATCACCATAGGTCTTGCGAACCCTGAGAATTAAGCTGTGGAGCCCAATATTGCACCAAGACAGAGTGGAACCACTCGCAGGATATCGTTCTGCAACCGTAGCAGAGATGGACCCGTTCGAAGAATACGCGACCATCCACAAAGGGTCATTTCAATTCGTCGGAGAACGACGTGATAATGAAAAGTTGGAATTTATTCTGCGAGGCTCCCCGTCCCACTGACGAGGCGGGGCCGAAGCCTCCGCAAGAATATAAACAATTAACGTCTCGCCCCCCATCGGGGCGCGGTAAAATTATCAAACGTTGACCGGTTCGCGACTATAAAAAGTTTGGGGAGCACTGCTGTACAGCACAAGTGAGAGCTTTGGGATTCGAAGAATTGCAAGCTCTTAATATCACCATAGGTCTTGCAAACCCTGAGAATTAAGCTTTGGAGCCCAATATTGCACCAAGACAGAGTGGAACCTCGCGCAGGATATCGTTCTGCAACCGTAGCAGAAATGGACCCGTTCGAAGAATACGCGGGCATCCACAAAGGGTATTTCGATTCGTCGGTTGACGACGTGATAAAGAAAATTTGGTATTTGTTCTGCGAGGCTCCCCCTCCCACTGGCGAGGCGGGGCCGAAGCCTCCGCAAGAATATAAACAATTAACGTCTCGCCCCCCATCGGGGCGCGGTAAAATTATCAAACGTTGACCGGTTCGCGGCTATAAAAAGTTTGGGGAGCACTGCTGTACAGCACAAGTGAGAGCTTTTGGATTCGATGCATTGCAAGCTCTTTATATCACCATAGGTCTTGCGAACCCTGAGAATTAAGCTGTGGAGCCCAATATTGCACCAAGACAGAGTGGAACCACTCGCAGGATATCGTTCTGCAACCGTAGCAGAGATGGACCCGTTCGAAGAATACGCGACCATCCACAAAGGGTCATTTCAATTCGTCGGAGAACGACGTGATAATGAAAAGTTGGAATTTATTCTGCGAGGCTCCCCGTCCCACTGACGAGGCGGGGCCGAAGCCTCCGCAAGAATATAAACAATTAACGTCTCGCCCCCCATCGGGGCGCGGTAAAATTATCAAACGTTGACCGGTTCGCGACTATAAAAAGTTTGGGGAGCACTGCTGTACAGCACAAGTGAGAGCTTTGGGATTCGAAGAATTGCAAGCTCTTATTATCACCACTGGTCCAGCGAAACGTGACAATTAAGCTGTACAACCCAATATTGCACCAACACAGAGTGGAACCACGCGCAGGATCTCGTTCTGCAACCGTAGCAGAGATGGGCGCGTTCGAAGAATACGCGATCATCCACGAAGGGTATTTCGATTCGTCGGTTGACGACGTGATAAAGAAAATTTGGTATTTGTTCTGCGAGGCTCCCCCTCCCACTGGCGAGGCGGGGCCGAAGCCTCCGCAAGAATATAAACAATTAACGTCTCGCCCCTCATCGGGGCGCGGTAACAGTATCAAACGTTGACCGGTTCGCGACTATAAAAAGTTTGGGGAGCACTGCTGTAAAGCACAAGTGAGAGCTTTTGGATTCGAAGAATTGCAAGCTCTTAATATCACCATAGGTCTTGCGAACCCTGAGAATTAAGCTGTGGAGCCCAATATTGCACCAAGACAGAGTGCAACCACGCGCAGGATATCGTTCTGCAACCGTAGCAGAGATGGACCCGTTCGAAGAATACGCGACCATCCACAAAGGGTCATTTCGATTCGTCGGAGAACGACGTGATAAAGAAAAGTTAGAATTTATTCTGCGAGGCTCCCCGTCTCACTGGTGAGACAGGACCGGAGCCTCCGAAAAAATATAAACAATTGTCGTCGCCCTCCTCAACGGGACGCGGTAAAATTATCAAACGTTGAACGGCCCGCGGCTATAATAAGGTTGGTGCGCACTGCTGTAAAGCACAAGTGAAAGCTTTTGGATTCGAAGAATTGCAAGCTCTTATTATCACCACTGGTCCAGCGAAACGTGACAATTAAGCTGTGCAACCCAATATTGCAACAACACAGAGTGGAACCACGAGCAGGATCTCGTTATGCAACTGTAGCAGAGATGGGCGCGTTCGAAGAATACGCGATCATCCACGAAGGGTATTTTGATTCGTCGGTTGACGACGTGATAAAGAAAAATTGGTATTTGTTCTGCGAGGCTCCCCGTCCCACTGGCGAGGCGGGGCCGAAGCCTCCGCAAGAATATAAACAACTAACGTCTCGCCCCTCATCGCGGCGCGGTAACATTATCAAACGTTGACCGGTTCGCGACTATAAAAAGTTTGGGGAGCACTGCTGTACAGCACAAGTGAGAGCTTTGGGATTCGAAGAATTGCAAGCACTTAATATCATCATAGGTCTTGCAAACCCTAAGAATTAAGCTTTGGAGCCCAATATTGCACCAAGACAGAGTGGATCCACGCGCAGGATCTCGTTCTGCAACTGTAGCAGAGATGGGCGCGTTCGAAGAATACGCGACCATCCATGAAGGGTATTTCGATTCGTCGGTTGACGACGTGATAAAGAAAAATTGGTATTTGTTCTGCGAGGCTCCCCCTCCCACTGGCGAGGCGGGGCCGAAGCCTCCGCAAGAATATAAACAATTAACGTCTCGCCCCCCATCGGGGCGCGGTGAAATTATCAAACGTTGACCGGTTCGCGACTATAAAAAGTTTGGGGAGCACTGCTGTACAGCACAAGTGAGAGCTTTGGGATTCGAAGAATTGCAAGCTCTTAATATCACCATAGGTCTTGCAAACCCTGAGAATTAAGCTTTGGAGCCCAATATTGCACCAAGACAGAGTGGAACCTCGCGCAGGATATCGTTCTGCAACCGTAGCAGAAATGGACCCGTTCGAAGAATACGCGGGCATCCACAAAGGGTATTTCGATTCGTCGGTTGACGACGTGATAAAGAAAATTTGGTATTTGTTCTGCGAGGCTCCCCCTCCCACTGGCGAGGCGGGGCCGAAGCCTCCGCAAGAATATAAACAATTAACGTCTCGCCCCTCATCGGGGCGCGGTAACAGTATCAAACGTTGACCGGTTCGCGACTATAAAAAGTTTGGGGAGCACTGCTGTAAAGCACAAGTGAGAGCTTTTGGATTCGAAGAATTGCAAGCTCTTTATATCACCATAGGTCTTGCGAACCCTGAGAATTAAGCTGTGGAGCCCAATATTGCACCAAGACAGAGTGGAACCACGCGCAGGATATCGTTCTGCAACCGTAGCAGAGATGGACCCGTTCGAAGAATACGCGACAATCCACAAAGGGTCATTTCGATTCGTCGGAGAACGACGTGATAAAGAAAAGTTAGAATTTATTCTGCGAGGCTCTCCGTCTCACTGCTGAGACAGGACCGGAGCCTCCGCAAAAATATAAACAATTATCGTCCCCCTCCTCAACGGGACGCGGTAAAATTATCAAACGTTGAACGGCCCGCGGCTATAATAAGGTTGGTGCGCACTGTTGTAAAGCACAAGTGAAAGCTTTTGGATTCGAAGAATTGCAAGCTCTTATTATCACCACTGGTCCAGCGAAACGTGACAATTAAGCTGTGCAGCCCAATAATGCACCAACACAGAGTGGATCCACGCGCAGGATCTCGTTCTGCAACTGTAGCAGAGATGGGCGCGTTCGAAGAATACGCGACCATCCACGAAGGGTATTTCGATTCGTCGGTTGACGACGTGATAAAGAAAAATTGGTATTTGTTCTGCGAGGCTCCCCGTCCCACTGGCGAGGCGGGGCCGAAGCCTCCGCAAGAATATAAACAATTAACGTCTCGCCCCTCATCGGGGCGCGGTAAAATTATCAAACCTTGACCGGTTCGCGACTGTAAAAAGTTTGGGGAGCACTGCTGTACAGCACAAGTGAGAGCTTTTGGATTCGAAGAATTGCAAGCTCTTAATATCATCATAGGTCTTGCAAACCCTGAGAATTAAGGTTTGGAGCCCAATATTGCACCAAGACAGAGTGGAACCTCGCGCAGGATATCGTTCTGCAACCGTAGCAGAAATGGACACCGTTCGAAGAATACGCGGCCATCCACAAAGGGTATTTCGATTCGTCGGAGAACGACGTGATAAAGAAAAATTGGAATTTATTCTGCGAGGCTCTCCGTCTCACTGGTGAGACAGGGCCGAAGCCTCCGAAAAAATATAAACAATTATCGTCCCCGTCCTCAACGGGACGCGGTAAAATTATCAAACGTTGACCGGTTCGCGACTATAAAAAGTTTGGGGAGCACTGCTGTACAGCACAAGTGAGAGCTTTGGGATTCGAAGAATTGCAAGCTCTTAATATCATCATAGGTCTTGCAAACCCTAAGAATTAAGCTTTGGAGCCCAATATTGCACCAAGACAGAGTGGAACCTCGCGCAGGATATCGTTCTGCAACCGTAGCAGAGATGGACCCGTTCGAAGAATACGCGACCATCCACAAAGGGTCATTTCGATTCGTCGGAGAACGACGTGATAAAGAAAAGTTAGAATTTATTCTGCGAGGCTCTCCGTCTCACTGGTGAGACAGGACCTGAGCCTCCGAAAAAATATAAACAATTACCGTCGCCCTCCTCAACGGGACGCGGTAAAATTATCAAACGTTGAACGGCCCGCGGCTATAATAAGGTTGGTGCGCACTGCTGTAAAGCACAAGTGAAAGCTTTTGGATTCGAAGAATTGCAAGCTCTTAATATCACCATAGGTCTTGCGAACCCTGAGAATTAAGCTGTGGAGCCCAATATTGCACCAAGACAGAGTGGAACCACGCGCAGGACATCGTTCTGCAACCGTAGCAGAGATGGACCCGTTCGAAGAATACGCGACCATCCTCAAACGGTCATTTCGATTCGTCGGAGAACGACGTGATAAAGAAAAGTTGGAATTTATTCTGCGAGGCTCTCCGTCTCACTGGTGAGACAGGACCGGAGCCTCCGCAAAAATATAAACAATTATCGTCCCCCTCATCAACGGGACGCGGTAAAATTATCAAACGTTGAACGGCCCGCTGCTATAAAAAGGTTGGTGAGCACAGCTGTAAAGCACAAGTGAAAGCTTTTGGATTCGAAGAATTGCAAGCCCTTGCTATCACCACTGGTCTAGCGAAACGTGGGAATTAAGCTGTACAACCCAATATTCCACCAACACAGAGTGGAACCACGCGCAGGATCTCGTTCCGCAACCGCAGCAGAGATGGACCCGTTCGAAGAATACGCGATCATCCACAAAGGGTCATTTCGATTCGTCGGAGAACGACGTGATAAAGAATAATTGGAATTTATTCTGCGAGGCTCCCCGTCCCACTGACGAGGCGGGGCCGAAGCCTCCGCAAGAATATAAACAATTAACGTCTCGCCCCTCATCGGGGCGCGGTAAAATTATCAAACGTTGACCGGTTCGCGACTATAAAAAGTTTGGGGAGCACTGCTGTAAAGCACAAGTGAGAGCTTTTGGATTCGAAGAATTGCAAGCTCTTAATATCACCATAGGTCTTGCGAACCCTGAGAATTAAGCTGTGGAGCCCAATATTGCACCAAGACAGAGTGCAACCACGCGCAGGATATCGTTCTGCAACCGTAGCAGAGATGGACCCGTTCGAAGAATACGCGACCATCCACAAAGGGTCATTTCGATTCGTCGGAGAACGACGTGATAAAGAAAAGTTAGAATTTATTCTGCGAGGCTCTCCGCCTCACTGGTGAGACAGGACCGGAGCCTCCGAAAAAATATAAACAATTGTCGTCGCCCTCCTCAACGGGACGCGGTAAAATTATCAAACGTTGAACGGCCCGCGGCTATAATAAGGTTGGTGCGCACTGCTGTAAAGCACAAGTGAAAGCTTTTGGATTCGAAGAATTGCAAGCTCTTAATATCACCATAGGTCTTGCGAACCCTGAGAATTAAGCTGTGGAGCCCAATATTGCACCAAGACAGAGTGGAACCACGCGCAGGACATCGTTCTGCAACCGTAGCAGAGATGGACCCGTTCGAAGAATACGCGACCATCCTCAAACGGTCATTTCGATTCGTCGGAGAACGACGTGATAAAGAAAAGTTAGAATTTATTCTGCGAGGCTCTCCGTCTCACTGGTGAGACAGGACCTGAGCCTCCGAAAAAATATAAACAATTACCGTCGCCCTCCTCAACGGGACGCGGTAAAATTATCAAACGTTGAACGGCCCGCGGCTATAATAAGGTTGGTGCGCACTGCTGTAAAGCACAAGTGAAAGCTTTTGGATTCGAAGAATTGCAAGCTCTTAATATCACCATAGGTCTTGCGAACCCTGAGAATTAAGCTGTGGAGCCCAATATTGCACCAAGACAGAGTGGAACCACGCGCAGGACATCGTTCTGCAACCGTAGCAGAGATGGACCCGTTCGAAGAATACGCGACCATCCTCAAACGGTCATTTCGATTCGTCGGAGAACGACGTGATAAAGAAAAGTTGGAATTTATTCTGCGAGGCTCTCCGTCTCACTGGTGAGACAGGACCGGAGCCTCCGCAAAAATATAAACAATTATCGTCCCCCTCATCAACGGGACGCGGTAAAATTATCAAACGTTGAACGGCCCGCTGCTATAAAAAGGTTGGTGAGCACAGCTGTAAAGCACAAGTGAAAGCTTTTGGATTCGAAGAATTGCAAGCCCTTGCTATCACCACTGGTCTAGCGAAACGTGGGAATTAAGCTGTACAACCCAATATTCCACCAACACAGAGTGGAACCACGCGCAGGATCTCGTTCCGCAACCGCAGCAGAGATGGACCCGTTCGAAGAATACGCGATCATCCACAAAGGGTCATTTCGATTCGTCGGAGAACGACGTGATAAAGAATAATTGGAATTTATTCTGCGAGGCTCCCCGTCCCACTGACGAGGCGGGGCCGAAGCCTCCGCAAGAATATAAACAATTAACGTCTCGCCCCTCATCGGGGCGCGGTAAAATTATCAAACGTTGACCGGTTCGCGACTATAAAAAGTTTGGGGAGCACTGCTGTAAAGCACAAGTGAGAGCTTTTGGATTCGAAGAATTGCAAGCTCTTAATATCACCATAGGTCTTGCGAACCCTGAGAATTAAGCTGTGGAGCCCAATATTGCACCAAGACAGAGTGCAACCACGCGCAGGATATCGTTCTGCAACCGTAGCAGAGATGGACCCGTTCGAAGAATACGCGACCATCCACAAAGGGTCATTTCGATTCGTCGGAGAACGACGTGATAAAGAAAAGTTAGAATTTATTCTGCGAGGCTCTCCGCCTCACTGGTGAGACAGGACCGGAGCCTCCGAAAAAATATAAACAATTGTCGTCGCCCTCCTCAACGGGACGCGGTAAAATTATCAAACGTTGAACGGCCCGCGGCTATAATAAGGTTGGTGCGCACTGCTGTAAAGCACAAGTGAAAGCTTTTGGATTCGAAGAATTGCAAGCTCTTATTATCACCACTGGTCCAGCGAAACGTGACAATTAACCTGTGCAACCCAATATTGCAACAACACAGAGTGGAACCACGAGCAGGATCTCGTTATGCAACTGTAGCAGAGATGGGCGCGTTCGAAGAATACGCGACCATCCACGAAGGGTATTTCGATTCGTCGGTTGACGACGTGATAAAGAAAAATTGGTATTTGTTCTGCGAGGCTCCCCGTCCCACTGGAGAGGCGGGGCCGAAGCCTCCGCAAGAATATAAACAACTAACGTCTCGCCCCTCATCGCGGCGCGGTAACATTATCAAACGTTGACCGGTTCGCGACTATAAAAAGTTTTGGGAACACTGCTGTAAAGCACAAGTGAGAGCTTTTGGATTCGATGCATTGCAAGCTCTTAATATCACCATAGGTCTTGCGAACCCTGAGAATTAAGCTGTGGAGCCCAATATTGCACCAAGACAGAGTGGAACCACGCGCAGGATATCGTTCTGCAACCGTAGCAGAAATGGACCCGTTCGAAGAATACGCGACCATCCACAAAGGGTCATTTCGATTCGTCGGAGAACGACGTGATAAAGAAAAGTTAGAATTTATTCTGCGAGGCTCTCCGTCTCACTGGTGAGACAGGACCGGAGCCTCCGAAAAAATATAAACAATTGTCGTCGCCCTCCTCAACGGGACGCGGTAAAATTATCAAACGTTGAACGGCCCGCGGCTATAATAAGGTTGGTGCGCACTGCTGTAAAGCACAAGTGAAAGCTTTTGGATTCGAAGAATTGCAAGCTCTTATTATCACCACTGGTCCAGCGAAACGTGACAATTAAGCTGTGCAACCCAATATTGCAACAACACAGAGTGGAACCTCGCGCAGGATATCGTTCTGCAACCGTAGCAGAGATGGACCCGTTCGAAGAATACGCGACCATCCACAAAGGGTCATTCCGATTCGTCGGAGAACGACGTGATAAAGAATAATTGGAATTTATTCTGCGAGGCTCCCCGTCCCACTGACGAGGCGGGGCCGAAGCCTCCGCAAGAATATAAACAATTAACGTCTCGCCCCCCATCGGGGCGCGGTAAAATTATCAAACGTTGACCGGTTCGCGACTATAAAAAGTTTGGGGAGCACTGCTGTACAGCACAAGTGAGAGCTTTGGGATTCGAAGAATTGCAAGCTCTTAATATCACCATAGGTCTTGCAAACCCTGAGAATTAAGCTTTGGAGCCCAATATTGCACCAAGACAGAGTGGAACCTCGCGCAGGATATCGTTCTGCAACCGTAGCAGAAATGGACCCGTTCGAAGAATACGCTGGCATCCACAAAGGGTATTTCGATTCGTCGGTTGACGACGTGATAAAGAAAATTTGGTATTTGTTCTGCGAGGCTCCCCCTCCCACTGGCGAGGCGGGGCCGAAGCCTCCGCAAGAATATAAACAATTAACGTCTCGCCCCTCATCGGGGCGCGGTAACAGTATCAAACGTTGACCGGTTCGCGACTATAAAAAGTTTGGGGACCACTGCTGTAAAGCACAAGTGAGAGCTTTTGGATTCGAAGAATTGCAAGCTCTTTATATCACCATAGGTCTTGCGAACCCTGAGAATTAAGCTGTGGAGCCCAATATTGCACCAAGACAGAGTGGAACCACGCGCAGGATATCGTTCTGCAACCGTAGCAGAGATGGACCCGTTCGAAGAATACGCGACAATCCACAAAGGGTCATTTCGATTCGTCGGAGAACGACGTGATAAAGAAAAGTTAGAATTTATTCTGCGAGGCTCTCCGTCTCACTGGTGAGACAGGACCGGAGCCTCCGCAAAAATATAAACAATTATCGTCCCCCTCCTCAACGGGACGCGGTAAAATTATCAAACGTTGAACGGCCCGCGGCTATAATAAGGTTGGTGCGCACTGTTGTAAAGCACAAGTGAAAGCTTTTGGATTCGAAGAATTGCAAGCTCTTATTATCACCACTGGTCCAGCGAAACGTGACAATTAAGCTGTGCAACCCAATAATGCATCAACACAGAGTGGATCCACGCGCAGGATCTCGTTCTGCAACTGTAGCAGAGATGGGCGCGTTCGAAGAATACGCGACCATCCACGAAGGGTATTTCGATTCGTCGGTTGACGACGTGATAAAGAAAAATTGGTATTTGTTCTGCGAGGCTCCCCGTCCCACTGGCGAGGCGGGGCCGAAGCCTCCGCAAGAATATAAACAATTAACGTCTCGCCCCTCATCGGGGCGCGGTAAAATTATCAAACCTTGACCGGTTCGCGACTGTAAAAAGTTTGGGGAGCACTGCTGTACAGCACAAGTGAGAGCTTTTGGATTCGAAGTATTGCAAGCTCTTAATATCATCATAGGTCTTGCAAACCCTAAGAATTAAGCTTTGGAGCCCAATATTGCACCAAGACAGAGTGGAACCTCGCGCAGGATATCGTTCTGCAACCGTAGCAGAGATGGACCCGTTCGAAGAATACGCGACCATCCTCAAACGGTCATTTCGATTCGTCGGAGAACGACGTGAAAAAGAAAAGTTGGAATTTATTCTGCGAGGCTCTCCGTCTCACTGGTGAGACAGGACCGGAACCTCCGCAAAAATATAAACAATTATCGTCCCCCTCATCAACGGGACGCGGTAAAATTATCAAACGTTGAACGGCCCGCTGCTATAAAAAGGTTGGTGAGCACAGCTGTAAAGCATAAGTGAAAGCTTTTGGATTCGAAGAATTGCAAGCCATTGCTATCACCACTGGTCTAGCGAAACGTGGGAATTAAGCTGTACAACCCAATATTCCACCAACACAGAGTGGAACCACGCGCAGGATCTCGTTCTGCAACCGCAGCAGAGATGGACCCGTTCGAAGAATACGCGACCATCCACAAAGAGTCATTTCGATTCGTCGGAGAACGACGTGATAAAGAATAATTGGAATTTATTCTGCGAGGCTCCCCGTCCCACTGACGAGGCGGGGCCGAAGCCTCCGCAAGAATATAAACAATTAACGTCTCGCCCCTCATCGGGGCGCGGTAAAATTATCAAACGTTGACCGGTTCGCGACTATAAAAAGTTTGGGGAGCACTGAGGTACAGCACAAGTGAGAGCTTTGGGATTCGAAGAATTGCAAGCTCTTAATATCATCATAGGTCTTGCAAACCCTAAGAATTAAGCTTTGGAGCCCAATATTGCACCAAGACAGAGTGGAAACTCGCGCAGGATATCGTTCTGCAACCGTAGCAGAGATGGACCCGTTCGAAGAATACGCGACCATCCACAAAGGGTCATTCCGATTCGTCGGAGAACGACGTGATAAAGAATAATTGGAATTTATTCTGCGAGGCTCCCCGTCCCACTGACGAGGCGGGGCCGAAGCCTCCGCAAGAATATAAACAATTAACGTCTCGCCCCCCATCGGGGCGCGGTAAAATTATCAAACGTTGACCGGTTCGCGACTATAAAAAGTTTGGGGAGCACTGCTGTACAGCACAAGTGAGAGCTTTGGGATTCGAAGAATTGCAAGCTCTTAATATCACCATAGGTCTTGCAAACCCTGAGAATTAAGCTTTGGAGCCCAATATTGCACCAAGACAGAGTGGAACGTCGCGCAGGTATCGTTCTGCAACCGTAGCAGAAATGGACCCGTTCGAAGAATACGCGGGCATCCACAAAGGGTATTTCGATTCGTCGGAGAACGACGTGATAAAGTAAAATTGGAATTTATTCTGCGAGGCTCTCCGTCTCACTGGTGAGACAGGGCCGAAGCCTCCGAAAAAATATAAACAATTATCGTCCCCGTCCTCAACGGGACGCGGTAAAATTATCAAACGTTGACCGGTTCGCGACTTTAAAAAGTTTGGGGAGCACTGCTGTACAGCACAAGTGAGAGCTTTGGGATTCGAAGAATTGCAAGCTCTTAATATCATCATAGGTCTTGCAAACCCTAAGAATTAAGCTTTGGAGCCCAATATTGCACCAAGACAGAGTGGAACCTCGCGCAGGATATCGTTCTGCAACCGTAGCAGAGATGGACCCGTTCGAAGAATACGCGACCATCCACAAAGGGTCATTTCGATTCGTCGGAGAACGACGTGATAAAGAAAAGTTAGAATTTATTCTGCGAGGCTCTCCGTCTCACTGGTGAGACAGGACCTGAGCCTCCGAAAAAATATAAACAATTACCGTCGCCCTCCTCAACGGGACGCGGTAAAATTATCAAACGTTGAACGGCCCGCGGCTATAATAAGGTTGGTGCGCACTGCTGTAAAGCACAAGTGAAAGCTTTTGGATTCGAAGAATTGCAAGCTCTTAATATCACCATAGGTCTTGCGAACCCTGAGAATTAAGCTGTGGAGCCCAATATTGCACCAAGACAGAGTGGAACCACGCGCAGGACATCGTTCTGCAACCGTAGCAGAGATGGACCCGTTCGAAGAATACGCGACCATCCTCAAACGGTCATTTCGATTCGTCGGAGAACGACGTGATAAAGAAAAGTTGGAATTTATTCTGCGAGGCTCTCCGTCTCACTGGTGAGACAGGACCGGAGCCTCCGCAAAAATATAAACAATTATCGTCCCCCTCATCAACGGGACGCGGTAAAATTATCAAACGTTGAACGGCCCGCTGCTATAAAAAGGTTGGTGAGCACAGCTGTAAAGCACAAGTGAAAGCTTTTGGATTCGAAGAATTGCAAGCCCTTGCTATCACCACTGGTCTAGCGAAACGTGGGAATTAAGCTGTACAACCCAATATTCCACCAACACAGAGTGGAACCACGCGCAGGATCTCGTTCCGCAACCGCAGCAGAGATGGACCCGTTCGAAGAATACGCGACCATCCACAAAGGGTCATTTCGATTCGTCGGAGAACGACGTGATAAAGAATAATTGGAATTTATTCTGCGAGGCTCCCCGTCCCACTGACGAGGCGGGGCCGAAGCCTCCGCAAGAATATAAACAATTAACGTCTCGCCCCTCATCGGGGCGCGGTAAAATTATCAAACGTTGACCGGTTCGCGACTATAAAAAGTTTGGGGAACACTGCTGTAAAGCACAAGTGAGAGCTTTTGGATTCGAAGAATTGCAAGCTCTTAATATCACCATAGGTCTTGCGAACCCTGAGAATTAAGCTGTGGAGCCCAATATTGCACCAAGACAGAGTGCAACCACGCGCAGGATATCGTTCTGCAACCGTAGCAGAGATGGACCCGTTCGAAGAATACGCGACCATCCACAAAGGGTCATTTCGATTCGTCGGAGAACGACGTGATAAAGAAAAGTTAGAATTTATTCTGCGAGGCTCTCCGTCTCACTGGTGAGACAGGACCGGAGCCTCCGAAAAAATATAAACAATTGTCGTCGCCCTCCTCAACGGGACGCGGTAAAATTATCAAACGTTGAACGGCCCGCGGCTATAATAAGGTTGGTGCGCACTGCTGTAAAGCACAAGTGAAAGCTTTTGGATTCGAAGAATTGCAAGCTCTTATTATCACCACTGGTCCAGCGAAACGTGACAATTAACCTGTGCAACCCAATATTGCAACAACACAGAGTGGAACCACGAGCAGGATCTCGTTATGCAACTGTAGCAGAGATGGGCGCGTTCGAAGAATACGCGACCATCCACGAAGGGTATTTCGATTCGTCGGTTGACGACGTGATAAAGAAAAATTGGTATTTGTTCTGCGAGGCTCCCCGTCCCACTGGAGAGGCGGGGCCGAAGCCTCCGCAAGAATATAAACAACTAACGTCTCGCCCCTCATCGCGGCGCGGTAACATTATCAAACGTTGACCGGTTCGCGACTATAAAAAGTTTTGGGAACACTGCTGTAAAGCACAAGTGAGAGCTTTTGGATTCGATGCATTGCAAGCTCTTAATATCACCATAGGTCTTGCGAACCCTGAGAATTAAGCTGTGGAGCCCAATATTGCACCAAGACAGAGTGGAACCACGCGCAGGATATCGTTCTGCAACCGTAGCAGAAATGGACCCGTTCGAAGAATACGCGACCATCCACAAAGGGTCATTTCGATTCGTCGGAGAACGACGTGATAAAGAAAAGTTAGAATTTATTCTGCGAGGCTCTCCGTCTCACTGGTGAGACAGGACCGGAGCCTCCGAAAAAATATAAACAATTGTCGTCGCCCTCCTCAACGGGACGCGGTAAAATTATCAAACGTTGAACGGCCCGCGGCTATAATAAGGTTGGTGCGCACTGCTGTAAAGCACAAGTGAAAGCTTTTGGATTCGAAGAATTGCAAGCTCTTAATATCACCATAGGTCTTGCGAACCCTGAGAATTAAGCTGTGGAGCCCAATATTGCACCAAGACAGAGTGGAACCTCGCGCAGGATATCGTTCTGCAACCGTAGCAGAGATGGACCCGTTCGAAGAATACGCGACCATCCACAAAGGGTCATTCCGATTCGTCGGAGAACGACGTGATAAAGAATAATTGGAATTTATTCTGCGAGGCTCCCCGTCCCACTGACGAGGCGGGGCCGAAGCCTCCGCAAGAATATAAACAATTAACGTCTCGCCCCCCATCGGGGCGCGGTAAAATTATCAAACGTTGACCGGTTCGCGACTATAAAAAGTTTGGGGAGCACTGCTGTACAGCACAAGTGAGAGCTTTGGGATTCGAAGAATTGCAAGCTCTTAATATCACCATAGGTCTTGCAAACCCTGAGAATTAAGCTTTGGAGCCCAATATTGCACCAAGACAGAGTGGAACCTCGCGCAGGATATCGTTCTGCAACCGTAGCAGAAATGGACCCGTTCGAAGAATACGCTGGCATCCACAAAGGGTATTTCGATTCGTCGGTTGACGACGTGATAAAGAAAATTTGGTATTTGTTCTGCGAGGCTCCCCCTCCCACTGGCGAGGCGGGGCCGAAGCCTCCGCAAGAATATAAACAATTAACGTCTCGCCCCTCATCGGGGCGCGGTAACAGTATCAAACGTTGACCGGTTCGCGACTATAAAAAGTTTGGGGAGCACTGCTGTAAAGCACAAGTGAGAGCTTTTGGATTCGAAGAATTGCAAGCTCTTTATATCACCATAGGTCTTGCGAACCCTGAGAATTAAGCTGTGGAGCCCAATATTGCACCAAGACAGAGTGGAACCACGCGCAGGATATCGTTCTGCAACCGTAGCAGAGATGGACCCGTTCGAAGAATACGCGACAATCCACAAAGGGTCATTTCGATTCGTCGGAGAACGACGTGATAAAGAAAAGTTAGAATTTATTCTGCGAGGCTCTCCGTCTCACTGGTGAGACAGGACCGGAGCCTCCGCAAAAATATAAACAATTATCGTCCCCCTCCTCAACGGGACGCGGTAAAATTATCAAACGTTGAACGGCCCGCGGCTATAATAAGGTTGGTGCGCACTGTTGTAAAGCACAAGTGAAAGCTTTTGGATTCGAAGAATTGCAAGCTCTTATTATCACCACTGGTCCAGCGAAACGTGACAATTAAGCTGTGCAACCCAATAATGCATCAACACAGAGTGGATCCACGCGCAGGA
Organism: Lasioglossum baleicum; assembly: GCF_051020765.1. Taxonomy (NCBI): domain Eukaryota; kingdom Metazoa; phylum Arthropoda; class Insecta; order Hymenoptera; family Halictidae; genus Lasioglossum; species Lasioglossum baleicum. The sequence continues at coordinate 1,545,257 of NW_027469085.1, forward strand.
TCTCGTTCTGCAACTGTAGCAGAGATGGGCGCGTTCGAAGAATACGCGACCATCCACGAAGGGTATTTCGATTCGTCGGTTGACGACGTGATAAAGAAAAATTGGTATTTGTTCTGCGAGGCTCCCCGTCCCACTGGCGAGGCGGGGCCGAAGCCTCCGCAAGAATATAAACAATTAACGTCTCGCCCCTCATCGGGGCGCGGTAAAATTATCAAACCTTGACCGGTTCGCGACTGTAAAAAGTTTGGGGAGCACTGCTGTACAGCACAAGTGAGAGCTTTTGGATTCGAAGTATTGCAAGCTCTTAATATCATCATAGGTCTTGCAAACCCTAAGAATTAAGCTTTGGAGCCCAATATTGCACCAAGACAGAGTGGAACCTCGCGCAGGATATCGTTCTCCAACCGTAGCAGAGATGGACCCGTTCGAAGAATACGCGACCATCCTCAAACGGTCATTTCGATTCGTCGGAGAACGACGTGAAAAAGAAAAGTTGGAATTTATTCTGCGAGGCTCTCCGTCTCACTGGTGAGACAGGACCGGAGCCTCCGCAAAAATATAAACAATTATCGTCCCCCTCATCAACGGGACGCGGTAAAATTATCAAACGTTGAACGGCCCGCTGCTATAAAAAGGTTGGTGAGCACAGCTGTAAAGCATAAGTGAAAGCTTTTGGATTCGAAGAATTGCAAGCCATTGCTATCACCACTGGTCTAGCGAAACGTGGGAATTAAGCTGTACAACCCAATATTCCACCAACACAGAGTGGAACCACGCGCAGGATCTCGTTCTGCAACCGCAGCAGAGATGGACCCGTTCGAAGAATACGCGACCATCCACAAAGAGTCATTTCGATTCGTCGGAGAACGACGTGATAAAGAATAATTGGAATTTATTCTGCGAGGCTCCCCGTCCCACTGACGAGGCGGGGCCGAAGCCTCCGCAAGAATATAAACAATTAACGTCTCGCCCCTCATCGGGGCGCGGTAAAATTATCAAACGTTGACCGGTTCGCGACTATAAAAAGTTTGGGGAGCACTGAGGTACAGCACAAGTGAGAGCTTTGGGATTCGAAGAATTGCAAGCTCTTAATATCATCATAGGTCTTGCAAACCCTAAGAATTAAGCTTTGGAGCCCAATATTGCACCAAGACAGAGTGGAAACTCGCGCAGGATATCGTTCTGCAACCGTAGCAGAGATGGACCCGTTCGAAGAATACGCGACCATCCACAAAGGGTCATTCCGATTCGTCGGAGAACGACGTGATAAAGAATAATTGGAATTTATTCTGCGAGGCTCCCCGTCCCACTGACGAGGCGGGGCCGAAGCCTCCGCAAGAATATAAACAATTAACGTCTCGTCCCCCATCGGGGCGCGGTAAAATTATCAAACGTTGACCGGTTCGCGACTATAAAAAGTTTGGGGAGCACTGCTGTACAGCACAAGTGAGAGCTTTGGGATTCGAAGAATTGCAAGCTCTTAATATCACCATAGGTCTTGCAAACCCTGAGAATTAAGCTTTGGAGCCCAATATTGCACCAAGACAGAGTGGAACGTCGCGCAGGTATCGTTCTGCAACCGTAGCAGAAATGGACCCGTTCGAAGAATACGCGGGCATCCACAAAGGGTATTTCGATTCGTCGGAGAACGACGTGATAAAGTAAAATTGGAATTTATTCTGCGAGGCTCTCCGTCTCACTGGTGTGACAGGGCCGAAGCCTCCGCAAAAAATAAACAATTATCGTCCCCCTCCTCCTCCAAAAGGTTGGTGCGCACTGCTGTAAAGCACAAGTGAAAGCTTTTGGATTCGAAGAATTGCAAGCTCTTATTATCACCACTGGTCCAGCAAAACGTGACAATTAAGCTGTACAACCCAATATTGCACCAACACAGAGTGGAACCACGCGCAGGATCTCGTTCTGCAACCGTAGCAGAGATGGGCGCGTTCGAAGAATACGCGATCATCCACGAAGGGTATTTCGATTCGTCGGTTGACGACGTGATAAAGAAAATTTGGTATTTGTTCTGCGAGGCTCCCCCTCCCACTGGCGCGGCGGGGCCGAAGCCTCCGCAAGAATATAAACAATTAACGTCTCGCCCCTCATCGGGGCGCGGTAACAGTATCAAACGTTGACCGGTTCGCGACTATAAAAAGTTTGGGGAGCACTGCTGTAAAGCACAAGTGAGAGCTTTTGGATTCGAAGAATTGCAAGCTCTTATTATCACCACTGGTCCAGCGAAACGTGAGAATTAAGCTGTGGAGCCCAATATTGCACCAAGACAGAGTGCAACCACGCGCAGGATATCGTTCTGCAACCGTAGCAGAGATGGACCCGTTCGAAGAATACGCGACCATCCACGAAGGGTATTTCGATTCGTCGGAGAACGACGTGATAAAGAAAAATTGGTATTTGTTCTGCGAGGCTGCCCGTCCCACTGGCGAGGCGGGGCCGAAGCCTCCCCAAGAATATAAACAATTAACGTCTCGCCCCTCATCGCGGCGCGGTAACATTATCAAACGTTGACCGGTTCGCGACTATAAAAAGTTTTGGGAACACTGCTGTAAAGCACAAGTGAGAGCTTTTGGATTCGATGCATTGCAAGCTCTTAATATCACCATAGGTCTTGCGAACCCTAAAAATTAAGCTGTGGAGCCCAATATTGCACCAAGACAGAGTGGTACCACGCGCAGGATATCGTTCTGCAACCGTAGCAGAGATGGACCCGTTCGAAGAATACGCGACCATCCACAAAGGGTCATTTCGATTCGTCGGAGAACGACGTGATAAAGAAAAGTTGGAATTTATTCTGCGAGGCTCCCCGTCCCACTGACGAGGCGTGGCCGAAGCCTCCGCAAGAATATAAACAATTAACGTCTCGCCCCCCATCGGGGCGCGGTAAAATTATCAAACGTTGACCGGTTCGCGACTATAAAAAGTTTGGGGAGCACTGCTGTACAGCACAAGTGAGAGCTTTGGGATTCGAAGAATTGCAAGCTCTTAATATCACCATAGGTCTTGCAAACCCTGAGAATTAAGCTTTGGAGCCCAATATTGCACCAAGACAGAGTGGAACCTCGCGCAGGATATCGTTCTGCAACCGTAGCAGAGATGGACCCGTTCGAAGAATACGCGACCATCCACGAAGGGTATTTCGATTCGTCGGAGAACGACGTGATAAAGAAAAATTGGTATTTGTTCTGCGAGGCTGCCCGTCCCACTGGCGAGGCGGGGCCGAAGCCTCCCCAAGAATATAAACAATTAACGTCTCTCCCCTCATCGCGGCGCGGTAACATTATCAAACGTTGACCGGTTCGCGACTATAAAAAGTTTTGGGAACACTGCTGTAAAGCACAAGTGAGAGCTTTTGGATTCGATGCATTGCAAGCTCTTAATATCACCATAGGTCTTGCGAACCCTGAGAATTAAGCTGTGGAGCCCAATATTGCACCAAGACAGAGTGGAACCACGCGCAGGATATCGTTCTGCAACCGTAGCAGAAATGGACCCGTTCGAAGAATACGCGACCATCCACAAAGGGTCATTTCGATTCGTCGGAGAACGACGTGATAAAGAAAAGTTAGAATTTATTCTGCGAGGCTCTCCGTCTCACTGGTGAGACAGGACCGGAGCCTCCGAAAAAATATAAACAATTGTCGTCGCCCTCCTCAACGGGACGCGGTAAAATTATCAAACGTTGAACGGCCCGCGGCTATAATAAGGTTGGTGCGCACTGCTGTAAAGCACAAGTGAAAGCTTTTGGATTCGAAGAATTGCAAGCTCTTAATATCACCATAGGTCTTGCGAACCCTGAGAATTAAGCTGTGGAGCCCAATATTGCACCAAGACAGAGTGGAACCTCGCGCAGGATATCGTTCTGCAACCGTAGCAGAGATGGACCCGTTCGAAGAATACGCGACCATCCACAAAGGGTCATTCCGATTCGTCGGAGAACGACGTGATAAAGAATAATTGGAATTTATTCTGCGAGGCTCCCCGTCCCACTGACGAGGCGGGGCCGAAGCCTCCGCAAGAATATAAACAATTAACGTCTCGCCCCCCATCGGGGCGCGGTAAAATTATCAAACGTTGACCGGTTCGCGACTATAAAAAGTTTGGGGAGCACTGCTGTACAGCACAAGTGAGAGCTTTGGGATTCGAAGAATTGCAAGCTCTTAATATCACCATAGGTCTTGCAAACCCTGAGAATTAAGCTTTGGAGCCCAATATTGCACCAAGACAGAGTGGAACCTCGCGCAGGATATCGTTCTGCAACCGTAGCAGAAATGGACCCGTTCGAAGAATACGCTGGCATCCACAAAGGGTATTTCGATTCGTCGGTTGACGACGTGATAAAGAAAATTTGGTATTTGTTCTGCGAGGCTCCCCCTCCCACTGGCGAGGCGGGGCCGAAGCCTCCGCAAGAATATAAACAATTAACGTCTCGCCCCTCATCGGGGCGCGGTAACAGTATCAAACGTTGACCGGTTCGCGACTATAAAAAGTTTGGGGAGCACTGCTGTAAAGCACAAGTGAGAGCTTTTGGATTCGAAGAATTGCAAGCTCTTTATATCACCATAGGTCTTGCGAACCCTGAGAATTAAGCTGTGGAGCCCAATATTGCACCAAGACAGACTGGAACCACGCGCAGGATATCGTTCTGCAACCGTAGCAGAGATGGACCCGTTCGAAGAATACGCGACAATCCACAAAGGGTCATTTCGATTCGTCGGAGAACGACGTGATAAAGAAAAGTTAGAATTTATTCTGCGAGGCTCTCCGTCTCACTGGTGAGACAGGACCGGAGCCTCCGCAAAAATATAAACAATTATCGTCCCCCTCCTCAACGGGACGCGGTAAAATTATCAAACGTTGAACGGCCCGCGGCTATAATAAGGTTGGTGCGCACTGTTGTAAAGCACAAGTGAAAGCTTTTGGATTCGAAGAATTGCAAGCTCTTATTATCACCACTGGTCCAGCGAAACGTGACAATTAAGCTGTGCAACCCAATAATGCATCAACACAGAGTGGATCCACGCGCAGGATCTCGTTCTGCAACTGTAGCAGAGATGGGCGCGTTCGAAGAATACGCGACCATCCACGAAGGGTATTTCGATTCGTCGGTTGACGACGTGATAAAGAAAAATTGGTATTTGTTCTGCGAGGCTCCCCGTCCCACTGGCGAGGCGGGGCCGAAGCCTCCGCAAGAATATAAACAATTAACGTCTCGCCCCTCATCGGGGCGCGGTAAAATTATCAAACCTTGACCGGTTCGCGACTGTAAAAAGTTTGGGGAGCACTGCTGTACAGCACAAGTGAGAGCTTTTGGATTCGAAGTATTGCAAGCTCTTAATATCATCATAGGTCTTGCAAACCCTAAGAATTAAGCTTTGGAGCCCAATATTGCACCAAGACAGAGTGGAACCTCGCGCAGGATATCGTTCTCCAACCGTAGCAGAGATGGACCCGTTCGAAGAATACGCGACCATCCTCAAACGGTCATTTCGATTCGTCGGAGAACGACGTGAAAAAGAAAAGTTGGAATTTATTCTGCGAGGCTCTCCGTCTCACTGGTGAGACAGGACCGGAGCCTCCGCAAAAATATAAACAATTATCGTCCCCCTCATCAACGGGACGCGGTAAAATTATCAAACGTTGAACGGCCCGCTGCTATAAAAAGGTTGGTGAGCACAGCTGTAAAGCATAAGTGAAAGCTTTTGGATTCGAAGAATTGCAAGCCATTGCTATCACCACTGGTCTAGCGAAACGTGGGAATTAAGCTGTACAACCCAATATTCCACCAACACAGAGTGGAACCACGCGCAGGATCTCGTTCTGCAACCGCAGCAGAGATGGACCCGTTCGAAGAATACGCGACCATCCACAAAGAGTCATTTCGATTCGTCGGAGAACGACGTGATAAAGAATAATTGGAATTTATTCTGCGAGGCTCCCCGTCCCACTGACGAGGCGGGGCCGAAGCCTCCGCAAGAATATAAACAATTAACGTCTCGCCCCTCATCGGGGCGCGGTAAAATTATCAAACGTTGACCGGTTCGCGACTATAAAAAGTTTGGGGAGCACTGAGGTACAGCACAAGTGAGAGCTTTGGGATTCGAAGAATTGCAAGCTCTTAATATCATCATAGGTCTTGCAAACCCTAAGAATTAAGCTTTGGAGCCCAATATTGCACCAAGACAGAGTGGAAACTCGCGCAGGATATCGTTCTGCAACCGTAGCAGAGATGGACCCGTTCGAAGAATACGCGACCATCCACAAAGGGTCATTCCGATTCGTCGGAGAACGACGTGATAAAGAATAATTGGAATTTATTCTGCGAGGCTCCCCGTCCCACTGACGAGGCGGGGCCGAAGCCTCCGCAAGAATATAAACAATTAACGTCTCGCCCCCCATCGGGGCGCGGTAAAATTATCAAACGTTGACCGGTTCGCGACTATAAAAAGTTTGGGGAGCACTGTTGTACAGCACAAGTGAGAGCTTTGGGATTCGAAGAATTGCAAGCTCTTAATATCACCATAGGTCTTGCAAACCCTGAGAATTAAGCTTTGGAGCCCAATATTGCACCAAGACAGAGTGGAACGTCGCGCAGGTATCGTTCTGCAACCGTAGCAGAAATGGACCCGTTCGAAGAATACGCGGGCATCCACAAAGGGTATTTCGATTCGTCGGAGAACGACGTGATAAAGTAAAATTGGAATTTATTCTGCGAGGCTCTCCGTCTCACTGGTGTGACAGGGCCGAAGCCTCCGCAAAAAATAAACAATTATCGTCCCCCTCCTCCTCCAAAAGGTTGGTGCGCACTGCTGTAAAGCACAAGTGAAAGCTTTTGGATTCGAAGAATTGCAAGCTCTTATTATCACCACTGGTCCAGCAAAACGTGACAATTAAGCTGTACAACCCAATATTGCACCAACACAGAGTGGAACCACGCGCAGGATCTCGTTCTGCAACCGTAGCAGAGATGGGCGCGTTCGAAGAATACGCGATCATCCACGAAGGGTATTTCGATTCGTCGGTTGACGACGTGATAAAGAAAATTTGGTATTTGTTCTGCGAGGCTCCCCCTCCCACTGGCGCGGCGGGGCCGAAGCCTCCGCAAGAATATAAACAATTAACGTCTCGCCCCTCATCGGGGCGCGGTAACAGTATCAAACGTTGACCGGTTCGCGACTATAAAAAGTTTGGGGAGCACTGCTGTAAAGCACAAGTGAGAGCTTTTGGATTCGAAGAATTGCAAGCTCTTATTATCACCACTGGTCCAGCGAAACGTGAGAATTAAGCTGTGGAGCCCAATATTGCACCAAGACAGAGTGCAACCACGCGCAGGATATCGTTCTGCAACCGTAGCAGAGATGGACCCGTTCGAAGAATACGCGACCATCCACGAAGGGTATTTCGATTCGTCGGAGAACGACGTGATAAAGAAAAATTGGTATTTGTTCTGCGAGGCTGCCCGTCCCACTGGCGAGGCGGGGCCGAAGCCTCCCCAAGAATATAAACAATTAACGTCTCGCCCCTCATCGCGGCGCGGTAACATTATCAAACGTTGACCGGTTCGCGACTATAAAAAGTTTTGGGAACACTGCTGTAAAGCACAAGTGAGAGCTTTTGGATTCGATGCATTGCAAGCTCTTAATATCACCATAGGTCTTGCGAACCCTAAAAATTAAGCTGTGGAGCCCAATATTGCACCAAGACAGAGTGGTACCACGCGCAGGATATCGTTCTGCAACCGTAGCAGAGATGGACCCGTTCGAAGAATACGCGACCATCCACAAAGGGTCATTTCGATTCGTCGGAGAACGACGTGATAAAGAAAAGTTGGAATTTATTCTGCGAGGCTCCCCGTCCCACTGACGAGGCGTGGCCGAAGCCTCCGCAAGAATATAAACAATTAACGTCTCGCCCCCCATCGGGGCGCGGTAAAATTATCAAACGTTGACCGGTTCGCGACTATAAAAAGTTTGGGGAGCACTGCTGTACAGCACAAGTGAGAGCTTTGGGATTCGAAGAATTGCAAGCTCTTAATATCACCATAGGTCTTGCAAACCCTGAGAATTAAGCTTTGGAGCCCAATATTGCACCAAGACAGAGTGGAACCTCGCGCAGGATATCGTTCTGCAACCGTAGCAGAGATGGACCCGTTCGAAGAATACGCGACCATCCACGAAGGGTATTTCGATTCGTCGGAGAACGACGTGATAAAGAAAAATTGGTATTTGTTCTGCGAGGCTGCCCGTCCCACTGGCGAGGCGGGGCCGAAGCCTCCCCAAGAATATAAACAATTAACGTCTCTCCCCTCATCGCGGCGCGGTAACATTATCAAACGTTGACCGGTTCGCGACTATAAAAAGTTTTGGGAACACTGCTGTAAAGCACAAGTGAGAGCTTTTGGATTCGATGCATTGCAAGCTCTTAATATCACCATAGGTCTTGCGAACCCTGAGAATTAAGCTGTGGAGCCCAATATTGCACCAAGACAGAGTGGAACCACGCGCAGGATATCGTTCTGCAACCGTAGCAGAGATGGACCCGTTCGAAGAATACGCGACCATCCACAAAGGGTCATTTCGATTCGTCGGAGAACGACGTGATAAAGAAAAATTGGTATTTGTTCTGCGAGGCTGCCCGTCCCACTGGCGAGGCGGGGCCGAAGCCTCCCCAAGAATATAAACAATTAACGTCTCGCCCCTCATCGCGGCGCGGTAACATTATCAAACGTTGACCGGTTCGCGACTATAAAAAGTTTTGGGAACACTGCTGTAAAGCACAAGTGAGAGCTTTTGGATTCGATGCATTGCAAGCTCTTAATATCACCATAGGTCTTGCGAACCCTGAGAATTAAGCTGTGGAGCCCAATATTGCACCAAGACAGAGTGGAACCACGCGCAGGATATCGTTCTGCAACCGTAGCAGAGATGGACCCGTTCGAAGAATACGCGACCATCCACAAAGGGTCATTTCGATTCGTCGGAGAACGACGTGATAAAGAAAAGTTGGAATTTATTCTGCGAGGCTCCCCGTCCCACTGACGAGGCGTGGCCGAAGCCTCCGCAAGAATATAAACAATTAACGTCTCGCCCCCCATCGGGGCGCGGTAAAATTATCAAACGTTGACCGGTTCGCGACTATAAAAAGTTTGGGGAGCACTGCTGTACAGCACAAGTGAGAGCTTTGGGATTCGAAGAATTGCAAGCTCTTAATATCACCATAGGTCTTGCAAACCCTGAGAATTAAGCTTTGGAGCCCAATATTGCACCAAGACAGAGTGGAACCTCGCGCAGGATATCGTTCTGCAACCGTAGCAGAAATGGACCCGTTCGAAGAATACGCGGGCATCCACAAAGGGTATTTCGATTCGTCGGTTGACGACGTGATAAAGAAAATTTGGTATTTGTTCTGCGAGGCTCCCCCTCCCACTGGCGAGGCGGGGCCGAAGCCTCCGCAAGAATATAAACAATTAACGTCTCGCCCCTCATCGGGGCGCGGTAACAGTATCAAACGTTGACCGGTTCGCGACTATAAAAAGTTTGGGGAGCACTGCTGTAAAGCACAAGTGAGAGCTTTTGGATTCGAAGAATTGCAAGCTCTTAATATCACCATAGATCTTGCGAACCCTGAGAATTAAGCTGTGGAGCCCAATATTGCACCAAGACAGAGTGCAACCACGCGCAGGATATCGTTCTGCAACCGTAGCAGAGATGGACCCGTTCGAAGAATACGCGACCATCCACAAAGGGTCATTTCGATTCGTCGGAGAACGACGTGATAAAGAAAAGTTAGAATTTATTCTGCGAGGCTCTCCGTCTCACTGGTGAGACAGGACCGGAGCCTCCGAAAAAATATATACAATTATCGTCGCCCTCCTCAACGGGACGCGGTAAAGTTATCAAACGTTGAACGGCACGCGGCTATAATAAGGTTGGTGCGCACTGCTGTAAAGCACAAGTGAAAGCTTTTGGATTCGAAGAATTGCAAGCTCTTATTATCACCACTGGTCCAGCGAAACGTGACAATTAAGCTGTGCCACCCAATATTGCAACAACACAGAGTGGAACCACAAGCAGGATCTCGTTATGCAACTGTAGCAGAGATGGGCGCGTTCGAAGAATACGCGACCATCCACGAAGGGTATTTCGATTCGTCGGTTGACGACGTGATAAAGAAAAATTGGTATTTGTTCTGCGAGGCTCCCCGTCCCACTGGCGAGGCGGGGCCGAAGCCTCCGCAAGAATATAAACAATTAACGTCTCGCCCCTCATCGGGGCGCGGTAAAATTATCAAACCTTGACCGGTTCGCGACTGTAAAAAGTTTGGGGAGCACTGCTGTACAGCACAAGTGAGAGCTTTTGGATTCGAAGAATTGCAAGCTCTTAATATCATCATAGGTCTTGCAAACCCTGAGAATTAAGGTTCGGAGCCCAATATTGCACCAAGACAGAGTGGAACCTCGCGGAGGATATCGTTCTGCAACCGTAGCAGAAATGGACCCGTTCGAAGAATACGCGGGCATCCACAAAGGGTATTTCGATTCGTCGGTTGACGACGTGATAAAGAAAATTTGGTATTTGTTCTGCGAGGCTCCCCCTCCCACTGGCGAGGCGGGGCCGAAGCCTCCGCAAGAATATAAACAATTAACGTCTCGCCCCTCATCGGGGCGCGGTAACAGTATCAAACGTTGACCGGTTCGCGACTATAAAAAGTTTGGGGAGCACTGCTGTAAAGCACAAGTGAGAGCTTTTGGATTCGAAGAATTGCAAGCTCTTATTATCACCACTGGTCCAGCGAAACGTGAGAATTAAGCTGTGGAGCCCAATATTGCACCAAGACAGAGTGCAACCACGCGCAGGATATCGTTCTGCAACCGTAGCAGAGATGGACCCGTTCGAAGAATACGCGACCATCCACGAAGGGTATTTCGATTCGTCGGAGAACGACGTGATAAAGAAAAATTGGTATTTGTTCTGCGAGGCTGCCCGTCCCACTGGCGAGGCGGGGCCGAAGCCTCCCCAAGAATATAAACAATTAACGTCTCGCCCCTCATCGCGGCGCGGTAACATTATCAAACGTTGACCGGTTCGCGACTATAAAAAGTTTTGGGAACACTGCTGTAAAGCACAAGTGAGAGCTTTTGGATTCGATGCATTGCAAGCTCTTAATATCACCATAGGTCTTGCGAACCCTAAAAATTAAGCTGTGGAGCCCAATATTGCACCAAGACAGAGTGGTACCACGCGCAGGATATCGTTCTGCAACCGTAGCAGAGATGGACCCGTTCGAAGAATACGCGACCATCCACAAAGGGTCATTTCGATTCGTCGGAGAACGACGTGATAAAGAAAAGTTGGAATTTATTCTGCGAGGCTCCCCGTCCCACTGACGAGGCGTGGCCGAAGCCTCCGCAAGAATATAAACAATTAACGTCTCGCCCCCCATCGGGGCGCGGTAAAATTATCAAACGTTGACCGGTTCGCGACTATAAAAAGTTTGGGGAGCACTGCTGTACAGCACAAGTGAGAGCTTTGGGATTCGAAGAATTGCAAGCTCTTAATATCACCATAGGTCTTGCAAACCCTGAGAATTAAGCTTTGGAGCCCAATATTGCACCAAGACAGAGTGGAACCTCGCGCAGGATATCGTTCTGCAACCGTAGCAGAAATGGACCCGTTCGAAGAATACGCGGGCATCCACAAAGGGTATTTCGATTCGTCGGTTGACGACGTGATAAAGAAAATTTGGTATTTGTTCTGCGAGGCTCCCCCTCCCACTGGCGAGGCGGGGCCGAAGCCTCCGCAAGAATATAAACAATTAACGTCTCGCCCCTCATCGGGGCGCGGTAACAGTATCAAACGTTGACCGGTTCGCGACTATAAAAAGTTTGGGGAGCACTGCTGTAAAGCACAAGTGAGAGCTTTTGGATTCGAAGAATTGCAAGCTCTTAATATCACCATAGATCTTGCGAACCCTGAGAATTAAGCTGTGGAGCCCAATATTGCACCAAGACAGAGTGCAACCACGCGCAGGATATCGTTCTGCAACCGTAGCAGAGATGGACCCGTTCGAAGAATACGCGACCATCCACAAAGGGTCATTTCGATTCGTCGGAGAACGACGTGATAAAGAAAAGTTAGAATTTATTCTGCGAGGCTCTCCGTCTCACTGGTGAGACAGGACCGGAGCCTCCGAAAAAATATATACAATTATCGTCGCCCTCCTCAACGGGACGCGGTAAAGTTATCAAACGTTGAACGGCACGCGGCTATAATAAGGTTGGTGCGCACTGCTGTAAAGCACAAGTGAAAGCTTTTGGATTCGAAGAATTGCAAGCTCTTATTATCACCACTGGTCCAGCGAAACGTGACAATTAAGCTGTGGAGCCCAATATTGCACCAAGACAGAGTGCAACCACGCGCAGGATATCGTTCTGCAACCGTAGCAGAGATGGACCCGTTCGAAGAATACGCGACCATCCACGAAGGGTATTTCGATTCGTCGGAGAACGACGTGATAAAGAAAAATTGGTATTTGTTCTGCGAGGCTGCCCGTCCCACTGGCGAGGCGGGGCCGAAGCCTCCCCAAGAATATAAACAATTAACGTCTCGCCCCTCATCGCGGCGCGGTAACATTATCAAACGTTGACCGGTTCGCGACTATAAAAAGTTTTGGGAACACTGCTGTAAAGCACAAGTGAGAGCTTTTGGATTCGATGCATTGCAAGCTCTTAATATCACCATAGGTCTTGCGAACCCTAAAAATTAAGCTGTGGAGCCCAATATTGCACCAAGACAGAGTGGTACCACGCGCAGGATATCGTTCTGCAACCGTAGCAGAGATGGACCCGTTCGAAGAATACGCGACCATCCACAAAGGGTCATTTCGATTCGTCGGAGAACGACGTGATAAAGAAAAGTTGGAATTTATTCTGCGAGGCTCCCCGTCCCACTGACGAGGCGTGGCCGAAGCCTCCGCAAGAATATAAACAATTAACGTCTCGCCCCCCATCGGGGCGCGGTAAAATTATCAAACGTTGACCGGTTCGCGACTATAAAAAGTTTGGGGAGCACTGCTGTACAGCACAAGTGAGAGCTTTGGGATTCGAAGAATTGCAAGCTCTTAATATCACCATAGGTCTTGCAAACCCTGAGAATTAAGCTTTGGAGCCCAATATTGCACCAAGACAGAGTGGAACCTCGCGCAGGATATCGTTCTGCAACCGTAGCAGAAATGGACCCGTTCGAAGAATACGCGGGCATCCACAAAGGGTATTTCGATTCGTCGGTTGACGACGTGATAAAGAAAATTTGGTATTTGTTCTGCGAGGCTCCCCCTCCCACTGGCGAGGCGGGGCCGAAGCCTCCGCAAGAATATAAACAATTAACGTCTCGCCCCTCATCGGGGCGCGGTAACAGTATCAAACGTTGACCGGTTCGCGACTATAAAAAGTTTGGGGAGCACTGCTGTAAAGCACAAGTGAGAGCTTTTGGATTCGAAGAATTGCAAGCTCTTAATATCACCATAGATCTTGCGAACCCTGAGAATTAAGCTGTGGAGCCCAATATTGCACCAAGACAGAGTGCAACCACGCGCAGGATATCGTTCTGCAACCGTAGCAGAGATGGACCCGTTCGAAGAATACGCGACCATCCACAAAGGGTCATTTCGATTCGTCGGAGAACGACGTGATAAAGAAAAGTTAGAATTTATTCTGCGAGGCTCTCCGTCTCACTGGTGAGACAGGACCGGAGCCTCCGAAAAAATATATACAATTATCGTCGCCCTCCTCAACGGGACGCGGTAAAGTTATCAAACGTTGAACGGCACGCGGCTATAATAAGGTTGGTGCGCACTGCTGTAAAGCACAAGTGAAAGCTTTTGGATTCGAAGAATTGCAAGCTCTTATTATCACCACTGGTCCAGCGAAACGTGACAATTAAGCTGTGCCACCCAATATTGCAACAACACAGAGTGGAACCACAAGCAGGATCTCGTTATGCAACTGTAGCAGAGATGGGCGCGTTCGAAGAATACGCGACCATCCACGAAGGGTATTTCGATTCGTCGGTTGACGACGTGATAAAGAAAAATTGGTATTTGTTCTGCGAGGCTCCCCGTCCCACTGGCGAGGCGGGGCCGAAGCCTCCGCAAGAATATAAACAATTAACGTCTCGCCCCTCATCGGGGCGCGGTAAAATTATCAAACCTTGACCGGTTCGCGACTGTAAAAAGTTTGGGGAGCACTGCTGTACAGCACAAGTGAGAGCTTTTGGATTCGAAGAATTGCAAGCTCTTAATATCATCATAGGTCTTGCAAACCCTGAGAATTAAGGTTCGGAGCCCAATATTGCACCAAGACAGAGTGGAACCTCGCGCAGGATATCGTTCTGCAACCGTAGCAGAAATGGACCCGTTCGAAGAATACGCGGGCATCCACAAAGGGTATTTCGATTCGTCGGTTGACGACGTGATAAAGAAAATTTGGTATTTGTTCTGCGAGGCTCCCCCTCCCACTGGCGAGGCGGGGCCGAAGCCTCCGCAAGAATATAAACAATTAACGTCTCGCCCCTCATCGGGGCGCGGTAACAGTATCAAACGTTGACCGGTTCGCGACTATAAAAAGTTTGGGGAGCACTGCTGTAAAGCACAAGTGAGAGCTTTTGGATTCGAAGAATTGCAAGCTCTTATTATCACCACTGGTCCAGCGAAACGTGAGAATTAAGCTGTGGAGCCCAATATTGCACCAAGACAGAGTGCAACCACGCGCAGGATATCGTTCTGCAACCGTAGCAGAGATGGACCCGTTCGAAGAATACGCGACCATCCACGAAGGGTATTTCGATTCGTCGGAGAACGACGTGATAAAGAAAAATTGGTATTTGTTCTGCGAGGCTGCCCGTCCCACTGGCGAGGCGGGGCCGAAGCCTCCCCAAGAATATAAACAATTAACGTCTCGCCCCTCATCGCGGCGCGGTAACATTATCAAACGTTGACCGGTTCGCGACTATAAAAAGTTTTGGGAACACTGCTGTAAAGCACAAGTGAGAGCTGTTGGATTCGATGCATTGCAAGCTCTTAATATCACCATAGGTCTTGCGAACCCTAAAAATTAAGCTGTGGAGCCCAATATTGCACCAAGACAGAGTGGTACCACGCGCAGGATATCGTTCTGCAACCGTAGCAGAGATGGACCCGTTCGAAGAATACGCGACCATCCACAAAGGGTCATTTCGATTCGTCGGAGAACGACGTGATAAAGAAAAGTTGGAATTTATTCTGCGAGGCTCCCCGTCCCACTGACGAGGCGTGGCCGAAGCCTCCGCAAGAATATAAACAATTAACGTCTCGCCCCCCATCGGGGCGCGGTAAAATTATCAAACGTTGACCGGTTCGCGACTATAAAAAGTTTGGGGAGCACTGCTGTACAGCACAAGTGAGAGCTTTGGGATTCGAAGAATTGCAAGCTCTTAATATCACCATAGGTCTTGCAAACCCTGAGAATTAAGCTTTGGAGCCCAATATTGCACCAAGACAGAGTGGAACCTCGCGCAGGATATCGTTCTGCAACCGTAGCAGAGATGGACCCGTTCGAAGAATACGCGACCATCCACGAAGGGTATTTCGATTCGTCGGAGAACGACGTGATAAAGAAAAATTGGTATTTGTTCTGCGAGGCTGCCCGTCCCACTGGCGAGGCGGGGCCGAAGCCTCCCCAAGAATATAAACAATTAACGTCTCTCCCCTCATCGCGGCGCGGTAACATTATCAAACGTTGACCGGTTCGCGACTATAAAAAGTTTTGGGAACACTGCTGTAAAGCACAAGTGAGAGCTTTTGGATTCGATGCATTGCAAGCTCTTAATATCACCATAGGTCTTGCGAACCCTGAGAATTAAGCTGTGGAGCCCAATATTGCACCAAGACAGAGTGGAACCACGCGCAGGATATCGTTCTGCAACCGTAGCAGAGATGGACCCGTTCGAAGAATACGCGACCATCCACAAAGGGTCATTTCGATTCGTCGGAGAACGACGTGATAAAGAAAAATTGGTATTTGTTCTGCGAGGCTGCCCGTCCCACTGGCGAGGCGGGGCCGAAGCCTCCCCAAGAATATAAACAATTAACGTCTCGCCCCTCATCGCGGCGCGGTAACATTATCAAACGTTGACCGGTTCGCGACTATAAAAAGTTTTGGGAACACTGCTGTAAAGCACAAGTGAGAGCTTTTGGATTCGATGCATTGCAAGCTCTTAATATCACCATAGGTCTTGCGAACCCTGAGAATTAAGCTGTGGAGCCCAATATTGCACCAAGACAGAGTGGAACCACGCGCAGGATATCGTTCTGCAACCGTAGCAGAGATGGACCCGTTCGAAGAATACGCGACCATCCACAAAGGGTCATTTCGATTCGTCGGAGAACGACGTGATAAAGAAAAGTTGGAATTTATTCTGCGAGGCTCCCCGTCCCACTGACGAGGCGTGGCCGAAGCCTCCGCAAGAATATAAACAATTAACGTCTCGCCCCCCATCGGGGCGCGGTAAAATTATCAAACGTTGACCGGTTCGCGACTATAAAAAGTTTGGGGAGCACTGCTGTACAGCACAAGTGAGAGCTTTGGGATTCGAAGAATTGCAAGCTCTTAATATCACCATAGGTCTTGCAAACCCTGAGAATTAAGCTTTGGAGCCCAATATTGCACCAAGACAGAGTGGAACCTCGCGCAGGATATCGTTCTGCAACCGTAGCAGAAATGGACCCGTTCGAAGAATACGCGGGCATCCACAAAGGGTATTTCGATTCGTCGGTTGACGACGTGATAAAGAAAATTTGGTATTTGTTCTGCGAGGCTCCCCCTCCCACTGGCGAGGCGGGGCCGAAGCCTCCGCAAGAATATAAACAATTAACGTCTCGCCCCTCATCGGGGCGCGGTAACAGTATCAAACGTTGACCGGTTCGCGACTATAAAAAGTTTGGGGAGCACTGCTGTAAAGCACAAGTGAGAGCTTTTGGATTCGAAGAATTGCAAGCTCTTAATATCACCATAGATCTTGCGAACCCTGAGAATTAAGCTGTGGAGCCCAATATTGCACCAAGACAGAGTGCAACCACGCGCAGGATATCGTTCTGCAACCGTAGCAGAGATGGACCCGTTCGAAGAATACGCGACCATCCACAAAGGGTCATTTCGATTCGTCGGAGAACGACGTGATAAAGAAAAGTTAGAATTTATTCTGCGAGGCTCTCCGTCTCACTGGTGAGACAGGACCGGAGCCTCCGAAAAAATATATACAATTATCGTCGCCCTCCTCAACGGGACGCGGTAAAGTTATCAAACGTTGAACGGCACGCGGCTATAATAAGGTTGGTGCGCACTGCTGTAAAGCACAAGTGAAAGCTTTTGGATTCGAAGAATTGCAAGCTCTTATTATCACCACTGGTCCAGCGAAACGTGACAATTAAGCTGTGCCACCCAATATTGCAACAACACAGAGTGGAACCACAAGCAGGATCTCGTTATGCAACTGTAGCAGAGATGGGCGCGTTCGAAGAATACGCGACCATCCACGAAGGGTATTTCGATTCGTCGGTTGACGACGTGATAAAGAAAAATTGGTATTTGTTCTGCGAGGCTCCCCGTCCCACTGGCGAGGCGGGGCCGAAGCCTCCGCAAGAATATAAACAATTAACGTCTCGCCCCTCATCGGGGCGCGGTAAAATTATCAAACCTTGACCGGTTCGCGACTGTAAAAAGTTTGGGGAGCACTGCTGTACAGCACAAGTGAGAGCTTTTGGATTCGAAGAATTGCAAGCTCTTAATATCATCATAGGTCTTGCAAACCCTGAGAATTAAGGTTCGGAGCCCAATATTGCACCAAGACAGAGTGGAACCTCGCGCAGGATATCGTTCTGCAACCGTAGCAGAAATGGACCCGTTCGAAGAATACGCGGGCATCCACAAAGGGTATTTCGATTCGTCGGTTGACGACGTGATAAAGAAAATTTGGTATTTGTTCTGCGAGGCTCCCCCTCCCACTGGCGAGGCGGGGCCGAAGCCTCCGCAAGAATATAAACAATTAAGGTCTCGCCCCTCATCGGGGCGCGGTAACAGTATCAAACGTTGACCGGTTCGCGACTATAAAAAGTTTGGGGAGCACTGCTGTAAAGCACAAGTGAGAGCTTTTGGATTCGAAGAATTGCAAGCTCTTATTATCACCACTGGTCCAGCGAAACGTGAGAATTAAGCTGTGGAGCCCAATATTGCACCAAGACAGAGTGCAACCACGCGCAGGATATCGTTCTGCAACCGTAGCAGAGATGGACCCGTTCGAAGAATACGCGACCATCCACGAAGGGTATTTCGATTCGTCGGAGAACGACGTGATAAAGAAAAATTGGTATTTGTTCTGCGAGGCTGCCCGTCCCACTGGCGAGGCGGGGCCGAAGCCTCCCCAAGAATATAAACAATTAACGTCTCGCCCCTCATCGCGGCGCGGTAACATTATCAAACGTTGACCGGTTCGCGACTATAAAAAGTTTTGGGAACACTGCTGTAAAGCACAAGTGAGAGCTTTTGGATTCGATGCATTGCAAGCTCTTAATATCACCATAGGTCTTGCGAACCCTGAGAATTAAGCTGTGGAGCCCAATATTGCACCAAGACAGAGTGGAACCACGCGCAGGATATCGTTCTGCAACCGTAGCAGAGATGGACCCGTTCGAAGAATACGCGACCATCCACAAAGGGTCATTTCGATTCGTCGGAGAACGACGTGATAAAGAAAAGTTGGAATTTATTCTGCGAGGCTCCCCGTCCCACTGACGAGGCGGGGCCGAAGCCTCCGCAAGAATATAAACAATTAACGTCTCGCCCCCCATCGGGGCGCGGTAAAATTATCAAACGTTGACCGGTTCGCGACTATAAAAAGTTTGGGGAGCACTGCTGTACAGCACAAGTGAGAGCTTTGGGATTCGAAGAATTGCAAGCTCTTAATATCACCATAGGTCTTGCAAACCCTGAGAATTAAGCTTTGGAGCCCAATATTGCACCAAGACAGAGTGGAACCTCGCGCAGGATATCGTTCTGCAACCGTAGCAGAAATGGACCCGTTCGAAGAATACGCGGCCATCCACAAAGGGTATTTCGAATCGTCGGAGAACGACGTGATAAAGAAAAATTGGAATTTATTCTGCGAGGCTCTCCGTCTCACTGGTGAGACAGGGCCGAAGCCTCCGAAAAAATATAAACAATTATCGTCCCCGTCCTCAACGGGACGCTGTAAAATTATCAAACGTTGACCGGTTCGCGACTATAAAAAGTTTGGGGAGCACTGCTGTACAGCACAAGTGAGTGCTTTGGGATTCGAAGAATTGCAAGCACTTAATATCATCATAGGTCTTGCAAACCCTAAGAATTAAGCTTTGGAGCCCAATATTGCACCAAGACAGAGTGGAACCTCGCGCAGGATATCGTTCTGCAACCGTAGCAGAGATGGACCCGTTCGAAGAATACGCGACCATCCACAAAGGGTCATTTCGATTCGTCGGAGAACGACGTGATAAAGAAAAGTTAGAATTTATTCTGCGAGGCTCTCCGTCTCACTGGTGAGACAGGACCGGAGCCTCCGAAAAAATATAAACAATTATCGTCGCCCTCCTCAACGGGACGCGGTAAAATTATCAAACGTTGAACGGCCCGCGGCTATAATAAGGTTGGTGCGCACTGCTGTAAAGCACAAGTGAAAGTATTTGGATTCGAAGAATTGCAAGCTCTTATTATCACCACTGGTCCAGCGAAACGTGACAATTAAGCTGTGCAACCCAATATTGCAACAACACAGAGTGGAACCACGAGCAGGATCTCGTTCTGCAACTGTAGCAGAGATGGGCGCGTTCGAAGAATACGCGACCATCCACGAAGGGTATTTCGATTCGTCGGTTGACGACGTGATAAAGAAAATTTGGTATTTGTTCTGCGAGGCTCCCCCTCCCACTGGCGAGGCGGGGCCGAAGCCTCCGCAAGAATATAAACAATTAACGTCTCGCCCCTCATCGGGGCGCGGTAACAGTATCAAACGTTGACCGGTTCGCGACTATAAAAAGTTTGGGGAGCACTGCTGTAAAGCACAAGTGAGAGCTTTTGGATTCGAAGAATTGCAAGCTCTTAATATCACCATAGGTCTTGCGAACCCTGAGAATTAAGCTGTGGAGCCCAATATTGCACCAAGACAGAGTGCAACCACGCGCAGGATATCGTTCTGCAACCGTAGCAGAGATGGACCCGTTCGAAGAATACGCGACCATCCACAAAGGGTCATTTCGATTCGTCGGAGAACGACGTGATAAAGAAAAGTTAGAATTTATTCTGCGAGGCTCTCCGTCTCACTGGTGAGACAGGACCGGAGCCTCCGAAAAAATATATACAATTATCGTCGCCCTCCTCAACGGGACGCGGTAAAGTTATCAAACGTTGAACGGCACGCGGCTATAATAAGGTTGGTGCGCACTGCTGTAAAGCACAAGTGAAAGCTTTTGGATTCGAAGAATTGCAAGCTCTTATTATCACCACTGGTCCAGCGAAACGTGACAATTAAGCTGTGCAACCCAATATTGCAACAACACAGAGTGGAACCACGAGCAGGATCTCGTTATGCAACTGTAGCAGAGATGGGCGCGTTCGAAGAATACGCGACCATCCACGAAGGGTATTTCGATTCGTCGGTTGACGACGTGATAAAGAAAAATTGGTATTTGTTCTGCGAGGCTCCCCGTCCCACTGGCGAGGCGGGGCCGAAGCCTCCGCAAGAATATAAACAATTAACGTCTCGCCAATCATCGCGGCGCGGTAACATTATCAAACGTTGACCGGTTCGCGACTATAAAAAGTTTTGGGAACACTGCTGTAAAGCACAAGTGAGAGCTTTTGGATTCGAAGAATTGCAAGCTCTTAATATCACCATAGGTCTTGCGAACCCTGAGAATTAAGCTGTACAACCCAATATTCCACCAACACAGAGTGGAACCACGCGCAGGATCTCGTTCTGCAACCGTAGCAGAGATGGACCCGTTCGAAGAATACGCGATCATCCACGAAGGATATTTCGATTCGTCGGTTGACGACGTGATAAAGAAAAGTTGGTATTTGTTCTGCGAGGCTCCCCGTCCCACTGGCGAGGCGGGGCCGAAGCCTCCGCAAGAATATAAACAATTAACGTCTCGCCCCTCATCGGGGCGCGGTAAAATTATCAAACCTTGACCGGTTCGCGACTGTAAAAAGTTTGGGGAGCACTGCTGTACAACACAAGTGAGAGCTTTTGGATTCGAAGAATTGCAAGCTCTTTATATCACCATAGGTCTTGCGAACCCTGAGAATTAAGCTGTGGAGCCCAATATTGCACCAAGACAGAGTGGAACCACGCGCAGGATATCGTTCTGCAACCGTAGCAGAGATGGACCCGTTCGAAGAATACGCGACAATCCACAAAGGGTCATTTCGATTCGTCGGAGAACGACGTGATAAAGAAAAGTTAGAATTTATTCTGCGAGGCTCTCCGTCTCACTGGTGAGACAGGACCGGAGCCTCCGCAAAAATATAAACAATTATCGTCCCCCTCCTCAACGGGACGCGGTAAAATTATCAAACGTTGAACGGCCCGCGGCTATAATAAGGTTGGTGCGCACTGTTGTAAAGCACAAGTGAAAGCTTTTGGATTCGAAGAATTGCAAGCTCTTATTATCACCACTGGTCCAGCGAAACGTGACAATTAAGCTGTGCAACCCAATAATGCACCAACACAGAGTGGATCCACGCGCAGGATCTCGTTCTGCAACTGTAGCAGAGATGGGCGCGTTCGAAGAATACGCGACCATCCACGAAGGGTATTTCGATTCGTCGGTTGACGACGTGATAAAGAAAAATTGGTATTTGTTCTGCGAGGCTCCCCGTCCCACTGGCGAGGCGGGGCCGAAACCTCCGCAAGAATATAAACAATTAACGTCTCGCCCCTCATCGGGGCGCGGTAAAATTATCAAACCTTGACCGGTTCGCAACTGTAAAAAGTTTGGGGAGCACTGCTGTACAGCACAAGTGAGAGCTTTTGGATTCGAAGTATTGCAAGCTCTTAATATCATCATAGGTCTTGCAAACCCTAAGAATTAAGCTTTGGAGCCCAATATTGCACCAAGACAGAGTGGAACCTCGCGCAGGATATCGTTCTGCAACCGTAGCAGAGATGGACCCGTTCGAAGAATACGCGACCATCCTCAAACGGTCATTTCGATTCGTCGGAGAACGACGTGAAAAAGAAAAGTTAGAATTTATTCTGCGAGGCTCTCCGTCTCACTGGTGAGACAGGGCCGAAGCCTCCGAAAAAATATAAACAATTAACGTCTCGCCCCTCATCGGGGCGCGGTAAAATTATCAAACGTTGACCGGTTCGCGACTATAAAAAGTTTGGGGAGCACTGCTGTACAGCACAAGTGAGAGCTTTGGGATTCGAAGAATTGCAAGCACTTAATATCATCATAGGTCTTGCAAACCCTAAGAATTAAGCTTTGGAGCCCAATATTGCACCAAGACAGAGTGGAACCTCGCGCAGGATATCGTTCTGCAACCGTAGCAGAGATGGACCCGTTCGAAGAATACGCGACCATCCACAAAGGGTCATTTCGATTCGTCGGAGAACGACGTGATAAAGAAAAGTTAGAATTTATTCTACGAGGCTCTCCGTCTCACTGGTGAGACAGGACCGGAGCCTCCGAAAAAATATAAACAATTATCGTCGCCCTCCTCAACGGGACGCGGTAAAATTATCAAACGTTGAACGGCCCGCGGCTATAATAAGGTTGGTGCGCACTGCTGTAAAGCACAAGTGAAAGCATTTGGATTCGAAGAATTGCAAGCTCTTATTATCACCACTGGTCCAGCGAAACGTGACAATTAAGCTGTGCAACCCAATATTGCAACAACACAGAGTGGAACCACGAGCAGGATCTCGTTCTGCAACTGTAGCAGAGATGGGCGCGTTCGAAGAATACGCGACCATCCACGAAGGGTATTTCGATTCGTCGGTTGACGACGTGATAAAGAAAAATTGGTATTTATTCTGCGAGGCTCCCCGTCCCACTGACGAGGCGTGGCCGAAGCCTCCGCAAGAATATAAACAATTAACGTCTCGCCCCCCATCGGGGCGCGGTAAAATTATCAAACGTTGACCGGTTCGCGACTATAAAAAGTTTGGGGAGCACTGCTGTACAGCACAAGTGAGAGCTTTGGGATTCGAAGAATTGCAAGCTCTTAATATCACCATAGGTCTTGCAAACCCTGAGAATTAAGCTTTGGAGCCCAATATTGCACCAAGACAGAGTGGAACCTCGCGCAGGATATCGTTCTGCAACCGTAGCAGAAATGGACCCGTTCGAAGAATACGCGGGCATCCACAAAGGGTATTTCGATTCGTCGGTTGACGACGTGATAAAGAAAATTTGGTATTTGTTCTGCGAGGCTCCCCCTCCCACTGGCGAGGCGGGGCCGAAGCCTCCGCAAGAATATAAACAATTAACGTCTCGCCCCTCATCGGGGCGCGGTAACAGTATCAAACGTTGACCGGTTCGCGACTATAAAAAGTTTGGGGAGCACTGCTGTAAAGCACAAGTGAGAGCTTTTGGATTCGAAGAATTGCAAGCTCTTAATATCACCATAGATCTTGCGAACCCTGAGAATTAAGCTGTGGAGCCCAATATTGCACCAAGACAGAGTGCAACCACGCGCAGGATATCGTTCTGCAACCGTAGCAGAGATGGACCCGTTCGAAGAATACGCGACCATCCACAAAGGGTCATTTCGATTCGTCGGAGAACGACGTGATAAAGAAAAGTTAGAATTTATTCTGCGAGGCTCTCCGTCTCACTGGTGAGACAGGACCGGAGCCTCCGAAAAAATATATACAATTATCGTCGCCCTCCTCAACGGGACGCGGTAAAGTTATCAAACGTTGAACGGCACGCGGCTATAATAAGGTTGGTGCGCACTGCTGTAAAGCACAAGTGAAAGCTTTTGGATTCGAAGAATTGCAAGCTCTTATTATCACCACTGGTCCAGCGAAACGTGACAATTAAGCTGTGCCACCCAATATTGCAACAACACAGAGTGGAACCACAAGCAGGATCTCGTTATGCAACTGTAGCAGAGATGGGCGCGTTCGAAGAATACGCGACCATCCACGAAGGGTATTTCGATTCGTCGGTTGACGACGTGATAAAGAAAAATTGGTATTTGTTCTGCGAGGCTCCCCGTCCCACTGGCGAGGCGGGGCCGAAGCCTCCGCAAGAATATAAACAATTAACGTCTCGCCCCTCATCGGGGCGCGGTAAAATTATCAAACCTTGACCGGTTCGCGACTGTAAAAAGTTTGGGGAGCACTGCTGTACAGCACAAGTGAGAGCTTTTGGATTCGAAGAATTGCAAGCTCTTAATATCATCATAGGTCTTGCAAACCCTGAGAATTAAGGTTCGGAGCCCAATATTGCACCAAGACAGAGTGGAACCTCGCGCAGGATATCGTTCTGCAACCGTAGCAGAAATGGACCCGTTCGAAGAATACGCGGGCATCCACAAAGGGTATTTCGATTCGTCGGTTGACGACGTGATAAAGAAAATTTGGTATTTGTTCTGCGAGGCTCCCCCTCCCACTGGCGAGGCGGGGCCGAAGCCTCCGCAAGAATATAAACAATTAACGTCTCGCCCCTCATCGGGGCGCGGTAACAGTATCAAACGTTGACCGGTTCGCGACTATAAAAAGTTTGGGGAGCACTGCTGTAAAGCACAAGTGAGAGCTTTTGGATTCGAAGAATTGCAAGCTCTTATTATCACCACTGGTCCAGCGAAACGTGAGAATTAAGCTGTGGAGCCCAATATTGCACCAAGACAGAGTGCAACCACGCGCAGGTTATCGTTCTGCAACCGTAGCAGAGATGGACCCGTTCGAAGAATACGCGACCATCCACGAAGGGTATTTCGATTCGTCGGAGAACGACGTGATAAAGAAAAATTGGTATTTGTTCTGCGAGGCTGCCCGTCCCACTGGCGAGGCGGGGCCGAAGCCTCCCCAAGAATATAAACAATTAACGTCTCGCCCCTCATCGCGGCGCGGTAACATTATCAAACGTTGACCGGTTCGCGACTATAAAAAGTTTTGGGAACACTGCTGTAAAGCACAAGTGAGAGCTTTTGGATTCGATGCATTGCAAGCTCTTAATATCACCATAGGTCTTGCGAACCCTGAGAATTAAGCTGTGGAGCCCAATATTGCACCAAGACAGAGTGGAACCACGCGCAGGATATCGTTCTGCAACCGTAGCAGAGATGGACCCGTTCGAAGAATACGCGACCATCCACAAAGGGTCATTTCGATTCGTCGGAGAACGACGTGATAAAGAAAAGTTGGAATTTATTCTGCGAGGCTCCCCGTCCCACTGACGAGGCGGGGCCGAAGCCTCCGCAAGAATATAAACAATTAACGTCTCGCCCCCCATCGGGGCGCGGTAAAATTATCAAACGTTGACCGGTTCGCGACTATAAAAAGTTTGGGGAGCACTGCTGTACAGCACAAGTGAGAGCTTTGGGATTCGAAGAATTGCAAGCTCTTAATATCACCATAGGTCTTGCAAACCCTGAGAATTAAGCTTTGGAGCCCAATATTGCACCAAGACAGAGTGGAACCTCGCGCAGGATATCGTTCTGCAACCGTAGCAGAAATGGACCCGTTCGAAGAATACGCGGCCATCCACAAAGGGTATTTCGAATCGTCGGAGAACGACGTGATAAAGAAAAATTGGAATTTATTCTGCGAGGCTCTCCGTCTCACTGGTGAGACAGGGCCGAAGCCTCCGAAAAAATATAAACAATTATCGTCCCCGTCCTCAACGGGACGCTGTAAAATTATCAAACGTTGACCGGTTCGCGACTATAAAAAGTTTCGGGAGCACTGCTGTACAGCACAAGTGAGTGCTTTGGGATTCGAAGAATTGCAAGCACTTAATATCATCATAGGTCTTGCAAACCCTAAGAATTAAGCTTTGGAGCCCAATATTGCACCAAGACAGAGTGGAACCTCGCGCAGGATATCGTTCTGCAACCGTAGCAGAGATGGACCCGTTCGAAGAATACGCGACCATCCACAAAGGGTCATTTCGATTCGTCGGAGAACGACGTGATAAAGAAAAGTTAGAATTTATTCTGCGAGGCTCTCCGTCTCACTGGTGAGACAGGACCGGAGCCTCCGAAAAAATATAAACAATTATCGTCGCCCTCCTCAACGGGACGCGGTAAAATTATCAAACGTTGAACGGCCCGCGGCTATAATAAGGTTGGTGCGCACTGCTGTAAAGCACAAGTGAAAGCATTTGGATTCGAAGAATTGCAAGCTCTTATTATCACCACTGGTCCAGCGAAACGTGACAATTAAGCTGTGCAACCCAATATTGCAACAACACAGAGTGGAACCACGAGCAGGATCTCGTTCTGCAACTGTAGCAGAGATGGGCGCGTTCGAAGAATACGCGACCATCCACGAAGGGTATTTCGATTCGTCGGTTGACGACGTGATAAAGAAAATTTGGTATTTGTTCTGCGAGGCTCCCCCTCCCACTGGCGAGGCGGGGCCGAAGCCTCCGCAAGAATATAAACAATTAACGTCTCGCCCCTCATCGGGGCGCGGTAACAGTATCAAACGTTGACCGGTTCGCGACTATAAAAAGTTTGGGGAGCACTGCTGTAAAGCACAAGTGAGAGCTTTTGGATTCGAAGAATTGCAAGCTCTTAATATCACCATAGGTCTTGCGAACCCTGAGAATTAAGCTGTGGAGCCCAATATTGCACCAAGACAGAGTGCAACCACGCGCAGGATATCGTTCTGCAACCGTAGCAGAGATGGACCCGTTCGAAGAATACGCGACCATCCACAAAGGGTCATTTCGATTCGTCGGAGAACGACGTGATAAAGAAAAGTTAGAATTTATTCTGCGAGGCTCTCCGTCTCACTGGTGAGACAGGACCGGAGCCTCCGAAAAAATATATACAATTATCGTCGCCCTCCTCAACGGGACGCGGTAAAGTTATCAAACGTTGAACGGCACGCGGCTATAATAAGGTTGGTGCGCACTGCTGTAAAGCACAAGTGAAAGCTTTTGGATTCGAAGAATTGCAAGCTCTTATTATCACCACTGGTCCAGCGAAACGTGACAATTAAGCTGTGCAACCCAATATTGCAACAACACAGAGTGGAACCACGAGCAGGATCTCGTTATGCAACTGTAGCAGAGATGGGCGCGTTCGAAGAATACGCGACCATCCACGAAGGGTATTTCGATTCGTCGGTTGACGACGTGATAAAGAAAAATTGGTATTTGTTCTGCGAGGCTCCCCGTCCCACTGGCGAGGCGGGGCCGAAGCCTCCGCAAGAATATAAACAATTAACGTCTCGCCAATCATCGCGGCGCGGTAACATTATCAAACGTTGACCGGTTCGCGACTATAAAAAGTTTTGGGAACACTGCTGTAAAGCACAAGTGAGAGCTTTTGGATTCGAAGAATTGCAAGCTCTTAATATCACCATAGGTCTTGCGAACCCTGAGAATTAAGCTGTACAACCCAATATTCCACCAACACAGAGTGGAACCACGCGCAGGATCTCGTTCTGCAACCGTAGCAGAGATGGACCCGTTCGAAGAATACGCGATCATCCACGAAGGATATTTCGATTCGTCGGTTGACGACGTGATAAAGAAAAGTTGGTATTTGTTCTGCGAGGCTCCCCGTCCCACTGGCGAGGCGGGGCCGAAGCCTCCGCAAGAATATAAACAATTAACGTCTCGCCCCTCATCGGGGCGCGGTAAAATTATCAAACCTTGACCGGTTCGCGACTGTAAAAAGTTTGGGGAGCACTGCTGTACAACACAAGTGAGAGCTTTTGGATTCGAAGAATTGCAAGCTCTTTATATCACCATAGGTCTTGCGAACCCTGAGAATTAAGCTGTGGAGCCCAATATTGCACCAAGACAGAGTGGAACCACGCGCAGGATATCGTTCTGCAACCGTAGCA
This sequence comes from Lasioglossum baleicum, assembly GCF_051020765.1. Taxonomy (NCBI): domain Eukaryota; kingdom Metazoa; phylum Arthropoda; class Insecta; order Hymenoptera; family Halictidae; genus Lasioglossum; species Lasioglossum baleicum. The sequence continues at coordinate 1,573,372 of NW_027469085.1, forward strand.
GAGATGGACCCGTTCGAAGAATACGCGACAATCCACAAAGGGTCATTTCGATTCGTCGGAGAACGACGTGATAAAGAAAAGTTAGAATTTATTCTGCGAGGCTCTCCGTCTCACTGGTGAGACAGGACCGGAGCCTCCGCAAAAATATAAACAATTATCGTCCCCCTCCTCAACGGGACGCGGTAAAATTATCAAACGTTGAACGGCCCGCGGCTATAATAAGGTTGGTGCGCACTGTTGTAAAGCACAAGTGAAAGCTTTTGGATTCGAAGAATTGCAAGCTCTTATTATCACCACTGGTCCAGCGAAACGTGACAATTAAGCTGTGCAACCCAATAATGCACCAACACAGAGTGGATCCACGCGCAGGATCTCGTTCTGCAACTGTAGCAGAGATGGGCGCGTTCGAAGAATACGCGACCATCCACGAAGGGTATTTCGATTCGTCGGTTGACGACGTGATAAAGAAAAATTGGTATTTGTTCTGCGAGGCTCCCCGTCCCACTGGCGAGGCGGGGCCGAAACCTCCGCAAGAATATAAACAATTAACGTCTCGCCCCTCATCGGGGCGCGGTAAAATTATCAAACCTTGACCGGTTCGCGACTGTAAAAAGTTTGGGGAGCACTGCTGTACAGCACAAGTGAGAGCTTTTGGATTCGAAGTATTGCAAGCTCTTAATATCATCATAGGTCTTGCAAACCCTAAGAATTAAGCTTTGGAGCCCAATATTGCACCAAGACAGAGTGGAACCTCGCGCAGGATATCGTTCTGCAACCGTAGCAGAGATGGACCCGTTCGAAGAATACGCGACCATCCTCAAACGGTCATTTCGATTCGTCGGAGAACGACGTGAAAAAGAAAAGTTAGAATTTATTCTGCGAGGCTCTCCGTCTCACTGGTGAGACAGGGCCGAAGCCTCCGAAAAAATATAAACAATTAACGTCTCGCCCCTCATCGGGGCGCGGTAAAATTATCAAACGTTGACCGGTTCGCGACTATAAAAAGTTTGGGGAGCACTGCTGTACAGCACAAGTGAGAGCTTTGGGATTCGAAGAATTGCAAGCACTTAATATCATCATAGGTCTTGCAAACCCTAAGAATTAAGCTTTGGAGCCCAATATTGCACCAAGACAGAGTGGAACCTCGCGCAGGATATCGTTCTGCAACCGTAGCAGAGATGGACCCGTTCGAAGAATACGCGACCATCCACAAAGGGTCATTTCGATTCGTCGGAGAACGACGTGATAAAGAAAAGTTAGAATTTATTCTACGAGGCTCTCCGTCTCACTGGTGAGACAGGACCGGAGCCTCCGAAAAAATATAAACAATTATCGTCGCCCTCCTCAACGGGACGCGGTAAAATTATCAAACGTTGAACGGCCCGCGGCTATAATAAGGTTGGTGCGCACTGCTGTAAAGCACAAGTGAAAGCATTTGGATTCGAAGAATTGCAAGCTCTTATTATCACCACTGGTCCAGCGAAACGTGACAATTAAGCTGTGCAACCCAATATTGCAACAACACAGAGTGGAACCACGAGCAGGATCTCGTTCTGCAACTGTAGCAGAGATGGGCGCGTTCGAAGAATACGCGACCATCCACGAAGGGTATTTCGATTCGTCGGTTGACGACGTGATAAAGAAAAATTGGTATTTGTTCTGCGAGGCTCCCCGTCCCACTGGCGAGGCGGGGCCGAAGCCTCCGCAAGAATATAAACAATTAACGTCTCGCCAATCATCGCGGCGCGGTAACATTATCAAACGTTGACCGGTTCGCGACTATAAAAAGTTTTGGGAACACTGCTGTAAAGCACAAGTGAGAGCTTTTGGATTCGAAGAATTGCAAGCTCTTAATATCACCATAGGTCTTGCGAACCCTGAGAATTAAGCTGTACAACCCAATATTCCACCAACACAGAGTGGAACCACGCGCAGGATCTCGTTCTGCAACCGTAGCAGAGATGGACCCGTTCGAAGAATACGCGGCCATCCACAAAGGGTATTTCGATTCGTCGGAGAACGACGTGATAAAGAAAAATTGGAATTTATTCTGCGAGGCTCTCCGTCTCACTGGTGAGACAGGGCCGAAGCCTCCGAAAAAATATAAACAATTATCGTCCCCGTCCTCAACGGGACGCTGTAAAATTATCAAACGTTGACCGGTTCGCGACTATAAAAAGTTTGGGGAGCACTGCTGTACATCACAAGTGAGAGCTTTGGGATTCGAAGAATTGCAAGCACTTAATATCATCATAGGTCTTGCAAACCCTAAGAATTAAGCTGTGGAGCCCAATATTGCACCAAGACAGAGTGGAACCTCGCGCAGGATATCGTTCTGCAACCGTAGCAGAGATGGACCCGTTCGAAGAATACGCGACCATCCACAAAGGGTCATTTCGATTCGTCGGAGAACGACGTGATAAAGAAAAGTTAGAATTTATTCTGCGAGGCTCTCCGTCTCACTGGTGAGACAGGACCGGAGCCTCCGAAAAAATATAAACAATTATCGTCCCCGTCCTCAACGGGACGCTGTAAAATTATCAAACGTTGACCGGTTCGCGACTATAAAAAGTTTGGGGAGCACTGCTGTACAGCACAAGTGAGAGCTTTGGGATTCGAAGAATTGCAAGCACTTAATATCATCATAGGTCTTGCAAACCCTAAGAATTAAGCTTTGGAGCCCAATATTGCACCAACACAGAGTGGAACCTCGCGCAGGATATCGTTCTGCAACCGTAGCAGAGATGGACCCGTTCGAAGAATACGCGACCATCCACAAAGGGTCATTTCGATTCGTCGGAGAACGACGTGATAATGAAAAGTTAGAATTTATTCTGCGAGGCTCTCCGTCTCACTGGTGAGACAGGACCGGAGCCTCCGAAAAAATATATACAATTATCGTCGCCCTCCTCAACGGGACGCGGTAAAGTTATCAAACGTTGAACGGCACGCGGCTATAATAAGGTTGGTGCGCACTGCTGTAAAGCACAAGTGAAAGCTTTTGGATTCGAAGAATTGCAAGCTCTTATTATCACCACTGGTCCAGCGAAACGTGACAATTAAGCTGTGCAACCCAATATTGCAACAACACAGAGTGGAACCACGAGCAGGATCTCGTTCTGCAACTGTAGCAGAGATGGGCGCGTTCGAAGAATACGCGACCATCCACGAAGGGTATTTCGATTCGTCGGTTGACGACGTGATAAAGAAAATTTGGTATTTGTTCTGCGAGGCTCCCCCTCCCACTGGCGAGGCGGGGTCGAAGCCTCCGCAAGAATATAAACAATTAACGTCTCGCCCCTCATCGGGGCGCGGTAACATTATCAAACGTTGACCGGTTCGCGACTATAAAAAGTTTGGAGCGCACTGCTGTACAGCACAAGTGAGAGCTTTTGGATTCGAAGAATTGCAAGCTCTTATTATCACCACTGGTCCAGCGAAACGTGACAATTAAGCTGTACAACCCAATATTGCACCAACACAGAATGGAACCACGCGCAGGATCTCGTTCTGCAACCGTAGCAGAGATGGGCGCGTTCGAAGAATACGCGATCATCCACGAAGGGTATTTCGATTCGTCGGTTGACGACGTGATAAAGAAAATTTGGTATTTGTTCTGCGAGGCTCCCCCTCCCACTGGCGAGTCGGGGCCGAAGCCTCCGCAAGAATATAAACAATTAACGTCTCGCCCCTCATCGGGGCGCGGTAACAGTATCAAACGTTGACCGGTTCGCGACTATAAAAAGTTTGGGGAGCACTGCTGTAAAGCACAAGTGAGAGCTTTTGGATTCGAAGAATTGCAAGCTCTTAATATCACCATAGGTCTTGCGAACCCTGAGAATTAAGCTGTGGAGCCCAATATTGCACCAAGACAGAGTGCAACCACGCGCAGGATATCGTTCTGCAACAGTAGCAGAGATGGACCCGTTCGAAGAATACGCGACCATCCACAAAGGGTCATTTCGATTCGTCGGAGAACGACGTGATAAAGAAAAGTTAGAATTTATTCTGCGAGGCTCTCCGTCTCACTGGTGAGACAGGACCGGAGCCTCCGAAAAAATATAAACAATTGTCGTCGCCCTCCTCAACGGGACGCGGTAATATTATCAAACGTTGAACGGCCCGCGGCTATAATAAGGTTGGTGCGCACTGCTGTAAAGCACAAGTGAAAGCTTTTGGATTCGAAGAATTGCAAGCTCTTATTATCACCACTGGTCCAGCGAAACGTGACAATTAAGCTGTGCAACCCAATATTGCAACAACACAGAGTGGAACCACGAGCAGGATCTCGTTATGCAACTGTAGCAGAGATGGGCGCGTTCGAAGAATTCGCGACCATCCACGAAGGGTATTTCGATTCGTCGGTTGACGACGTGATAAAGAAAAATTGGTATTTGTTCTGCGAGGCTCCCCGTCCCACTGGCGAGGCGGGGCCGAAGCCTCCGCAAGAATATAAACAATTAACGTCTCGCCCCTCATCGGGGCGCGGTAACAGTATCAAACGTTGACCGGTTCGCGACTATAAAAAGTTTGGGGAGCACTGCTGTAAAGCACAAGTGAGAGCTTTTGGATTCGAAGAATTGCAAGCTCTTAATATCACCATAGGTCTTGCGAACCCTGAGAATTAAGCTGTGGAGCCCAATATTGCACCAAGACAGAGTGCAACCACGCGCAGGATATCGTTCTGCAACCGTAGCAGAGATGGACCCGTTCGAAGAATACGCGACCATCCACAAAGGGTCATTTCGATTCGTCGGAGAACGACGTGATAAAGAAAAGTTAGAATTTATTCTGCGAGGCTCTCCGTCTCACTGGTGAGACAGGACCGGAGCCTCCGAAAAAATATATACAATTATCGTCGCCCTCCTCAACGGGACGCGGTAAAGTTATCAAACGTTGAACGGCACGCGGCTATAATAAGGTTGGTGCGCACTGCTGTAAAGCACAAGTGAAAGCTTTTGGATTCGAAGAATTGCAAGCTCTTATTATCACCACTGGTCCAGCGAAACGTGACAATTAAGCTGTGCAACCCAATATTGCAACAACACAGAGTGGAACCACGAGCAGGATCTCGTTATGCAACTGTAGCAGAGATGGGCGCGTTCGAAGAATACGCGACCATCCACGAAGGGTATTTCGATTCGTCGGTTGACGACGTGATAAAGAAAAATTGGTATTTGTTCTGCGAGGCTCCCCGTCCCACTGGCGAGGCGGGGCCGAAGCCTCCGCAAGAATATAAACAATTAACGTCTCGCCAATCATCGCGGCGCGGTAACATTATCAAACGTTGACCGGTTCGCGACTATAAAAAGTTTTGGGAACACTGCTGTAAAGCACAAGTGAGAGCTTTTGGATTCGAAGAATTGCAAGCTCTTAATATCACCATAGGTCTTGCGAACCCTGAGAATTAAGCTGTACAACCCAATATTCCACCAACACAGAGTGGAACCACGCGCAGGATCTCGTTCTGCAACCGTAGCAGAGATGGACCCGTTCGAAGAATACGCGATCATCCACGAAGGATATTTCGATTCGTCGGTTGACGACGTGATAAAGAAAAGTTGGTATTTGTTCTGCGAGGCTCCCCGTCCCACTGGCGAGGCGGGGCCGAAGCCTCCGCAAGAATATAAACAATTAACGTCTCGCCCCTCATCGGGGCGCGGTAAAATTATCAAACCTTGACCGGTTCGCGACTGTAAAAAGTTTGGGGAGCACTGCTGTACAACACAAGTGAGAGCTTTTGGATTCGAAGAATTGCAAGCTCTTTATATCACCATAGGTCTTGCGAACCCTGAGAATTAAGCTGTGGAGCCCAATATTGCACCAAGACAGAGTGGAACCACGCGCAGGATATCGTTCTGCAACCGTAGCAGAGATGGACCCGTTCGAAGAATACGCGACAATCCACAAAGGGTCATTTCGATTCGTCGGAGAACGACGTGATAAAGAAAAGTTAGAATTTATTCTGCGAGGCTCTCCGTCTCACTGGTGAGACAGGACCGGAGCCTCCGCAAAAATATAAACAATTATCGTCCCCCTCCTCAACGGGACGCGGTAAAATTATCAAACGTTGAACGGCCCGCGGCTATAATAAGGTTGGTGCGCACTGTTGTAAAGCACAAGTGAAAGCTTTTGGATTCGAAGAATTGCAAGCTCTTATTATCACCACTGGTCCAGCGAAACGTGACAATTAAGCTGTGCAACCCAATAATGCACCAACACAGAGTGGATCCACGCGCAGGATCTCGTTCTGCAACTGTAGCAGAGATGGGCGCGTTCGAAGAATACGCGACCATCCACGAAGGGTATTTCGATTCGTCGGTTGACGACGTGATAAAGAAAAATTGGTATTTGTTCTGCGAGGCTCCCCGTCCCACTGGCGAGGCGGGGCCGAAACCTCCGCAAGAATATAAACAATTAACGTCTCGCCCCTCATCGGGGCGCGGTAAAATTATCAAACCTTGACCGGTTCGCGACTGTAAAAAGTTTGGGGAGCACTGCTGTACAGCACAAGTGAGAGCTTTTGGATTCGAAGTATTGCAAGCTCTTAATATCATCATAGGTCTTGCAAACCCTAAGAATTAAGCTTTGGAGCCCAATATTGCACCAAGACAGAGTGGAACCTCGCGCAGGATATCGTTCTGCAACCGTAGCAGAGATGGACCCGTTCGAAGAATACGCGACCATCATCAAACGGTCATTTCGATTCGTCGGAGAACGACGTGAAAAAGAAAAGTTAGAATTTATTCTGCGAGGCTCTCCGTCTCACTGGTGAGACAGGGCCGAAGCCTCCGAAAAAATATAAACAATTAACGTCTCGCCCCTCATCGGGGCGCGGTAAAATTATCAAACGTTGACCGGTTCGCGACTATAAAAAGTTTGGGGAGCACTGCTGTACAGCACAAGTGAGAGCTTTGGGATTCGAAGAATTGCAAGCACTTAATATCATCATAGGTCTTGCAAACCCTAAGAATTAAGCTTTGGAGCCCAATATTGCACCAAGACAGAGTGGAACCTCGCGCAGGATATCGTTCTGCAACCGTAGCAGAGATGGACCCGTTCGAAGAATACGCGACCATCCACAAAGGGTCATTTCGATTCGTCGGAGAACGACGTGATAAAGAAAAGTTAGAATTTATTCTACGAGGCTCTCCGTCTCACTGGTGAGACAGGACCGGAGCCTCCGAAAAAATATAAACAATTATCGTCGCCCTCCTCAACGGGACGCGGTAAAATTATCAAACGTTGAACGGCCCGCGGCTATAATAAGGTTGGTGCGCACTGCTGTAAAGCACAAGTGAAAGCATTTGGATTCGAAGAATTGCAAGCTCTTATTATCACCACTGGTCCAGCGAAACGTGACAATTAAGCTGTGCAACCCAATATTGCAACAACACAGAGTGGAACCACGAGCAGGATCTCGTTCTGCAACTGTAGCAGAGATGGGCGCGTTCGAAGAATACGCGACCATCCACGAAGGGTATTTCGATTCGTCGGTTGACGACGTGATAAAGAAAAATTGGTATTTGTTCTGCGAGGCTCCCCGTCCCACTGGCGAGGCGGGGCCGAAGCCTCCGCAAGAATATAAACAATTAACGTCTCGCCAATCATCGCGGCGCGGTAACATTATCAAACGTTGACCGGTTCGCGACTATAAAAAGTTTTGGGAACACTGCTGTAAAGCACAAGTGAGAGCTTTTGGATTCGAAGAATTGCAAGCTCTTAATATCACCATAGGTCTTGCGAACCCTGAGAATTAAGCTGTACAACCCAATATTCCACCAACACAGAGTGGAACCACGCGCAGGATCTCGTTCTGCAACCGTAGCAGAGATGGACCCGTTCGAAGAATACGCGGCCATCCACAAAGGGTATTTCGATTCGTCGGAGAACGACGTGATAAAGAAAAATTGGAATTTATTCTGCGAGGCTCTCCGTCTCACTGGTGAGACAGGGCCGAAGCCTCCGAAAAAATATAAACAATTATCGTCCCCGTCCTCAACGGGACGCTGTAAAATTATCAAACGTTGACCGGTTCGCGACTATAAAAAGTTTGGGGAGCACTGCTGTACATCACAAGTGAGAGCTTTGGGATTCGAAGAATTGCAAGCACTTAATATCATCATAGGTCTTGCAAACCCTAAGAATTAAGCTGTGGAGCCCAATATTGCACCAAGACAGAGTGGAACCTCGCGCAGGATATCGTTCTGCAACCGTAGCAGAGATGGACCCGTTCGAAGAATACGCGACCATCCACAAAGGGTCATTTCGATTCGTCGGAGAACGACGTGATAAAGAAAAGTTAGAATTTATTCTGCGAGGCTCTCCGTCTCACTGGTGAGACAGGACCGGAGCCTCCGAAAAAATATAAACAATTATCGTCCCCGTCCTCAACGGGACGCTGTAAAATTATCAAACGTTGACCGGTTCGCGACTATAAAAAGTTTGGGGAGCACTGCTGTACAGCACAAGTGAGAGCTTTGGGATTCGAAGAATTGCAAGCACTTAATATCATCATAGGTCTTGCAAACCCTAAGAATTAAGCTTTGGAGCCCAATATTGCACCAACACAGAGTGGAACCTCGCGCAGGATATCGTTCTGCAACCGTAGCAGAGATGGACCCGTTCGAAGAATACGCGACCATCCACAAAGGGTCATTTCGATTCGTCGGAGAACGACGTGATAAAGAAAAGTTAGAATTTATTCTGCGAGGCTCTCCGTCTCACTGGTGAGACAGGACCGGAGCCTCCGAAAAAATATATACAATTATCGTCGCCCTCCTCAACGGGACGCGGTAAAGTTATCAAACGTTGAACGGCACGCGGCTATAATAAGGTTGGTGCGCACTGCTGTAAAGCACAAGTGAAAGCTTTTGGATTCGAAGAATTGCAAGCTCTTATTATCACCACTGGTCCAGCGAAACGTGACAATTAAGCTGTGCAACCCAATATTGCAACAACACAGAGTGGAACCACGAGCAGGATCTCGTTCTGCAACTGTAGCAGAGATGGGCGCGTTCGAAGAATACGCGACCATCCACGAAGGGTATTTCGATTCGTCGGTTGACGACGTGATAAAGAAAATTTGGTATTTGTTCTGCGAGGCTCCCCCTCCCACTGGCGAGGCGGGGTCGAAGCCTCCGCAAGAATATAAACAATTAACGTCTCGCCCCTCATCGGGGCGCGGTAACATTATCAAACGTTGACCGGTTCGCGACTATAAAAAGTTTGGTGCGCACTGCTGTACAGCACAAGTGAGAGCTTTTGGATTCGAAGAATTGCAAGCTCTTATTATCACCACTGGTCCAGCGAAACGTGACAATTAAGCTGTACAACCCAATATTGCACCAACACAGAATGGAACCACGCGCAGGATCTCGTTCTGCAACCGTAGCAGAGATGGGCGCGTTCGAAGAATACGCGATCATCCACGAAGGGTATTTCGATTCGTCGGTTGACGACGTGATAAAGAAAATTTGGTATTTGTTCTGCGAGGCTCCCCCTCCCACTGGCGAGTCGGGGCCGAAGCCTCCGCAAGAATATAAACAATTAACGTCTCGCCCCTCATCGGGGCGCGGTAACAGTATCAAACGTTGACCGGTTCGCGACTATAAAAAGTTTGGGGAGCACTGCTGTAAAGCACAAGTGAGAGCTTTTGGATTCGAAGAATTGCAAGCTCTTAATATCACCATAGGTCTTGCGAACCCTGAGAATTAAGCTGTGGAGCCCAATATTGCACCAAGACAGAGTGCAACCACGCGCAGGATATCGTTCTGCAACAGTAGCAGAGATGGACCCGTTCGAAGAATACGCGACCATCCACAAAGGGTCATTTCGATTCGTCGGAGAACGACGTGATAAAGAAAAGTTAGAATTTATTCTGCGAGGCTCTCCGTCTCACTGGTGAGACAGGACCGGAGCCTCCGAAAAAATATAAACAATTGTCGTCGCCCTCCTCAACGGGACGCGGTAATATTATCAAACGTTGAACGGCCCGCGGCTATAATAAGGTTGGTGCGCACTGCTGTAAAGCACAAGTGAAAGCTTTTGGATTCGAAGAATTGCAAGCTCTTATTATCACCACTGGTCCAGCGAAACGTGACAATTAAGCTGTGCAACCCAATATTGCAACAACACAGAGTGGAACCACGAGCAGGATCTCGTTATGCAACTGTAGCAGAGATGGGCGCGTTCGAAGAATTCGCGACCATCCACGAAGGGTATTTCGATTCGTCGGTTGACGACGTGATAAAGAAAAATTGGTATTTGTTCTGCGAGGCTCCCCGTCCCACTGGCGAGGCGGGGCCGAAGCCTCCGCAAGAATATAAACAATTAACGTCTCGCCCCTCATCGCGGCGCGGTAACATTATCAAACGTTGACCGGTTCGCGACTATAAAAAGTTTTGGGAACACTGCTGTAAAGCACAAGTGAGAGCTTTTGGATTCGATGCATTGCAAGCTCTTAATATCACCATAGGTCTTGCGAACCCTGAGAATTAAGCTGTGGAGCCCAATATTGCACCAAGACAGAGTGGAACCACGCGCAGGATATCGTTCTGCAACCGTAGCAGAGATGGACCCGTTCGAAGAATACGCGACCATCCACAAAGGGTCATTTCGATTCGTCGGAGAACGACGTGATAAAGAAAAGTTGGAATTTATTCTGCGAGGCTCCCCGTCCCACTGACGAGGCGGGGCCGAAGCCTCCGCAAGAATATAAACAATTTTCGTCCCCCTCCTCAACGGGACGCGGTAAAATTATCAAACGTTGACCGGTTCGCGACTATAAAAAGTTTGGGGAGCACTGCTGTACAGCACAAGTGAGAGCTTTGGGATTCGAAGAATTGCAAGCTCTTAATATCACCATAGGTCTTGCAAACCCTGAGAATTAAGCTTTGGAGCCCAATATTGCACCAAGACAGAGAGGAACCTCGCGCAGGATATCGTACTGCAACCGTAGCAGAAATGGACCCGTTCGAAGAATACGCGGGCATCCACAAAGGGTATTTCGATTCGTCGGTTGACGACGTGATAAAGAAAATTTGGTATTTGTTCTGCGAGGCTCCCCCTCCCACTGGCGAGGCGGGGTCGAAGCCTTCGCAAGAATATAAACAATTAACGTCTCGCCCCTCATCGGGCGCGGTAACAGTATCAAACGTTGACCGGTTCGCGACTATAAAAAGTTTGGGGAGCACTGCTGTAAAGCACAAGTGAGAGCTTTTGGATTCTAAGAATTGCAAGCTCTTAATATCACCATAGGTCTTGCGAACCCTGAGAATTAAGCTGTGGAGCCCAATATTGCACCAAGACAGAGTGGAACCTCGCGCAGGATATCGTTCTGCAACCGTAGCAGAAATGGACCCGTTCGAAGAATACGCTGGCATCCACAAAGGGTATTTCGATTCGTCGGTTGACGACGTGATAAAGAAAATTTGGTATTTGTTCTGCGAGGCTCCCCCTCCCACTGGCGAGGCGGGGCCGAAGCCTCCGCAAGAATATAAACAATTAACGTCTCGCCCCTCATCGGGGCGCGGTAACAGTATCAAACGTTGACCGGTTCGCGACTATAAAAAGTTTGGGGAGCACTGCTGTAAAGCACAAGTGAGAGCTTTTGGATTCGAAGAATTGCAAGCTCTTTATATCACCATAGGTCTTGCGAACCCTGAGAATTAAGCTGTGGAGCCCAATATTGCACCAACACAGAGTGGAACCACGCGCAGGATATCGTTCTGCAACCGTAGCAGAAATGGACCCGTTCGAAGAATACGCGGGCATCCACAAAGGGTATTTCGATTCGTCGGTTGACGACGTGATAAAGAAAATTTGGTATTTGTTCTGCGAGGCTCCCCCTCCCACTGGCGAGGCGGGGCCGAAGCCTCCGCAAGAATATAAACAATTAACGTCTCGCCCCTCATCGGGGCGCGGTAACAGTATCAAACGTTGACCGGTTCGCGACTATAAAAAGTTTGGGGAGCACTGCTGTAAAGCACAAGTGAGAGCTTTTGGATTCGAAGAATTGCAAGCTCTTAATATCACCATAGGTCTTGCGAACCCTGAGAATTAAGCTTTGGAGCCCAATATTGCACCAAGACAGAATGGAACCTCGCGCAGGATATCGTTCTGCAACCGTAGCAGAAATGGACCCGTTCGAAGAATACGCGGGCATCCACAAAGGGTATTTCGATTCGTCGGAGAACGACGTGATAAAGTAAAATTGGAATTTATTCTGCGAGGCTCTCCGTCTCACTGGTGAGACAGGACCGGAGCCTCCGAAAAAATATAAACAATTATCGTCCCCGTCCTCAACGGGACGCTGTAAAATTATCAAACGTTGACCGGTTCGCGACTATAAAAAGTTTGGGGAGCACTGCTGTACAGCACAAGTGAGAGCTTTGGGATTCGAAGAATTGCAAGCACTTAATATCATCATAGGTCTTGCAAACCCTAAGAATTAAGCTTTGGAGCCCAATATTGCACCAAGACAGAGTGGAACCTCGCGCTGGATATCGTTCTGCAACTGTAGCAGAGATGGGCGCGTTCGAAGAATACGCGACCATCCACGAAGGGTATTTCGATTCGTCGGTTGACGACGTGATAAAGAAAATTTGGTATTTGTTCTGCGAGGCTCCCCCTCCCACAGGCGAGGCGGGGTCGAAGCCTCCGCAAGAATATAAACAATTAACGTTTCGCCCCTCATCGGGGCGCGGTAACATTATCAAACGTTGACCGGTTCGCGACTATAAAAAGTTTGGGGAGCACTGCTGTACAGCACAAGTGAGAGCTTTTGGATTCGAAGAATTGCAAGCTCTTAATATCATCATAGGTCTTGCAAACCCTGAGAATTAAGGTTTGGAGCCCAATATTGCACCAAGACAGAGTGGAACCTCGCGCAGGATATCGTTCTGCAACCGTAGCAGAGATGGACCCGTTCGAAGAATACGCGACCATCCACAAAGGGTCATTCCGATTCGTCGGAGAACGACGTGATAAAGAATAATTGGAATTTATTCTGCGAGGCTCCCCGTCCCACTGGTGAGACAGGGCCGATGCCTCCGCAAGAATATAAACAATTAACGTCTCGCCCCCCATCGGGGCGCGGTAAAATTATCAAACGTTGACCGGTTCGCGGCTATAAAAAGTTTGGGGAGCACTGCTGTACAGCACAAGTGAGAGCTTTGGGATTCGAAGAATTGCAAGCTCTTAATATCACCATAGGTCTTGCAAACCCTGAGAATTAAGCTTTGGAGCCCAATATTGCACCAAGACAGAGTGGAACCTCGCGCAGGATATCGTTCTGCAACCGTAGCAGAAATGGACCCGTTCGAAGAATACGCGGGCATCCACAAAGGGTATTTCGATTCGTCGGAGAACGACGTGATAAAGTAAAATTGGAATTTATTCTGCGAGGCTCTCCGTCTCACTGGTGTGACAGGGCCGAAGCCTCCGCAAAAAATAAACAATTATCGTCCCCCTCCTCCTCCAAAAGGTTGGTGCGCACTGCTGTAAAGCACAAGTGAAAGCTTTTGGATTCGAAGAATTGCAAGCTCTTATTATCACCACTGGTCCAGCGAAACGTGACAATTAAGCTGTACAACCCAATATTGCACCAACACAGAATGGAACCACGCGCAGGATCTCGTTCTGCAACCGTAGCAGAGATGGGCGCGTTCGAAGAATACGCGATCATCCACGAAGGGTATTTCGATTCGTCGGTTGACGACGTGATAAAGAAAATTTGGTATTTGTTCTGCGAGGCTCCCCCTCCCACTGGCGAGTCGGGGCCGAAGACTCCGCAAGAATATAAACAATTAACGTCTCGCCCCTCATCGGGGCGCGGTAACAGTATCAAACGTTGACCGGTTCGCGACTATAAAAAGTTTGGGGAGCACTGCTGCAAAGCACAAGTGAGAGCTTTTGGATTCGAAGAATTGCAAGCTCTTAATATCACCATAGGTCTTGCGAACCCTGAGAATTAAGCTTTGGAGCCCAATATTGCACCAAGACAGAATGGAACCTCGCGCAGGATATCGTTCTGCAACCGTGGCAGAAATGGACCCGTTCGAAGAATACGCGGGCATCCACAAAGGGTATTTCGATTCGTCGGAGAACGACGTGATAAAGAAAAATTGGAATTTATTCTGCGAGGCTCTCCGTCTCACTGGTGAGACAGGACCGGAGCCTCCGAAAAAATATAAACAATTATCGTCGCCCTCCTCAACGGGACGCGGTAAAGTTATCAAACGTTGAACGGCACGCGGCTATAATAAGGTTGGTGCGCACTGCTGTAAAGCACAAGTGAAAGCTTTTGGATTCGAAGAATTGCAAGCTCTTATTATCACCACTGGTCCAGCGAAACGTGACAATTAAGCTGTGCAACCCAATATTGCAACAACACAGAGTGGAACCACGAGCAGGATCTCGTTATGCAACTGTAGCAGAGATGGGCGCGTTCGAAGAATACGCGACCATCCACGAAGGGTATTTCGATTCGTCGGTTGACGACGTGATAAAGAAAAATTGGTATTTGTTCTGCGAGGCTCCCCGTCCCACTGGCGAGGCGGGGCCGAAGCCTCCGCAAGAATATAAACAATTGACGTCTCGCCAATCATCGCGGCGCGGTAACATTATCAAACGTTGACCGGTTCGCGACTATAAAAAGTTTTGGGAACACTGCTGTAAAGCACAAGTGAGAGCTTTTGGATTCGAAGAATTGCAAGCTCTTAATATCACCATAGGTCTTGCGAACCCTGAGAATTAAACTGTGGAGCCCAATATTGCACCAAGACAGAGTGGAACCACGCGCAGGATATCGTTCTGCAACCGTAGCAGAGATGGACCCGTTCGAAGAGTACGCGACCATCCACAAAGGGTCATTTCGATTCGTCGGAGAACGACGTGATAATGAAAAGTTGGAATTTATTCTGCGAGGCTCTCCGTCTCACTGGTGAGACAGGGCCGAAGCCTCCGAAAAAATATAAACAATTTTCGTCCCCCTCCTCAACGGGACGCGGTAAAATTATCAAACGTTGAACGGTCCGCTGCTATAAAAAGGTTGGTGAGCACTGCTGTAAAGTACAAGTGAAAGCTTTTGGATTCGAAGAATTGCAAGCCCTTGCTATCACCACTGGTCTAGCGAAACGTGGGAATTAAGCTGTACAACCCAATATTCCACCAACACAGAGTGGAACCACGCGCAGGATATCGTTCTGCAACCGTAGCAGAGATGGACCCGCTCGAAGAATACGCGACCATCCACAAAGGGTCATTTCGATTCGTCGGAGAACGACGTGATAATGAAAAGTTGGAATTTATTCTGCGAGGCTCCCCGTCCCACTGACGAGGCGGGGCCGAAGCCTCCGCAAGAATATAAACAATTAACGTCTCGCCCCCCATCGGGGCGCCGTAAAATTATCAAACGTTGACCGGTTCGCGACTATAAAAAGTTTGGGGAGCACTGCTGTACAGCACAAGTGAGAGCTTTGGGATTCGAAGAATTGCAAGCTCTTAATATCACCATAGGTCTTGCAAACCCTGAGAATTAAGCTTTGGAGCCCAATATTGCACCAAGACAGAGTGGAACCTCGCGCAGGATATCGTTCTGCAACCGTAGCAGAAATGGACCCGTTGGAAGAATACGCGGGCATCCACAAAGGGTATTTCGATTCGTCGGAGAACGACGTGATAAAGTAAAATTGGAATTTATTCTGCGAGGCTCTCCGTCTCACTGGTGTGACAGGGCCGAAGCCTCCGCAAAAAATAAACAATTATCGTCCCCCTCCTCCTCCAAAAGGTTGGTGCGCACTGCTGTAAAGCACAAGTGAAAGCTTTTGGATTCGAAGAATTGCAAGCTCTTATTATCACCACTGGTCCAGCGAAACGTGACAATTAAGCTGTACAACCCAATATTGCACCAACACAGAATGGAACCACGCGCAGGATCTCGTTCTGCAACCGTAGCAGAGATGGGCGCGTTCGAAGAATACGCGATCATCCACGAAGGGTATTTCGATTCGTCGGTTGACGACGTGATAAAGAAAATTTGGTATTTGTTCTGCGAGGCTCCCCCTCCCACTGGCGAGTCGGGGCCGAAGACTCCGCAAGAATATAAACAATTAACGTCTCGCCCCTCATCGGGGCGCGGTAACAGTATCAAACGTTGACCGGTTCGCGACTATAAAAAGTTTGGGGAGCACTGCTGCAAAGCACAAGTGAGAGCTTTTGGATTCGAAGAATTGCAAGCTCTTAATATCACCATAGGTCTTGCGAACCCTGAGAATTAAGCTTTGGAGCCCAATATTGCACCAAGACAGAATGGAACCTCGCGCAGGATATCGTTCTGCAACCGTGGCAGAAATGGACCCGTTCGAAGAATACGCGGGCATCCACAAAGGGTATTTCGATTCGTCGGAGAACGACGTGATAAAGAAAAATTGGAATTTATTCTGCGAGGCTCTCCGTCTCACTGGTGAGACAGGACCGGAGCCTCCGAAAAAATATAAACAATTATCGTCGCCCTCCTCAACGGGACGCGGTAAAGTTATCAAACGTTGAACGGCACGCGGCTATAATAAGGTTGGTGCGCACTGCTGTAAAGCACAAGTGAAAGCTTTTGGATTCGAAGAATTGCAAGCTCTTATTATCACCACTGGTCCAGCGAAACGTGACAATTAAGCTGTGCAACCCAATATTGCAACAACACAGAGTGGAACCACGAGCAGGATCTCGTTATGCAACTGTAGCAGAGATGGGCGCGTTCGAAGAATACGCGACCATCCACGAAGGGTATTTCGATTCGTCGGTTGACGACGTGATAAAGAAAAATTGGTATTTGTTCTGCGAGGCTCCCCGTCCCACTGGCGAGGCGGGGCCGAAGCCTCCGCAAGAATATAAACAATTGACGTCTCGCCAATCATCGCGGCGCGGTAACATTATCAAACGTTGACCGGTTCGCGACTATAAAAAGTTTTGGGAACACTGCTGTAAAGCACAAGTGAGAGCTTTTGGATTCGAAGAATTGCAAGCTCTTAATATCACCATAGGTCTTGCGAACCCTGAGAATTAAACTGTGGAGCCCAATATTGCACCAAGACAGAGTGGAACCACGCGCAGGATATCGTTCTGCAACCGTAGCAGAGATGGACCCGTTCGAAGAGTACGCGACCATCCACAAAGGGTCATTTCGATTCGTCGGAGAACGACGTGATAATGAAAAGTTGGAATTTATTCTGCGAGGCTCTCCGTCTCACTGGTGAGACAGGGCCGAAGCCTCCGAAAAAATATAAACAATTTTCGTCCCCCTCCTCAACGGGACGCGGTAAAATTATCAAACGTTGAACGGTCCGCTGCTATAAAAAGGTTGGTGAGCACTGCTGTAAAGTACAAGTGAAAGCTTTTGGATTCGAAGAATTGCAAGCCCTTGCTATCACCACTGGTCTAGCGAAACGTGGGAATTAAGCTGTACAACCCAATATTCCACCAACACAGAGTGGAACCACGCGCAGGATATCGTTCTGCAACCGTAGCAGAGATGGACCCGCTCGAAGAATACGCGACCATCCACAAAGGGTCATTTCGATTCGTCGGAGAACGACGTGATAATGAAAAGTTGGAATTTATTCTGCGAGGCTCCCCGTCCCACTGACGAGGCGGGGCCGAAGCCTCCGCAAGAATATAAACAATTAACGTCTCGCCCCCCATCGGGGCGCCTTAAAATTATCAAACGTTGACCGGTTCGCGACTATAAAAAGTTTGGGGAGCACTGCTGTACAGCACAAGTGAGAGCTTTGGGATTCGAAGAATTGCAAGCTCTTAATATCACCATAGGTCTTGCAAACCCTGAGAATTAAGCTTTGGAGCCCAATATTGCACCAAGACAGAGTGGAACCTCGCGCAGGATATCGTTCTGCAACCGTAGCAGAAATGGACCCGTTGGAAGAATACGCGGGCATCCACAAAGGGTATTTCGATTCGTCGGAGAACGACGTGATAAAGTAAAATTGGAATTTATTCTGCGAGGCTCTCCGTCTCACTGGTGTGACAGGGCCGAAGCCTCCGCAAAAAATAAACAATTATCGTCCCCCTCCTCCTCCAAAAGGTTGGTGCGCACTGCTGTAAAGCACAAGTGAAAGCTTTTGGATTCGAAGAATTGCAAGCTCTTATTATCACCACTGGTCCAGCGAAACGTGACAATTAAGCTGTACAACCCAATATTGCACCAACACAGAATGGAACCACGCGCAGGATCTCGTTCTGCAACCGTAGCAGAGATGGGCGCGTTCGAAGTATACGCGATCATCCACGAAGGGTATTTCGATTCGTCGGTTGACGACGTGATAAAGAAAATTTGGTATTTGTTCTGCGAGGCTCCCCCTCCCACTGGCGAGTCGGGGCCGAAGCCTCCGCAAGAATATAAACAATTAACGTCTCGCCCCTCATCGGGGCGCGGTAACAGTATCAAACGTTGACCGGTTCGCGACTATAAAAAGATTGGGGAGCACTGCTGTAAAGCACAAGTGAGAGCTTTTGGATTCGAAGAATTGCAAGCTCTTAATATCACCATAGGTCTTGCGAACCCTGAGAATTAAGCTGTGGAGCCCAATATTGCACCAAGACAGAGTGCAACCACGCGCAGGATATCGTTCTGCAACAGTAGCAGAGATGGACCCGTTCGAAGAATACGCGACCATCCACAAAGGGTCATTTCGATTCGTCGGAGAACGACGTGATAAAGAAAAGTTAGAATTTATTCTGCGAGGCTCTCCGTCTCACTGGTGAGACAGGACCGGAGCCTCCGAAAAAATATAAACAATTGTCGTCGCCCTCCTCAACGGGACGCGGTAAAATTATCAAACGTTGAACGGCCCGCGGCTATAATAAGGTTGGTGCGCACTGCTGTAAAGCACAAGTGAAAGCTTTTGGATTCGAAGAATTGCAAGCTCTTATTATCACCACTGGTCCAGCGAAACGTGACAATTAAGCTGTGCAACCCAATATTGCAACAACACAGAGTGGAACCACGAGCAGGATCTCGTTATGCAACTGTAGCAGAGATGGGCGCGTTCGAAGAATTCGCGACCATCCACGAAGGGTATTTCGATTCGTCGGTTGACGACGTGATAAAGAAAAATTGGTATTTGTTCTGCGAGGCTCCCCGTCCCACTGGCGAGGCGGGGCCGAAGCCTCCGCAAGAATATAAACAATTAACGTCTCGCCCCTCATCGCGGCGCGGTAACATTATCAAACGTTGACCGGTTCGCGACTATAAAAAGTTTTGGGAACACTGCTGTAAAGCACAAGTGAGAGCTTTTGGATTCGATGCATTGCAAGCTCTTAATATCACCATAGGTCTTGCGAACCCTGAGAATTAAGCTGTGGAGCCCAATATTGCACCAAGACAGAGTGGAACCACGCGCAGGATATCGTTCTGCAACCGTAGCAGAGATGGACCCGTTCGAAGAATACGCGACCATCCACAAAGGGTCATTTCGATTCGTCGGAGAACGACGTGATAAAGAAAAGTTGGAATTTATTCTGCGAGGCTCCCCGTCCCACTGACGAGGCGGGGCCGAAGCCTCCGCAAGAATATAAACAATTAACGTCTCGCCCCCCATCGGGGCGCGGTAAAATTATCAAACGTTGACCGGTTCGCGACTATAAAAAGTTTGGGGAGCACTGCTGTACAGCACAAGTGAGAGCTTTGGGATTCGAAGAATTGCAAGCTCTTAATATCACCATAGGTCTTGCAAACCCTGAGAATTAAGCTTTGGAGCCCAATATTGCACCAAGACAGAGTGGAACCTCGCGCAGGATATCGTTCTGCAACCGTAGCAGAAATGGACCCGTTCGAAGAATACGCGGGCATCCACAAAGGGTATTTCGATTCGTCGGTTGACGACGTGATAAAGAAAATTTGGTATTTGTTCTGCGAGGCTCCCCCTCCCACTGGCGAGGCGGGGCCGAAGCCTTCGCAAGAATATAAACAATTAACGTCTCGCCCCTCATCGGGGCGCGGTAACAGTATCAAACGTTGCCGGTTCGCGACTATAAAAAGTTTGGGGAGCACTGCTGTAAAGCACAAGTGAGAGCTTTTGGATTCTAAGAATTGCAAGCTCTTAATATCACCATAGGTCTTGCGAACCCTGAGAATTAAGCTGTGGAGCCCAATATTGCACCAAGACAGAGTGGAACCTCGCGCAGGATATCGTTCTGCAACCGTAGCAGAAATGGACCCGTTCGAAGAATACGCGGGCATCCACAAAGGGTATTTCGATTCGTCGGTTGACGACGTGATAAAGAAAATTTGGTATTTGTTCTGCGAGGCTCCCCCTCCCACTGGCGAGGCGGGGCCGAAGCCTCCGCAAGAATATAAACAATTAACGTCTCGCCCCTCATCGGGGCGCGGTAACAGTATCAAACGTTGACCGGTTCGCGACTATAAAAAGTTTGGGGAGCACTGCTGTAAAGCACAAGTGAGAGCTTTTGGACTCGAAGAATTGCAAGCTCTTAATATCACCATAGGTCTTGCGAACCCTGAGAATTAAGCTTTGGAGCCCAATATTGCACCAAGACAGAATGGAACCTCGCGCAGGATATCGTTCTGCAACCGTGGCAGAAATGGACCCGTTCGAAGAATACGCGGGCATCCACAAAGGGTATTTCGATTCGTCGGAGAACGACGTGATAAAGAAAAATTGGAATTTATTCTGCGAGGCTCTCCGTCTCACTGGTGAGACAGGACCGGAGCCTCCGAAAAAATATAAACAATTATCGTCGCCCTCCTCAACGGGACGCGGTAAAGTTATCAAACGTTGAACGGCACGCGGCTATAATAAGGTTGGTGCGCACTGCTGTAAAGCACAAGTGAAAGCTTTTGGATTCGAAGAATTGCAAGCTCTTATTATCACCACTGGTCCAGCGAAACGTGACAATTAAGCTGTGCAACCCAATATTGCAACAACACAGAGTGGAACCACGAGCAGGATCTCGTTATGCAACTGTAGCAGAGATGGGCGCGTTCGAAGAATACGCGACCATCCACGAAGGGTATTTCGTTTCGTCGGTTGACGACGTGATAAAGAAAAATTGGTATTTGTTCTGCGAGGCTCCCCGTCCCACTGGCGAGGCGGGGCCGAAGCCTCCGCAAGAATATAAACAATTAACGTCTCGCCAATCATCGCGGCGCGGTAACATTATCAAACGTTGACCGGTTCGCGACTATAAAAAGTTTTGGGAACACTGCTGTAAAGCACAAGTGAGAGCTTTTGGATTCGAAGAATTGCAAGCTCTTAATATCACCATAGGTCTCGCGAACCCTGAGAATTAAGCTGTGGAGCCCAATATTGCACCAAGACAGAGTGGAACCTCGCGCAGGATATCGTTCTGCAACCGTAGCAGAAATGGACCCGTTCGAAGAATACGCGGGCATCCACAAAGGGTATTTCGATTCGTCGGAGAACGACGTGATAAAGTAAAATTGGAATTTATTCTGCGAGGCTCTCCGTCTCACTGGTGTGACAGGGCCGAAGCCTCCGCAAAAAATAAACAATTATCGTCCCCCTCCTCCTCCAAAAGGTTGGTGCGCACTGCTGTAAAGCACAAGTGAAAGCTTTTGGATTCGAAGAATTGCAAGCTCTTATTATCACCACTGGTCCAGCGAAACGTGACAATTAAGCTGTACAACCCAATATTGCACCAACACAGAATGGAACCACGCGCAGGATCTCGTTCTGCAACCGTAGCAGAGATGGGCGCGTTCGAAGAATACGCGATCATCCACGAAGGGTATTTCGATTCGTCGGTTGACGACGTGATAAAGAAAATTTGGTATTTGTTCTGCGAGGCTCCCCCTCCCACTGGCGAGTCGGGGCCGAAGC
The DNA here is from genome assembly GCF_051020765.1 of Lasioglossum baleicum. Classification (NCBI taxonomy): domain Eukaryota; kingdom Metazoa; phylum Arthropoda; class Insecta; order Hymenoptera; family Halictidae; genus Lasioglossum; species Lasioglossum baleicum. The sequence goes on from NW_027469085.1 coordinate 1,595,244, forward strand.
CTCCGCAAGAATATAAACAATTAACGTCTCGCCCCTCATCGGGGCGCGGTAACAGTATCAAACGTTGACCGGTTCGCGACTATAAAAAGTTTGGGGAGCACTGCTGTAAAGCACAAGTGAGAGCTTTTGGATTCGAAGAATTGCAAGCTCTTAATATCACCATAGGTCTTGCGAACCCTGAGAATTAAGCTGTGGAGCCCAATATTGCACCAAGACAGAGTGCAACCACGCGCAGGATATCGTTCTGCAACAGTAGCAGAGATGGACCCGTTCGAAGAATACGCGACCATCCACAAAGGGTCATTTCGATTCGTCGGAGAACGACGTGATAAAGAAAAGTTAGAATTTATTCTGCGAGGCTCTCCGTCTCACTGGTGAGACAGGACCGGAGCCTCCGAAAAAATATAAACAATTATCGTCGCCCTCCTCAACGGGACGCGGTAAAGTTATCAAACGTTGAACGGCACGCGGCTATAATAAGGTTGGTGCGCACTGCTGTAAAGCACAAGTGAAAGCTTTTGGATTCGAAGAATTGCAAGCTCTTATTATCACCACTGGTCCAGCGAAACGTGACAATTAAGCTGTGCAACCCAATATTGCAACAACACAGAGTGGAACCACGAGCAGGATCTCGTTATGCAACTGTAGCAGAGATGGGCGCGTTCGAAGAATACGCGACCATCCACGAAGGGTATTTCGATTCGTCGGTTGACGACGTGATAAAGAAAAATTGGTATTTGTTCTGCGAGGCTCCCCGTCCCACTGGCGAGGCGGGGCCGAAGCCTCCGCAAGAATATAAACAATTAACGTCTCGCCAATCATCGCGGCGCGGTAACATTATCAAACGTTGACCGGTTCGCGACTATAAAAAGTTTTGGGAACACTGCTGTAAAGCACAAGTGAGAGCTTTTGGATTCGAAGAATTGCAAGCTCTTAATATCACCATAGGTCTTGCGAACCCTGAGAATTAAACTGTGGAGCCCAATATTGCACCAAGACAGAGTGGAACCACGCGCAGGATATCGTTCTGCAACCGTAGCAGAGATGGACCCGTTCGAAGAGTACGCGACCATCCACAAAGGGTCATTTCGATTCGTCGGAGAACGACGTGATAAAGAAAAGTTAGAAATTATTCTGCGAGGCTCTCCGTCTCACTGGTGAGACAGGGCCGAAGCCTCCGAAAAAATATAAACAATTTTCGTCCCCCTCCTCAACGGGACGCGGTAAAATTATCAAACGTTGAACGGCCCGCTGCTATAAAAAGGTTGGTGAGCACTGCTGTAAAGTACAAGTGAAAGCTTTTGGATTCGAAGAATTGCAAGCCCTTGCTATCACCACTGGTCTAGCGAAACGTGGGAATTAAGCTGTACAACCCAATATTCCACCAACACAGAGTGGAACCACGCGCAGGATATCGTTCTGCAACCGTAGCAGAGATGGACCCGCTCGAAGAATACGCGACCATCCACAAAGGGTCATTTCGATTCGTCGGAGAACGACGTGATAATGAAAAGTTGGAATTTATTCTGCGAGGCTCCCCGTCCCACTGACGAGGCGGGGCCGAAGCCTCCGCAAGAATATAAACAATTAACGTCTCGCCCCCCATCGGGGCGCCGTAAAATTATCAAACGTTGACCGGTTCGCGACTATAAAAAGTTTGGGGAGCACTGCTGTACAGCACAAGTGAGAGCTTTGGGATTCGAAGAATTGCAAGCTCTTAATATCACCATAGGTCTTGCAAACCCTGAGAATTAAGCTTTGGAGCCCAATATTGCACCAAGACAGAGTGGAACCTCGCGCAGGATATCGTTCTGCAACCGTAGCAGAAATGGACCCGTTGGAAGAATACGCGGGCATCCACAAAGGGTATTTCGATTCGTCGGAGAACGACGTGATAAAGTAAAATTGGAATTTATTCTGCGAGGCTCTCCGTCTCACTGGTGTGACAGGGCCGAAGCCTCCGCAAAAAATAAACAATTATCGTCCCCCTCCTCCTCCAAAAGGTTGGTGCGCACTGCTGTAAAGCACAAGTGAAAGCTTTTGGATTCGAAGAATTGCAAGCTCTTATTATCACCACTGGTCCAGCGAAACGTGACAATTAAGCTGTACAACCCAATATTGCACCAACACAGAATGGAACCACGCGCAGGATCTCGTTCTGCAACCGTAGCAGAGATGGGCGCGTTCGAAGTATACGCGATCATCCACGAAGGGTATTTCGATTCGTCGGTTGACGACGTGATAAAGAAAATTTGGTATTTGTTCTGCGAGGCTCCCCCTCCCACTGGCGAGTCGGGGCCGAAGCCTCCGCAAGAATATAAACAATTAACGTCTCGCCCCTCATCGGGGCGCGGTAACAGTATCAAACGTTGACCGGTTCGCGACTATAAAAAGTTTGGGGAGCACTGCTGTAAAGCACAAGTGAGAGCTTTTGGATTCGAAGAATTGCAAGCTCTTAATATCACCATAGGTCTTGCGAACCCTGAGAATTAAGCTGTGGAGCCCAATATTGCACCAAGACAGAGTGGAACCACGCGCAGGATATCGTTCTGCAACCGTAGCAGAGATGGACCCGTTCGAAGAGTACGCAACCATCCACAAAGGGTCATTTCGTTTCGTCGGAGAACGACGTGATAAAGAAAAGTTAGAAATTATTCTGCGAGGCTCTCCGTCTCACTGGTGAGACAGGGCCGAAGCCTCCGAAAAAATATAAACAATTTTCGTCCCCCTCCTCAACGGGACGCGGTAAAATTATCAAACACTGAACGGCCCGCTGCTATAAAATGGTTGGTGAGCACTGCTGTAAAGTACAAGTGAAAGCTTTTGGATTCGAAGAATTGCAAGCCCTTGCTATCACCACTGGTCTAGCGAAACGTGGGAATTAAGCTGTACAACCCAATATTCCACCAACACAGAGTGGAACCACGCGCAGGATCTCGTTCTGCAACCGTAGCAGAGATGGACCCGTTCGAAGAATACGCGATCATCCACGAAGGATATTTCGATTCGTCGGTTGACGACGTGATAAAGAAAAGTTGGTATTTGTTCTGCGAGGCTCCCCGTCCCACTGGCGAGGCGGGGCCGAAGCCTCCGCAAGAATATAAACAATTAACGTCTCGCCCCTCATCGGGGCGCGGTAACAGTATCAAACGTTGACCGGTTCGCGACTATAAAAAGTTTGGGGAGCACTGCTGTAAAGCACAAGTGAGAGCTTTTGGATTCGAAGAATTGCAAGCTCTTAATATCACCATAGGTCTTGCGAACCCTGAGAATTAAGGTTTGGAGCCCAATATTGCACCAAGACAGAGTGGAACCTCGCGCAGGATATCGTTCTGCAACCGTAGCAGAGATGGTCCCGTTCGAAGAATACGCGACCATCCACGAAGGGTATTTCGATTCGTCGGTTGACGACGTGATAAAGAAAATTTGGTATTTGTTCTGCGAGGCTCCCCGTCCCACTGGCGAGGCGGGGCCGAAGCCTCCGCAAGAATATAAACAATTAACGTCTCGCCCCTCATCGGGGCGCGGTAACATTATCAAACGTTGACCGGTTCGCGACTATAAAAAGTTTGGGGAGCACTGCTGTAAAGCACAAGTGAGAGCTTTTGGATTCGAAGAATTGCAAGCTCTTAATATCATCATAGGTCTTGCAAACCCTGAGAATTAAGCTTTGGAGCCCAATATTGCACCAAGACAGAGTGGAACCTCGCGCAGGATATCGTTCTGCAACCGTAGCAGAGATGGACCCGTTCGAAGAGTACGCGACCATCCACAAAGGGTCATTTCGATTCGTCGGAGAACGACGGGATAAAGAATAATTGGAATTTATTCTGCGAGGCTCGCCGTCCCACTGACGAGGCGGGGCCGAAGCCTCCGCAAGAATATAAACAATTAACGTCTCGCCCCCCATCGGGGCGCGGTAAAATTATCAAACGTTGACCGGTTCGCGACTATAAAAAGTTTGGGGAGCACTGCTGTAAAGCACAAGTGAGAGCTTTTGGATTCGAAGAATTGCAAGCTCTTAATATCATCATAGGTCTTGCAAACCCTGAGAATTAAGCTTTGGAGCCCAATATTGCACCAAGACAGAGTGGAACCTCGCGCAGGATATCGTTCTGCAACCGTAGCAGAAATGGACCCGTTCGAAGAATACGCGGGCATCCACAAAGGGTATTTCGATTCGTCGGAGAACGACGTGATAAAGAAAAATTGGAATTTATTCTGCGAGGCTCGGCGTCTCACTGGTGAGACAGGGCCGAAGTCTCCGCAAAAAATAAACAATTATCGTCCCCCTCCTCCTCCAAAAGGTTGGTGCGCACTGCTGTAAAGCACAAGTGAAAGCTTTTGGATTCGAAGAATTGCAAGCTCTTATTATCTCCACTGGTCCAGCGAAACGTGACAATTAAGCTGTACAACCCAATATTGCACCAACACAGAGTGGAACCACGCGCAGGATCTCGTTCTGCAACCGTAGCAGAGATGGGCGCGTTCGAAGAATACGCGATCATCCACGAAGGGTATTTCGATTCGTCGGTTGACGACGTGATAAAGAAAATTTGGTATTTGTTCTGCGAGGCTCCCCGTCCCACTGGCGAGGCGGGGCCGAAGCCTCCGCAAGAATATAAACAATTAACGTCTCGCCCCTCATCGGGGCGCGGTAACATTATCAAACGTTGACCGGTTCGCGGCTATAAAAAGTTTGGGGAGCACTGCTGTACAGCACAAGTGAGAGCTTTTGGATTCGATGCATTGCAAGCTCTTAATATCACCATAGGTCTTGCGAACCCTGAGAATTAAGCTGTGGAGCCCAATATTGCACCAAGACAGAGTGGAACCACGCGCAGGATCTCGTTCTGCAACCGCAGCAGAGATGGACCCGTTCGAAGAATACGCGACCATCCACAAAGGGTCATTTCGATTCGTCGGAGAACGACGGGATAAAGAATAATTGGAATTTATTCTGCGAGGCTCCCCGTCCCACTGACGAGGCGGGGCAGAAGCCTCCGCAAGAATATAAACAATTAACGTCTCGCCCCCCATCGGGGCGCGGTAAAATTATCAAACGTTGACCGGTTCGCGACTGTAAAAAGTTTGGGGAGCACTGCTGTACAGCACAAGTGAGAGCTTTTGGATTCGAAGAATTGCAAGCTCTTAATATCATCATAGGTCTTGCAAACCCTGAGAATTAAGGTTTGGAGCCCAATATTGCACCAAGACAGAGTGGAACCTCGCGCAGGATATCGTTCTGCAACCGTAGCAGAAATGGACCCGTTCGAAGAATACGCGGGCATCCACAAAGGGTATTTCGATTCGTCGGTTGACGACGTGATAAAGAAAATTTGGTATTTGTTCTGCGAGGCTCCCCCTCCCACTGACGAGGCGGGGCCGAAGCCTCCGCAAGAATATAAACAATTAACGTCTCGCCCCTCATCGGGGCGCGGTAACAGTATCAAACGTTGACCGGTTTGCGACTATAAAAAGTTTAGGGAGCACTGCTGTAAAGCACAAGTGAGAGCTTTTGGATTCGAAGAATTGCAAGCTCTTAATATCACCATAGGTCTTGCGAACCCTGAGAATTAAGCTTTGGAGCCCAATATTGCACCAAGACAGAGTGGAACCTCGCGCAGGATATCGTTCTGCAACCGTAGCAGAAATGGACCCGTTCGAAGAATACGCGGGCATCCACAAAGGGTATTTCGATTCGTCGGAGAACGTCGTGATAAAGAAAAATTGGAATTTATTCTGCGAGGCTCTCCGTCTCACTGACGAGGCGGGGCCGAAGCCTCCGCAAGAATATAAACAATTAACGTCTCGCCCCCCATCGGGGCGCGGTAAAATTATCAAACGTTGACCGGTTCGCGACTGTAAAAAGTTTGGGGAGCACTGCTGTACAGCACAAGTGAGAGCTTTTGGATTCGAAGAATTGCAAGCTCTTAATATCATCATAGGTCTTGCAAACCCTGAGAATTAAGGTTTGGAGCCCAATATTGCACCAAGACAGAGTGGAACCTCGCGCAGGATATCGTTCTGCAACCGTAGCAGAAATGGACCCGTTCGAAGAATACGCGGGCATCCACAAAGGGTATTTCGATTCGTCGGTTGACGACGTGATAAAGAAAATGTGGTATTTGTTCTGCGAGGCTCCCCCGCCCACTGACGAGGCGGGGCCGAAGCCTCCGCAAGAATATAAACAATTAACGTCTCGCCCCTCATCGGGGCGCGGTAACAGTATCAAACGTTGACCGGTTTGCGACTATAAAAAGTTTGGGGAGCACTGCTGTAAAGCACAAGTGAGAGCTTTTGGATTCGAAGAATTGCAAGCTCTTAATATCACCATAGGTCTTGCGAACCCTGAGAATTAAGCTGTGGAGCCCAATATTGCACCAAGACAGAGTGGAACCACGCGCGGGATATCGTTCTGCAACCGTAGCAGAGATGGACCCGTTCGAAGAATACGCGACAATCCACAAAGGGTCATTTCGATTCGTCGGAGAACGACGTGACAAAGAAAAGTTAGAATTTATTCTGCGAGGCTCTCCGTCTCACTGGTGAGACAGGACCGGAGCCTCCGCAAAAATATAAACAATTATCGTCCCCCTCCTCCTCCAAAAGGTTGGTGCGCACTGCTGTAAAGCACAAGTGAAAGCTTTTGGATTCGAAGAATTGCAAGCTCTTATTATCTCCACTGGTCTAGCGAAACGTGGGAATTAAGCTGTTCAACCCAATATTCCACCAACACAGAGTGGAACCACGCGCAGGATCTCGTTCTGCAACCGTAGCAGAGATGGGCGCGTTCGAAGAATACGCGATCATCCACGAAGGGTATTTCGATTCGTCGGTTGACGACGTGATAAAGAAAATTTGGTATTTGTTCTGCGAGGCTCCCCGTCCCACTGTCGAGGCGGGGCCGAAGCCTCCGCAAGAATATAAACAATTAACGTCTCGCCCCTCATCGGGGCGCGGTAACATTATCAAACGTTGACCGGTTCGCGACTATAAAAAGTTTGGGGAGCACTGCTGTAAAGCACAAGTGAGAGCTTTTGGATTCGAAGAATTGCAAGCTCTTAATATCATCATAGGTCTTGCAAACCCTGAGAATTAAGCTTTGGAGCCCAATATTGCACCAAGACAGAGTGGAACCTCGCGCAGGATATCGTTCTGCAACCGTAGCAGAGATGGTCCCGTTCGAAGAATACGCGACCATCCACAAAGGGTCATTCCGATTCGTCGGAGAACGACGTGATAAAGAATAATTGGAATTTATTCTGCGAGGCTCCCCGTCCCACTGACGAGGCGGGGCCGAAGCCTCCGCAAGAATATAAACAATTAACGTCTCGCCCCCCATCGGGGCGCGGTAAAATTATCAAACGTTGACCGGTTCGCGACTATAAAAAGTTTGGGGAGCACTGCTGTAAAGCACAAGTGAGAGCTTTTGGATTCGAAGAATTGCAAGCTCTTAATATCATCATAGGTCTTGCAAACCCTGAGAATTAAGCTTTGGAGCCCAATATTGCACCAAGACAGAGTGGAACCTCGCGCAGGATATCGTTCTGCAACCGTAGCAGAAATGGACCCGTTCGAAGAATACGCGGGCATCCACAAAGGGTATTTCGATTCGTCGGAGAACGACGTGATAAAGAAAAATTGGAATTTATTCTGCGAGGCTCGGCGTCTCACTGGTGAGACAGGGCCGAAGTCTCCGCAAAAAATAAACAATTATCGTCCCCCTCCTCCTCCAAAAGGTTGGTGCGCACTGCTGTAAAGCACAAGTGAAAGCTTTTGGATTCGAAGAATTGCAAGCTCTTATTATCTCCACTGGTCCAGCGAAACGTGACAATTAAGCTGTACAACCCAATATTGCACCAACACAGAGTGGAACCACGCGCAGGATCTCGTTCTGCAACCGTAGCAGAGATGGGCGCGTTCGAAGAATACGCGATCATCCACGAAGGGTATTTCGATTCGTCGGTTGACGACGTGATAAAGAAAATTTGGTATTTGTTCTGCGAGGCTCCCCGTCCCACTGGCGAGGCGGGGCCGAAGCCTCCGCAAGAATATAAACAATTAACGTCTCGCCCCTCATCGGGGCGCGGTAACATTATCAAACGTTGACCGGTTCGCGACTATAAAAAGTTTGGGGAGCACTGCTGTAAAGCACAAGTGAGAGCTTTTGGATTCGAAGAATTGCAAGCTCTTAATATCATCATAGGTCTTGCAAACCCTGAGAATTAAGCTTTGGAGCCCAATATTGCACCAAGACAGAGTGGAACCTCGCGCAGGATATCGTTCTGCATCCGTAGCAGAAATGGACCCGTTCGAAGAATACGCGGGCATCCACAAAGGGTATTTCGATTCGTCGGAGAACGACGTGATAAAGAAAAATTGGAATTTATTCTGCGAGGCTCGCCGTCTCACTGGTGAGACAGGGCCGAAGTCTCCGCAAAAAATAAACAATTATCGTCCCCCTCCTCCTCCAAAAGGTTGGTGCGCACTGCTGTAAAGCACAAGTGAAAGCTTTTGGATTCGAAGAATTGCAAGCTCTTATTATCTCCACTGGTCCAGCGAAACGTGACAATTAAGCTGTACAACCCAATATTGCACCAACACAGAGTGGAACCACGCGCAGGATCTCGTTCTGCAACCGTAGCAGAGATGGGCGCGTTCGAAGAATACGCGATCATCCACGAAGGGTATTTCGATTCGTCGGTTGACGACGTGATAAAGAAAATTTGGTATTTGTTCTGCGAGGCTCCCCGTCCCACTGGCGAGGCGGGGCCGAAGCCTCCGCAAGAATATAAACAATTAACGTCTCGCCCCTCATCGGGGCGCGGTAACATTATCAAACGTTGACCTGTTCGCGACTATAAAAAGTTTGGGGAGCACTGCTGTAAAGCACAAGTGAGAGCTTTTGGATTCGAAGAATTGCAAGCTCTTAATATCATCATAGGTCTTGCAAACCCTGAGAATTAAGGTTTGGAGCCCAATATTGCACCAAGACAGAGTGGAACCTCGCGCAGGATATCGTTCTGCAACCGTAGCAGAAATGGACCCGTTCGAAGAATACGCGGGCATCCACAAAGGGTATTTCGATTCGTCGGTTGACGACGTGATAAAGAAAATTTGGTATTTGTTCTGCGAGGCTCCCCCTCCCACTGACGAGGCGGGGCCTAAGCCTCCGCAAGAATATAAACAATTAACGTCTCGCCCCTCATCGGGGCGCGGTAACAGTATCAAACGTTGACCGGTTTGCGACTATAAAAAGTTTGGGGAGCACTGCTGTAAAGCACAAGTGAGAGCTTTTGGATTCGAACAATTGCAAGCTCTTAATATCACCATAGGTCTTGCGAACCCTGAGAATTAAGCTTTGGAGCCCAATATTGCACCAAGACAGAGTGGAACCTCGCGCAGGATATCGTTCTGCAACCGTAGCAGAAATGGACCCGTTCGAAGAATACGCGGGCATCCACAAAGGGTATTTCGATTCGTCGGAGAACGACGTGATAAAGAAAAATTGGAATTTATTCTGCGAGGCTCTCCGTCTCACTGACGAGGCGGGGCCGAAGCCTCCGCAAGAATATAAACAATTAACGTCTCGCCCCCCATCGGGGCGCGGTAAAATTATCAAACGTTGACCGGTTCGCGACTGTAAAAAGTTTGGGGAGCACTGCTGTACAGCACAAGTGAGAGCTTTTGGATTCGAAGAATTGCAAGCTCTTAATATCATCATAGGTCTTGCAAACCCTGAGAATTAAGGTTTGGAGCCCAATATTGCACCAAGACAGAGTGGAACCTCGCGCAGGATATCGTTCTGCAACCGTAGCAGAAATGGACCCGTTCGAAGAATACGCGGGCATCCACAAAGGGTATTTCGATTCGTCGGTTGACGACGTGATAAAGAAAATTTGGTATTTGTTCTGCGAGGCTCCCCCTCCCACTGACGAGGCGGGGCCGAAGCCTCCGCAAGAATATAAACAATTAACGTCTCGCCCCTCACCGGGGCGCGGTAACAGTATCAAACGTTGACCGGTTTGCGACTATAAAAAGTTTGGGGAGCACTGCTGTAAAGCACAAGTGAGAGCTTTTGGATTCGAAGAATTGCAAGCTCTTAATATCACCATAGGTCTTGCGAACCCTGAGAATTAAGGTGTGGAGCCCAATATTGCACCAAGACAGAGTGGAACCACGCGCGGGATATCGTTCTGCAACCGTAGCAGAGATGGACCCGTTCGAAGAATACGCGACAATCCACAAAGGGTCATTTCGATTCGTCGGAGAACGACGTGACAAAGAAAAGTTAGAATTTATTCTGCGAGGCTCTCCGTCTCACTGGTGAGACAGGACCGGAGCCTCCGCAAAAATATAAACAATTATCGTCCCCCTCCTCAACGGGACGCGGTAAAATTATCAAACGTTGAACGGCCCGCGGCTATAATAAGGTTGGTGCGCACTGCTGTAAAGCACAAGTGAAAGCTTTTGGATTCGAAGAATTGCAAGCCCTTGCTATCACCACTGGTCTAGCGAAACGTGGGAATTAAGCTGTTCAACCCAATATTCCACCAACACAGAGTGGAACCACGCGCAGGATCTCGTTCTGCAACCGCAGCAGAGATGGACCCGTTCGAAGAATACGCGACCATCCACAAAGGGTCATTTCGATTCGTCGGAGAACGACGTGATAAAGAATAATTGGAATTTATTCTGCGAGGCTCCCCGTCCCACTGACGAGGCGGGGCCGAAGCCTCCGCAAGAATATAAACAATTAACGTCTCGCCCCCCATCGGTGCGCGGTAAAATTATCAAACGTTGATCGGTTCGCGGCTATAAAAAGTTTGGGGAGCACTGCTGTACAGCACAAGTGAGAGCTTTTGGATTCGATGCATTGCAAGCTCTTAATATCACCATAGGTCTTGCGAACCCTGAGAATTAAGCTGTGGAGCCCAATATTGCACCAAGACAGAGTGGAACCACGCGCAGGATCTCGTTCTGCAACCGCAGCAGAGATGGACCCGTTCGAAGAATACGCGACCATCCACAAAGGGTCATTTCGATCCGTCGGAGAACGACGGGATAAAGAATAATTGGAATTTATTCTGCGAGGCTCCCCGTCCCACTGACGAGGCGGGGCCGAAGCCTCCGCAAGAATATAAACAATTAACGTCTCGCCCCCCATCGGGGCGCGGTAAAATTATCAAACGTTGACCGGTTCGCGACTGTAAAAAGTTTGGGGAGCACTGCTGTACAGCACAAGTGAGAGCTTTTGGATTCGAAGAATTGCAAGCTCTTAATATCATCATAGGTCTTGCAAACCCTGAGAATTAAGGTTTGGAGCCCAATATTGCACCAAGACAGAGTGGAACCTCGCGCAGGATATCGTTCTGCAACCGTAGCAGAAATGGACCCGTTCGAAGAATACGCGGGCATCCACAAAGGGTATTTCGATTCGTCGGAGAACGACGTGATAAAGAAAAATTGGAATTTATTCTGCGAGGCTCGCCGTCTCACTGGTGAGACAGGGCCGAAGTCTCCGCAAAAAATAAACAATTATCGTCCCCCTCCTCCTCCAAAAGGTTGGTGCGCACTGCTGTAAAGCACAAGTGAAAGCTTTTGGATTCGAAGAATTGCAAGCTCTTATTATCTCCACTGGTCCAGCGAAACGTGACAATTAAGCTGTACAACCCAATATTGCACCAACACAGAGTGGAACCACGCGCAGGATCTCGTTCTGCAACCGTAGCAGAGATGGGCGCGTTCGAAGAATACGCGATCATCCACGAAGGGTATTTCGATTCGTCGGTTGACGACGTGATAAAGAAAATTTGGTATTTGTTCTGCGAGGCTCCCCGTCCCACTGGCGAGGCGGGGCCGAAGCCTCCGCAAGAATATAAACAATTAACGTCTCGCCCCTCATCGGGGCGCGGTAACATTATCAAACGTTGACCGGTTCGCGACTATAAAAAGTTTGGGGAGCACTGCTGTAAAGCACAAGTGAGAGCTTTTGGATTCGAAGAATTGCAAGCTCTTAATATCATCATAGGTCTTGCAAACCCTGAGAATTAAGCTTTGGAGCCCAATATTGCACCAAGACAGAGTGGAACCTCGCGCAGGATATCGTTCTGCAACCGTAGCAGAAATGGACCCGTTCGAAGAATACGCGGGAATCCACAAAGGGTATTTCGATTCGTCGGAGAACGACGTGATAAAGAAAAATTGGAATTTATTCTGCGAGGCTCGCCGTCTCACTGGTGAGACAGGGTCGAAGTCTCCGCAAAAAATAAACAATTATCGTCCCCCTCCTCCTCCAAAAGGTTGGTGCGCACTGCTGTAAAGCACAAGTGAAAGCTTTTGGATTCGAAGAATTGCAAGCTCTTATTATCTCCACTGGTCCAGCGAAACGTGACAATTAAGCTGTACAACCCAATATTGCACCAACACAGAGTGGAACCACGCGCAGGATCTCGTTCTGCAACTGTAGCAGAGATGGGCGCGTTCGAAGAATACGCGATCATCCACGAAGGGTATTTCGATTCGTCGGTTGACGACGTGATAAAGAAAAATTGGAATTTATTCTGCGAGGCTCCCCGTCCCACTGACGAGGCGGGGCCGAAGCCTCCGCAAGAATATAAACAATTAACGTCTCGCCCCCCATCGGGGCGCGGTAAAATTATCAAACGTTGACCGGTTCGCGGCTATAAAAAGTTTGGGGAGCACTGCTGTACAGCACAAGTGAGAGCTTTTGGATTCGATGCATTGCAAGCTCTTAATATCACCATAGGTCTTGCGAATCCTGAGAATTAAGCTGTGGAGCCCAATATTGCACCGAGACAGAGTGGAACCACGCGCAGGATATCGTTCTGCAACCGTAGCAGAGATGGACCCGTTCGAAGAATACGCGACCATCCACAAAGGGTATTTCGATTCGTCGGTTGACGACATGATAAAGAAAAATTGGTATTAGTTCTGCGAGGCTCCCCGTCCCACTGGCGAGGCGGGGCCGAAGCCTCCGCAAGAATATAAACAATTAACGTCTCGCCCCTCATCGGGGCGCGGTAACATTATCAAACGTTGACCGGTTCGCGACTATAAAAAGTTTTGGGAGCACTGCTGTAAAGCACAAGTGAGAGCTTTTGGATTCGAAGAATTGCAAGCTCTTAATATCACCATAGGTCTTGCGAACCCTGAGAATTAAGCTGTGGAGCCCAATATTGCACCAAGACAGAGTGGAACCACGCGCGGGATATCGTTCTGCAACCGTAGCAGAGATGGACCCGTTCGAAGAATACGCGACAATCCACAAAGGGTCATTTCGATTCGTCGGAGAACGACGTGACAAAGAAAAGTTAGAATTTATTCTGCGAGGCTCGCCGTCTCACTGGTGAGACAGGACCGGAGCCTCCGCAAAAATATAAACAATTATCGTCCCCCTCCTCAACGGGACGCGGTAAAATTATCAAACGTTGAACGGCCCGCGGCTATAATAAGGTTGGTGCGCACTGCTGTAAAGCACAAGTGAAAGCTTTTGGATTCGAATAATTGCAAGCCCTTGCTATCACCACTGGTCTAGCGAAACGTGGGAATTAAGCTGTTCAACCCAATATTCCACCAACACAGAGTGGAATCACGCGCAGGATCTCGTTCTGCAACCGCAGCAGAGATGGACCCGTTCGAAGAATACGCGACCATCCACAAAGGGTCATTTCGATTCGTCGGAGAACGACGTGATAAAGAATAATTGGAATTTATTCTGCGAGGCTCCCCGTCCCACTGACGAGGCGGGGCCGAAGCCTCCGCAAGAATATAAACAATTAACGTCTCGCCCCCCATCGGTGCGCGGTAAAATTATCAAACGTTGATCGGTTCGCGGCTATAAAAACTTTGGGGAGCACTGCTGTACAGCACAAGTGAGAGCTTTTGGATTCGATGCATTGCAAGCTCTTAATATCACCATAGGTCTTGCGAACCCTGAGAATTAAGCTGTGGAGCCCAATATTGCACCAAGACAGAGTGGAACCACGCGCAGGATCTCGTTCTGCAACCGCAGCAGAGATGGACCCGTTCGAAGAATACGCGACCATCCACAAAGGGTCATTTCGATTCGTCGGAGAACGACGGGATAAAGAATAATTGGAATTTATTCTGCGAGGCTCCCCGTCCCACTGACGAGGCGGGGCCGAAGCCTCCGCAAGAATATAAACAATTAACGTCTCGCCCCCCATCGGGGCGCGGTAAAATTATCAAACGTTGACCGGTTCGCGACTATAAAAAGTTTGGGGAGCACTGCTGTACAGCACAAGTGAGAGCTTTGGGATTCGAAGAATTGCATGCTCTTAATATCATCATAGGTCTTGCAAACCCTAAGAATTAAGCTTTGGAGCCCAATATTGCACCAAGACAGAGTGGAACCTCGCGCAGGATATCGTTCTGCAACCGTAGCAGAGATGGTCCCGTTCGAAGAATACGCGACCATCCACAAAGGGTCATTCCGATTCGTCGGAGAACGACGTGATAAAGAATAATTGGAATTTATTCTGCGAGGCTCCCCGTCCCACTGACGAGGCGGGGCCGAAGCCTCCGCAAGAATATAAACAATTAACGTCTCGCCCCCCATCGGGGCGCGGTAAAATTATCAAACGTTGACCGGTTCGCGACTATAAAAAGTTTGGGGAGCACTGCTGTAAAGCACAAGTGAGAGCTTTTGGATTCGAAGAATTGCAAGCTCTTAATATCATCATAGGTCTTGCAAACCCTGAGAATTAAGCTTTGGAGCCCAATATTGCACCAAGACAGAGTGGAACCTCGCGCAGGATATCGTTCTGCAACCGTAGCAGAAATGGACCCGTTCGAAGAATACGCGGGCATCCACAAAGGGTATTTCGATTCGTCGGAGAACGACGTGATAAAGAAAAATTGGAATTTATTCTGCGAGGCTCGCCGTCTCACTGGTGAGACAGGGCCGAAGTCTCCGCAAAAAATAAACAATTATCGTCCCCCTCCTCCTCCAAAAGGTTGGTGCGCACTGCTGTAAAGCACAAGTGAAAGCTTTTGGATTCGAAGAATTGCAAGCTCTTATTATCTCCACTGGTCCAGCGAAACGTGACAATTAAGCTGTACAACCCAATATTGCACCAACACAGAGTGGAACCACGCGCAGGATCTCGTTCTGCAACCGTAGCAGAGATGGGCGCGTTCGAAGAATACGCGATCATCCACGAAGGATATTTCGATTCGTCGGTTGACGACGTGATAAAGAAAATTTGGTATTTGTTCTGCGAGGCTCCCCGTCCCACTGGCGAGGCGGGGCCGAAGCCTCCGCAAGAATATAAACAATTAACGTCTCGCCCCTCATCGGGGCGCGGTAACATTATCAAACGTTGACCTGTTCGCGACTATAAAAAGTTTGGGGAGCACTGCTGTAAAGCACAAGTGAGAGCTTTTGGATTCGAAGAATTGCAAGCTCTTAATATCATCATAGGTCTTGCAAACCCTGAGAATTAAGCTTTGGAGCCCAATATTGCACCAAGACAGAGTGGAACCTCGCGCAGGATATCGTTCTGCAACCGTAGCAGAAATGGACCCGTTCGAAGAATACGCGGGCATCCACAAAGGGTATTTCGATTCGTCGGTTGACGACGTGATAAAGAAAATTTGGTATTTGTTCTGCGAGGCTCCCCCTCCCACTGACGAGGCGGGGCCGAAGCCTCCGCAAGAATATAAACAATTAACGTCTCGCCCCTCATCGGGGCGCGGTAACAGTATCAAACATTGACCGGTTTGCGACTATAAAAAGTTTGGGGAGCACTGCTGTAAAGCACAAGTGAGAGCTTTTGGATTCGAAGAATTGCAAGCTCTTAATATCACCATAGGTCTTGCGAACCCTGAGAATTAAGCTGTGGAGCCCAATATTGCACCAAGACAGAGTGGAACCACGCGCGGGATATCGTTCTGCAACCGTAGCAGAGATGGACCCGTTCGAAGAATACGCGACAATCCACAAAGGGTCATTTCGATTCGTCGGAGAACGACGTGACAAAGAAAAGTTAGAATTTATTCTGCGAGGCTCGCCGTCTCACTGGTGAGACAGGACCGGAGCCTCCGCAAAAATATAAACAATTATCGTCCCCCTCCTCAACGGGACGCGGTAAAATTATCAAACGTTGAACGGCCCGCGGCTATAATAAGGTTGGTGCGCACTGCTGTAAAGCACAAGTGAAAGCTTTTGGATTCGAATAATTGCAAGCCCTTGCTATCACCACTGGTCTAGCGAAACGTGGGAATTAAGCTGTTCAACCCAATATTCCACCAACACAGAGTGGAATCACGCGCAGGATCTCGTTCTGCAACCGCAGCAGAGATGGACCCGTTCGAAGAATACGCGACCATCCACAAAGGGTCATTTCGATTCGTCGGAGAACGACGTGATAAAGAATAATTGGAATTTATTCTGCGAGGCTCCCCGTCCCACTGACGAGGCGGGGCCGAAGCCTCCGCAAGAATATAAACAATTAACGTCTCGCCCCCCATCGGTGCGCGGTAAAATTATCAAACGTTGATCGGTTCGCGGCTATAAAAACTTTGGGGAGCACTGCTGTACAGCACAAGTGAGAGCTTTTGGATTCGATGCATTGCAAGCTCTTAATATCACCATAGGTCTTGCGAACCCTGAGAATTAAGCTGTGGAGCCCAATATTGCACCAAGACAGAGTGGAACCACGCGCAGGATCTCGTTCTGCAACCGCAGCAGAGATGGACCCGTTCGAAGAATACGCGACCATCCACAAAGGGTCATTTCGATTCGTCGGAGAACGACGGGATAAAGAATAATTGGAATTTATTCTGCGAGGCTCCCCGTCCCACTGACGAGGCGGGGCCGAAGCCTCCGCAAGAATATAAACAATTAACGTCTCGCCCCCCATCGGGGCGCGGTAAAATTATCAAACGTTGACCGGTTCGCGACTATAAAAAGTTTGGGGAGCACTGCTGTACAGCACAAGTGAGAGCTTTGGGATTCGAAGAATTGCATGCTCTTAATATCATCATAGGTCTTGCAAACCCTAAGAATTAAGCTTTGGAGCCCAATATTGCACCAAGACAGAGTGGAACCTCGCGCAGGATATCGTTCTGCAACCGTAGCAGAGATGGTCCCGTTCGAAGAATACGCGACCATCCACAAAGGGTCATTCCGATTCGTCGGAGAACGACGTGATAAAGAATAATTGGAATTTATTCTGCGAGGCTCCCCGTCCCACTGACGAGGCGGGGCCGAAGCCTCCGCAAGAATATAAACAATTAACGTCTCGCCCCCCATCGGGGCGCGGTAAAATTATCAAACGTTGACCGGTTCGCGACTATAAAAAGTTTGGGGAGCACTGCTGTAAAGCACAAGTGAGAGCTTTTGGATTCGAAGAATTGCAAGCTCTTAATATCATCATAGGTCTTGCAAACCCTGAGAATTAAGCTTTGGAGCCCAATATTGCACCAAGACAGAGTGGAACCTCGCGCAGGATATCGTTCTGCAACCGTAGCAGAAATGGACCCGTTCGAAGAATACGCGGGCATCCACAAAGGGTATTTCGATTCGTCGGAGAACGACGTGATAAAGAAAATTTGGAATTTATTCTGCGAGGCTCGCCGTCTCACTGGTGAGACAGGGCCGAAGTCTCCGCAAAAAATAAACAATTATCGTCCCCCTCCTCCTCCAAAAGGTTGGTGCGCACTGCTGTAAAGCACAAGTGAAAGCTTTTGGATTCGAAGAATTGCAAGCTCTTATTATCTCCACTGGTCCAGCGAAACGTGACAATTAAGCTGTACAACCCAATATTGCACCAACACAGAGTGGAACCACGCGCAGGATCTCGTTCTGCAACCGTAGCAGAGATGGGCGCGTTCGAAGAATACGCGATCATCCACGAAGGGTATTTCGATTCGTCGGTTGACGACGTGATAAAGAAAATTTGGTATTTGTTCTGCGAGGCTCCCCGTCCCACTGGCGAGGCGGGGCCGAAGCCTCCGCAAGAATATAAACAATTAACGTCTCGCCCCTCATCGGGGCGCGGTAACATTATCAAACGTTGACCTGTTCGCGACTATAAAAAGTTTGGGGAGCACTGCTGTAAAGCACAAGTGAGAGCTTTTGGATTCGAAGAATTGCAAGCTCTTAATATCATCATAGGTCTTGCAAACCCTGAGAATTAAGCTTTGGAGCCCAATATTGCACCAAGACAGAGTGGAACCTCGCGCAGGATATCGTTCTGCAACCGTAGCAGAAATGGACCCGTTCGAAGAATACGCGGGCATCCACAAAGGGTATTTCGATTCGTCGGTTGACGACGTGATAAAGAAAATTTGGTATTTGTTCTGCGAGGCTCCCCCTCCCACTGACGAGGCGGGGCCGAAGCCTCCGCAAGAATATAAACAATTAACGTCTCGCCCCTCATCGGGGCGCGGTAACAGTATCAAACATTGACCGGTTTGCGACTATAAAAAGTTTGGGGAGCACTGCTGTAAAGCACAAGTGAGAGCTTTTGGATTCGAAGAATTGCAAGCTCTTAATATCACCATAGGTCTTGCGAACCCTGAGAATTAAGCTTTGGAGCCCAATATTGCACCAAGACAGAGTGGAACCTCGTGCAGGATATCGTTCTGCAACCGTAGCAGAAATGGACCCGTTCGAAGAATACGCGGGCATCCACAAAGGGTATTTCGATTCGTCGGAGAACGACGTGATAAAGAAAAATTGGAATTTATTCTGCGAGGCTCTCCGTCTCACTGACGAGGCGGGGCCGAAGCCTCCGCAAGAATATAAACAATTAACGTCTCGCCCCCCATCGGGGCGCGGTAACAGTATCAAACGTTGACCGGTTTGCGACTATAAAAAGTTTGGGGAGCACTGCTGTAAAGCACAAGTGAGAGCTTTTGGATTCGAAGAATTGCAAGCTCTTAATATCACCATAGGTCTTGCGAACCCTGAGAATTAAGCTGTGGAGCCCAATATTGCACCAAGACAGAGTGGAACCACGCGCGGGATATCGTTCTGCAACCGTAGCAGAGATGGACCCGTTCGAAGAATACGCGACAATCCACAAAGGGTCATTTCGATTCGTCGGAGAACGACGTGACAAAGAAAAGTTAGAATTTATTCTGCGAGGCTCTCCGTCTCACTGGTGAGACAGGACCGGAGCCTCCGCAAAAATATAAACAATTATCGTCCCCCTCCTCAACGGGACGCGGTAAAATTATCAAACGTTGAACGGCCCGCGGCTATAATAAGGTTGGTGCGCACTCCTGTAAAGCACAAGTGAAAGCTTTTGGATTCGAAGAATTGCAAGCCCTTGCTATCACCACTGGTCTAGCGAAACGTGGGAATTAAGCTGTTCAACCCAATATTCCACCAACACAGAGTGGAACCACGCGCAGGATCTCGTTCTGCAACCGCAGCAGAGATGGACCCGTTCGAAGAATACGCGACCATCCACAAAGGGTCATTTCGATTCGTCGGAGAACGACGGGATAAAGAATAATTGGAATTTATTCTGCGAGGCTCCCCGTCCCACTGACGAGGCGGGGCCGAAGCCTCCGCAAGAATATAAACAATTAACGTCTCGCCCCCCATCGGGGCGCGGTAAAATTATCAAACGTTGACCGGTTCGCGACTATAAAAAGTTTGGGGAGCACTGCTGTACAGCACAAGTGAGAGCTTTGGGATTCGAAGAATTGCATGCTCTTAATATCATCATAGGTCTTGCAAACCCTAAGAATTAAGCTTTGGAGCCCAATATTGCACCAAGACAGAGTGGAACCTCGCGCAGGATATCGTTCTGCAACCGTAGCAGAGATGGTCCCGTTCGAAGAATACGCGACCATCCACAAAGGGTCATTCCGATTCGTCGGAGAACGACGTGATAAAGAATAATTGGAATTTATTCTGCGAGGCTCCCCGTCCCACTGACGAGGCGGGGCCGAAGCCTCCGCAAGAATATAAACAATTAACGTCTCGCCCCCCATCGGGGCGCGGTAAAATTATCAAACGTTGACCGGTTCGCGACTATAAAAAGTTTGGGGAGCACTGCTGTAAAGCACAAGTGAGAGCTTTTGGATTCGAAGAATTGCAAGCTCTTAATATCATCATAGGTCTTGCAAACCCTGAGAATTAAGCTTTGGAGCCCAATATTGCACCAAGACAGAGTGGAACCTCGCGCAGGATATCGTTTTGCAACCGTAGCAGAAATGGACCCGTTCGAAGAATACGCGGGCATCCACAAAGGGTATTTTGATTCGTCGGAGAACGACGTGATAAAGAAAAATTGGAATTTATTCTGCGAGGCTCGCCGTCTCACTGGTGAGACAGGGCCGAAGTCT
This sequence comes from Lasioglossum baleicum, assembly GCF_051020765.1. Lineage (NCBI taxonomy): Eukaryota > Metazoa > Arthropoda > Insecta > Hymenoptera > Halictidae > Lasioglossum > Lasioglossum baleicum. The sequence goes on from NW_027469085.1 coordinate 1,615,596, forward strand.
CCGCAAAAAATAAACAATTATCGTCCCCCTCCTCCTCCAAAAGGTTGGTGCGCACTGCTGTAAAGCACAAGTGAAAGCTTTTGGATTCGAAGAATTGCAAGCTCTTATTATCTCCACTGGTCCAGCGAAACGTGACAATTAATCTGTACAACCCAATATTGCACCAACACAGAGTGGAACCACGCGCAGGATCTCGTTCTGCAACCGTAGCAGAGATGGGCGCGTTCGAAGAATACGCGATCATCCACGAAGGGTATTTCGATTCGTCGGTTGACGACGTGATAAAGAAAATTTGGTATTTGTTCTGCGAGGCTCCCCGTCCCACTGGCGAGGCGGGGCCGAAGCCTCCGCAAGAATATAAACAATTAACGTCTCGCCCCTCATCGGGGCGCGGTAACATTATCAAACGTTGACCTGTTCGCGACTATAAAAAGTTTGGGGAGCACTGCTGTAAAGCACAAGTGAGAGCTTTTGGATTCGAAGAATTGCAAGCTCTTAATATCATCATAGGTCTTGCAAACCCTGAGAATTAAGCTTTGGAGCCCAATATTGCACCAAGACAGAGTGGAACCTCGCGCAGGATATCGTTCTGCAACCGTAGCAGAAATGGACCCGTTCGAAGAATACGCGGGCATCCACAAAGGGTATTTCGATTCGTCGGTTGACGACGTGATAAAGAAAATTTGGTATTTGTTCTGCGAGGCTCCCCCTCCCACTGACGAGGCGGGGCCGAAGCCTCCGCAAGAATATAAACAATTAACGTCTCGCCCCTCATCGGGGCGCGGTAACAGTATCAAACATTGACCGGTTTGCGACTATAAAAAGTTTGGGGAGCACTGCTGTAAAGCACAAGTGAGAGCTTTTGGATTCGAAGAATTGCAAGCTCTTAATATCACCATAGGTCTTGCGAACCCTGAGAATTAAGCTTTGGAGCCCAATATTGCACCAAGACAGAGTGGAACCTCGTGCAGGATATCGTTCTGCAACCGTAGCAGAAATGGACCCGTTCGAAGAATACGCGGGCATCCACAAAGGGTATTTCGATTCGTCGGAGAACGACGTGATAAAGAAAAATTGGAATTTATTCTGCGAGGCTCTCCGTCTCACTGACGAGGCGGGGCCGAAGCCTCCGCAAGAATATAAACAATTAACGTCTCGCCCCCCATCGGGGCGCGGTAAAAAGTTTGGGGAGCACTGCTGTACAGCACAAGTGAGAGCTTTTGGATTCGAAGAATTGCAAGCTCTTAATATCATCATAGGTCTTGCAAACCCTGAGAATTAAGGTTTGGAGCCCAATATTGCACCAAGACAGAGTGGAACCTCGCGCAGGATATCGTTCTGCAACCGTAGCAGAAATGAACCCGTTCGAAGAATACGCGGGCATCCACAAAGGGTATTTCGATTCGTCGGTTGACGACGTGATAAAGAAAATTTGGTATTTGTTCTGCGAGGCTCCCCCTCCCACTGACGAGGCGGGGCCGAAGCCTCCGCAAGAATATAAACAATTAACGTCTCGCCCCTCATCGGGGCGCGGTAACAGTATCAAACGTTGACCGGTTTGCGACTATAAAAAGTTTGGGGAGCACTGCTGTAAAGCACAAGTGAGAGCTTTTGGATTCGAAGAATTGCAAGCTCTTAATATCACCATAGGTCTTGCGAACCCTGAGAATTAAGCTGTGGAGCCCAATATTGCACCAAGACAGAGTGGAACCACGCGCGGGATATCGTTCTGCAACCGTAGCAGAGATGGACCCGTTCGAAGAATACGCGACAATCCACAAAGGGTCATTTCGATTCGTCGGAGAACGACGTGACAAAGAAAAGTTAGAATTTATTCTGCGAGGCTCTCCGTCTCACTGGTGAGACAGGACCGGAGCCTCCGCAAAAATATAAACAATTATCGTCCCCCTCCTCAACGGGACGCGGTAAAATTATCAAACGTTGAACGGCCCGCGGCTATAATAAGGTTGGTGCGCACTGCTGTAAAGCACAAGTGAAAGCTTTTGGATTCGAAGAATTGCAAGCCCTTGCTATCACCACTGGTCTAGCGAAACGTGGGAATTAAGCTGTTCAACCCAATATTCCACCAACACAGAGTGGAACCACGCGCAGGATCTCGTTCTGCAACCGCAGCAGAGATGGACCCGTTCGAAGAATACGCGACCATCCACAAAGGGTCATTTCGATTCGTCGGAGAACGACGTGATAAAGAATAATTGGAATTTATTCTGCGAGGCTCCCCGTCCCACTGACGAGGCGGGGCCGAAGCCTCCGCAAGAATATAAACAATTAACGTCTCGCCCCCCATCGGTGCCCGGTAAAATTATCAAACGTTGATCGGTTCGCGGCTATAAAAAGTTTGGGGAGCACTGCTGTACAGCACAAGTGAGAGCTTTTGGATTCGATGCATTGCAAGCTCTTAATATCACCATAGGTCTTGCGAACCCTGAGAATTAAGCTGTGGAGCCCAATATTGCACCAAGACAGAGTGGAACCACGCGCAGGATCTCGTTCTGCAACCGTAGCAGAAATGGACCCGTTCGAAGAATACGCGGGAATCCACAAAGGGTATTTCGATTCGTCGGAGAACGACGTGATAAAGAAAAATTGGAATTTATTCTGCGAGGCTCGCCGTCACACTGGTGAGACAGGGCCGAAGTCTCCGCAAAAAATAAACAATTATCGTCCCCCTCCTCCTCCAAAAGGTTGGTGCGCACTGCTGTAAAGCACAAGTGAAAGCTTTTGGATTCGAAGAATTGCAAGCTCTTATTATCTCCACTGGTCCAGCGAAACGTGACAATTAAGCTGTACAACCCAATATTGCACCAACACAGAGTGGAACCACGCGCAGGATCTCGTTCTGCAACTGTAGCAGAGATGGGCGCGTTCGAAGAATACGCGATCATCCACGAAGGGTATTTCGATTCGTCGGTTGACGACGTGATAAAGAAAAATTGGAATTTATTCTGCGAGGCTCCCCGTCCCACTGACGAGGCGGGGCCGAAGCCTCCGCAAGAATATAAACAATTAACGTCTCGCCCCCCATCGGGGCGCGGTAAAATTATCAAACGTTGACCGGTTCGCGGCTATAAAAAGTTTGGGGAGCACTGCTGTACAGCACAAGTGAGAGCTTTTGGATTCGATGCATTGCAAGCTCTTAATATCACCATAGGTCTTGCGAATCCTGAGAATTAAGCTGTGGAGCCCAATATTGCACCAAGACAGAGTGGAACCACGCGCAGGATATCGTTCTGCAACCGTAGCAGAGATGGACCCGTTCGAAGAATACGCGACCATCCACAAAGGGTATTTCGATTCGTCGGTTGACGACATGATAAAGAAAAATTGGTATTAGTTCTGCGAGGCTCCCCGTCCCACTGGCGAGGCGGGGCCGAAGCCTCCGCAAGAATATAAACAATTAACGTCTCGCCCCTCATCGGGGCGTGGTAACATTATCAAACGTTGACCGGTTCGCGACTATAAAAAGTTTTGGGAGCACTGCTGTAAAGCACAAGTGAGAGCTTTTGGATTCGAAGAATTGCAAGCTCTTAATATCACCATAGGTCTTGCGAACCCTGAGAATTAAGCTGTGGAGCCCAATATTGCACCAAGACAGAGTGGAACCACGAACGGGATATCGTTCTGCAACCGTAGCAGAGATGGACCCGTTCGAAGAATACGCGACAATCCACAAAGGGTCATTTCGATTCGTCGGAGAACGACGTGACAAAGAAAAGTTAGAATTTATTCTGCGAGGCTCGCCGTCTCACTGGTGAGACAGGACCGGAGCCTCCGCAAAAATATAAACAATTATCGTCCCCCTCTTCAACGGGACGCGGTAAAATTATCAAACGTTGAACGGCCCGCGGCTATAATAAGGTTGGTGCGCACTGCTGTAAAGCACAAGTGAAAGCTTTTGGATTCGAAGAATTGCAAGCCCTTGCTATCACCACTGGTCTAGCGAAACGTGGGAATTAAGCTGTTCAACCCAATATTCCACCAACACAGAGTGGAACCACGCGCAGGATCTCGTTCTGCAACCGCAGCAGAGATGGACCCGTTCGAAGAATACGCGACCATCCACAAAGGGTCATTTCGATTCGTCGGAGAACGACGTGATAAAGAATAATTGGAATTTATTCTGCGAGGCTCCCCGTCCCACTGACGAGGCGGGGCCGAAGCCTCCGCAAGAATATAAACAATTAACGTCTCGCCCCCCATCGGTGCGCGGTAAAATTATCAAACGTTGACCGGTTCGCGGCTATAAAAAGTTTGGGGAGCACTGCTGTACAGCACAAGTGAGAGCTTTTGGATTCGATGCATTGCAAGCTCTTAATATCACCATAGGTCTTGCGAACCCTGAGAATTAAGCTGTGGAGCCCAATATTGCACCAAGACAGAGTGGAACCACGCGCAGGATCTCGTTTTGCAACCGCAGCAGAGATGGACCCGTTCGAAGAATACGCGACCATCCACAAAGGGTCATTTCGATTCGTCGGAGAACGACGGGATAAAGAATAATTGGAATTTATTCTGCGAGGCTCCCCGTCCCACTGACGAGGCGGGGCCGAAGCCTCCGCAAGAATATAAACAATTAACGTCTCGCCCCCCATCGGGGCGCGGTAAAATTATCAAACGTTGACCGGTTCGCGACTATAAAAAGTTTGGGGAGCACTGCTGTACAGCACAAGTGAGAGCTTTGGGATTCGAAGAATTGCAAGCTCTTAATATCATCATAGGTCTTGCAAACCCTAAGAATTAAGCTTTGGAGCCCAATATTGCACCAAGACAGAGTGGAACCTCGCGCAGGATATCGTTCTGCAACCGTAGCAGAGATGGTCCCGTTCGAAGAATACGCGACCATCCACAAAGGGTCATTCCGATTCGTCGGAGAACGACGTGATAAAGAATAATTGGAATTTATTCTGCGAGGCTCCCCGTCCCACTGACGAGGCGGGGCCGAAGCCTCCGCAAGAATATAAACAATTAACGTCTCGCCCCCCATCGGGGCGCGGTAAAATTATCAAACGTTGACCGGTTCGCGACTATAAAAAGTTTGGGGAGCACTGCTGTAAAGCACAAGTGAGAGCTTTTGGATTCGAAGAATTGCAAGCTCTTAATATCATCATAGGTCTTGCAAACCCTGAGAATTAAGCTTTGGAGCCCAATATTGCACCAAGTCAGAGTGGAACCTTGCGCAGGATATCGTTCTGCAACCGTAGCAGAAATGGACCCGTTCGAAGAATACGCGGGCATCCACAAAGGGTATTTCGATTCGTCGGAGAACGACGTGATAAAGAAAAATTGGAATTTATTCTGCGAGGCTCGCCGTCTCACTGGTGAGACAGGACCGAAGTCTCCGCAAAAAATAAACAATTATCGTCCCCCTCCTCCTCCAAAAGGTTGGTGCGCACTGCTGTAAAGCACAAGTGAAAGCTTTTGGATTCGAAGAATTGCAAGCTCTTATTATCTCCACTGGTCCAGCGAAACGTGACAATTAAGCTGTACAACCCAATATTGCACCAACACAGAGTGGAACCACGCGCAGGATCTCGTTCTGCAACTGTAGCAGAGATGGGCGCGTTCGAAGAATACGCGATCATCCACGAAGGGTATTTCGATTCGTAGGTTGACGACGTGATAAAGAAAAATTGGTATTAGTTCTGCGAGGCTCCCCGTCCCACTGGCGAGGCGGGGCCGAAGCCTCCGCAAGAATATAAACAATTAACGTCTCGCCCCTCATCGGGGCGCGGTAACATTATCAAACGTAGACCGGTTCGCGGCTATAAAAAGTTTGGGGAGCACTGCTGTACAGCACAAGTGAGAGCTTTTGGATTCGATGCATTGCAAGCTCTTAATATCACCATAGGTCTTGCGAATCCTGAGAATTAAGCTGTGGAGCCCAATATTGCACCAAGACAGAGTGGAACCACGCGCAGGATATCGTTCTGCAACCGTAGCAGAGATGGACCCGTTCGAAGAATACGCGACCATCCACAAAGGGTATTTCGATTCGTCGGTTGACGACATGATAAAGAAAAATTGGTATTAGTTCTGCGAGGCTCCCCGTCCCACTGGCGAGGCGGGGCCGAAGCCTCCGCAAGAATATAAACAATTAACGTCTCGCCCCTCATCGGGGCGCGGTAACATTATCAAACGTAGACCGGTTCGCGACTATAAAAAGTTTTGGGAGCACTGCTGTAAAGCACAAGTGAGAGCTTTTGGATTCGAAGAATTGCAAGCTCTTAATATCACCATAGGTCTTGCGAACCCTGAGAATTAAGCTGTGGAGCCCAATATTGCACCAAGACAGAGTGGAACCACGCGCGGGATATCGTTCTGCAACCGTAGCAGAGATGGACCCGTTCGAAGAATACGCGACAATCCACAAAGGGTCATTTCGATTCGTCGGAGAACGACGTGACAAAGAAAAGTTAGAATTTATTCTGCGAGGCTCTCCGTCTCACTGGTGAGACAGGACCGGAGCCTCCGCAAAAATATAAACAATTATCGTCCCCCTCCTCAACGGGACGCGGTAAAATTATCAAACGTTGAACGGCCCGCGGCTATAATAAGGTTGGTGCGCACTGCTGTAAAGCACAAGTGAAAGCTTTTGGATTCGAAGAATTGCAAGCCCTTGCTATCACCACTGGTCTAGCGAAACGTGGGAATTAAGCTGTTCAACCCAATATTCCACCAACACAGAGTGGAACCACGCGCAGGATCTCGTTCTGCAACCGCAGCAGAGATGGACCCGTTCGAAGAATACGCGACCATCCACAAAGGGTCATTTCGATTCGTCGGAGAACGACGTGATAAAGAATAATTGGAATTTATTCTGCGAGGCTCCCCGTCCCACTGACGAGGCGGGGCCGAAGCCTCCGCAAGAATATAAACAATTAACGTCTCGCCCCTCATCGGGGCGCGGTAAAATTATCAAACGTTGACCGGTTCGCGACTATAAAAAGTTTGGGGAGCACTGCTGTACAGCACAAGTGAGAGCTTTGGGATTCGAAGAATTGCAAGCTCTTAATATCATCATAGGTCTTGCAAACCCTGAGAATTAAGCTGTGGAGCCCAATATTGCACCAAGACAGAGTGGAACCACGCGCAGGATCTCGTTCTGCAACCGCAGCAGAGATGGACCCGTTCGAAGAATACGCGACCATCCACAAAGGGTCATTTCGATTCGTCGGAGAACGACGGGATAAAGAATAATTGGAATTTATTCTGCGAGGCTCCCCGTCCCACTGACGAGGCGGGGCCGAAGCCTCCGCAAGAATATAAACAATTAACGTCTCGCCCCCCATCGGGGCGCGGTAAAATTATCAAACGTTGACCGGTTCGCGACTATAAAAAGTTTGGGGAGCACTGCTGTACAGCACAAGTGAGAGCTTTGGGATTCGAAGAATTGCAAGCTCCTAATATCATCATAGGTCTTGCAAACCCTAAGAATTAAGCTTTGGAGCCCAATATTGCACCAAGACAGAGTGGAACCACGCGCAGGATCTCGTTCTGCAACCGTAGCAGAGATGGGCGCGTTCGAAGAATACGCGATCATCCACGAAGGGTATTTCGATTCGTCGGTTGACGACGTGATAAAGAAAATTTGGTATTTGTTCTGCGAGGCTCCCCGTCCCACTGGCGAGGCGGGGCCGAAGCCTCCGCAAGAATATAAACAATTAACGTCTCGCCCCTCATCGGGGCGCGGTAACATTATCAAACGTTGACCGGTTCGCGACTATAAAAAGTTTGGGGAGCACTGCTGTAAAGCACAAGTGAGAGCTTTTGGATTCGAAGAATTGCAAGCTCTTAATATCATCATAGGTCTTGCAAACCCTGAGAATTAAGCTTTGGAGCCCAATATTGCACCAAGACAGAGTGGAACCTCGCGCAGGATATCGTTCTGCAACCGTAGCAGAAATGGACCCGTTCGAAGAATACGCGGGCATCCACAAAGGGTATTTCGATTCGTCGGAGAACGACGTGATAAAGAAAAATTGGAATTTATTCTGCGAGGCTCGCCGTCTCACTGGTGAGACAGGGCCGAAGTCTCCGCAAAAAATAAACAATTATCGTCCCCCTCCTCCTCCAAAAGGTTGGTGCGGACTGCTGTAAAGCACAAGTGAAAGCTTTTGGATTCGAAGAATTGCAAGCTCTTATTATCTCCACTGGTCCAGCGAAACGTGACAATTAAGCTGTACAACCCAATATTGCACCAACACAGAGTGGAACCACGCGCAGGATCTCGTTCTGCAACTGTAGCAGAGATGGGCGCGTTCGAAGAATACGCGATCATCCACGAAGGGTATTTCGATTCGTCGGTTGACGACGTGATAAAGAAAAATTGGAATTTATTCTGCGAGGCTCGCCGTCTCACTGGTGAGACAGGGCCGAAGTCTCCGCAAAAAATAAACAATTATCGTCCCCCTCCTCCTCCAAAAGGTTGGTGCGCACTGCTGTAAAGCACAAGTGAAAGCTTTTGGATTCGAAGAATTGCAAGCTCTTATTATCTCCACTGGTCCAGCGAAACGTGACAATTAAGCTGTACAACCCAATATTGCACCAACACAGAGTGGAACCACGCGCAGGATCTCGTTCTGCAACTGTAGCAGAGATGGGCGCGTTCGAAGAATACGCGATCATCCACGAAGGGTATTTCGATTCGTCGGTTGACGACGTGATAAAGAAAAATTGGAATTTATTCTGCGAGGCTCCCCGTCCCACTGACGAGGCGGGGCCGAAGCCTCCGCAAGAATATAAACAATTAACGTCTCGCCCCCCATCGGGGCGCGGTAAAATTATCAAACGTTGACCGGTTCGCGGCTATAAAAAGTTTGGGGAGCACTGCTGTACAGCACAAGTGAGAGCTTTTGGATTCGATGCATTGCAAGCTCTTAATATCACCATAGGTCTTGCGAATCCTGAGAATTAAGCTGTGGAGCCCAATATTGCACCAAGACAGAGTGGAACCACGCGCAGGATATCGTTCTGCAACCGTAGCAGAGATGGACCCGTTCGAAGAATACGCGACCATCCACAAAGGGTATTTCGATTCGTCGGTTGACGACATGATAAAGAAAAATTGGTATTAGTTCTGCGAGGCTCCCCGTCCCACTGGCGAGGCGGGGCCGAAGCCTCCGCAAGAATATAAACAATTAACGTCTCGCCCCTCATCGGGGCGCGGTAACATTATCAAACGTTGACCGGTTCGCGACTATAAAAAGTTTGGGGAGCACTGCTGTACAGCACAAGTGAGAGCTTTGGGATTCGAAGAATTGCAAGCTCTTAATATCATCATAGGTCTTGCAAACCCTGAGAATTAAGCTGTGGAGCCCAATATTGCACCAAGACAGAGTGGAACCACGCGCAGGATCTCGTTCTGCAACCGCAGCAGAGATGGACCCGTTCGAAGAATACGCGACCATCCACAAAGGGTCATTTCGATTCGTCGGAGAACGACGGGATAAAGAATAATTGGAATTTATTCTGCGAGGCTCCCCGTCCCACTGACGAGGCGGGGCCGAAGCCTCCGCAAGAATATAAACAATTAACGTCTCGCCCCCCATCGGGGCGCGGTAAAATTATCAAACGTTGACCGGTTCGCGACTATAAAAAGTTTGGGGAGCACTGCTGTACAGCACAAGTGAGAGCTTTGGGATTCGAAGAATTGCAAGCTCCTAATATCATCATAGGTCTTGCAAACCCTAAGAATTAAGCTTTGGAGCCCAATATTGCACCAAGACAGAGTGGAACCACGCGCAGGATCTCGTTCTGCAACCGTAGCAGAGATGGGCGCGTTCGAAGAATACGCGATCATCCACGAAGGGTATTTCGATTCGTCGGTTGACGACGTGATAAAGAAAATTTGGTATTTGTTCTGCGAGGCTCCCCGTCCCACTGGCGAGGCGGGGCCGAAGCCTCCGCAAGAATATAAACAATTAACGTCTCGCCCCTCATCGGGGCGCGGTAACATTATCAAACGTTGACCGGTTCGCGACTATAAAAAGTTTGGGGAGCACTGCTGTAAAGCACAAGTGAGAGCTTTTGGATTCGAAGAATTGCAAGCTCTTAATATCATCATAGGTCTTGCAAACCCTGAGAATTAAGCTTTGGAGCCCAATATTGCACCAAGACAGAGTGGAACCTCGCGCAGGATATCGTTCTGCAACCGTAGCAGAAATGGACCCGTTCGAAGAATACGCGGGCATCCACAAAGGGTATTTCGATTCGTCGGAGAACGACGTGATAAAGAAAAATTGGAATTTATTCTGCGAGGCTCGCCGTCTCACTGGTGAGACAGGGCCGAAGTCTCCGCAAAAAATAAACAATTATCGTCCCCCTCCTCCTCCAAAAGGTTGGTGCGGACTGCTGTAAAGCACAAGTGAAAGCTTTTGGATTCGAAGAATTGCAAGCTCTTATTATCTCCACTGGTCCAGCGAAACGTGACAATTAAGCTGTACAACCCAATATTGCACCAACACAGAGTGGAACCACGCGCAGGATCTCGTTCTGCAACTGTAGCAGAGATGGGCGCGTTCGAAGAATACGCGATCATCCACGAAGGGTATTTCGATTCGTCGGTTGACGACGTGATAAAGAAAAATTGGAATTTATTCTGCGAGGCTCGCCGTCTCACTGGTGAGACAGGGCCGAAGTCTCCGCAAAAAATAAACAATTATCGTCCCCCTCCTCCTCCAAAAGGTTGGTGCGCACTGCTGTAAAGCACAAGTGAAAGCTTTTGGATTCGAAGAATTGCAAGCTCTTATTATCTCCACTGGTCCAGCGAAACGTGACAATTAAGCTGTACAACCCAATATTGCACCAACACAGAGTGGAACCACGCGCAGGATCTCGTTCTGCAACTGTAGCAGAGATGGGCGCGTTCGAAGAATACGCGATCATCCACGAAGGGTATTTCGATTCGTCGGTTGACGACGTGATAAAGAAAAATTGGAATTTATTCTGCGAGGCTCCCCGTCCCACTGACGAGGCGGGGCCGAAGCCTCCGCAAGAATATAAACAATTAACGTCTCGCCCCCCATCGGGGCGCGGTAAAATTATCAAACGTTGACCGGTTCGCGGCTATAAAAAGTTTGGGGAGCACTGCTGTACAGCACAAGTGAGAGCTTTTGGATTCGATGCATTGCAAGCTCTTAATATCACCATAGGTCTTGCGAATCCTGAGAATTAAGCTGTGGAGCCCAATATTGCACCAAGACAGAGTGGAACCACGCGCAGGATATCGTTCTGCAACCGTAGCAGAGATGGACCCGTTCGAAGAATACGCGACCATCCACAAAGGGTATTTCGATTCGTCGGTTGACGACATGATAAAGAAAAATTGGTATTAGTTCTGCGAGGCTCCCCGTCCCACTGGCGAGGCGGGGCCGAAGCCTCCGCAAGAATATAAACAATTAACGTCTCGCCCCTCATCGGGGCGCGGTAACATTATCAAACGTTGACCGGTTCGCGACTATAAAAAGTTTTGGGAGCACTGCTGTAAAGCACAAGTGAGAGCTTTTGGATTCGAAGAATTGCAAGCTCTTAATATCACCATAGGTCTTGCGAACCCTGAGAATTAAGCTGTGGAGCCCAATATTGCACCAAGACAGAGTGGAACCACGCGCGGGATATCGTTCTGCAACCGTAGCAGAGATGGACCCGTTCGAAGAATACGCGACAATCCACAAAGGGTCATTTCGATTCGTCGGAGAACGACGTGACAAAGAAAAGTCAGAATTTATTCTGCGAGGCTCTCCGTATCACTGGTGAGACAGGACCGGAGCCTCCGCAAAAATATAAACAATTATCGTCCCCCTCCTCAACGGGACGCGGTAAAATTATCAAACGTTGAACGGCCCGCGGCTATAATAAGGTTGGTGCGCACTGCTGTAAAGCACAAGTGAAAGCTTTTGGATTCGAAGAATTGCAAGCCCTTGCTATCACCACTGGTCTAGCGAAACGTGGGAATTAAGCTGTTCAACCCAATATTCCACCAACACAGAGTGGAACCACGCGCAGGATCTCGTTCTGCAACCGCAGCAGAGATGGACCCGTTCGAAGAATACGCGACCATCCACAAAGGGTCATTTCGATTCGTCGGAGAACGACGTGATAAAGAATAATTGGAATTTATTCTGCGAGGCTCCCCGTCCCACTGACGAGGCGGGGTCGAAGCCTCCGCAAGAATATAAACAATTAACGTCTCGCCCCTCATCGGGGCGCGGTAAAATTATCAAACGTTGACCGGTTCGCGACTATAAAAAGTTTGGGGAGCACTGCTGTACAGCACAAGTGAGAGCTTTGGGATTCGAAGAATTGCAAGCTCTTAATATCATCATAGGTCTTGCAAACCCTGAGAATTAAGCTGTGGAGCCCAATATTGCACCAAGACAGAGTGGAACCACGCGCAGGATCTCGTTCTGCAACCGCAGCAGAGATGGACCCGTTCGAAGAATACGCGACCATCCACAAAGGGTCATTTCGATTCGTCGGAGAACGACGGGATAAAGAATAATTGGAATTTATTCTGCGAGGCTCCCCGTCCCACTGACGAGGCGGGGCCGAAGCCTCCGCAAGAATATAAACAATTAACGTCTCGCCCCCCATCGGGGCGCGGTAAAATTATCAAACGTTGACCGGTTCGCGACTATAAAAAGTTTGGGGAGCACTGCTGTACAGCACAAGTGAGAGCTTTGGGATTCGAAGAATTGCAAGCTCCTAATATCATCATAGGTCTTGCAAACCCTAAGAATTAAGCTTTGGAGCCCAATATTGCACCAAGACAGAGTGGAACCACGCGCAGGATCTCGTTCTGCAACCGTAGCAGAGATGGGCGCGTTCGAAGAATACGCGATCATCCACGAAGGGTATTTCGATTCGTCGGTTGACGACGTGATAAAGAAAATTTGGTATTTGTTCTGCGAGGCTCCCCGTCTCACTGGCGAGGCGGGGCCGAAGCCTCCGCAAGAATATAAACAATTAACGTCTCGCCCCTCATCGGGGCGCGGTAACATTATCAAACGTTGACCGGTTCGCGACTATAAAAAGTTTGGGGAGCACTGCTGTAAAGCACAAGTGAGAGCTTTTGGATTCGAAGAATTGCAAGCTCTTAATATCATCATAGGTCTTGCAAACCCTGAGAATTAAGCTTTGGAGCCCAATATTGCACCAAGACAGAGTGGAACCTCGCGCAGGATATCGTTCTGCAACCGTAGCAGAAATGGACCCGTTCGAAGAATACGCGGGCATCCACAAAGGGTATTTCGATTCGTCGGAGAACGACGTGATAAAGAAAAATTGGAATTTATTCTGCGAGGCTCGCCGTCTCACTGGTGAGACAGGGCCGAAGTCTCCGCAAAAAATAAACAATTATCGTCCCCCTCCTCCTCCAAAAGGTTGGTGCGCACTGCTGTAAAGCACAAGTGAAAGCTTTTGGATTCGAAGAATTGCAAGCTCTTATTATCTCCACTGGTCCAGCGAAACGTGACAATTAAGCTGTACAACCCAATATTGCACCAACACAGAGTGGAACCACGCGCAGGATCTCGTTCTGCAACTGTAGCAGAGATGGGCGCGTTCGAAGAATACGCGATCATCCACGAAGGGTATTTCGATTCGTCGGTTGACGACGTGATAAAGAAAAATTGGAATTTATTCTGCGAGGCTCGCCGTCTCACTGGTGAGACAGGGCCGAAGTCTCCGCAAAAAATAAACAATTATCGTCCCCCTCCTCCTCCAAAAGGTTGGTGCGCACTGCTGTAAAGCACAAGTGAAAGCTTTTGGATTCGAAGAATTGCAAGCTCTTATTATCTCCACTGGTCCAGCGAAACGTGACAATTAAGCTGTACAACCCAATATTGCACCAACACAGAGTGGAACCACGCGCAGGATCTCGTTCTGCAACCGCAGCAGAGATGGACCCGTTCGAAGAATACGCGACCATCCACAAAGGGTCATTTCGATTCGTCGGAGAACGACGGGATAAAGAATAATTGGAATTTATTCTGCGAGGCTCCCCGTCCCACTGACGAGGCGGGGCCGAAGCCTCCGCAAGAATATAAACAATTAACGTCTCGCCCCCCATCGGGGCGCGGTAAAATTATCAAACGTTGACCGGTTCGCGACTATAAAAAGTTTGGGGAGCACTGCTGTACAGCACAAGTGAGAGCTTTGGGATTCGAAGAATTGCAAGCTCCTAATATCATCATAGGTCTTGCAAACCCTAAGAATTAAGCTTTGGAGCCCAATATTGCACCAAGACAGAGTGGAACCACGCGCAGGATCTCGTTCTGCAACCGTAGCAGAGATGGGCGCGTTCGAAGAATACGCGATCATCCACGAAGGGTATTTCGATTCGTCGGTTGACGACGTGATAAAGAAAATTTGGTATTTGTTCTGCGAGGCTCCCCGTCTCACTGGCGAGGCGGGGCCGAAGCCTCCGCAAGAATATAAACAATTAACGTCTCGCCCCTCATCGGGGCGCGGTAACATTATCAAACGTTGACCGGTTCGCGACTATAAAAAGTTTGGGGAGCACTGCTGTAAAGCACAAGTGAGAGCTTTTGGATTCGAAGAATTGCAAGCTCTTAATATCATCATAGGTCTTGCAAACCCTGAGAATTAAGCTTTGGAGCCCAATATTGCACCAAGACAGAGTGGAACCTCGCGCAGGATATCGTTCTGCAACCGTAGCAGAAATGGACCCGTTCGAAGAATACGCGGGCATCCACAAAGGGTATTTCGATTCGTCGGAGAACGACGTGATAAAGAAAAATTGGAATTTATTCTGCGAGGCTCGCCGTCTCACTGGTGAGACAGGGCCGAAGTCTCCGCAAAAAATAAACAATTATCGTCCCCCTCCTCCTCCAAAAGGTTGGTGCGCACTGCTGTAAAGCACAAGTGAAAGCTTTTGGATTCGAAGAATTGCAAGCTCTTATTATCTCCACTGGTCCAGCGAAACGTGACAATTAAGCTGTACAACCCAATATTGCACCAACACAGAGTGGAACCACGCGCAGGATCTCGTTCTGCAACTGTAGCAGAGATGGGCGCGTTCGAAGAATACGCGATCATCCACGAAGGGTATTTCGATTCGTCGGTTGACGACGTGATAAAGAAAAATTGGAATTTATTCTGCGAGGCTCGCCGTCTCACTGGTGAGACAGGGCCGAAGTCTCCGCAAAAAATAAACAATTATCGTCCCCCTCCTCCTCCAAAAGGTTGGTGCGCACTGCTGTAAAGCACAAGTGAAAGCTTTTGGATTCGAAGAATTGCAAGCTCTTATTATCTCCACTGGTCCAGCGAAACGTGACAATTAAGCTGTACAACCCAATATTGCACCAACACAGAGTGGAACCACGCGCAGGATCTCGTTCTGCAACTGTAGCAGAGATGGGCGCGTTCGAAGAATACGCGATCATCCACGAAGGGTATTTCGATTCGTCGGTTGACGACATGATAAAGAAAAATTGGAATTTATTCTGCGAGGCTCCCCGTCCCACTGACGAGGCGGGGCCGAAGCCTCCGCAAGAATATAAACAATTAACGTCTCGCCCCCCATCGGGGCGCGGTAAAATTATCAAACGTTGACCGGTTCGCGGCTATAAAAAGTTTGGGGAGCACTGCTGTACAGCACAAGTGAGAGCTTTTGGATTCGATGCATTGCAAGCTCTTAATATCACCATAGGTCTTGCGAATCCTGAGAATTAAGCTGTGGAGCCCAATATTGCACCAAGACAGAATGGAACCACGCGCAGGATATCGTTCTGCAACCGTAGCAGAGATGGACCCGTTCGAAGAATACGCGACCATCCACAAAGGGTATTTCGATTCGTCGGTTGACGACATGATAAAGAAAAATTGGTATTAGTTCTGCGAGGCTCCCCGTCCCACTGGCGAGGCGGGGCCGAAGCCTCCGCAAGAATATAAACAATTAACGTCTCGCCCCTCATCGGGGCGCGGTAACATTATCAAACGTTGACCGGTTCGCGACTATAAAAAGTTTTGGGAGCACTGCTGTAAAGCACAAGTGAGAGCTTTTGGATTCGAAGAATTGCAAGCTCTTAATATCACCATAGGTCTTGCGAACCCTGAGAATTAAGCTGTGGAGCCCAATATTGCACCAAGACAGAGTGGAACCACACGCGGGATATCGTTCTGCAACCGTAGCAGAGATGGACCCGTTCGAAGAATACGCGACAATCCACAAAGGGTCATTTCGATTCGTCGGAGAACGACGTGACAAAGAAAAGTTAGAATTTATTCTGCGAGGCTCTCCGTCTCACTGGTGAGACAGGACCGGAGCCTCCGCAAAAATATAAACAATTATCGTCCCCCTCCTCAACGGGACGCGGTAAAATTATCAAACGTTGAACGGCCCGCGGCTATAATAAGGTTGGTGCGCACTGCTGTAAAGCACAAGTGAAAGCTTTTGGATTCGAAGAATTGCAAGCCCTTGCTATCACCACTGGTCTAGCGAAACGTGGGAATTAAGCTGTTCAACCCAATATTCCACCAACACAGAGTGGAACCACGCGCAAGATCTCGTTCTGCAACCGCAGCAGAGATGGACCCGTTCGAAGAATACGCGACCATCCACAAAGGGTCATTTCGATTCGTCGGAGAACGACGTGATAAAGAATAATTGGAATTTATTCTGCGAGGCTCCCCGTCCCACTGACGAGGCGGGGCCGAAGCCTCCGCAAGAATATAAACAATTAACGTCTCGCCCCTCATCGGGGCGCGGTAAAATTATCAAACGTTGACCGGTTCGCGACTATAAAAAGTTTGGGGAGCACTGCTGTACAGCACAAGTGAGAGCTTTGGGATTCGAAGAATTGCAAGCTCTTAATATCATCATAGGTCTTGCAAACCCTGAGAATTAAGCTGTGGAGCCCAATATTGCACCAAGACAGAGTGAAACCACGCGCAGGATCTCGTTCTGCAACCGCAGCAGAGATGGACCCGTTCGAAGAATACGCGACCATCCACAAAGGGTCATTTCGATTCGTCGGAGAACGACGGGATAAAGAATAATTGGAATTTATTCTGCGAGGCTCCCCGTCCCACTGACGAGGCGGGGCCGAAGCCTCCGCAAGAATATAAACAATTAACGTCTCGCCCCCCATCGGGGCGCGGTAAAATTATCAAGCGTTGACCGGTTCGCGACTATAAAAAGTTTGGGGAGCACTGCTGTAAAGCACAAGTGAGAGCTTTTGGATTCGAAGAATTGCAAGCTCTTAATATCATCATAGGTCTTGCAAACCCTGAGAATTAAGCTTTGGAGCCCAATATTGCACCAAGACAGAGTGGAACCTCGCGCAGGATATCGTTCTGCAACCGTAGCAGAAATGGACCCGTTCGAAGAATACGCGGGCATCCACAAAGGGTATTTCGATTCGTCGGAGAACGACGTGATAAAGAAAAATTGGAATTTATTCTGCGAGGCTCGCCGTCTCACTGGTGAGACAGGGCCGAAGTCTCCGCAAAAAATAAACAATTATCGTCCCCCTCCTCCTCCAAAAGGTTGGTGCGCACTGCTGTAAAGCACAAGTGAAAGCTTTTGGATTCGAAGAATTGCAAGCTCTTATTATCTCCACTGGTCCAGCGAAACGTGACAATTAAGCTGTACAACCCAATATTGCACCAACACAGAGTGGAACCACGCGCAGGATCTCGTTCTGCAACTGTAGCAGAGATGGGCGCGTTCGAAGAATACGCGATCATCCACGAAGGGTATTTCGATTCGTCGGTTGACGACGTGATAAAGAAAAATTGGAATTTATTCTGCGAGGCTCCCCGTCCCACTGACGAGGCGGGGCCGAAGCCTCCGCAAGAATATAAACAATTAACGTCTCGCCCCCCATCGGGGCGCGGTAAAATTATCAAACGTTGACCGGTTCGCGGCTATAAAAAGTTTGGGGAGCACTGCTGTACAGCACAAGTGAGAGCTTTTGGATTCGATGCATTGCAAGCTCTTAATATCACCATAGCTCTTGCGAACCCTGAGAATTAAGCTGTGGAGCCCAATATTGCACCAAGACAGAGTGGCACCACGCGCAGGATATCGTTCTGCAACCGTAGCAGAGATGGACCCGTTCGAAGAATACGCGACCATCCACAAAGGGTCATTCCGATTCGTCGGAGAACGACGTGATAAAGAATAATTAGAATTTATTCTGCGAGGCTCCCCGTCCCACTGACGAGGCGGGGCCGAAGACTCCGCAAGAATATAAACAATTAACGTCTCGCCCCCCATCGGGGCGCGGTAAAATTATCAAACGTTGACCGGTTCGCGGCTATAAAAAGTTTGGGGAGCACTGCTGTACAGCACAAGTGAGAGCTTTTGGATTCGATGCATTGCAAGCTCTTAATATCACCATAGGTCTTGGGAATCCTGAGAATTAAGCTGTGGAGCCCAATATTGCACCAAGACAGAGTGGAACCACGCGCAGGATATCGTTCTGCAACCGTAGCAGAGATGGACCCGTTCGAAGAATACGCGACCATCCACGAAGGATATTTCGATTCGTCGGTTGACGACGTGATAAAGAAAAGTTGGTATTTGTTCTGCGAGGCTCCCCGTCCCACTGGCGAGGCGGGGCCGAAGCCTCCGCAAGAATATAAACAATTAACGTCTCGCCCCTCATCGGGGCGCGGTAACATTATCAAACGTTGACCGGTTCGCGACTATAAAAAGTTTTGGGAGCACTGCTGTAAAGCACAAGTGAGAGCTTTTGGATTCGAAGAATTGCAAGCTCTTAATATCACCATAGGTCTTGCGAACCCTGAGAATTAAGCTGTGGAGCCCAATATTGCACCAAGACAGAGTGGAACCACGCGCAGGATCTCGTTCTGCAACCGCAGCAGAGATGGACCCGTTCGAAGAATACGCGACCATCCACAAAGGGTCATTTCGATTCGTCGGAGAACGACGGGATAAAGAATAATTGGAATTTATTCTGCGAGGCTCCCCGTCCCACTGACGAGGCGGGGCCGAAGCCTCCGCAAGAATATAAACAATTAACGTCTCGCCCCCCATCGGGGCGCGGTAAAATTATCAAACGTTGACCGGTTTGCGACTATAAAAAGTTTGGGGAGCACTGCTGTACAGCACAAGTGAGAGCTTTGGGATTCGAAGAATTGCAAGCTCTTAATATCATCATAGGTCTTGCAAACCCTAAGAATTAAGCTTTGGAGCCCAATATTGCACCAAGACAGAGTGGAACCTCGCGCAGGATATCGTTCTGCAACCGTAGCAGAGATGGTCCCGTTCGAAGAATACGCGACCATCCACAAAGGGTCATTCCGATTCGTCGGAGAACGACGTGATAAAGAATAATTGGAATTTATTCTGCGAGGCTCCCCGTCCCACTGACGAGGCGGGGCCGAAGCCTCCGCAAGAATATAAACAATTAACGTCTCGCCCCCCATCGGGGCGCGGTAAAATTATCAAACGTTGACCGGTTCGCGACTATAAAAAGTTTGGGGAGCACTGCTGTAAAGCACAAGTGAGAGCTTTTGGATTCGAAGAATTGCAAGCTCTTAATATCATCATAGGTCTTGCAAACCCTGAGAATTAAGCTTTGGAGCCCAATATTGCACCAAGACAGAGTGGAACCTCGCGCAGGATATCGTTCTGCAACCGTAGCAGAAATGGACCCGTTCGAAGAATACGCGGGCATCCACAAAGGGTATTTCGATTCGTCGGAGAACGACGTGATAAAGAAAAATTGGAATTTATTCTGCGAGGCTCGCCGTCTCACTGGTGAGACAGGGCCGAAGTCTCCGCAAAAAATAAACAATTATCGTCCCCCTCCTCCTCCAAAAGGTTGGTGCGCACTGCTGTAAAGCACAAGTGAAAGCTTTTGGATTCGAAGAATTGCAAGCTCTTATTATCTCCACTGGTCCAGCGAAACGTGACAATTAAGCTGTACAACCCAATATTGCACCAACACAGAGTGGAACCACGCGCAGGATCTAGTTCTGCAACCGTAGCAGAGATGGGCGCGTTCGAAGAATACGCGATCATCCACGAAGGGTATTTCGATTCGTCGGTTGACGACGTGATAAAGAAAATTTGGTATTTGTTCTGCGAGGCTCCCCGTCCCACTGGCGAGGCGGGGCCGAAGCCTCCGCAAGAATATAAACAATTAACGTCTCGCCCCTCATCGGGGCGCGGTAACATTATCAAACGTTGACCGGTTCGCGACTATAAAAAGTTTGGGGAGCACTGCTGTAAAGCACAAGTGAGAGCTTTTGGATTCGAAGAAATGCAAGCTCTTAATATCATCATAGGTCTTGCAAACCCTGAGAATTAAGCTTTGGAGCCCAATATTGCACCAAGACAGAGTGGAACCACGCGCAGGATCTCGTTCGGCAACCGCAGCAGAGATGGACCCGTTCGAAGAATACGCGACCATCCACAAAGGGTCATTTCGATTCGTCGGAGAACGACGTGATAAAGAATAATTGGAATTTATTCTGCGAGGCTCCCCGTCCCACTGACGAGGCGGGGCCGAAGCCTCCGCAAGAATATAAACAATTAACGTCTCGCCCCCCATCGGGGCGCGGTAAAATTATCAAACGTTGACCGGTTCGCGACTATAAAAAGTTTGGGGAGCACTGCTGTACAGCACAAGTGAGAGCTTTGGGATTCGAAGAATTGCAAGCTCTTAATATCATAATAGGTCTTGCAAACCCTAAGAATTAAGCTTTGGAGCCCAATATTGCACCAAGACAGAGTGGAACCTCGCGCAGGATATCGTTCTGCAACCGTAGCAGAGATGGACCCGTTCGAAGAATACGCGACCATCCACAAAGGGTCATTCCGATTCGTCGGAGAACGACGTGATAAAGAATAATTGGAATTTATTCTGCGAGGCTCCCCGTCCCACTGACGAGGCGGGGCCGAAGCCTCCGCAAGAATATAAACAATTAACGTCTCGCCCCCCATCGGGGCGCGGTAAAATTATCAAACGTTGACCGGTTCGCGGCTATAAAAAGTTTGGGGAGCACTGCTGTACAGCACAAGTGAGAGCTTTTGGATTCGATGCATTGCAAGCTCTTAATATCACCATATGTCTTGCGAACCCTGAGAATTAAGCTGTGGAGCCCAATATTGCACCAAGACAGAGTGGAACCACGCGCAGGATATCGTTCTGCAACCGTAGCAGAGATGGACCCGTTCGAAGAATACGCGACCATCCACAAAGGGTCATTTCGATTCGTCGGAGAACGACGTGATAAAGAAAAGTTGGAATTTATTCTTCGAGGCTCCCCGTCCCACTGACGAGGCGGGGCGAAGCCTCCGCAAGAATATAAACAATTAACGTCTCGCCCCCCATCGGGGCGCGGTAAAATTATCAAACGTTGACCGGTTCGCGACTATAAAAAGTTTTGGGAGCACTGCTGTAAAGCACAAGTGAGAGCTTTTGGATTCGAAGAATTGCAAGCTCTTAATATCACCATAGGTCTTGCGAACCCTGAGAATTAAGCTGTGGAGCCCAATATTGCACCAAGACAGAGTGGAACCACGCTCGGGATATCGTTCTGCAACCGTTGCAGAGATGGACCCGTTCGAAGAATACGCGACAATCCACAAAGGGTCATTTCGATTCGTCGGAGAACGACGTGACAAAGAAAAGTTAGAATTTATTCTGCGAGGCTCTCCGTCTCACTGGTGAGACAGGACCGGAGCCTCCGCAAAAATATAAACAATTATCGTCCCCCTCCTCAACGGGACGCGGTAAAATTATCAAACGTTGAACGGCCCGCGGCTATAATAAGGTTGGTGCGCACTGCTGTAAAGCACAAGTGAAAGCTTTTGGATTCGAAGAATTGCAAGCCCTTGCTATCATCACTGGTCTAGCGAAACGTGGGAATTAAGCTGTACAACCCAATATTCCACCAACACAGAGTGGAACCACGCGCAGGATCTCGTTCTGCAACCGCAGCAGAGATGGACCCGTTCGAAGAATACGCGACCATCCACAAAGGGTCATTTCGATTCGTCGGAGAACGACGTGATAAAGAATAATTGGAATTTATTCTGCGAGGCACCCCGTCCCACTGACGAGGCGGGGCCGAAGCCTCCGCAAGAATATAAACAATTAACGTCTCGCCCCTCATCGGGGCGCGGTAAAATTATCAAACGTTGACCGGTTCGCGACTATAAAAAGTTTGGGGAGCACTGCTGTACAGCACAAGTGAGAGCTTTGGGATTCGAAGAATTGCAAGCTCTTAATATCAACATAGGTCTTGCAAACCCTAAGAATTAAGCTTTGGAGCCCAATATTGCACCAAGACAGAGTGGAACCTCGCGCAGGATATCGTTCTGCAACCGTAGCAGAGATGGACCCGTTCGAAGAATACGCGACCATCCACAAAGGGTCATTCCGATTCGTCGGAGAACGACGTGATAAAGAATAATTGGAATTTATTCTGCGAGGCTCCCCGTCCCACTGACGAGGCGGGGCCGAAGCCTCCGCAAGAATATAAACAATTAACGTCTCGCCCCCCATCGGGGCGCGGTAAAATTATCAAACGTTGACCGGTTCGCGGCTATAAAAAGTTTGGGGAGCACTGCTGTACAGCACAAGTGAGAGCTTTTGGATTCGATGCATTGCAAGCTCTTAATATCACCATAGATCTTGCGAACCCTGAGAATTAAGCTGTGGAGCCCAATATTGCACCAAGACAGAATGGAACCACGCGCAGGATATCGTTCTGCAACCGTAGCACAGATGGACCCGTTCGAAGAATACGCGACCATACACAAAGGGTATTTCGATTTGTCGGAGAACGACGTGATAAAGAAAAATTGGAAGTTATTCTGCGAGGCTCTCCGTCTCACTGGTGAGACAGGGCCGAAGCCTCCGAAAAAATATAAACAATTATCGTCCCCCTCATTAACGGGACGCGGTAAAATTATCAAACGTTGAACGGCCAGCGGCTATAATAAGGTTGGTGCGCACTGCTGTAAAGCACAAGTGAAAGCTTTTGGATTCGAAGTATTGCAAGCCCTTATTATCACCACTGGTCTAGCGAAACGAGGGAATTAAGCTGTACAACCCAATATTCCACCAACACTGAGAGGAACCACGCGCAGGATCTCGTTCTCCAACAGAAGCAGAGATGGACCCGTTCGAAGAATACGGGATCATCCACAAAGGGTATTTCCTATTTGTCGGAGGACGACGTGATGAAGAACAATTGGAATTTATTCTGCGAGGCTCTCCGTCTCACTGGTGAGACAGGGCCGAAGCCTCCGAAAAAATATAAACAATTATCGTCCCCCTCCTCAACGGGTCGCGGTAAAATTATCAAACCTTGAACGGCCCGCGGCTATAATAAGGTTGGTGCGCACTGCTGTAAAGCACAAGTGAAAGCTTTTGGATTCGAAGAATTGCAAGCCCTTATTATCACCACTGGTCTAGCGAAACGTGGGAATTAAGCTGTACAACCCAATATTCCAACAACACAGAGTGGAACCACGCGCAGGATCTCGTTCTCCAACAGAAGCAGAGATGGACCCGTTCGAAGAATACGGGATCATCCACAAAGGGTCATTTCGATTCGTCGGAGAACGACGTGATAAAGAAAAATTGGAATTTATTCTGCGAGGCTCTCCGTCTCACTGGTGAGACAGGGCCGAAGCCTCCGAAAAAATATAAACAAATATCGCCCCCTCCTCAACGGGACGCGGTAAAATTATCAAGCGTTGAACGGCCCGCGGCTATAAAAAGGTTGGTGCGCACTGGTGTAAAGCACAAGTGAAAGCTTTTGGATTCGAAGAATTGCAAGCTCTTATTATCACCACTGACCTAGCAAAACGTGACAATTAAGCTGTACAACCCCATATATTCCACCAACACAGAGTGGAACCACGCGCAGGATCTCGTTCACCAAGCGAAGCAAAGATGGACATGATCGAAGAATACGCGACCATCCACAAAGGGTATTTCGATTTGTCGGCGGACGACGTGATGAAGAAAAATTGGAATTGATTCTGCGAGGTTCTCCGTCTCACTGGTGAGACAGGGCTATAGAAAGGTTGGTGCGCACTGCTGTAAAGCACAAGTGAAAGCTTTTGGATTCGAAGAATTGCAAGCCCTTATTATCACCACTGGTCTAGCGAAACGAGGGAATTAAGCTGTACAACCCAATATTCCACCAACACTGAGAGGAACCACGCGCAGGATCTCGTTCTCCAACAGAAGCAGAGATGGACCTGTTCGAAGAATACGGGATCATCCACAAAGGGTATTTCCTATTTGTCGGAGGACGACGTGATGAAGAAAAATTGGAATTTATTCTGCGAGGCTCTCCGTCTCACTGGTGAGACAGGGCCGAAGCCTCCGAAAAAATATAAACAATTAACGTCCCCCTCCTCAACGGAACGCGGTAAAATTATCAAACGTTGAACGGCCCGCGGCTATAAAAAGGTTGGTGCGCACTGCTGTAAAGCACAAGTGAAAGGTTTTGGATTCGAAGAATTGCAAGCTCTTATTATCACCACTGACCTAAAGAAACGTGAGAATTAAGCTGTACAACCCAATATTCCACCAACACAGAGTGGAACCACGCGCAGGATCTCGTTCTGCAACCGTAGCAGAGATGGACCCGTTCGAAGCTGTGACGTGGCAACGTTTGCGACGTCCCTTCTCCGTTAATTCCGCCCATATTTTCGAGAGCGATAAAGGACCGGACCGCCCTCTAACGGGACACGTACCGAGACAGGATTCGAGAGCGCTCCTTTAAGAGATCCCGATATTATCGAAGGCCTTCTAATGACATCTGTCGCGCGTTCCGAGAACTGCAAGTTTCAGGGCCGTGTATGGAACGCGCAGAAGGAACCACCGACCGTCCGAATTGTCACGGGAAATGAACAATCGCCCCAAGGCCAGGAAGCGCCCGACGGAAAAGCGAATGGCCGTTTCGAGAAATTAGAGCTTGGTGCGAGGACACTCGGCAAGCAAACCGGAGGCGCCGCCAGGACAGCAGCTTGCGAACATCTCGTCCGATACGGACCGACGGAACACCCTGACGTCGTCTCGCCCCATCAAGGGTGAGCTGCCCCGGGGTCGGTGCCCTCGTAGCCAAGAAGAGGAAGCCCCTCCGCTGGTCAAGTCGAGCGATAGGCTCCTTGACCAATTTCGTGATTGCCCGGGGCCCTAGGGCGCGAAGAGGGTACGCTCCTGTGCCGTCGAGTCACGCCGTGGAAACACGCCATAGGCAATTCGGAAAAGCGGTCGAGTGGGGGGAACCGCGTTCGATCCGCTAGGCGGCCGAAAATCGATGGATCACTGTCGCGCTGGCTATCGTAGACCACACACGTGGCTGCCATTGAAAACGCGTTGCGTACCACCAAAGTACTACTTGCGCCGCGAGAGATTGCGTGTCCTGTTGAGGGTTTCCGTGCGCCTAGGACTACGTCCACCCGAGCCCAGGCTTGCTGTATGCTCTATCGGGAGCCGTTCAAGGGAATCGAAACGACAGACAGCACGAGAAACGGTAAGTCGCACTTGTGATCCATCCGATATTTTCGTTGCGCGCCGGCTCGACCTTCGTCGTGCGAGGACGAACGCTTCCCGTTCGGGCCTCGATACTTCGCTCGCATTCCTCTCGGAATGCTTTGAGATTTTCGTGAATATTTCGGGAGAGTGTTCCTCTGTAAATTGCGTGCGGAAGAGTGTCTTCCGAGGAGTCGCGTTCGTGAGAGTAACTCAAGTCGGTATCTTCGCGTTTCTCGAATCCTGTGTCTCCTGTCGAAACGCGTATTCTGTCCGTCGGCGTTCGATCGCGTAATCGATAACGTACGCGTCGAGGCGATCCACGTGCGGAAGTCATCGCGGCAGTCTCGCAGTCCGCCGGTCATCTGCGCCTCGCGTTTCCGAAGTTCGTTGCGAACGAAACGGCGATAATTGTCAGCGGTATCGTTGCGAGCGAAATCGGTAGGACAACCGCGCGGCGAACGGCCATCTTTTCGCTATCTTGTATGAAGAGCGCGGGCTCTCGGGTCGCGGCCACGTGGCCGCTGATTTTGTAAACCAACGACTGCTACAATAAATAGCTCGAGACCATATCGTAGTCGAATTATTCGATTCCCTGTGAGATCCGTCCTGCCGAGAGGGCTGTCCTAGTCACCCCGTGTTCGAACCATCTGGCCTAGTCGCGACGTCATTTTCGATCCGCGTATCTCGAAGATTCGGCTCTCGACCTCGGCGTCTCCGAGCTCGAGCAGAGTTTTGCGTTTCGTGTGGCATCCTTGCGGTGCCTGGCGCCCGAACCTTTAGCTTTCGTGCGGGAATCGCCGAATCTTCGAGTCTCGTATTGTCTCGGGCGGACCGCGTGCACTCGGCCTGCACGCGGCCTGGTCTCAGCGCCTGCAAGGCCCGAAGGTAACCGGCTTCCGCGGGTCTAACAGCTCGTCGGAAAAAGGTTAACGTGACAAATTGGCGCCCGAGCAGGGACCTCTCTTTCGAAAGGGTTTTCCCTGAACACGGAGAGAGGCACGGGTTGACGAAAGACTCTCACAGGGCAGATCGTGTATCGACCTTCCGGCACGCCGTGATCACCCGCGCGGAATTAGAAAAATCGACGGGAATTGCGAGACTCCGGATAAGTGATTAAGGGAAAATTAAAACGTGTTCGTGAAATTGCTCTCACGAACGTACCAACCGAAAGCCACGCACAACCACGTTCCGTCGCGTGACTTTCGAGGTTCCTCGCGAAACGAGGACTTGGCGAGGCGAGCCAGCTCGACAGGAATTTGTTTTTCTGATTAATTGTTGTCAAAATCTTTCTCGTTAATTTATTTAATTTATTGAAATTTGTGCTTGTTGGAGTGTACGTCTTCAGTGTTTCCGTTTGTTCCCCGCCCGTACAGGCAAATTCCCTCGTGTTCGTCGCGTAGCTAGTCTTTTTTTTATTTTTTTTGTGTGCGAACGGCTATCGACGCGTACAAAGCAAGGACGCGATACCCCCTGTACCGACCTTGCGAGATATTTGGGAATACGGGACTTCAGCACTGAGTGAGGCGGTTAGATTTCGAAAACGAAAATATTTCGATTCTCAAGGACAGCGATTTCGGTTAGCAACCGCGATCTAGTCGAGCTCGAAGTCGAGTTTCGTATCGTAGCGAAGAATCCGAGCCGTGCCCGGACGTTCAGATAAACACCGCGCGGTCGAGGGTCCTTGAGTTCGACAGCTCCGGGTAGAGTATCGGTAACGGTCGCGCGTGAAAAACAAGCCGAGACGTCGCGTTCGAAAACCAGCTTCGGCGTTAGCGGCCGCCTTTCAAGACCTTTTTTTTTCTCTCGCTCTCGAGTACGGATCTCGAGAATAACTCTCAGGTAGCGATGGTGGAGGGTAGTAAGACCTATGTTTCGAGGTGGCCGGAGGACGACAGATCGTACTACAGCGCGCACGGGAGTGAGGACGACGGGACTGTCATAAAACAGGACCCTGAGTTCCACCCCCCTGGTCCGACTACGCTGCAGGTACCGACGGGATGGAAACCATCCCAGACAGTACCGCGCCCCGCAACCGTAACGACCTCAGTTCCTCCGGTCGACTCTGAGGGGAACAAGACGGCGTACGAGGTCATGCGGAAATGGGACCTTTCGTTCGAAGGGAAACCCGGGGAAGACCCGGAGGAATTTTTCAAAAGGCTCTCCGTTATGCGAAGAGCCTGCACCGTTCGCGATGACGACCTCCTACGCTGTCTTCCGATTTGTTTCACCGGTACCGCGGCGAAATGGTTCGACACCTGCCCTCCTATGTCCACCTGGGAGGAATTCGAATACGAGTGGCACCAGAATTTCCGCGACCCCGACTACCAACAGCTGCTCGAACACGATATTCTCGTTCGACGGCAAGGACCCGAAGAACCGCTCCGCGATTTCCTCGCGAATATGCGCAGCATGTTCGCGCGGTTGAAGCGACCGTGGTCAGAACAAATGAAGATCGACCGCATTTTCTGGGGCGCGAGGGCGGAGTGCCGAGTCGGTATCGAAAAACGGACGGTTACGTCAGTAGCGGAGCTCGCGACATTAATGCGCGAGGCGGAACGATTCGCGATGCCGCAAAGCGTCGACAAATATCTAGTGCATACGATTGCGAATAAAGAATTCGCGTACGACCCGAAGAAATACGCGAAGGCGGCGGAGGCGGAGCCGGAAAAGCCGAAGGAGTACGAAAGGGTCAACGCGGTAGTCGACGCGTCAGGAGGGGAACCGCGGTATCGTGCGGGCCCCTCGCGTCCGCGCGAACCCCCGATCGCCGAGCAACCGCGTCATAACCGACCGCCGTTCAACCGCTCGCGAGACGAGCCGCGCCGAACGCACCCGACCGCGACCGAGACCAGCCGAACTGTCACTTCGCCGGTCAGACAGCCGGCGGCTGACAGCACGTGCTGGAATTGTCACCGACCGGGGCATAGGTCGCGCCAATGTCCAGAGCCGCAAACTCGACATTGTTATCGGTGCGGGGAACCCGGGGTAACCGCGAGAGACTGCCGTCGTTGCCCTCCGCGGGCGGAAAACTACTATCGAAGCCGCTTGTAAGGGCCCGAACGGCCTCGTACCCAGTCATTTCGGCCCGCGTAGCGAATACAGAGTTCGGATCCGCAAGCGTATCGAAACCTCCGCTACTTGTCGTGGGCGCGCACATTGCTTTCCACCGGGTGCTCGCACTGATCGACTCGGGCTCGTCGCTCTCGTTCGTGAGTCGCGAAACCATTTTGATCGTGGGGGAGGCCGCCACGATAACGACAGCCGAAAACGAGTGTTATTTTCTTCTGGCCACGGGAGCCGTAGATCGCGCCGTAGATCAAGCTCGATTTTCGCTACGAATCAGAGACCAAACGAGGGAAATTTTCGCTTACGTCCTCGATAATTTAGTAAATCCGGTTTTGCTGGGAGTCGACGCGATCGCTCAGTTCGGTCTCGTTGTCGAATACCATCGGGAGAAATGGCACTTTGCATCGCGGCCGCAGGTAGAATTTTCATTCGGTTGTATCTCGGAAAAGCCGCTTTGCTGCGGCCTACAGCGAATTTCCGAGTCGCAGAAGGAGCGGTTACGCGTGTTTCTCGAGCGAGAAATGAAAGGCTTCGACCGGGTGCCTGGCGTGACGACCCTGACCGCTCACCGAGTAGATGTCGGTGATAATAGGCCGATCAAACAACGTTACTATCCGGTCTCGCCGATCGTCCAGCAAGCGATCTACCGAGAAGTGGATTCGCTGCTGGAAAACGGAATAATCGAGCCGTCGGAAAGTGAGTGGTCGAGTCCGATCGTCATGGTAAAGAAAGCGAACGGCAAATATCGGTTTTGTTTAGACTTCCGGAAAGTGAACGAAGTTTCTAAGAAAGACGCGTACCCGCTGCCTATCATGTCGAGCATTCTAGATAAATCACGAGCCGCGAAATACATTTCGACCCTCGATCTCTCGCAAGCGTACTTCCAGATTCCGCTCGAAGAATCGAGCAAGGAGATAACAGCATTTACCGTTCTGGGGAAAGGGTTATTCCAATTTAAGAGAATGCCGTATGGGCTCACGGGAGCCCCGGCAACTTTTCAACGTCTCGTAGACAGATTGATCGGGCCCGAAATGGAGCCTTACGTGTTCGTGTATTTAGACGACGTCATCATCGCGACACCCACGTTCGAAGGCCATCTCGAGTGGCTCCAACGGGTTCTAGATCGCATAAAATCGGCGGGATTACTCGTGAACCCGGATAAATGCGAATTCTGTAAGGAGGAAGTTCGGTACCTCGGATTTGTGGTCAGCCAGGAAGGGTTAAAGGTCGATTCCGATAAAGTCGCACCGGTAATATCGTTTACGGTTCCGCGGAACGTAAAACAACTGCGGCGATTTCTTGGGATGGCCTCGTGGTATCGAAGGTTCATCCCGGACTTCGCCACAGTCGCGGATCCGCTGAACATCCTTTTGCGGAAGGACGCGAAGTGGAAGTGGGAGCGTGAACAGCAATCCGCTTTCGAAAAATTACGAACGTTAGTCGCGACCGCCCCAACCCTGGCCTGCCCACATTTCGAGGTGCCCTTCACCTTACAGACTGACGCGAGCATGGTAGGACTGGGAGCCGTGCTTGTACAAGAGATCGCGGGAACCGAAAGGGTGATCGCGTTCGCGAGTCGGTCGCTTAGCGCGGCTGAACGAAAATATTCCGTGACCGAACTAGAATGCCTCGCGATAGTGTGGGCCGTAGAGAAATACAGAGCGTATCTCGAAGGATACCACTTCACGATCGTGACCGACCACAATAGTTTACGGTGGTTAAGAAAATTGTCGAACCCCTCCGGTCGGCTCGCGCGGTGGGCGCTCCAATTATTAGAGTATGATTTCGAGATTAAGTATCGAAAAGGAGCGCTCAATCGCGTACCGGACGCGTTATCACGCATGTACGAGGGAGTCGAACCGGAGGAAGGGGGGGGGGGTCGAATTAGTGACTGCGGCCGTGACGAAACTCGAATGGTTCGATCAGGAATTCCGAGAAGTAGAAAACGGCCCAGAGCGCCACCCCAACTGGTCCATTCGCGAGGGGCAACTTTTCCATCGTCGTACCGACCCGTTAATCTCCGAAATTCTCGGCGGTGATTTAGACGAGTGGAAACTCGTCGTACCGGCCGAGAAAAGAACTGAAATTTTGAGGGAAAGTCACGACGAGGTGCAAGCGGGTCATTTGGGGGTTGAGAAAACCTACCATCGAATAGCGACCCGGTACTATTGGCCGGGAATGTTTCGCACGGTCGTAGAATACGTGCGACGCTGCCCCACGTGTCAGTTAACGAAGGTTGAGCAATCACTCCCTTCTGGGCTCATGGGAAGGCGTCGTATCGGCGCGCCGTGGATGGTTATCGCAACCGATATTATGGGCCCGCTTCCCCCGAGTCGTGCAGGGTTTTCGTACCTGCTCGTAATTCAAGATCTTTTTACGAAATGGGTCGAGTGTTGCCCCCTGCGGAAGGCCACCGGGGCCAAGATTTCGGACGCGCTGGAAGACCTTGTCTTCTCACGTTGGGGGACGCCCGAGGTATTGCTCACAGATAACGGTACCGGATTCGTGAATAAGGCGATTCACGAACTCGCACGAACTTACGGGATCGCGATCACGACGACACCCCCGTATCACCCCCAGGCGAATCCTGTCGAGAGGGTGAACCGGATACTAAAAACGATGATAGTATCCTACATCGAAAAAGACCACCGTACGTGGGACGCGCACTTAGCGAAATTTCGATTCGCGTATAACACCGCGTACCACTCAGTGCTGCAAGCTTCGCCCGCGTTCTTGAATTTCGGACGCGAACCGAAACCAGCGTCATGCATTCGCGAGAGCGAGGAATCGCCGGTTGACCTGGAGGTAGCGCCTATCGAGGGATGGTCAGAGCGTATGTCGCACCTGGCCACATTACACCACTGGGTCACCGAAAACTTAGAGCGAGCGTACGAGACGCAGGCGAAAAATTACAACCTGCACCGAAAAGACATCCGTTTTGTGGAGGGAGACCTCGTCCTTCGTCGACAGCGCGTCCTCTCGTCCGCCGCGCAGAACATCGCGGCCAAATTATGCCCAAAGTTCAGCGGCCCTTTCCGAGTCGCGAAAGTATTGTCGTCGGTCGTCTATCGACTAAGTACCCCCGAAGGGAAGGACGCCGGAAAGTCGCACGTGTCCGACCTGAAGCCGTACACTCCACCGCTCGAGGGCGAACAAAACGATAACACCCCAGTACCCTCCTTAATTACAGATGGAGGATATAGAGGAACCCCAGGCAAATACGGCACAGCCGGGTCGCGTTGCGGCAACAGATAGAGGGGCTCAAGGAGGAACTAGGGTACCTCCAACACCTAGTGAATCTCCTGTCGCCAGGGGTCGCCCACGAGGACGCCCTCGAAACATTATCGCTGGTGGAATGGAGGTGGAAGGGGGTGAAGGAGCGCACCAAACAACTGTGCACACTCGTCCACACACCACCGGAACTCCTGACGGAAGAGGAATCGGAGGAAGCGTCGACCTCGGGCGACGCAGAGACCGTGGTCCAGCAACCGACAGGAGGGCGAGTATCGGCTCGCGAGGAAGCAGAGCCGCCGGTCACGCCGCGGGAAGGAGCCGTACCCGAGCAGGCCACGGCCGAGGCCACTCCGCCGCGCAAGGAGGAGGTAGCCCGGCCGCCGAAGAGAGAGACCGAGGCAACAACAGAGGAGGGGAAGAAGGAGACGCCGCAACGGAAGCAGAGGGCAGCCGCGTTCCAGCCCGCGTCAGATAAAGCCTCAGCAACAGCGAAAACATCGGGGCCAGTCGACAAGAGCCGACAACAGAGAACGGCGAGTTGGGGCCAATATGAGAAATGGATGGCCAAGGAACGATTCCAGTTGAAAGATCCAGACGCGTGCTGGAATTGCGGGAAATACGGCCATGACCGCAACAAATGCCCGCAAAATATAAAGACGCACTGCTTCCGGTGCGGCCGATCGGGGTGCTCGGTGAGGACGTGCCCGATATGCGGCTCCTCACAAAGCGCAACTGAAGCAAGACGGTAACACCGGGGCTTCACACCAACGCCCTTCGCGAGGGGCTTGAAGGCCCACCTCCAATAGGCCCGAGAAGAACCGGCCCTTTCGGCGGGTGGCAGAGATCTGGTTTTTTTTGGGGTGTGCGAGCAGTAAATGTGTCGTTGCTTTGTTTTTTTTTCTCTGTTAACCCCCCTTGCACACGCCACCGCCGATAAGAAATAGGCAGTTTTTTTTTATGTAAAAGAGTTGTAGCAGTTCTCGGGAGCTAATAAAAAGATATTTTCGTTCCTCCCATACAAGGGATAATTAGCGTGGGAAAAAAAAAAATTCTTTTTGCGAAACACCCGATCCCTCTTACAGGTCCACCGACGTCTATAGCTCGTCCGAAGTTCCAGTGCTGCCACCGAGGATCGTCGTTCGCTTGTGCTGTCTGTGTTTGTTGTAGGATATTCGTAGGACGTGGTTGTCGCTTCGTGGTGAAGGCTCCGTTTGTAAAGGACATCTCTTAGGGAGGAACGCTCTCTCACCTGTCGAGCCGCGGATCACGGGGGCGACGAAACCGTGTCGGTCCGGTCCATTTTAAGGGGGGGGAGTTGTGACGTTGCAACGTTTGCGACGTCCCTTCTCCGTTAATTCCGCGCATATTTTCGAGAGCGATAAAGGACCGGACCGCCCTCTAACGGGACACGTACCGAGACAGGATTCGAGAGCGCTCCTTTAAGAGATCCCGATATTATCGAGGACCTCCTAATGACATATGTCGCGCGTGCCGAGAACGGCAAGTTTCAGGGCCGTATATGGAACGCGCAGAAGGAACCACCGACCGTCCGAATTGTCACTGGAAATGAACAATCGCCCCAAGGCCAGGAAGCGCCCGACGGAAAAGCGAATGGCCGTTTCGAGAAATTAGAGCTTGGTGCGAGGACACTCGGCAACAAACCGGAGGCGCCGCCAGGACAGCAGCTTGCGAACATCTCGTCCGATACGGACCGACGGAACACCCTGACGTCGTCTCGCCCCATCAAGGGAGAGCTGCCCCGGGGTCGGTGCCCTCGTAGCCAAGAAGAGGAATCCCCTCCGCTGGTCAAGTCGAGCGATAGGCTCCTTGACCAATTTCGTGATTGCCCGGGGCCCTAGGGCGCGAAGAGGGTACGCTCCTGTGCCGTCGAGTCACGCCGTGGAAACACGCCATAGGCAATTCGGAAAAGCGGTCGAGTGGGGGGAACCGCGTTCGATCCGCTAGGCGGCCGAAAATCGATGGATCACTGTCGCGCTGGCTATCGTAGACCACACACGTGGCTGCCATTGAAAATGCGTTGCGTACCACCAAAGTACTACTTGCGCCGCGAGAGATTGCGTGTCCTGTTGAGGGTTCCCGTGCGCCTAGGACTACGTCCACCCGAGCCCAGGCTTGCTGTACGCTCTATCGGGAGCCGTTCAAGGGAATCGGAACGACAGACAGCACGAGAAACGGTAAGTCGCACTTGTGATCCATCCGATATTTTCGTTGCGCGCCGGCTCGACCTTCGTCGTGCGAGGACGAACGCTTCCCGTTCGGGCCTCGATACTTCGCTCGCATTCCTCTCGGAATGCTTTGAGATTTTCGTGAATATTTCGGGAGAGTGTTCCTCTGTAAATTGCGTGCGGAAGAGTGTCTTCCGAGGAGTCGCGTTCGTGAGAGTAACTCAAGTCGGTATCTTCGCGTTTCTCGAATCCTGTGTCTCCTGTCGAAACGCGTATTCTGTCCGTCGGCGTTCGATCGCGTAATCGATAACGTACGCGTCGAGGCGATCCACGTGCGGAAGTCATCGCGGCAGACTCGCAGTCCGCCGGTCATCTGCGCCTCGCGTTTCCGAAGTTCGTTGCGAACGAAACGGCGATAATTGTCAGCGGTATCGTTGCGAGCGAAATCGGTAGGACAACCGCGCGGCGAACGGCCATCTTTTCGCTATCTTGTATGAAGAGCGCGGGCTCTCGGGTCGCGGCCACGTGGCCGCTGATTTTGTAAACCAACGACTGCTACAATAAATAGCTCGAGACCATATCGTAGTCGAATTATTCGATTCCCTGTGAGATCCGTCCTGCCGAGAGGGCTGTCCTAGTCACCCCGTGTTCGAACCATCTGGCCTAGTCGCGACGTCATTTTCGATCCGCGTATCTCGAAGATTCGGCTCACGACCTCGGCGTCTCCGAGCTCGAGCAGAGTTTTGCGTTTCGTGTGGCATCCTTGCGGTGCCTGGCGCCCGAACCTTTAGCTTTCGTGCGGGAATCGCCGAATCTTCGAGTCTCGTATTGTCTCGGGCGGACCGCGTGCACTCGGCCTGCACGCGGCCTGGTCTCAGCGCCTGCAAGGCCCGAAGGTAACCGGCTTCCACGGGTCTAACAGCTCGTCGGAAAAAGGTTAACGTGACAAATTACGTGACAAAATACGCGACCATCCACAAAGGGTCATTTCGATTCGTCGGAGAACGACGTGATAAAGAAAAATTGGGATGCGGGACAACGGGACGCGGTAAAATTATCAAACGTTGAACGGCCAGCGGCTATAATAAGGTTGGTGCGCACTGCTGTAAAGCACAAGTGAAAGCTTTTGGATTCGAAGAATTGCAAGCTCTTATTATCACCACTGGTCTAGCGAAACGTGGGAATTAAGTTGTACAACCCAATATTGCACCAACACAGAGTGGAACCACGCGCAGGATCTCGTTCTGCAACCGTAGCAGAAATGGACCCGTTCGAAGAATACGCGACCATCCACAAAGGGTATTTCGATTTGTCGGATAACGACGTGATAAAGAAAAATTGGAATTTATTCTGCGAGGCTTTCCGTCTCACTGGTGAGACAGGGCCGAAGCCTCCGAAAAAATATAAACAATTATCGTCCCCCTCCTCAACGGGACGCGGTAAAATTATCAAACGTTGAACGGCTCGCGGCTATAATAAGGTTGGTGTGCACTGCTGTAAAGCACAAGTGAACGCTTTTGGATTCGAAGAATTGCAAGCTCTTATTATCACCACTGGTCTAGCGAAACGTGGGAATTAAGTTGTACAACCCAATATTGCACCAACACAGAGTGGAACCACGCGCAGGATCTCGTTCTGCAACCGTAGCAGAAATGGACCCGTTCGAAGAATACGCGACCATCCACAAAGGGTATTTCGATTTGTCGGATAACGACGTGATAAAGAAAAATTGGAATTTATTCTGCGAGGCTTTCCGTCTCACTGGTGAGACAGGGCCGAAGCCTCCGAAAAAATATAAACAATTATCGTCCCCCTCCTCAACGGGACGCGGTAAAATTATCAAACGTTGAACGGCTCGCGGCTATAATAAGGTTGGTGTGCACTGCTGTAAAGCACAAGTGAACGCTTTTGGATTCGAAGAATTGCAAGCCCTTATTATCACCACTGGTCTAGCGAAACGTGGGAATTAAGCTGTACAACCCAATATTGCAACAACACAGAGTGGAACCACGCGCAGGATCTCGTTCACCAACCGAAGCAGAGATGGACATGTTCGAAGAATTCGCGACCATCCACAAAGGGTATTTCGATCTGTCGGAGAACGACGTGATGAAGAAAAATTGGAATTGATTCTGCGAGGATCACCGTCTCACCGGCGAGACGTGGCCGATGCCACCGTACCAATATAAACAACTAACGTCCCCTCCCCCTCGTCGGGACGCGGTAAAATTATCGAACGTTGGACGGTCCGCGGCTGTAAAAAGGTTCGGGAGCACTGCTGTAAAGCACAAGTGAGAGCTTCTGGATTCGAAGAATTGCAAGCTCTTAATATCACCATAGGTCTTGCGAACCCTGAGAATTAAGCTGTGGAGCCCACTATTGCACCAACACAGAGTGGAACCACGCGCAGGATCTCGTTCACCAACCGAAGCAGAGATGGACGCGTTCGAAAAACACGCGACCATCCGCAAAGGGTATTTCGATTCGTTGGAGAACGACGTGATGAAGAAACATTGGAATTTGTTCTGCGAGGCTCGCCGGCGAGACGGGACCGAAGCCACCGCAACAATATAAGCAATTAACGTCCCCCCCTTCATCGGGGCGAGGTAAAATTATCTAACGTTGGCCGGCTCGCGACTATAAAAAGTTTGGGGAGCACTGCTGTAAAGCACAAGTGAAAGCTTTTTGATTCGACGAATTGCAAGCTCATATTATCACCACTGGTCTAGCGAAATGTGGGAATTAAGTTGTACACCCAATATTGCACCAACACAGAGTGGAACCACGCGCAGGATCTCGTTCTGCAACCGTAGCAGAGATGGACCCGTTCGAAGAATACGGGATCATCCACAAACGGTATTTCCTATTTGTCGGAGGACGACGTGATGAAGAAAAATTGGAATTTATTCTGCGAGGCTCTCCGTCTCACTGGTGAGACAGGGCCGAAGCCTCCGAAAAAATATAAACAATTATCGTCCCCCTCCTCAACGGGACGAGGTAAAATTATCAAACGTTGAACGGCCCGCGAATAATAAAAAGGTTGGTGCGCACTGCTGTAAAGCACAAGTGAAAGGTTTTGGATTCGAAGAATTGCAAGGTCTTATTATCACCACTGACCTAGCGAAACGTGAGAATTAAGCTGTACAACCCAATATTCCACCAACACAGAGTGGAACCACGCGCAGGATCTCGTTCACCAACCGAAGCAGAGATTGACATGTTCGAAGAATACGCGACCATCCACAAAGGGTATTTCGATTTGGCGGAGGACGACGTGATGAAGAAAAATTGGAATTGATTCTGCGAGGCCCTCCGTCTCACTGGTGAGACAGGGCCGAAGCCTGCGAAAAAATATAAACAATTATCGTCCCCCGTCTCAACGGGACGCGGTAAAATTATCAAACGTTGAACGGCCCGCGGCTATAAAAAGGTTCGTGCGCACTGCTGTAAAGCACACGTGAAAGCTTTAGGATTCGAAGAATTGCAAGCTCTCATTATCACCACTCACCTAGCGAAACGTGAGAATTAAGCTGTACAACCCAATATTCCACCAACACAGAGTGGAACCACGCGCAGGATCTCGTTCACCAACCGAAGCAGAGATTGACATGTTCGAAGAATACGCGACCATCCACAAAGGGTATTTCGATTTGTCGGAGGACGACGTGATGAAGAAAAATTGGAATTGATTCTGCGAGGATCACCGTCTCACCGGCGAGACGTGGCCGATGCCACCGTACCAATATAAACAACTAACGTCCCCTCCCCCTCGTCGGGACGCGGTAAAATTATCGAACGTTGGACGGTCCGCGGCTGTAAAAAGGTTCGGGAGCACTGCTGTAAAGCACAAGTGAGAGCTTCTGGATTCGAAGAATTGCAAGCTCTTAATATCACCATAGGTCTTGCGAACCCTGAGAATTAAGCTGTGGAGCCCAATATTGCACCAACACAGAGTGGAACCACGCGCAGGATCTCGTTCTGCAACCGTAGCAGAGATGGACCCGTTCGAAGCATACGCGACCATCCACAAAGGGTCATTTCGATTTGTCGGAGAACGACGTGATGAAGAAAAATTGGAATATATTCTGCGAGGCTCTCCGTCTCACTGGTGAGACAGGGCCGAAGCCACCGAAAAAATATAAACAATTAACGTCCCCCTCCTCAACGGGACGCGGTAAAATTATCAAACGTTGAACGGCCCGCGGCTATAGAAAGGTTGGTGCGCACTGCTGTAAAGCACAAGTGAAAGCTTTTGGATTCGAAGAATTGCAAGCCCTTATTATCACCACTGGTCTAGCGAAACGAGGGAATTTATCTGTACAACCCAATATTCCACCAACACTGAGAGGAACCACGCGCAGGATCTCGTTCTCCAACAGAAGCAGAGATGGACCCGTTCGAA
The DNA here is from genome assembly GCF_051020765.1 of Lasioglossum baleicum. NCBI lineage: Eukaryota > Metazoa > Arthropoda > Insecta > Hymenoptera > Halictidae > Lasioglossum > Lasioglossum baleicum. Next base: position 1,654,004 of record NW_027469085.1, read on the forward strand.
GAATACGGGATCATCCACAAACGGTATTTCCTATTTGTCGGAGGACGACGTGATGAAGAAAAATTGGAATTTATTCTGCGAGGCTCTCCGTCTCACTGGTGAGACAGGGCCGAAGCCTCCGGAAAAATATAAACAATTATCGTCCCCCTCCTCAACGGGACGCGGTAAAATTATCAAACGTTGACCGGCCCGCGGCTATAATAAGGTTGGTGCGCACTGCTGTAAAGCACAAGTGAAATCTTTTGGATTCGAAGTATTGCAAGCCCTTATTATCACCACTGGTCTAGCGAAACGATGGAATTAAGCTGTACAACCCACTATTCCACCAACACTGAGAGGAACCACGCGCAGGATCTCGTTCTCCAACAGAAGCAGAGATGGACATGTTCGAAGAATACGCGACCATCCACAAAGGGTATTTCGATTTGTCGGAGGACGACGTGATGAAGAAAAATTGGAAATGATTCTGCGAGGATCACCGTCTCACCGGCGAGACATGGCCGATGCCACCGTACCAATATAAACAACTAACGTCCCCTCCCCCTCGTCGGGACGCGGTAAAATTATCGAACGTTGGCCGGTCCGCGGCTGTAAAAAGGTTCGGGAGCACTGCTGTAAAGCACAAGTGAGAGCTTCTGGATTCGAAGAATTGCAAGCTCTTAATATCCCCATAGGTCTTGCGAACCCTGAGAATTAAGCTGTGGAGCCCAATATTGCACCAACACAGAGTGTAACCACGCGCAGGATCTCGTTCTGCAACCGTAGCAGAGATGGACCCGTTCGAAGAATACGCGACCATCCACAAAGGGTATTTCGATTAGTCGGATAACGACGTGATAAAGAAAAATTGGAATTTATTCTGCGAGGCTCTCCGTCTCACTGGTGAGACAGGGCCGAAGCCTCCGAAAAAATATAAACAATTATCGTCCCCCTCCTCAACGGGACGCGGTAAAATTATCAAACGTTGAACGACCCGCGGCTATAATAAGGTTGGTGCGCACTGCTGTAAAGCACAAGTGATCGCTTTTGGATTCGAAGAATTGCAAGCTCTTATTATCACCACTGACCTAGCGAAACGTGAGAATTAAGCTGTACAACCCAATATTCCACCAACACAGAGTGGAACCACGCGCAGGATCTCGTTCACCAACCGAAGCAGAGATGGACATGTTCGAAGAATACGCGACCATCCACAAAGGGTATTTCGATTTGTCGGATAACGACGTGATAAAGAAAAATTGGAATTTATTCTGCGACGCTTTCCGTCTCACTGGTGAGACAGGGCCGAAGCCTCCGAAAAAATATAAACAATTATCGTCCCCCTCCTCAACGGGACGCGGTAAAATTATCAAACGTTGAACGGTCCGCGGCTATAATAAGGTTGGTGCGCACTGCTGTAAAGCACAAGTGAACGCTTTTGGATTCGAAGAATTGCAAGCCCTTATTATCACCACTAACCTAGCGAAACGTGAGAATTAAGCTGTACAACCCAATATTCCACCAACACAGAGTGGAACCGCGCGCAGGATCTCGTTCTGCAACCGTAGCAGAGATGGACCCGTTCGAAGAATACGCGACCATCCACAAAGGGTATTTCGATTTGTCGGATAACGACGTGATAAAGAAAAATTGGAATTTATTCTGCGAGGCTCTCCGTCTCACTGGTGAGACAGGGCCGAAGCCTCCGAAAAAATATAAACAATTATCGTCCCCCTCCTCAACGGGACGCGGTAAAATTATCAAACGTTGAACGGCCCGCGGCTATAATAAGGTTGGTGCGCACAGCTGTAAAGCACAAGTGAACGCTTTTGGATTCGAAGAATTGTAAGCTCTTATTATCACCACTGGTCTAGCGAAACGTGGGAATTAAGCGGTACAAACCAATATTCCACCAACACAGAGTGGAACCACGCGCAGGATCTGGTTCACCAACCGAAGCAAAGATGGACATGTTCGAAGAATACGCGACCATCCACAAAGGATATTTCGATTTGTCGGAGGACGACGTGGTGAAGAAAAATTGGAATTGATTCTGCGAGGATCACCGTCTCACCGGCGAGACGTGGCCGATGCCATCGTACCAATATAAACAACTAACGTCCCCTCCCCCTCGTCGGGACGCGGTAAAATTATCGAACGTTGTCCGGTCCGCGGCTGTAAAAAGGTTCGGGAGCACTGCTGTAAAGCACAAGTGAGAGCTTCTGGATTCGAAGAATTGCAAGCTCTTAATATCACCATAGGTCTTGCGAACCCTGAGAATTAAGCTGTGGAGCCCAATATTGCACCAACACAGAGTGTAACCACGCGCAGGATCTCGTTCTGCAACCGTAGCAGAGATGGACCCGTTCGAAGAATACGCGACCATCCACAAAGGGTATTTCGATTAGTCGGATAACGACGTGATAAAGAAAAATTGGAATTTATTCTGCGAGGCTCTCCGTCTCACTGGTGAGACAGGGCCGAAGCCTCCGAAAAAATATAAACAATTATCGTCCCCCTCCTCAACGGGACGCGGTAAAATTATCAAACGTTGAACGACCCGCGGCTATAATAAGGTTGGTGCGCACTGCTGTAAAGCACAAGTGATCGCTTTTGGATTCGAAGAATTGCAAGCTCTTATTATCACCACTGACCTAGCGAAACGTGAGAATTAAGCTGTACAACCCAATATTCCACCAACACAGAGTGGAACCACGCGCAGGATCTCGTTCACCAACCGAAGCAGAGATGGACATGTTCGAAGAATACGCGACCATCCATTAAAGGGTATTTCGATTTGTCGGAGGACGACGTGATGAAGAAAAATTGGAATTGATTCTGCGAGGATCACCGTCTCACCGGCGAGACGTGGCCGATGCCACCGTACATATATAAACAGATAACGTCACCTCCCCCTCGTCGGGACGCGGTAAAATTATCGAACGTTGGCCGGTCCGCGGCTGTAAAAAGGTTCGGGAGCACTGCTGTAAAGCACAAGTGAGAGCTTCTGGATTCGAAGAATTGCAAGCTCTTATTATCACTACTGACCTAGCGAAACGTGAGAATTAAGCTGTGCAACCCAATATTCCACCAACACAGAGTGGAACCACGCGCAGGATCTCGTTCTCCAACAGAAGCAGAGATGGACCCGTTCGAAGAATACGCGACCATCCACAAAGGGTATTTCGATTTGTCGGATAACGACGTGATAAAGAAAAATTGGAATTTATTTTGCGAGGATCACCGTCTCACCGGCGAGACGTGGCCGATGCCATCGTACCAATATAAACAACTAACGTCCCCTCCCCCTCGTCGGGACGCGGTAAAATTATCGAACGTTGGCCGGTCCGCGGCTGTAAAAAGGTTCGGGAGCACTGCTGTAAAGCACAAGTGAGAGCTTCTGGATTCGAAGAATTGCAAGCTCTTAATATCACCATAGGTCTTGCGAACCCTGAGAATTAAGCTGTGGAGCCCAATATTGCACCAACACAGAGTGGAACCACGCGCAGGATCTCGTTCTGCAACCGTAGCAGAGATGGACCCGTTCGAAGAATACGCGACCATCCACAAAGGGTATTTCGATTAGTCGGATAACGACGTGATAAAGAAAAATTGGAATTTATTCTGCGAGGCTCTCCGTCTCACTGGTGAGACAGGACCGAAGCCTCCGAAAAATATAAACAATTATCGTCCCCCTCCTCAACGGGACGCGGTAAAATTATCAAACGTTGAACGGCCCGCGGCTATAATAAGGTTGGATCGCACTGCTGTAAAGCACAAGTGAAAGCTTTTGGATTCGAAGAATTGCAAGCCCTTATTATCGCCACTGGTCTAGCGAAACGTGGGAATTAAGCTGTACAACCCAATATTCCACCAACACAGAGTGGAACCACGCGCAGGATGTCGTTCTCCAACAGAAGCAGAGATGGACCCGTTCGAAGAATACGGGATCATCCACAAAGGGTATTTCCTATTTGTCGGAGGACGACGTGATGAAGAAAAATTGGAATTTATTCTGCGAGGCTCTCCGTCTCACTGGTGAGACAGCGCCGAAGCATCCGAAAAAATATATACAATAATCGACCCCCTCCTCAACGGGACGCGGTAAAATTATCAAACGTTGAACGGCCCGCGGCTATAATAAGGTTGGTTCGCACTGCTGTAAAGCACAAGTGAAAGCTTTTGGATTCGAAGAATTGCAAGCCCTTATTATCACCACTAACCTAGCGAAACGTGGGAATGAAGCTGTACAACACAATATTCCACCAACACAGAGTGGAACCACGCCCAGGATCTCGTTCTCCAACAGAAGCAGAGATGGACCCGTTCGAAGAATACGCGACCATCCACAAAGGGTATTTCGATTTGTCGGATAACGACATGATAAAGAAAAATTGGAATTTATTCTGCGAGGCTCTCCGTCTCACTGGTGAGACAGGGCCGAAGCCTCCGAAAAAATATAAACAATTATCGTCCCCCTCCTCAACGGGACGCGGTAAAATTATCAAACGTTGAACGGCCCGCGGCTATAATAAGGTTGGTGCGCACAGCTGTAAAGCACAAGTGAACGCTTTTGGATTCGAAGAATTGCAAGCTCTTATTATCACCCTAGCAAAACGTGGAAATTAAGCGGTACAAACCAATATTCCACCAACACAGAGTGGAACCACGCGCAGGATCTGGTTCACCAACCGAAGCAAAGATGGACATGTTCGAAGAATACGCGACCATCCACAAAGGGTATTTCGATTTGTCGGAGGACGACGTGGTGAAGAAAAATTGGAATTGATTCTGCGAGGATCACCGTCTCACCGGCGAGACGTGGCCGATGCCATCGTACCAATATAAACAACTAACGTCCCCTCCCCCTCGTCGGGACGCGGTAAAATTATCGAACGTTGGCCGGTCCGCGGCTGTAAAAAGGTTCGGGAGCACTGCTGTAAAGCACAAGTGAGAGCTTCTGGATTCGAAGAATTGCAAGCTCTTAATATCACCATAGGTCTTGCGAACCCTGAGAATTAAGCTGTGGAGCCCAATATTGCACCAACACAGAGTGGAACCACGCGCAGGATCTCGTTCTGCAACCGTAGCAGAGAAGGACCCGTTCGAAGAATACGCGACCATCCACAAAGGGTATTTCGATTAGTCGGATAACGACGTGATAAAGAAAAATTGGAATTTATTCTGCGAGGCTCTCCGTCTCACTGGTGAGACAGGACCGAAGCCTCCGAAAAATATAAACAATTATCGTCCCCCGTCTCAACGGGACGCGGTAAAATTATCAAACGTTGAACGGCCCGCGGCTATAATAAGGTTGGTGCGCACTGCTGTAAAGCACAAATGAACGCTTTTGGATTCGAAGAATTGCAAGCTCTTATTATCACCACTGACCTAGCGAAACGTGAGAATTAAGCTGTACAACCCAATATTCCACCAACACAGAGTGGAACCACGCGCAGGATCTCGTTCTCCAACAGAAGCAGAGATGGACCCGTTCGAAGAATACGGGATCATCCACAAAGGGTATTTCCTATTTGTCGGAGGACGACGTGATGAAGAAAAATTGGAATTTATTCTGCGAGGCTCTCCGTCTCACTGGTGAGACAGCGCCGAAGCATCCGAAAAAATATATACAATAATCGTCCCCCTCCTCAACGGGACGCGGTAAAATTATCAAACGTTGAACGGCCCGCGGCTGTAATAAGGTTGGTTCGCACTGCTGTAAAGCACAAGTGAAAGCTTTTGGATTCGAAGAATTGCAAGCCCTTATTATCGCCACTGGTCTAGCGAAACGTGGGAATGAAGCTGTACAACACAATATTCCACCAACACAGAGTGGAACCACGCCCAGGATCTCGTTCTCCAACAGAAGCAGAGATGGACCCGTTCGAAGAATACGCGACCATCCACAAAGGGTATTTCGATTTGTCGGAGAACGACGTGATAAAGAAAAATTGGAATTTATTCTGCGAGGCTCTCCGTCTCACTGGTGAGACAGGGCCGAAGCCTCCGAAAAAATGTAAACAATTATCGACCCCTCCTCAACGGGACGCGGTAAAATTATCAAACGTTGAACGGCCCGCGGCTATAATAAGGTTGGTGCGCACTGCTGTAAAGCACAAGTGAAAGCTTTTGGATTCGAAGAATTGCAAGCCCTTGTTATCACCTCTGGTCTAGCGAAACGTGGGAATTAAGCTGTACAACCCAATATTCCGCCAACACAGAGTGGAACCACGCGCAGGATCGCGTTCACCAACCGAAGCAGAGATGGACATGTTTGAAGAATACGGGACCATCCACAAAGGGTATTTCGATTTGTCGGAGGACGACGTGATGAAGAAAAATTGGACTTGATTCTGAGAGGATCACCGTCCGCAGGATCTCGTTCTGCAACCGTAGCAGAGATGGACCCGTTCGAAGCATACGCGACCATCCACAAAGGGTCATTTCGATTCGTCGGAGAACGACGTGATAAAGAAAAATTGGAATTTATTCTGCGAGGCTCTCCGTCTCACTGGTGAGACAGGGCCGAAGCCTCCGTAAAAATATAAACAATTATCGTCTCCCTCCTCACCGGGACGCGGTAAAATTATCAAACGTTTAACGGCCCGCGGCTATAATAAGGTTGATTCGCACTGCTGTAAAGCACAAGTGAATGCTTTTGGATTCGAAGAATTGCAAGCCCTTATTATCGCCACTGGTCTAGCGAAACGTGGGAATTAAGCTGTACAACCCAATATTCCACCAACACAGAGTGGAACCACGCGCAGGATCTCGTTCTCCAACAGAAGCAGAGATGGACCCGTTCGAAGAATACGGGATCATCCACAAAGGGTATTTCCTATTTGTCGGAGGACGACGTGATGAAGAAAAATTGGAATTTATTCTACGAGGCTCTCCGTCTCACCGGTGAGACAGCGCCGAAGCATCCGAAAAAATATATACAATAATCGTCCCCCTCCTCAACGGGACGCGGTAAAATTATCAAACGTTGAACGGCCCGCGGCTATAATAAGGTTGGATCGCACTGCTGTAAAGCACAAGTGAAAGCTTTTGGATTCGAAGAATTGCAAGCCCTTATTATCGCCACTGGTCTAGCGAAACGTGGGAATTAAGCTGTACAACCCAATATTCCACCAACACAGAGTGGAACCACGCGCAGGATGTCGTTCTCCAACAGAAGCAGAGATGGACCCGTTCGAAGAATACGGGATCATCCACAAAGGGTATTTCCTATTTGTCGGAGGACGACGTGATGAAGAAAAATTGGAATTTATTCTGCGAGGCTCCCCGTCTCACTGGTGACACAGCGCCGACGCATCCGAAAAAATATATACAATAATCGTCCCCCTCCTCAACGGGACGCGGTAAAATTATCAAACGTTGAACGGCCCGCGGCTATAATAAGGTTGGTTCGCACTGCTGTAAAGCACAAGTGAAAGCTTTTGGATTCGAAGAATTGCAAGCCCTTATTATCACCACTAACCTAGCGAAACGTGGGAATGAAGCTGTACAACACAATATTCCACCAACACAGAGTGGAACCACGCCCAGGATCTCGTTCTCCAACAGAAGCAGAGATGGACCCGTTCGAAGAATACGCGACCATCCACAAAGGGTATTTCGATTTGTCGGATAACGACATGATAAAGAAAAATTGGAATTTATTCTGCGAGGCTCTCCGTCTCACTGGTGAGACAGGGCCGAAGCCTCCGAAAAAATATAAACAATTATCGTCCCCCTCCTCAACGGGACGCGGTAAAATTATCAAACGTTGAACGGCCCGCGACTATAATAAGGTTGGTGCGCACTGCTGTAAAGCACAAGTGAAAGCTTTTGGATTCGAAGAATTGCAAGCCCTTATTACCACCACTGGTCTAGCGAAACGTGGGAATTAAGCTGTACATCCCAATATTCCACCAACACAGAGTGGAACCAAGCGCAGGATCTCGTTCTCCAACAGAAGCAGAGATGGACCCGTTCGAAGAATACGGGATCATCCACGAAGGGTATTTCGATTTGTCGGATGACGACGTGATGAGGAAAAATTGGAATTGATTCTGCGAGGATCACCGTCTCACCGGCGAGACGTGGCCGATGCCACCGTACCAATATAAACAACTAACGTCCCCTCCCCCTCGTCGGGACGCGGTAAAATTATCGAACGTTGACCGGTCCGCGGATATAAAAAGGTTCGGGAGCACTGCTGTAAAGCACAAGTGAGAGCTTCTGGATTCGAAGAATTGCAAGCTCTTAATATCACCATAGGTCTTGCGATCCCTGAGAATTAAGCTGTGGAGCCCAATATTGCACCAACACAGAGTGGAACCACACTCAGGATCTCGTTCTGCAACCGTAGCAGAGATGGACCCGTTCGAAGCATACGCGACCATCCACAAAGGGTCATTTCGATTCGTCGGAGGACGACGTGATGAAGAAAAATTGGAATTTATTCTGCGAGGCTCTCCGTCTCACCGGTGAGACAGGGCCGAAGCCTCCGAAAAAATGTATACAATTATCGTCCCCCTCCTCAACGGGACGCGGTAAAGTTATCAAACGTTGTACGGCCCGCGGCTATAATAAGGTTGGTTCGCACTGCTGTAAAGCACAAGTGAAAGCTTTTGGATTCGAAGAATTGCAAGCCCTTATTATCGCCACTGGTCTAGCGAAACGTGGGAATTAAGCTGTACAACCCAATATTCCGCCAACACAGAGTGGAACCACGCGCAGGATCTCGTTCTCCAACAGAAGCAGAGATGGACCCGTTCGAAGAATACGGGATCATCCACAAAGGGTATTTCCTATTTGTCGGAGGACGACGTGATGAAAAAAATTGGAATTTATTCTGCGGGGCTCTCCGTCTCACTGGTGAGACAGCGCCGAAGCATCCGAAAAAATATATACAATAATCGTCCCCCTCCTCAACGGGACGCGGTAAAATTATCAAACGTTGAACGGCCCGCGGCTATAATAAGGTTGGTTCGCACTGCTGTAAAGCACAAGTGAAAGCTTTTGGATTCGAAGAATTGCAAGCCCTTATTATCGCCACTGGTCTAGCGAAACGTGGGAATGAAGCTGTACAACACAATATTCCACCAACACAGAGTGGAACCACGCCCAGGATCTCGTTCTCCAACGGAAGCAGAGATGGACCCGTTCGAAGAATACGCGACCATCCACAAAGGGTATTTCGATTTGTCGGAGAACGACGTGATAAAGAAAAATTGGAATTTATTCTGCGAGGCTCTCCGTCTCACTGGTGAGACAGGGCCGAAGCCTCCGAAAAAATGTAAACAATTATCGACCCCTCCTCAATGGGACGCGGTAAAATTATCAAACGTTGAACGGCCCGCGGCTATAATAAGGTTGGTGCGCACTGCTGTAAAGCACAAGTGAAAGCTTTTGGATTCGAAGAATTGCAAGCCCTTGTTATCACCTCTGGTCTAGCGAAACGTGGGAATTAAGCTGTACAACCCAATATTCCGCCAACACAGAGTGGAACCACGCGCAGGATCGCGTTCACCAACCGAAGCAGAGATGGACATGTTTGAAGAATACGGGACCATCCACAAAGGGTATTTCGATTTGTCGGAGGACGACGTGATGAAGAAAAATTGGACTTGATTCTGAGAGGATCACCGTCCGCAGGATCTCGTTCTGCAACCGTAGCAGAGATGGACCCGTTCGAAGCATACGCGACCATCCACAAAGGGTCATTTCGATTCGTCGGAGAACGACGTGATAAAGAAAAATTGGAATTTATTCTGCGAGGCTCTCCGTCTCACTGGTGAGACAGGGCCGAAGCCTCCGTAAAAATATAAACAATTATCGTCTCCCTCCTCAGCGGGACGCGGTAAAATTATCAAACGTTTAACGGCCCGCGGCTATAATAAGGTTGGTTCGCACTGCTGTAAAGCACAAGTGAAAGCTTTTGGATTCGAAGAATTGCAAGCCCTTATTATCGCCACTGGTCTAGCGAAACGTGGGAATTAAGCTGTCCAACCCAATATTCCACCAACACAGAGTGGAACCACGCGCAGGATCTCGTTCTCCAACAGAAGCAGAGATGGACACGTTCGAAGAATACGGGATCATCCACAAAGGGTATTTCCTATTTGTCGGAGGACGACGTGATGAAGAAAAATTGGAATTTATTCTGCGAGGCTCTTCGTCTCACTGGTGAGACAGCGCCGAAGCATCCGAAAAATATATACAATAATCGTCCCCCTCCTCAACGGGACGCGGTAAAATTATCAAACGTTGAACGGCCCGCGGCTATAATAAGGTTGGATCGCACTGCTGTAAAGCACAAGTGAAAGCTTTTGGATTCGAAGAATTGCAAGCCCTTATTATCGCCACTGGTCTAGCGAAACGTGGGAATTAAGCTGTACAACCCAATATTCCACCAATACAGAGTGGAACCACGCGCAGGATGTCGTTCTCCAACAGAAGCAGAGATGGACCCGTTCGAAGAATACGCGACCATCCACAAAGGGTATTTCGATTAGTCGGATAACGACGTGATAAAGAAAAATTGGAATTTATACTGCGAGGCTCTCCGTCTCACTGGTGAGACAGGACCGAAGCCTCCGAAAAATATAAACAATTATCGTCCCCCGTCTCAACGGGACGCGGTAAAATTATCAAACGTTGAACGGCCCGCGGCTATAATAAGGTTGGTGCGCACTGCTGTAAAGCACAAATGAACGCTTTTGGATTCGAAGAATTGCAAGCTCTTATTATCACCACTGACCTAGCGAAACGTGAGAATTAAGCTGTACAACCCAATATTCCACCAACACAGAGTGGAACCACGCGCAGGATCTCGTTCTCCAACAGAAGCAGAGATGGACCCGTTCGAAGAATACGGGATCATCCACAAAGGGTATTTCCTATTTGTCGGAGGACGACGTGATGAAGAAAAATTGGAATTTATTCTGCGAGGCTCTCCGTCTCACTGGTGAGACAGCGCCGAAGCATCCGAAAAAATATATACAATAATCGTCCCCCTCCTCAACGGGACGCGGTAAAATTATCAAACGTTGAACGGCCCGCGGCTATAATAAGGTTGGTTCGCACTGCTGTAAAGCACAAGTGAAAGCTTTTGGATTCGAAGAATTGCAAGCCCTTATTATCACCACTAACCTAGCGAAACGTGGGAATGAAGCTGTACAACACAATATTCCACCAACACAGAGTGGAACCACGCCCAGGATCTCGTTCTCCAACAGAAGCAGAGATGGACCCGTTCAAAGAATACGCGACCATCCACAAAGGGTATTTCGATTTGTCGGATAAGGACATGATAAAGAAAAATTGGAATTTATTCTGCGAGGCTCTCCGTCTCACTGGTGAGACAGGGCCGAAGCCTCCGAAAAAATATAAACAATTATCGTCCCCCTCCTCAACGGGACGCGGTAAAATTATCAAACGTTGAACGGCCCGCGGCTATAATAAGGTTGGTGCGCACAGCTGTAAAGCACAAGTGAACGCTTTTGGATTCGAAGAATTGCAAGCTCTTATTATCACCACTGGTCTAGCGAAACGTGGGAATTAAGCGGTACAAACCAATATTCCACCAACACAGAGTGGAACCACGCGCAGGATCTGGTTCACCAACCGAAGCAAAGATGGACATGTTCGAAGAATACGCGACCATCCACAAAGGGTATTTCGATTTGTCGGAGGACGACGTGGTGAAGAAAAATTGGAATTGATTCTGCGAGGATCACCGTCTCACCGGCGAGACGTGGCCGATGCCATCGTACCAATATAAACAACTAACGTCCCCTCCCCCTCGTCGGGACGCGGTAAAATTATCGAACGTTGGCCGGTCCGCGGCTGTAAAAAGGTTCGGGAGCACTGCTGTAAAGCACAAGTGAGAGCTTCTGGATTCGAAGAATTGCAAGCTCTTAATATCACCATAGGTCTTGCGAACCCTGAGAATTAAGCTGTGGAGCCCAATATTGCACCAACACAGAGTGGAACCACGCGCAGGATCTCGTTCTGCAACCGTAGCAGAGATGGACCCGTTCGAAGAATACGCGACCATCCACAAAGGGTATTTCGATTAGTCGGATAACGACGTGATAAAGAAAAATTGGAATTTATTCTGCGAGGCTCTCCGTCTCACTGGTGAGACAGGACCGAAGCCTCCGAAAAATATAAACAATTATCGTCCCCCGTCTCAACGGGACGCGGTAAAATTATCAAACGTTGAACGGCCCGCGGCTATAATAAGGTTGGTGCGCACTGCTGTAAAGCACAAATGAACGCTTTTGGATTCGAAGAATTGCAAGCTCTTATTATCACCACTGACCTAGCGAAACGTGAGAATTAAGCTGTACAACCCAATATTCCACCAACACAGAGTGGAACCACGCGCAGGATCTCGTTCTCCAACAGAAGCAGAGATGGACCCGTTCGAAGAATACGGGATCATCCACAAAGGGTATTTCCTATTTGTCGGAGGACGACGTGATGAAGAAAAATTGGAATTTATTCTGCGAGGCTCTCCGTCTCACTGGTGAGACAGCGCCGAAGCATCCGAAAAAATATATACAATAATCGTCCCCCTCCTCAACGGGACGCGGTAAAATTATCAAACGTTGAACGGCCCGCGGCTATAATAAGGTTGGTTCGCACTGCTGTAAAGCACAAGTGAAAGCTTTTGGATTCGAAGAATTGCAAGCCCTTATTATCGCCACTGGTCTAGCGAAACGTGGGAATGAAGCTGTACAACACAATATTCCACCAACACAGAGTGGAACCACGCCCAGGATCTCGTTCTCCAACAGAAGCAGAGATGGACCCGTTCGAAGAATACGCGACCATCCACAAAGCGTATTTCGATTTGTCGGAGAACGACGTGATAAAGAAAAATTGGAATTTATTCTGCGAGGCTCTCCGTCTCACTGGTGAGACAGGGCCGAAGCCTCCGAAAAATATAAATAATTATCGTCCCCCGTCTCAACGGGACGCGGTAAAATTATCAAACGTTGAACGGCCCGCGGCTATAATAAGGTTGGTGCGCACTGCTGTAAAGCACAAGTGAAAGCTTTTGGATTCGAAGAATTGCAAGCCCTTGTTATCACCTCTGGTCTAGCGAAACGTGGGAATTAAGCTGTACAACCCAATATTCCGCCAACACAGAGTGGAACCACGCGCAGGATCGCGTTCACCAACCGAAGCAGAGATGGACATGTTTGAAGAATACGGGACCATCCACAAAGGGTATTTCGATTTGTCGGAGGACGACGTGATGAAGAAAAATTGGACTTGATTCTGAGAGGATCACCGTCCGCAGGATCTCGTTCTGCAACCGTAGCAGAGATGGACCCGTTCGAAGCATACGCGACCATCCACAAAGGGTCATTTCGATTCGTCGGAGAACGACGTGATAAAGAAAAATTGGAATTTATTCTGCGAGGCTCTCCGTCTCACTGGTGAGACAGGGCCGAAGCCTCCGTAAAAATATAAACAATTATCGTCTCCCTCCTCACCGGGACGCGGTAAAATTATCAAACGTTTAACGGCCCGCGGCTATAATAAGGTTGGTTCGCACTGCTGTAAAGCACAAGTGAAAGCTTTTGGATTCGAAGAATTGCAAGCCCTTATTATCGCCACTGGTCTAGCGAAACGTGGGAATTAAGCTGTACAACCCAATATTCCACCAACACAGAGTGGAACCACGCGCAGGATCTCGTTCTCCAACAGAAGCAGAAATGGACCCGTTCGAAGAATACGGGATCATCCACAAAGGGTATTTCCTATTTGTCGGAGGACGACGTGATGAAGAAAAATTGGAATTTATTCTGCGAGGCTCTCCGTCTCACCGGTGAGACAGCGCCGAAGCATCCGAAAAAATATATACAATAATCGTCCCCCTCCTCAACGGGACGCGGTAAAATTATCAAACGTTGAACGGCCCGCGGCTATAATAAGGTTGGATCGCACTGCTGTAAAGCACAAGTGAAAGCTTTTGGATTCGAAGAATTGCAAGCCCTTATTATCGCCACTGGTCTAGCGAAACGTGGGAATTAAGCTGTACAACCCAATATTCCACCAACACAGAGTGGAACCACGCGCAGGATGTCGTTCTCCAACAGAAGCAGAGATGGACCCGTTCGAAGAATACGGGATCATCCACAAAGGGTATTTCCTATTTGTCGGAGGACGACGTGATGAAGAAAAATTGGAATTTATTCTGCGAGGCTCCCCGTCTCACTGGTGACACAGCGCCGACGCATCCGAAAAAATATATACAATAATCGTCCCCCTCCTCAACGGGACGCGGTAAAATTATCAAACGTTGAACGGCCCGCGGCTATAATAAGGTTGGTTCGCACTGCTGTAAAGCACAAGTGAAAGCTTTTGGATTCGAAGAATTGCAAGCCCTTATTATCACCACTAACCTAGCGAAACGTGGGAATGAAGCTGTACAACACAATATTCCACCAACACAGAGTGGAACCACGCCCAGGATCTCGTTCTCCAACAGAAGCAGAGATGGACCCGTTCGAAGAATACGCGACTATCCACAAAGCGTATTTCGATTTGTCGGAGAACGACGTGATAAAGAAAAATTGGAATTTATTCTGCGAGGCTCTCCGTCTCACTGGTGAGACAGGGCCGAAGCCTCCGAAAAATATAAACAATTATCGTCCCCCGTCTCAACGGGACGCGGTAAAATTATCAAACGTTGAACGGCCCGCGGCTATAATAAGGTTGGTGCGCACTGCTGTAAAGCACAAGTGAAAGCTTTTGGATTCGAAGAATTGCAAGCCCTTGTTATCACCTCTGGTCTAGCGAAACGTGGGAATTAAGCTGTACAACCCAATATTCCGCCAACACAGAGTGGAACCACGCGCAGGATCGCGTTCACCAACCGAAGCAGAGATGGACATGTTCGAAAAATACGCGACCATCCACAAAGGGTATTTCGATTTGTCGGAGAACGACGTGATAAAGAAAAATTGGAATTTATTCTGCGAGGCTCTCCGTCTCACTGGTGAGACAGGGCCGAAGCCTCCGAAAAAATGTAAACAATTATCGACCCCTCCTCAACGGGACGCGGTAAAATTATCAAACGTTGAACGGCCCGCGGCTATAATAAGGTTGGTGCGCACTGCTGTAAAGCACAAGTGAAAGCTTTTGGATTCGAAGAATTGCAAGCCCTTGTTATCACCTCTGGTCTAGCGAAACGTGGGAATTAAGCTGTACAACCCAATATTCCGCCAACACAGAGTGGAACCACGCGCAGGATCGCGTTCACCAACCGAAGCAGAGATGGACATGTTTGAAGAATACGGGACCATCCACAAAGGGTATTTCGATTTGTCGGAGGACGACGTGATGAAGAAAAATTGGACTTGATTCTGAGAGGATCACCGTCCGCAGGATCTCGTTCTGCAACCGTAGCAGAGATGGACCCGTTCGAAGCATACGCGACCATCCACAAAGGGTCATTTCGATTCGTCGGAGAACGACGTGATAAAGAAAAATTGGAATTTATTCTGCGAGGCTCTCCGTCTCACTGGTGAGACAGGGCCGAAGCCTCCGAAAAAATATAAACAATTATCGTCCCCCTCCTCAACGGGACGCGGTAAAATTATCAAACGTTGAACGGCCCTCGGCTATAATAAGGTTGGTGCGCACAGCTGTAAAGCACAAGTGAACGCTTTTGGATTCGAAGAATTGCAAGCTCTTATTATCACCCTAGCAAAACGTGGGAATTAAGCGGTACAAACCAATATTCCACCAACACAGAGTGGAACCACGCGCAGGATCTGGTTCACCAACCGAAGCAAAGATGGACATGTTCGAAGAATACGCGACCATCCACAAAGGGTATTTCGATTTGTCGGAGGACGACGTGGTGAAGAAAAATTGGAATTGATTCTGCGAGGATCACCGTCTCACCGGCGAGACGTGGCCGATGCCATCGTACCAATATAAACAACTAACGTCCCCTCCCCCTCGTCGGGACGCGGTAAAATTATCGAACGTTGGCCGGTCCGCGGCTGTAAAAAGGTTCGGGAGCACTGCTGTAAAGCACAAGTGAGAGCTTCTGGATTCGAAGAATTGCAAGCTCTTAATATCACCATAGGTCTTGCGAACCCTGAGAATTAAGCTGTGGAGCCCAATATTGCACCAACACAGAGTGGAACCACGCGCAGGATCTCGTTCTGCAACCGTAGCAGAGAAGGACCCGTTCGAAGAATACGCGACCATCCACAAAGGGTATTTCGATTAGTCGGATAACGACGTGATAAAGAAAAATTGGAATTTATTCTGCGAGGCTCTCCGTCTCACTGGTGAGACAGGACCGAAGCCTCCGAAAAATATAAACAATTATCGTCCCCCGTCTCAACGGGACGCGGTAAAATTATCAAACGTTGAACGGCCCGCGGCTATAATAAGGTTGGTGCGCACTGCTGTAAAGCACAAATGAACGCTTTTGGATTCGAAGAATTGCAAGCTCTTATTATCACCACTGACCTAGCGAAACGTGAGAATTAAGCTGTACAACCCAATATTCCACCAACACAGAGTGGAACCACGCGCAGGATCTCGTTCTCCAACAGAAGCAGAGATGGACCCGTTCGAAGAATACGGGATCATCCACAAAGGGTATTTCCTATTTGTCGGAGGACGACGTGATGAAGAAAAATTGGAATTTATTCTGCGAGGCTCTCCGTCTCACTGGTGAGACAGCGCCGAAGCATCCGAAAAAATATATACAATAATCGTCCCCCTCCTCAACGGGACGCGGTAAAATTATCAAACGTTGAACGGCCCGCGGCTGTAATAAGGTTGGTTCGCACTGCTGTAAAGCACAAGTGAAAGCTTTTGGATTCGAAGAATTGCAAGCCCTTATTATCGCCACTGGTCTAGCGAAACGTGGGAATGAAGCTGTACAACACAATATTCCACCAACACAGAGTGGAACCACGCCCAGGATCTCGTTCTCCAACAGAAGCAGAGATGGACCCGTTCGAAGAATACGCGACCATCCACAAAGGGTATTTCGATTTGTCGGAGAACGACGTGATAAAGAAAAATTGGAATTTATTCTGCGAGGCTCTCCGTCTCACTGGTGAGACAGGGCCGAAGCCTCCGAAAAAATGTAAACAATTATCGACCCCTCCTCAACGGGACGCGGTAAAATTATCAAACGTTGAACGGCCCGCGGCTATAATAAGGTTGGTGCGCACTGCTGTAAAGCACAAGTGAAAGCTTTTGGATTCGAAGAATTGCAAGCCCTTGTTATCACCTCTGGTCTAGCGAAACGTGGGAATTAAGCTGTACAACCCAATATTCCGCCAACACAGAGTGGAACCACGCGCAGGATCGCGTTCACCAACCGAAGCAGAGATGGACATGTTTGAAGAATACGGGACCATCCACAAAGGGTATTTCGATTTGTCGGAGGACGACGTGATGAAGAAAAATTGGACTTGATTCTGAGAGGATCACCGTCCGCAGGATCTCTTTCTGCAACCGTAGCAGAGATGGACCCGTTCGAAGCATACGCGACCATCCACAAAGGGTCATTTCGATTCGTCGGAGAACGACGTGATAAAGAAAAATTGGAATTTATTCTGCGAGGCTCTCCGTCTCACTGGTGAGACAGGGCCGAAGCCTCCGTAAAAATATAAACAATTATCGTCTCCCTCCTCACCGGGACGCGGTAAAATTATCAAACGTTTAACGGCCCGCGGCTATAATAAGGTTGGTTCGCACTGCTGTAAAGCACAAGTGAATGCTTTTGGATTCGAAGAATTGCAAGCCCTTATTATCGCCACTGGTCTAGCGAAACGTGGGAATTAAGCTGTACAACCCAATATTCCACCAACACAGAGTGGAACCACGCGCAGGATCTCGTTCTCCAACAGAAGCAGAGATGGACCCGTTCGAAGAATACGGGGTCATCCACAAAGGGTATTTCCTATTTGTCGGAGGACGACGTGATGAAGAAAAATTGGAATTTATTCTGCGAGGCTCTCCGTCTCACCGGTGAGACAGCGCCGAAGCATCCGAAAAAATATATACAATAATCGTCCCCCTCCTCAACGGGACGCGGTAAAATTATCAAACGTTGAACGGCCCGCGGCTATAATAAGGTTGGATCGCACTGCTGTAAAGCACAAGTGAAAGCTTTTGGATTCGAAGAATTGCAAGCCCTTATTATCGCCACTGGTCTAGCGAAACGTGGGAATTAAGCTGTACAACCCAATATTCCACCAACACAGAGTGGAACCACGCGCAGGATGTCGTTCTCCAACAGAAGCAGAGATGGACCCGTTCGAAGAATACGGGATCATCCACAAAGGGTATTTCCTATTTGTCGGAGGACGACGTGATGAAGAAAAATTGGAATTTATTCTGCGAAGCTCCCCGTCTCACTGGTGACACAGCGCCGACGCATCCGAAAAAATATATACAATAATCGTCCCCCTCCTCAACGGGACGCGGTAAAATTATCAAACGTTGAACGGCCCGCGGCTATAATAAGGTTGGTTCGCACTGCTGTAAAGCACAAGTGAAAGCTTTTGGATTCGAAGAATTGCAAGCCCTTATTATCACCACTAACCTAACGAAACGTGGGAATGAAGCTGTACAACACAATATTCCACCAACACAGAGTGGAACCACGCCCAGGATCTCGTTCTCCAACAGAAGCAGAGATGGACCCGTTCGAAGAATACGCGACCATCCACAAAGGGTATTTCGATTTGTCGGATAACGACATGATAAAGAAAAATTGGAATTTATTCTGCGAGGCTCTCCGTCTCACTGGTGAGACAGGGCCGAAGCCTCCGAAAAAATATAAACAATTATCGTCCCCCTCCTCAACGGGACGCGGTAAAATTATCAAACGTTGAACGGCCCGCGGCTATAATAAGGTTGGTGCGCACAGCTGTAAAGCACAAGTGAACGCTTTTGGATTCGAAGAATTGCAAGCTCTTATTATCACCCTAGCAAAACGTGGGAATTAAGCGGTACAAACCAATATTCCACCAACACAGAGTGGAACCACGCGCAGGATCTGGTTCACCAACCGAAGCAAAGATGGACATGTTCGAAGAATACGCGACCATCCACAAAGGGTATTTCGATTTGTCGGAGGACGACGTGGTGAAGAAAAATTGGAATTGATTCTGCGAGGATCACCGTCTCACCGGCGAGACGTGGCCGATGCCATCGTACCAATATAAACAACTAACGTCCCCTCCCCCTCGTCGGGACGCGGTAAAATTATCGAACGTTGGCCGGTCCGCGGCTGTAAAAAGGTTCGGGAGCACTGCTGTAAAGCACAAGTGAGAGCTTCTGGATTCGAAGAATTGCAAGCTCTTAATATCACCATAGGTCTTGCGAACCCTGAGAATTAAGCTGTGGAGCCCAATATTGCACCAACACAGAGTGGAACCACGCGCAGGATCTCGTTCTGCAACCGTAGCAGAGAAGGACCCGTTCGAAGAATACGCGACCATCCACAAAGGGTATTTCGATTAGTCGGATAACGACGTGATAAAGAAAAATTGGAATTTATTCTGCGAGGATCTCCGTCTCACTGGTGAGACAGGACCGAAGCCTCCGAAAAATATAAACAATTATCGTCCCCCGTCTCAACGGGACGCGGTAAAATTATCAAACGTTGAACGGCCCGCGGCTATAATAAGGTTGGTGCGCACTGCTGTAAAGCACAAATGAACGCTTTTGGATTCGAAGAATTGCAAGCTCTTATTATCACCACTGACCTAGCGAAACGTGAGAATTAAGCTGTACAACCCAATATTCCACCAACACAGAGTGGAACCACGCGCAGGATCTCGTTCTCCAACAGAAGCAGAGATGGACCCGTTCGAAGAATACGGGATCATCCACAAAGGGTATTTCCTATTTGTCGGAGGACGACGTGATGAAAAAAATTGGAATTTATTCTGCGGGGCTCTCCGTCTCACTGGTGAGACAGCGCCGAAGCATCCGAAAAAATATATACAATAATCGTCCCCCTCCTCAACGGGACGCGGTAAAATTATCAAACGTTGAACGGCCCGCGGCTATAATAAGGTTGGTTCGCACTGCTGTAAAGCACAAGTGAAAGCTTTTGGATTCGAAGAATTGCAAGCCCTTATTATCGC
This sequence comes from Lasioglossum baleicum, assembly GCF_051020765.1. Taxonomy (NCBI): domain Eukaryota; kingdom Metazoa; phylum Arthropoda; class Insecta; order Hymenoptera; family Halictidae; genus Lasioglossum; species Lasioglossum baleicum. The sequence goes on from NW_027469085.1 coordinate 1,674,130, forward strand.
CACTGGTCTAGCGAAACGTGGGAATGAAGCTGTACAACACAATATTCCACCAACACAGATTGGAACCACGCCCAGGATCTCGTTCTCCAACGGAACCAGAGATGGACCCGTTCGAAGAATACGCGACCATCCACAAAGGGTATTTCGATTTGTCGGAGAACGACGTGATAAAGAAAAATTGGAATTTATTCTGCGAGGCTCTCCGTCTCACTGGTGAGACAGGGCCGAAGCCTCCGAAAAAATGTAAACAATTATCGACCCCTCCTCAACGGGACGCGGTAAAATTATCAAACGTTGAACGGCCCGCGGCTATAATAAGGTTGGTGCGCACTGCTGTAAAGCACAAGTGAAAGCTTTTGGATTCGAAGAATTGCAAGCCCTTGTTATCACCTCTGGTCTAGCGAAACGTGGGAATTAAGCTGTACAACCCAATATTCCGCCAACACAGAGTGGAACCACGCGCAGGATCGCGTTCACCAACCGAAGCAGAGATGGACATGTTTGAAGAATACGGGACCATCCACAAAGGGTATTTCGATTTGTCGGAGGACGACGTGATGAAGAAAAATTGGACTTGATTCTGAGAGGATCACCGTCCGCAGGATCTCGTTCTGCAACCGTAGCAGAGATGGACCCGTTCGAAGCATACGCGACCATCCACAAAGGGTCATTTCGATTCGTCGGAGAACGACGTGATAAAGAAAAATTGGAATTTATTCTGCGAGGCTCTCCGTCTCACTGGTGAGACAGGGCCGAAGCCTCCGTAAAAATATAAACAATTATCGTCTCCCTCCTCAACGGGACGCGGTAAAATTATCAAACGTTTAACGGCCCGCGGCTATAATAAGGTTGGTTCGCACTGCTGTAAAGCACAAGTGAAAGCTTTTGGATTCGAAGAATTGCAAGCCCTTATTATCGCCACTGGTCTAGCGAAACGTGGGAATTAAGCTGTACAACCCAATATTCCACCAACACAGAGTGGAACCACGCGCAGGATCTCGTTCTCCAACAGAAGCAGAGATGGACACGTTCGAAGAATACGGGATCATCCACAAAGGGTATTTCCTATTTGTCGGAGGACGACGTGATGAAGAAAAATTGGAATTTATTCTGCGAGGCTCTTCGTCTCACTGGTGAGACAGCGCCGAAGCATCCGAAAAAATATATACAATAATCGTCCCCCTCCTCAACGGGACGCGGTAAAATTATCAAACGTTGAACGGCCCGCGGCTATAATAAGGTTGGATCGCACTGCTGTAAAGCACAAGTGAAAGCTTTTGGATTCGAAGAATTGCAAGCCCTTATTATCGCCACTGGTCTAGCGAAACGTGGGAATTAAGCTGTACAACCCAATATTCCACCAACACAGAGTGGAACCACGCGCAGGATCTCGTTCTCCAACAGAAGCAGAGATGGACCCGTTCGAAGAATACGGGATCATCCACAAAGGGTATTTCCTATTTGTCGGAGGACGACGTGATGAAGAAAAATTGGAATTTATTCTGCGAGGCTCTCCGTCTCACTGGTGAGACAGGGCCGATGCCACCGTACCAATATAAACAACTAACGTCCCCTCCCCCTCGTCGGGACGCGGTAAAATTATCGAACGTTGACCGGGCCGCGGATATTAAAAGGTTCGGGAGCACTGCTGTAAAGCACAAGTGAAAGCTTTTGGATTTGAAGAATTGCAAGCTCTCATTATCACCACTGACCTAGCTAAACGTGAGAATTAAGCTGTACAACCCAATATTCCACCAACACAGAGTGGAACCACAAGCAGGATCTCGTTCACCAACCGAAGCTGAGATGGACATGTTCGAAGAATACGCGACCATCCACGATGGGTATTTCGATTTGTCGGAGGACGACGTGATGAGGAAAAATTGGAATTGATTCTGCGAGGATCACCGTCTCACCGGCGAGACGTGGCCGATGCCTCCGAAAAAATATAAACAATTATCGTCCCCCTCCTCAACGGGACGCGGTAAAATTATCAAACGTTTAACGGCCCGCGGCTATAATAAGGTTGGTTCGCACTGCTGTAAAGCACAAGTGAAAGCTTTTGGATTCGAAGAATTGCAAGCCCTTATTATCGCCACGAGTCTAGCGAAACGTGGGAATTAAGCTGAACACCCAATATTCCACCAACACAGAGTGGAACCACGCGCAGGATCTCGTTCTCCAACAGAAGCAGAGATGGACCCGTTCGAAGAATACGGGATCATCCACAAAGGGTATTTCCTATTTGTCGGAGGACGACGTGATGAAGAAAAATTGGAATTTATTCTGCGAGGCTCTCCGTCTCACTGGTGAGACAGCGCCGAAGCATCCGAAAAAATATATACAATAATCGTCCCCCTCCTCAACGGGACGCGGTAAAATTATCAAACGTTGAACGGCCCGCGGCTATAATAAGGTTGGTGCGCACTGCTGTAAAGCACAAGTGAAAGCTTTTGGATTTGAAGAATTGCAAGCTCTCATTATCACCACTGACCTAGCCAAACGTGAGAATTAAGCTGTACAACCCAATATTCCACCAACACAGAGTGGAACCACAAGCAGGATCTCGTTCACCAACCGAAGCTGAGATGGACATGTTCGAAGAATACGCGACCATCCACGAAGGGTATTTCGATTTGTCGGAGGACGACGTGATGAGGAAAAATTGGAATTGATTCTGCGAGGATCACCGTCTCACCGGCGAGACGTGGCCGATGCCTCCGAAAAAATATAAACAATTATCGTCCCCCTCCTCAACGGGACGCGGTAAAATTATCAAACGTTGAACGGCCCGCGGCTATAATAAGGTTGGTTCGCACTGCTGTGAAGCACAAGTGAAAGCTTTTGGATTCGAAGAATTGCAAGCCCTTATTATGGCCACTGGTCTAGCGAAACGTGGGAATTAAGCTGTACAACCCAATATTCCACCAACACAGAGTGGAACCACGCGCAGGATCTCGTTCTCCAACAGAAGCAGAGATGGACCCGTTCGAAGAATACGGGATCATCCACAAAGGGTATTTCCTATTTGTCGGAGGACGACGTGATGAAGAAAAATTGGAATTTATTCTGCGAGGCTCTCCGTCTCACTGGTGAGACAGCGCCGAAGCATCCGAAAAAATATATACAATAATCGTCCCCCTCCTCAACGGGACGCGGTAAAATTATCAAACGTTGAACGGCCCGCGGCTATAATAAGGTTGGTGCGCACTGCTGTAAAGCACAAGTGAAAGCTTTTGGATTTGAAGAATTGCAAGCTCTCATTATCACCACTGACCTAGCCAAACGTGAGAATTAAGCTGTACAACCCAATATTCCACCAACACAGAGTGGAACCACAAGCAGGATCTCGTTCACCAACCGAAGCTGAGATGGACATGTTCGAAGAATACGCGACCATCCACGAAGGGTATTTCGATTTGTCGGAGGACGACGTGATGAGGAAAAATTGGAATTGATTCTGCGAGGATCACCGTCTCACCGGCGAGACGTGGCCGATGCCTCCGAAAAAATATAAACAATTATCGTCCCCCTCCTCAACGGGACGCGGTAAAATTATCAAACGTTGAACGGCCCGCGGCTATAATAAGGTTGGTTCGCACTGCTGTGAAGCACAAGTGAAAGCTTTTGGATTCGAAGAATTGCAAGCCCTTATTATGGCCACTGGTCTAGCGAAACGTGGGAATTAAGCTGTACAACCCAATATTCCACCAACACAGAGTGGAACCACGCGCAGGATCTCGTTCTCCAACAGAAGCAGAGATGGACCCGTTCGAAGAATACGGGATCATCCACAAAGGGTATTTCCTATTTGTCGGAGGACGACGTGATGAAGAAAAATTGAAATTTATTCTGCGAGGCTCTCCGTCTCACTGGTGAGACAGGGCCGATGCCACCGTACCAATATAAACAACTAACGTCCCCTCCCCCTCGTCGGGACGCGGTAAAATTATCGAACGTTGACCGGGCCGCGGATATTAAAAGGTTCGGGAGCACTGCTGTAAAGCACAAGTGAGAGCTTCTGGATTCGATGAACTGCAAGCTCTTAATATCACCATAGGTCTTGCGATCCCTGAGAATTAAGCTGTGGAGCCCAATATTGCACCAACACAGAGTGGAACCACACGCAGGATCTCGTTCTGCAACCGTAGCAGAGATGGACCCGTTCGAAGCATACGCGACCATCCACAAAGGGTCATTTCGATTCGTCGGAGAACGACGTGATAAAGAAAAATTGGAATTTATTCTGCGAGGCTCTCCGTCTCACTGGTGAGACAGGGCCGAAGCCTCCGAAAAAATATAAACAATTATCGTCTCCCTCCTCAACGGGACGCGGTAAAATTATCAAACGTTTAACGGCCCGCGGCTATAATAAGGTTGGTTCGCACTGCTGTAAAGCACAAGTGAAAGCTTTTGGATTCGAAGAATTGCAAGCCCTTATTATCGCCACTGGTCTAGCGAAACGTGGGAATTAAGCTGTACAACCCAATATTCCACCAACACAGAGTGGAACCACGCGCAGGATCTCGTTCTCCAACAGAAGCAGAGATGGACCCGTTCGAAGAATACGGGATCATCCACAAAGGGTATTTCCTATTTGTCGGAGGACGACGTGATGAAGAAAAATTGGAATTTATTCTGCGAGGCTCTCCGTCTCACTGGTGAGACAGGGCCGATGCCACCGTACCAATATAAACAACTAACGTCCCCTCCCCCTCGTCGGGACGCGGTAAAATTATCGAACGTTGACCGGGCCGCGGATATTAAAAGGTTCGGGAGCACTGCTGTAAAGCACAAGTGAAAGCTTTTGGATTTGAAGAATTGCAAGCTCTCATTATCACCACTGACCTAGCTAAACGTGAGAATTAAGCTGTACAACCCAATATTCCACCAACACAGAGTGGAACCACAAGCAGGATCTCGTTCACCAACCGAAGCTGAGATGGACATGTTCGAAGAATACGCGGCCATCCACGATGGGTATTTCGATTTGTCGGAGGACGACGTGATGAGGAAAAATTGGAATTGATTCTGCGAGGATCACCGTCTCACCGGCGAGACGTGGCCGATGCCTCCGAAAAAATATAAACAATTATCGTCCCCCTCCTCAACGGGACGCGGTAAAATTATCAAACGTTGAACGGCCCGCGGCTATAATAAGGTTGGTTCGCACTGCTGTGAAGCACAAGTGAAAGCTTTTGGATTCGAAGAATTGCAAGCCCTTATTATCGCCACTGGTCTAGCGAAACGTGGGAATTAAGCTGTACAACCCAATATTCCACCAACACAGAGTGGAACCACGCGCAGGATCTCGTTCTCCAACAGAAGCAGAGATGGACCCGTTCGAAGAATACGGGATCATCCACAAAGGGTATTTCCTATTTGTCGGAGGACGACGTGATGAAGAAAAATTGGAATTTATTCTGCGAGGCTCTCCGTCTCACTGGTGAGACAGGGCCGATGCCACCGTACCAATATAAACAACTAACGTCCCCTCCCCCTCGTCGGGACGCGGTAAAATTATCGAACGTTGACCGGGCCGCGGATATAAAAAGGTTCGGGAGCACTGCTGTAAAGCACAAGTGAGAGCTTCTGGATTCGAAGAACTGCAAGCTCTTAATATCACCATAGGTCTTGCGATCCCTGAGAATTAAGCTGTGGAGCCCAATATTGCACCAACACAGAGTGGAACCACACGCAGGATCTCGTTCTGCAACCGTAGCAGAGATGGACCCGTTCGAAGCATACGCGACGATCCACAAAGGGTCATTTCGATTCGTCGGAGAACGACGTGATAAAGAAAAATTGGAATTTATTCTGCGAGGCTCTCCGTCTCACTGGTGAGACAGGGCCGAAGCCTCCGAAAAAATATAAACAATTATCGTCCCCCTCCTCAACGGGACGCGGTAAAATTATCAAACGTTTAACGGCCCGCGGCTATAATAAGGTTGGTTCGCACTGCTGTAAAGCACAAGTGAAAGCTTTTGGATTCGAAGAATTGCAAGCCCTTATTATCGCCACTGGTCTAGCGAAACGTGGGAATTAAGCTGAACACCCAATATTCCACCAACACAGAGTGGAACCACGCGCAGGATCTCGTTCTCCAACAGAAGCAGAGATGGACCCGTTCGAAGAATACGGGATCATCCACAAAGGGTATTTCCTATTTGTCGGAGGACGACGTGATGAAGAAAAATTGGAATTTATTCTGCGAGGCTCTCCGTCTCACTGGTGAGACAGGGCCGATGCCACCGTACCAATATAAACAACTAACGTCCCCTCCCCCTCGTCGGGACGCGGTAAAATTATCGAACGTTGACCGGGCCGCGGATATTAAAAGGTTCGGGAGCACTGCTGTAAAGCACAAGTGAAAGCTTTTGGATTTGAAGAATTGCAAGCTCTCATTATCACCACTGACCTAGCTAAACGTGAGAATTAAGCTGTACAACCCAATATTCCACCAACACAGAGTGGAACCACAAGCAGGATCTCGTTCACCAACCGAAGCTGAGATGGACATGTTCGAAGAATACGCGACCATCCACGATGGGTATTTCGATTTGTCGGAGGACGACGTGATGAGGAAAAATTGGAATTGATTCTGCGAGGATCACCGTCTCACCGGCGAGACGTGGCCGATGCCTCCGAAAAAATATAAACAATTATCGTCCCCCTCCTCAACGGGACGCGGTAAAATTATCAAACGTTGAACGGCCCGCGGCTATAATAAGGTTGGTTCGCACTGCTGTGAAGCACAAGTGAAAGCTTTTGGATTCGAAGAATTGCAAGCCCTTATTATCGCCACTGGTCTAGCGAAACGTGGGAATTAAGCTGTACAACCCAATATTCCACCAACACAGAGTGGAACCACGCGCAGGATCTCGTTCTCCAACAGAAGCAGAGATGGACCCGTTCGAAGAATACGGGATCATCCACAAAGGGTATTTCCTATTTGTCGGAGGACGACGTGATGAAGAAAAATTGGAATTTATTCTGCGAGGCTCTCCGTCTCACTGGTGAGACAGGGCCGATGCCACCGTACCAATATAAACAACTAACGTCCCCTCCCCCTCGTCGGGACGCGGTAAAATTATCGAACGTTGACCGGGCCGCGGATATAAAAAGGTTCGGGAGCACTGCTGTAAAGCACAAGTGAGAGCTTCTGGATTCGAAGAACTGCAAGCTCTTAATATCACCATAGGTCTTGCGATCCCTGAGAATTAAGCTGTGGAGCCCAATATTGCACCAACACAGAGTGGAACCACACGCAGGATCTCGTTCTGCAACCGTAGCAGAGATGGACCCGTTCGAAGCATACGCGACGATCCACAAAGGGTCATTTCGATTCGTCGGAGAACGACGTGATAAAGAAAAATTGGAATTTATTCTGCGAGGCTCTCCGTCTCACTGGTGAGACAGGGCCGAAGCCTCCGAAAAAATATAAACAATTATCGTCCCCCTCCTCAACGGGACGCGGTAAAATTATCAAACGTTTAACGGCCCGCGGCTATAATAAGGTTGGTTCGCACTGCTGTAAAGCACAAGTGAAAGCTTTTGGATTCGAAGAATTGCAAGCCCTTATTATCGCCACTGGTCTAGCGAAACGTGGGAATTAAGCTGAACACCCAATATTCCACCAACACAGAGTGGAACCACGCGCAGGATCTCGTTCTCCAACAGAAGCAGAGATGGACCCGTTCGAAGAATACGGGATCATCCACAAAGGGTATTTCCTATTTGTCGGAGGACGACGTGATGAAGAAAAATTGGAATTTATTCTGCGAGGCTCTCCGTCTCACTGGTGAGACAGCGCCGAAGCATCCGAAAAAATATATACAATAATCGTCCCCCTCCTCAACGGGACGCGGTAAAATTATCAAACGTTGAACGGCCCGCGGCTATAATAAGGTTGGTGCGCACTGCTGTAAAGCACAAGTGAAAGCTTTTGGATTTGAAGAATTGCAAGCTCTCATTATCACCACTGACCTAGCCAAACGTGAGAATTAAGCTGTACAACCCAATATTCCACCAACACAGAGTGGAACCACAAGCAGGATCTCGTTCACCAACCGAAGCTGAGATGGACATGTTCGAAGAATACGCGACCATCCACGAAGGGTATTTCGATTTGTCGGAGGACGACGTGATGAGGAAAAATTGGAATTGATTCTGCGAGGATCACCGTCTCACCGGCGAGACGTGGCCGATGCCTCCGAAAAAATATAAACAATTATCGTCCCCCTCCTCAACGGGACGCGGTAAAATTATCAAACGTTGAACGGCCCGCGGCTATAATAAGGTTGGTTCGCACTGCTGTGAAGCACAAGTGAAAGCTTTTGGATTCGAAGAATTGCAAGCCCTTATTATGGCCACTGGTCTAGCGAAACGTGGGAATTAAGCTGTACAACCCAATATTCCACCAACACAGAGTGGAACCACGCGCAGGATCTCGTTCTCCAACAGAAGCAGAGATGGACCCGTTCGAAGAATACGGGATCATCCACAAAGGGTATTTCCTATTTGTCGGAGGACGACGTGATGAAGAAAAATTGGAATTTATTCTGCGAGGCTCTCCGTCTCACTGGTGAGACAGGGCCGATGCCACCGTACCAATATAAACAACTAACGTCCCCTCCCCCTCGTCGGGACGCGGTAAAATTATCGAACGTTGACCGGGCCGCGGATATTAAAAGGTTCGGGAGCACTGCTGTAAAGCACAAGTGAGAGCTTCTGGATTCGATGAACTGGAAGCTCTTAATATCACCATAGGTCTTGCGATCCCTGAGAATTAAGCTGTGGAGCCCAATATTGCACCAACACAGAGTGGAACCACACGCAGTATCTCGTTCTGCAACCGTAGCAGAGATGGACCCGTTCGAAGCATACGCGACCATCCACAAAGGATATTTCGATTCGTCGGAGAACGACGTGATAAAGAAAAATTGGAATTTATTCTGCGAGGCTCTCCATCTCACTGTTGAGACAGGGCCGAAGCCTCCGAAAAATATAAACAATTATCGTCCCCCTCCTCAACGGGACGCGGTAAAATTATCAAACGTTGAACGGCCCGCGGCTATAATAAGGTTGGTTCGCACTGCTGTAAAGCAGAAGTGAAAGCTTTTGGATTGGAAGAATTGCAAGCCCTTATTATCACCACTGGTCTAGCGAAACGTGGGAATTAAGCTGTACAACCCAATATTCCGCCAACACAGAGTGGAACCACGCGCAGGATCTCGTTCTCCAACAGAAGCAGAGATGGACCCGTTCGAAGAATACGGGATCATCCACAAAGGCTATTTCCTATTTGTCGGAGGACGACGTGATGAAGAAAAATTGGAATTTATTCTGCGAGGCTCTCCGTCTCACTAGTGAGCCAGGGCCGAAGCCTCCGAAAAAATATAAACAAATATCGTCCCCCTCCTCAACGGGACGCGGTAAAATTATCAAACGTTGTAACCGTACCAATTACATATCGAGTGAGAGCGAGAGGGACTATCGCGAATCCCCACCACAGCGTGTCGCGACAAGATCTGCGATCCTTGTCAAAATAAAGGACCGCAGATCATCATCGCTAATTAGGATGCGCGCGCACCGATCCCCACTCGATACAGATCGAAGGAGGTCGATGCGCGAAGCAAATTCATCACTCTACGTCTGGAAGCGGGTCTAATAACACGCGACTCTAATAGATCCGGCGAAAACCGGTACTCGTTCGAGAAGTCAAACCGACTTCGCATTTCTAGTCAAACCGCCTAGATTGCCTTCGTCTTGTACGCGCCTCAAACCGAGGAGTCACAAGTACAAACCGTACTGTGGCACAGCCGAGATTAATAACTATTATCGTGTGTAACGATCGTGTCGGCGTAGAGTCAAGTGTAAAGGTAACGTACGAGAAGACGGCAATCTAATAGGAACTGTCGATAGATAGAGTCGTGTTATTATTATTAAAATCATAATTGAACGACAGAAGGATTTAGTACGACTCTTATTTGCGATTCTAGAACCGGAGTGGGATCAGGCTCGCTTAATAGCGCAGACGAATTCACTCTTTCGGTGAAGCCTAGTAAAAGGAGTCTTGTACGTGTCGGCATATATGTGCTTCTCCGAGAAATCGGCAGAGTACGTACGTGATACGACGGTCGTCATCTGTCGGGTTTTTACACGTTCAAAGGACAAAAGTGATTATGTACTGTGTTGATTTACTATTCCAGAACCGGAGTGGAATCAGGCTCGCTTAATAGCGCAGAAGGATTCACTCTTTTGGTGTTGCATAGTAAAGAGGCGCTTTGTACGTGTTGGCATACAGCATACTTCTCCGAGCAATCGGCAGAGTATCTATGTGTTTCGACGGTCATTTGTTGTCCGGATTATAAACTGTAGAATTGATTAGCACAATACGAGTGACTAGACACTGAACCGGAATACAAACGGGCTCACCGCTTGGTGCAGAAAGGGTGTATTCTTTTGGTGAGGCAAAGGTGACGAGTATTGTGCGTGTGAGCAGGGGCGATACCTCTCCGAGGAGTCGGCAGGGTACGCTCGTGTTATAACGATCGAGTCTAGCAGTCCATGTACGTTTAACATCTAAATCCAGATCAATAACGATTGTTGAAACAATTCCAGACGTAGCGTCTCGTGGGTGTACTGGGAGCGTGGCTATAATTTGAAGTATCGCGTTTGGCGACCGTATTTGTAGTGGGAGTTTTCGGTAAAGAATATATTATCTTGCCTGCGTGCAAGTTTCTTTGATAATCGCATTTAGCGAACGTCTCTTCAAGGTTTACAGTAAGAAACTTTGACTGGGTGGAAACCCTAATTTGAAGTATCGCGTTTGGCGACCGTATTTGTAGTAGGAGTTTTCGGTTAAAAATATATTATCTTGCCCGTATGCAAGTTTCTTTGATTCGCGAGCGAAACCGTATCCGTCACGGTTTATACATTTTCATTATATATTACATAGAACGGTTCCTCGGAAAACCTTTGTATTTCGGAGAAGTAGGGTTACCTCACGGTATTGATTTACAACACTGAGTATATTAGTTGTCGGCGAACAAATGTGCGACATACCAGCGTGTTGACGCCGAGAGTCTATAATCCTGACGGAAGATCTCTATATAGAAAAACCTGTATACAAAGCTTGGTACAATATACCCTACTTTTACCTCCTAACTGGTTCTCAACTTATTTATCAGATAATCCAAACCTCTCCGCTTCCAGTGCCTGGAGGCACGAACTAAACATCTTTTGTCTCAGTCAATTATCATGTTTAATTATTGATAAAGTAAATTCTGTTAAATTCAATCAATAGTAATTCAGGAAGTAACATTAATACGGTTACAACGTTGAACGGCCCGCGGCTATAAAAAGGTTGGTGCGCACTGCTGTAAAGCACAAGTGAAAGCTGTTGGATTTGAAGAATTGCAAGCTCTCATTATCACCACTGACCTAGCCAAACGAGAGAATTAAGCTGTACAACCCAATATTCCACCAACACAGAGTGGAACCACAAGCAGGATCTCGTTAACCAACCGAAGCAGAGATGGACCCGTTCGGAGAATACGAGATCATCCACGAAGGGTATTTCGATTTGTCGGAGGACGACGTGATGAGGAAAAATTAGAATTGATTCTGCGAGGATCACAGTCTCACCGGCGAGACGTGGCCGATACCACCGTACCATTATAAACAAGTAACGTCCCCTCCCCCTCGTCGGGACGCGGTAAAATTATCGAACGTTGACTGGTCCGCGGATATAAAAAGGTTCGGGAGCACTGCTGTAAAGCACAAGTGAGAGCTTCTGGATTCGAAGAATTGCAAGCTCTTAATATCACCATAGGTCTCGCGATCCCTGAGAATTAAGCTGTGGAGCCCAATATTGCACCAACACAGAGTGGAACCACACGCAGGATGTCGTTCTGCAACCGTAGCAGAGATGGACCCGTTCGAAGCATACGCGACCATCCACAAAGGGTCATTTCGATTCGTCGGAGAACGACGTGATAAGGAAAAATTGGAATTTATTCTGCGAGGCTCTCCGTCTCACTGGTGAGACAGGGCCGAAGCCTCCGAAAAAATATAAACAATTATCGTCCCCCTCCTCAACGGGACGTGGTAAAATTATCAAACGTTGAACGGCCCGCGGCTATAAAAAGGTTGGTGCGCACTGCCGTAAAGCACAAGTGAAAGCTTTTGGATTTGAAGAATTGCAAGCTCTCATTATCACCACTGACCTAGCCAAACGTGAGAATTGAGCTGTACAACCCAATATTCCACCAACACAGAGTGGAACCACAAGCAGGATCTCGTTCACCAACCGAAGCAGAGATGGATATGTTCGAAGAATACGCGACCATCCACGAAGGGTATTTCGATTTGTCGGAGGACGACGTGATGAGGAAAAATTGGAATTGATTCTGCGAGGATCGCCGTCTCTCCGGCGAGACGTGGCCGATGCCACCGTACCAATATAAACAACTAACGTCCCCTCCCCCTCGTCGGGACGCGGTAAAATTATCGAACGTTAACCGGTCCGCGGATGTAAAAAGGTTCGGGAGCACTGCTGTAAAGCACAAGTGAGAGCTTCTGGATTCGGAGAATTGCAAGCTCTTAATATCACCATAGGTCTTGCGATCCCTGAGAATTAAGCTGTGGAGCCCAATATTGCACCAACACAGAGTGGAACCACACGCAGGATCTCGTTCTGCAACCGCAGCAGAGATGGACCCGTTCGAAGAATACGCGACCATCCACATAGTGTATTTCGATTTGTCGGAGAACGACGTGATGAAGAAAAATTGGAATTTATTCTGCGAGGCTCTCCGTCTCACTGGTGAGACAGGGCCGAAGCCTCCGAAAAAATATAAACAATTATCGACCCCTCCTCAACGGGACGCGGTAAAATTATCAAACGTTGAACGGCCCGCGGCTATAATAAGGTTGGTGCGCACTGCTGTAAAGCACAAGTGAAAGCTTTTGGATTCGAAGAATTGCAAGCCCTTACTATCACCACTGGTCTAGCGAAACGTGGGAATTAAGCTGTACAACCCAATATTCCGTCAACACAGAGTGGAACCACGCGCAGGATCGCGTTCACCAACCGAAGCAGAGATGGACATGTTCGAAGAATACGGGACCATCCACAAAGGGTATTTCGATTTGTCGGATGACGACGTGATGAGGAAAAATTGGAATTGATTCTGCGAGGATCACCGTCTCACCGGCGAGACGTGGCCGATGCCACCGTACCAATATAAACAACTAACGTCCCCTCCCCCTCGTCGGGACGCGGTAAAATTATCGAACGTTGACCGGTCCGCGGATATAAAAAGGTTCGGGAGCACTGCTGTATAGCACAAGTGAGAGCTTCTGGATTCGAAGAATTGCAAGCTCTTAATATCACCATAGGTCTTGCGATCCCTGAGAATTAAGCTGTGGAGCCCAATATTGCACCAACACAGAGTGGAACCACACGCAGGATCTCGTTCTGCAACCGCAGCAGAGATGGACCCGTTCGAAGAATACGCGACCATCCACAAAGGGTATTTCGATTTGTCGGAGAACGACGTGATGAAGAAAAATTGGAATTTATTCTGCGAGGCTCTCCGTCTCACTGGTGAGACAGGGCCAAAGCCTCCGAAAAATATATACAATTATCGTCCCCCTCCTCAACGGGACGCGGTAAAATTATAAAACGTTGAACGGCCCGCGGCTATAATAAGGTTGGTTCGCACTGCTGTAAAGCACAAGTGAAAGCTTTTGGATTCGAAGAATTGCAAGCCCTTATTATCACCACTGGTCTAGCGAAACGTGGGAATTAAGCTGTACAACCCAATATTCCACCAACACAGAGTGGAACCACGCCCAGGATCTCGTTCTCCAACAGAAGCAGAGATGGACCCGTTCGAAGAATACGCGACCATCCACAAAGGGTATTTCGATTTGTCGGAGAACGACGTGATAAAGAAAAATTGGAATTTATTCTGCGAGGCTCTCCGTCTCACTTTTGAGACAGGGCCGAAGCCTCCGAAAAAATATAAACAATTATCGACCCCTCTTCAACGGGACGCGGTAAAATTATCAAACGTTGAACGGCCCGCGGCTATAATAAGGTTGGTGTGCACTGCTGTAAAGCACAAGTGAAAGCTTTTGGATTCGAAGAATTGCAAGCCCTTATTATCACCACTGGTCTAGCGAAACGTGGGAATTAAGCTGTACAACCCAATATTCCGCCAACACAGAGTGGAACCACGCGCAGGATCGCGTTCACCAACCGAAGCAGAGATGGACATGTTCGAAGAATACGCGACCATCCACGAAGGGTATTTCGATTTGTCGGAGGACGACGTGATGAGGAAAAATTGGAATTGATTCTGCGAGGATCGCCGTCCCTCCGGCGAGACGTGGCCGATGCCACCGTACCAATATAAACAACTAACGTCCCCTCCCCCTCGTCGGGACGCGGTAAAATTATCGAACGTTGACCGGTCCGCGGATGTAAAAAGGTTCGGGAGCACTGCTGAAAAGCAGAAGTGAGAGCTTCTGGATTCGGAGAATTACAAGCTCTTAATATCACCATAGGTCTTGCGATCCCTGAGGATTAAGCTGTGGAGCCCAATATTCCGCCAACACAGAGTGGAACCACGCGCAGGATCTCGTTCTGCAACCGCAGCAGAGATGGACCCGTTCGAAGCATACGCGACCATCCACAAAGGGTCATTTCGATTCGCCGGAGAACGACGTGATAAAGAAAAATTGGAATTTATTCTGCGAGGCTCTCCGTCTCACTGGTGACACAGGGCCGAAGCCTCCGAAAAAATATAAACAATTATCGTCCCCCTCCTCAACGGGACGCGGTAAAATTATCAAACGTTGAACGGCCCGCGGCTATAATAAGGTTGGTGCGCACTGCTGTAAAGCACAAGTGAAAGCTTTTGGATTCGAAGAATTGCAAGCCCTTATTATCGCCACTGGTCTAGCGAAACGTGGGAATTAAGCTGTACAACACAATATTCCACCAACACAGAGTGGAACCACGCGCAGGATCTCGTTTTCCAACAGAAGCAGAGATGGACCCGTTCGAAGAATACGGGATCATCCACAAAGGGTATTTCCTATTTGTCGGAGGACGACGTGATGAAGAAAAATTGGAATTTATTCTGCGAGGCTCTCCGTCTCACTGGTGAGACAGGGCCGAAGCCTCCGAAAAAATATATACAATTATCGTCCCCCTCCTCAACGGGACGCGGTAAAATTATCAAACGTTGAACGGCCCGCGGCTATAATAAGGTTGGTTCGCACTGCTGTAAAGCACAAGTGAAAGCTTTTGGATTCGAAGAATTGCAAGCCCTTATTATCACCACTGGTCTAGCGAAACGTGGGAATTAAGCTGTACAACCCAATATTCCACCAACACAGAGTGGAACCACGCCCAGGATCTCGTTCTCCAACAGAAGCAGAGATGGACCCGTTCGAAGAATACGCGACCATCCACAAAGGGTATTTCGATTTGTCGGAGAACGACGTGATAAAGAAAAATTGGAATTTATTCTGCGAGGCTCTCCGTCTCACTTTTGAGACAGGGCCGAAGCCTCCGAAAAAATATAAACAATTATCGACCCCTCCTCAACGGGACGCGGTAAAATTATCAAACGTTGAACGGCCCGCGGCTATAATAAGGTTGGTGCGCACTGCTGTAAAGCACAAGTGAAAGCTTTTGGATTCGAAGAATTGCAAGCCCTTATTATCACCACTGGTCTAGCGAAACGTGGGAATTAAGCTGTACAACCCAATATTCCGCCAACACAGAGTGGAACCACGCGCAGGATCGCGTTCACCAACCGAAGCAGAGATGGACATGTTCGAAGAATACGCGACCATCCACGAAGGGTATTTCGATTTGTCGGAGGACGACGTGATGAGGAAAAATTGGAATTGATTCTGCGAGGATCGCCGTCTCTCCGGCGAGACGTGGCCGATGCCACCGTACCAATATAAACAACTAACGTCCCCTCCCCCTCGTCGGGACGCGGTAAAATTATCGAACGTTGACCGGTCCGCGGATGTAAAAAGGTTCGGGAGCACTGCTGAAAAGCAGAAGTGAGAGCTTCTGGATTCGGAGAATTACAAGCTCTTAATATCACCATAGGTCTTGCGATCCCTGAGAATTAAGCTGTGGAGCCCAATATTAAACCAACACAGAGTGGAACCACGCGCAGGATCTCGTTCTCCAACAGAAGCAGAGATGGACCCGTTCGAAGAATACGGGATCATCCACGAAGGGTATTTCGATTTGTCGGATGACGACGTGATGAGGAAAAATTGGAATTGATTCTGCGACGATCACCGTCTCACCGGCGAGACGTGGCCGATGCCACCGTACCAATATAAACAACTAACGTCCCCTCCCCCTCGTCGGGACGCGGTAAAATTATCGAACGTTGACCGGTCCGCGGATATAAAAAGGTTCGGGAGCACTGCTGTAAAGCACAAGTGAGAGCTTCTGGATTCGAAGAATTGCAAGCTCTTAATATCACCATAGGTCTTGCGATGCCTGAGAATTAAGCTGTGGAGCCCAATATTGCACCAACACAGAGTGGAACCACACGCAGGATCTCGTTCTGCAACCGTAGCAGAGATGGACCCGTTCGAAGCATACGCGACCATCCACAAAGGGTCATTTCGATTCGTCGGAGAACGACGTGATAAAGAAAAATTGGAATTTATTCTGCGAGGCTCTCCGTCTCACTGGTGAGACAGGGCCGAAGCCTCCGAAAAAATATAAACAATTATCGACCCCTCCTCAATGGGACGCGGTAAAATTATCAAACGTTGAACGGCCCGCGGCTATAATAAGGTTGGTGCGCACTGCTGTAAAGCACAAGTGAAAGCTTTTGGATTCGAAGAATTGCAAGCCCTTATTATCACCACTGGTCTAGCGAAACGTGGGAATTAAGCTGTACAACCCAATATTCCGCCAACACAGAGTGGAACCACGCGCAGGATCGCGTTCACCAACCGAAGCAGAGATGGACATGTTCGAAAAATACGGGACCATCCACAAAGGGTATTTCGATTTGTCGGAGGACGACGTGATGAAGAAAAATTGGACTTGATTCTGAGAGGATCACCGTCTCACCGACGAGACATGGCCGATGCCACCGTACCAATATAAACAACTAACGTCCCCTCCCCCTCGTCGGGACGCGGTAAAATTATCGAACGTTGACCGGTCCGCGGATGTAAAAAGGTACGGGAGCACTGCTGTAAAGCACAAGTGAAAGCTTTTGGATTCGAAGAATTGGGAAGCTCGTATTTCCAGCACAGGTATAGCGAAACCTGAGAATTAAGATGTGCAGCCCAATATTGCACCAACACAGAGTTGCACCACGCGGAGGATCTCGTTCTCCAACCGAAGCAGAGATGGACGCGTTCGAAAAATACGCGACCATCCGCAAGGGTATTTCGATTCGTTGGAGAACGACGTGATAAAGAAAAATTGGAATTTATTCTGCGAGGCTCTCCATCTCACTGGTGAGACAGGGCCGAAGCCTCCGAAAAAATATAAACAATTATCGTCCCCCTCCTCAACGGGACGCGGCTATAATAAGGTTGGTGCGCACTGCTGTAAAGCACAAGTGAAAGCTTTTGGATTCGAAGAATTGCAAGCCCTTATTACCACCACTGGTCTAGCGAAACGTGGGAATTAAGCTGTACATCCCAATATTCCACCAACACAGAGTGGAACCACGCGCAGGATCTCGTTCTGCAACCGTAGCAGAGATGGACCCGTTCGAAGCATACGCGACCATCCACAAAGGGTCATTTCGATTCGTCGGAGAACGACGTGATAAAGAAAAATTGGAATTTATTCTGCGGGGCTCTCCGTCTCACTGGTGACACAGGGCCGAAGCCTCCGAAAAATGTAAACAATTATCGTCCCCCTCCTCAACGGGACGCGGTAAAATTATCAAACGTTGAACGGTCCGCGGCTATAATAAGGTTGGTTCCCACTGCTGTAAAGCACAAGTGAAAGCTTTTGGATTCGAAGAATTGCAAGCCCTTATTATCGCCACTGGTCTAGCGAAACGTGGGAATTAAGCTGTACAACCCAATATTCCACCAACACAGAGTGGAACCACGCGCAGGATCGCGTTCACCAACCGAAGCAGAGATGGACATGTTTGAAGAATACGGGACCATCCACAAAGGGTATTTCGATTTGTCGGAGGACGACGTGATGAAGAAAAATTGGACTTGATTCTGAGAGGATCACCGTCCGCAGGATCTCGTTCTGCAACCGTAGCAGAGATGGACCCGTTCGAAGCATACGCGACCATCCACAAAGGGTCATTTCGATTCGTCGGAGAACGACGTGATAAAGAAAAATTAGAATTTATTCTGCGAGGCTCTCCGTCTCACTGGTGAGACAGGGCCGAAGCCTCCGAAAAAATATAAACAATTATCGTCTCCCTCCTCAACGGGACGCGGTAAAATTATCAAACGTTTAACGGCCCGCGGCTATAATAAGGTTGGTTCGCACTGCTGTAAAGCACAAGTGAAAGCTTTTGGATTCGAAGAATTGCAAGCCCTTATTATCGCCACTGGTCTAGCGAAACGTGGGAATTAAGCTGTACAACCCAATATTCCACCAACACAGAGTGGAACCACGCGCAGGATCTCGTTCTCCAACAGAAGCAGAGATGGACCCGTTCGAAGAATACGGGATCATCCACAAAGGGTATTTCCTATTTGTCGGAGGACGACGTGATGAAGAAAAATTGGAATTTATTCTGCGAGGCTCTCCGTCTCACTGGTGAGACAGCGCCGAAGCATCCGAAAAAATATATACAATAATCGTCCCCCTCCTCAACGGGACGCGGTAAAATTATCAAACGTTGAACGGCCCGCGGCTATAATAAGGTTGGTGCGCACTGCTGTAAAGCACAAGTGAAAGCTTTTGGATTTGAAGAATTGCAAGCTCTCATTATCACCACTGACCTAGCTAAACGTGAGAATTAAGCTGTACAACCCAATATTCCACCAACACAGAGTGGAACCACAAGCAGGATCTCGTTCACCAACCGAAGCTGAGATGGACATGTTCGAAGAATACGCGACCATCCACGAAGGGTATTTCGATTTGTCGGAGGACGACGTGATGAGGAAAAATTGGAATTGATTCTGCGAGGATCACCGTCTCACCGGCGAGACGTGGCCGATGCCACCGTACCAATATAAACAACTAACGTCCCCTCCCCCTCGTCGGGACGCGGTAAAATTATCGAACGTTGACCGGTCCGCGGATATAAAAAGGTTCGGGAGCACTGCTGTAAAGCACAAGTGAGAGCTTCTGGATTCGAAGAATTGCAAGCTCTTAATATCACCATAGGTCTTGCGATCCCTGAGAATTAAGCTGTGGAGCCCAATATTCCACCAACACAGAGTGGAACCACGCGCAGGATCTCGTTCTCCAACAGAAGCAGAGATGGACCCGTTCGAAGAATACGGGATCATCCACGAAGGGTATTTCGATTTGTCGGATGACGACGTGATGAGGAAAAACTGGAATTGATTCTGCGACGATCACCGTCTCACCGGCGAGACGTGGCCGATGCCACCGTACCAATATAAACAACTAACGTCCCCTCCCCCTCGTCGGGACGCGGTAAAATTATCGAACGTTGACCGGTCCGCGGATATAAAAAGGTTCGGGAGCACTGCTGTAAAGCACAAGTGAGAGCTTCTGGATTCGAAGAATTGCAAGCTCTTAATATCACCATAGGTCTTGCGATGCCTGAGAATTAAGCTGTGGAGCCCAATATTGCACCAACACAGAGTGGAACCACACGCAGGATCTCGTTCTGCAACCGTAGCAGAGATGGACCCGTTCGAAGCATACGCGACCATCCACAAAGGGTCATTTCGATTCGTCGGAGAACGACGTGATAAAGAAAAATTGGAATTTATTCTACGAGGCTCTCCGTCTCACTGGTGTGACAGGGCCGAAGCCTCCGAAAAAATATAAACAATTATCGACCCCTCCTCAATGGGACGCGGTAAAATTATCAAACGTTGAACGGCCCGCGGCTATAATAAGGTTGGTGCGCACTGCTGTAAAGCACAAGTGAAAGCTTTTGGATTCGAAGAATTGCAAGCCCTTATTATCACCACTGGTCTAGCGAAACGTGGGAATTAAGCTGTACAACCCAATATTCCGCCAACACAGAGTGGAACCACGCGCAGGATCGCGTTCACCAACCGAAGCAGAGATGGACATGTTCGAAAAATACGGGACCATCCACAAAGGGTATTTCGATTTGTCGGAGGACGACGTGATGAAGAAAAATTGGACTTGATTCTGAGAGGATCACCGTCTCACCGACGAGACGTGGCCGATGCCACCGTACCAATATAAACAACTAACGTCCCCTCCCCCTCTGCGGGACGCGGTAAAATTATCAAACGTTGGCCGGTCCGCGGATGTAAAAAGGTACGGGAGCACTGCTGTAAAGCACAAGTGAAAGCTTTTGGATTCGAAGAATTGGGAAGCTCGTATTTCCAGCACAGGTATAGCGAAACCTGAGAATTAAGATGTGCAGCCCAATATTGCACCAACACAGAGTGGAACCACACGCAGGATCTCGTTCTCCAACCGAAGCAGAGATGGACGCGTTCGAAAAATACGCGACCATCCGCAAGGGTATTTCGATTCGTTGGAGAACGACGTGATAAAGAAAAATTGGAATTTATTCTGCGAGGCTCTCCATCTCACTGGTGAGACAGGGCCGAAGCCTCCGAAAAAATATAAACAATTATCGTCCCCCTCCTCAACGGGACGCGGCTATAATAAGGTTGGTGCGCACTGCTGTAAAGCACAAGTGAAAGCTTTTGGATTCGAAGAATTGCAAGCCCTTATTACCACCACTGGTCTAGCGAAACGTGGGAATTAAGCTGTACATCCCAATATTCCACCAACACAGAGTGGAACCACGCGCAGGATCTCGTTCTCCAACAGAAGCAGAGATGGACCCGTTCGAAGAATACGGGATCATCCACGAAGGGTATTTCGATTTGTCGGAGGACGACGTGATGAGGAAAAATTGGAATTGATTCTGCGAGGATCACCGTCTCACCGGCGAGACGTGGCCGATGCCACCGTACCAATATAAACAACTAACGTCCCCTCCCCCTCGTCGGGACGCGGGAAAATTATCGAACGTTGGCCGGTCCGCGGATGTAAAAAGGTTCGGGAGCACTGCTGTAAAGCACAAGTGAGAGCTTCTGGATTCGAAGAATTGCAAGCTCTTAATATCACCATAGGTCTTGCGATCCCTGAGAATTAAGCTGTGGAGCCCAATATTGCACCAACACAGAGTGGAACCACACGCAGGATCTCGTTCTGCAACCGTAGCAGAGATGGACCCGTTCGAAGCATACGCGACCATCCACAAAGGGTCATTTCGATTCGTCGGAGAACGACGTGATAAAGAAAAATTGGAATTTATTCTGCGAGGCTCTCCGTCTCACTGGTGACACAGGGCCGAAGCCTCCGAAAAATATAAACAATTATCGTTTCCCTCCTCAACGGGACGTGGTAAAATTATCAAACGTTGAACGGTCCGCGGCTATAATAAGGTTGGTGCGCACTGCTGTAAAGCACAAGTGAAAGCTTTTGGATTCGAAGAATTGCAAGCCCTTATTACCACCACTGGTCTAGCGAAACGTGGGAATTAAGCTGTACATCCCAATATTCCACCAACACAGAGTGGAACCACGCGCAGGATCTCGTTCTCCAACAGAAGCAGAGATGGACCCGTTCGAAGAATACGGGATCATCCACGAAGGGTATTTCGATTTGTCGGATGACGACGTGATGAGGAAAAATTGGAATTGATTCTGCGAGGATCACCGTCTCACCGGCAAGACGTGGCCGATGCCACCGTACCAATATAAACAACTAACGTCCCCTCCCCCTCGTCGGGACGCGGTAAAATTATCGAACGTTGACCGGTCCGCGGATATAAAAAGGTTCGGGAGCACTGCTGTAAAGCACAAGTGAGAGCTTCTGGATTCGAAGAATTGCAAGCTCTTAATATCACCATAGGTCTTGCGATCCCTGAGAATTAAGCTGTGGAGCCCAATATTCCGCTAACACAGAGTGGAACCACGCGCAGGATCTCGTTCTGCAACCGCAGCAGAGATGGACCCGTTCGAAGCATACGCGACCATCCACAAAGGGTCATTTCGATTCGTCGGAGAACGACGTGATAAAGAAAAATTGGAATTTATTCTGCGAGGCTCTCAGTCTCACTGGTGAGACAGGGCCGAAGCCTCCGCAAAAATATATACAATTATCGTCCCCCTCCTCAACGGGACGCGGTAAAATTATCAAACGTTGAACGGCCCGCGGCTATAATAAGGTTGGTTCGCACTGCTGTAAAGCACAAGTGAAAGCTTTTGGATTCGAAGAATTGCAAGCCCTTATTATCGCCACTGGTCTAGCGAAACGTGGGAATTAAGCTGTACAACCCAATATTCCACCAACACAGAGTGGAACCACGCGCAGGATCTCGTTCTCCAACAGAAGCAGAGATGGACCCTTTCGAAGAATACGGGATCATCCACAAAGGGTATTTCCTATTTGTCGGAGGACGACGTGATGAAGAAAAATTGGAATTTATTCTGCGAGGCTCTCCGTCTCACTGGTGAGACAGGGCCGAAGCATCCGAAAAAATATATACAATAATCGTCCCCCTCCTCAACGGGACGCAGTAAAATTATCAAACGTTGAACGGCCCACGGCTATAATAAGGTTGGTTCGCACTGCTGTAAAGCACAAGTGAAAGCTTTTGGATTCGAAGCATTGCAAGCCCTTATTATCTCCACTGGTCTAGCGAAACGTGGGAATTAAGCTGTACAACCCAATATTCCACCAACACAGAGTGGAACCACGCCCAGGATCTCGTTCTCCAACCGAAGCAGAGATGGACGCGTTCGAAAAATACGCGACCATCCGCAAAGGGTATTTCGATTCGTTGGAGAACGACGTGATGAAGAAACATTGGAATTTGTTCTGCGAGGCTCACCGGCGAGTCGGGACCGAAGCCACCGCAACAATATAAGCAATTAACGTCCCCCCCCTTCATCGGGGCGAGGTAAAATTATCTAACGTTGGCCGGTTCGCGACTATAAAAAATTTGGGGAGCACTGCTGTAAATCACAAGTGAAAGCTTTTCGATTCGACGAATTGCAAGCTCATATTATCACCACTGGTCTAGCGAAACGTGGGAATTAAGTTGTACAACCCAATATTGCACCAACACAGAGTGGAACCACGCGCAGGATCTCGTTCTCCAACAGAAGCAGAGATGGACCCGTTCGAAGAATACGGGATCATCCACAAAGGCTATTTCCTATTTGTCGGAGGACGACGTGATGAAGAAAAATTGGAATTTATTCTGCGAGGCTCTCCGTCTCACTAGTGAGCCAGGGCCGAAGCCTCCGAAAAAATATCTACAATTATCGTCCCCCTCCTCAACGGGACGCGGAAAAATTATCAAACGTTGAACGGCCCGCGGCTATAAAAAGGTTGGTGCGCACTGCTGTAAAGCACAAGTGAAAGCTGTTGGATTTGAAGAATTGCAAGCTCTCATTATCACCACTGACCTAGCCAAACGTGAGAATTAAGCTGTACAACCCAATATTCCACCAACACAGAGTGGAACCACGCGCAGGATCTCGTTCTCCAACAGAAGCAGAGATGGACCCGTTCGAAGAATACGGGATCATCCACAAAGGGTATTTCCTATTTGTCGGAGGACGACGTGATGAAGAAAAATTGGAATTTATTCTGCGAGGCTCTCCGTCTCACTGGTGAGACAGGGCCGATGCCACCGTACCAATATAAACAACTAACGTCCCCTCCCCCTCGTCGGGACGCGGTAAAATTATCGAACGTTGACCGGGCCGCGGATATAAAAAGGTTCGGGAGCACTGCTGTAAAGCACAAGTGAGAGCTTCTGGATTCGATGAACTGCAAGCTCTTAATATCACCATAGGTCTTGCGATCCCTGAGAATTAAGCTGTGGAGCCCAATATTGCACCAACACAGAGTGGAACCACACGCAGGATCTCGTTCTGCAACCGTAGCAGAGATGGACCCGTTCGAAGCATACGCGACCATCCACAAAGGGTCATTTCGATTCGTCGGAGAACGACGTGATAAAGAAAAATTGGAATTTATTCTGCGAGGCTCTCCGTCTCACTGGTGAGACAGGGCCGAAGCCTCCGAAAAAATATAAACAATTATCGTCCCCCTCCTCAACGGGACGTGGTAAAATTATCAAACGTTGAACGGCCCGCGGCTATAAAAAGGTTGGTGCGCACTGCCGTAAAGCACAAGTGAAAGCTTTTGGATTTGAAGAATTGCAAGCTCTCATTATCACCACTGACCTAGCCAAACGTGAGAATTGAGCTGTACAACCCAATATTCCACCAACACAGAGTGGAACCACAAGCAGGATCTCGTTCACCAACCGAAGCAGAGATGGATATGTTCGAAGAATACGCGACCATCCACGAAGGGTATTTCGATTTGTCGGAGGACGACGTGATGAGGAAAAATTGGAATTGATTCTGCGAGGATCGCCGTCTCTCCGGCGAGACGTGGCCGATGCCACCGTACCAATATAAACAACTAACGTCCCCTCCCCCTCGTCGGGACGCGGTAAAATTATCGAACGTTAACCGGTCCGCGGATGTAAAAAGGTTCGGGAGCACTGCTGTAAAGCACAAGTGAGAGCTTCTGGATTCGGAGAATTGCAAGCTCTTAATATCACCATAGGTCTTGCGATCCCTGAGAATTAAGCTGTGGAGCCCAATATTGCACCAACACAGAGTGGAACCACACGCAGGATCTCGTTCTGCAACCGCAGCAGAGATGGACCCGTTCGAAGAATACGCGACCATCCACATAGGGTATTTCGATTTGTCGGAGAACGACGTGATGAAGAAAAATTGGAATTTATTCTGCGAGGCTCTCCGTCTCACTGGTGAGACAGGGCCGAAGCCTCCGAAAAAATATAAACAATTATCGACCCCTCCTCAACGGGACGCGGTAAAATTATCAAACGTTGAACGGCCCGCGGCTATAATAAGGTTGGTGCGCACTGCTGTAAAGCACAAGTGAAAGCTTTTGGATTCGAAGAATTGCAAGCCCTTACTATCACCACTGGTCTAGCGAAACGTGGGAATTAAGCTGTACAACCCAATATTCCGTCAACACAGAGTGGAACCACGCGCAGGATCGCGTTCACCAACCGAAGCAGAGATGGACATGTTCGAAGAATACGGGACCATCCACAAAGGGTATTTCGATTTGTCGGAGGACGACGTGATGAAGAAAAATTGGACTTGATTCTGAGAGGATCACCGTCTCACCGACGAGACGTGGCCGATGCCACCGTACCAATATAAACAACTAACGTCCCCTCCCCCTCGTCGGGACGCGGTAAAATTATCGAACGTTGACCGGTCCGCGGATATAAAAAGGTTCGGGAGCACTGCTGTAAAGCACAAGTGAGAGCTTCTGGATTCGAAGAATTGCAAGCTCTTAATATCACCATAGGTCTTGCGATGCCTGAGAATTAAGCTGTGGAGCCCAATATTGCACCAACACAGAGTGGAACCACACGCAGGATCTCGTTCTGCAACCGTAGCAGAGATGGACCCGTTCGAAGCATACGCGACCATCCACAAAGGGTCATTTCGATTCGTCGGAGAACGACGTGATAAAGAAAAATTGGAATTTATTCTGCGAGGCTCTCCGTCTCACTGGTGAGACAGGGCCGAAGCCTCCGAAAAAATATAAACAATTATCGACCCCTCCTCAATGGGACGCGGTAAAATTATCAAACGTTGAACGGCCCGCGGCTATAATAAGGTTGGTGCGCACTGCTGTAAAGCACAAGTGAAAGCTTTTGGATTCGAAGAATTGCAAGCCCTTATTATCACCACTGGTCTAGCGAAACGTGGGAATTAAGCTGTACAACCCAATATTCCGCCAACACAGAGTGGAACCACGCGCAGGATCGCGTTCACCAACCGAAGCAGAGATGGACATGTTCGAAAAATACGGGACCATCCACAAAGGGTATTTCGATTTGTCGGAGGACGACGTGATGAAGAAAAATTGGACTTGATTCTGAGAGGATCACCGTCTCACCGACGAGACATGGCCGATGCCACCGTACCAATATAAACAACTAACGTCCCCTCCCCCTCGTCGGGACGCGGTAAAATTATCGAACGTTGACCGGTCCGCGGATGTAAAAAGGTACGGGAGCACTGCTGTAAAGCACAAGTGAAAGCTTTTGGATTCGAAGAATTGGGAAGCTCGTATTTCCAGCACAGGTATAGCGAAACCTGAGAATTAAGATGTGCAGCCCAATATTGCACCAACACAGAGTTGCACCACGCGGAGGATCTCGTTCTCCAACCGAAGCAGAGATGGACGCGTTCGAAAAATACGCGACCATCCGCAAGGGTATTTCGATTCGTTGGAGAACGACGTGATAAAGAAAAATTGGAATTTATTCTGCGAGGCTCTCCATCTCACTGGTGAGACAGGGCCGAAGCCTCCGAAAAAATATAAACAATTATCGTCCCCCTCCTCAACGGGACGCGGCTATAATAAGGTTGGTGCGCACTGCTGTAAAGCACAAGTGAAAGCTTTTGGATTCGAAGAATTGCAAGCCCTTATTACCACCACTGGTCTAGCGAAACGTGGGAATTAAGCTGTACATCCCAATATTCCACCAACACAGAGTGGAACCACGCGCAGGATCTCGTTCTGCAACCGTAGCAGAGATGGACCCGTTCGAAGCATACGCGACCATCCACAAAGGGTCATTTCGATTCGTCGGAGAACGACGTGATAAAGAAAAATTGGAATTTATTCTGCGGGGCTCTCCGTCTCACTGGTGACACAGGGCCGAAGCCTCCGAAAAATGTAAACAATTATCGTCCCCCTCCTCAACGGGACGCGGTAAAATTATCAAACGTTGAACGGTCCGCGGCTATAATAAGGTTGGTTCCCACTGCTGTAAAGCACAAGTGAAAGCTTTTGGATTCGAAGAATTGCAAGCCCTTATTATCGCCACTGGTCTAGCGAAACGTGGGAATTAAGCTGTACAACCCAATATTCCACCAACACAGAGTGGAACCACGCGCAGGATCGCGTTCACCAACCGAAGCAGAGATGGACATGTTTGAAGAATACGGGACCATCCACAAAGGGTATTTCGATTTGTCGGAGGACGACGTGATGAAGAAAAATTGGACTTGATTCTGAGAGGATCACCGTCCGCAGGATCTCGTTCTGCAACCGTAGCAGAGATGGACCCGTTCGAAGCATACGCGACCATCCACAAAGGGTCATTTCGATTCGTCGGAGAACGACGTGATAAAGAAAAATTAGAATTTATTCTGCGAGGCTCTCCGTCTCACTGGTGAGACAGGGCCGAAGCCTCCGAAAAAATATAAACAATTATCGTCTCCCTCCTCAACGGGACGCGGTAAAATTATCAAACGTTTAACGGCCCGCGGCTATAATAAGGTTGGTTCGCACTGCTGTAAAGCACAAGTGAAAGCTTTTGGATTCGAAGAATTGCAAGCCCTTATTATCGCCACTGGTCTAGCGAAACGTGGGAATTAAGCTGTACAACCCAATATTCCACCAACACAGAGTGGAACCACGCGCAGGATCTCGTTCTCCAACAGAAGCAGAGATGGACCCGTTCGAAGAATACGGGATCATCCACAAAGGGTATTTCCTATTTGTCGGAGGACGACGTGATGAAGAAAAATTGGAATTTATTCTGCGAGGCTCTCCGTCTCACTGGTGAGACAGCGCCGAAGCATCCGAAAAAATATATACAATAATCGTCCCCCTCCTCAACGGGACGCGGTAAAATTATCAAACGTTGAACGGCCCGCGGCTATAATAAGGTTGGTGCGCACTGCTGTAAAGCACAAGTGAAAGCTTTTGGATTTGAAGAATTGCAAGCTCTCATTATCACCACTGACCTAGCTAAACGTGAGAATTAAGCTGTACAACCCAATATTCCACCAACACAGAGTGGAACCACAAGCAGGATCTCGTTCACCAACCGAAGCTGAGATGGACATGTTCGAAGAATACGCGACCATCCACGAAGGGTATTTCGATTTGTCGGAGGACGACGTGATGAGGAAAAATTGGAATTGATTCTGCGAGGATCACCGTCTCACCGGCGAGACGTGGCCGATGCCACCGTACCAATATAAACAACTAACGTCCCCTCCCCCTCGTCGGGACGCGGTAAAATTATCGAACGTTGACCGGTCCGCGGATATAAAAAGGTTCGGGAGCACTGCTGTAAAGCACAAGTGAGAGCTTCTGGATTCGAAGAATTGCAAGCTCTTAATATCACCATAGGTCTTGCGATCCCTGAGAATTAAGCTGTGGAGCCCAATATTCCACCAACACAGAGTGGAACCACGCGCAGGATCTCGTTCTCCAACAGAAGCAGAGATGGACCCGTTCGAAGAATACGGGATCATCCACGAAGGGTATTTCGATTTGTCGGATGACGACGTGATGAGGAAAAACTGGAATTGATTCTGCGACGATCACCGTCTCACCGGCGAGACGTGGCCGATGCCACCGTACCAATATAAACAACTAACGTCCCCTCCCCCTCGTCGGGACGCGGTAAAATTATCGAACGTTGACCGGTCCGCGGATATAAAAAGGTTCGGGAGCACTGCTGTAAAGCACAAGTGAGAGCTTCTGGATTCGAAGAATTGCAAGCTCTTAATATCACCATAGGTCTTGCGATGCCTGAGAATTAAGCTGTGGAGCCCAATATTGCACCAACACAGAGTGGAACCACACGCAGGATCTCGTTCTGCAACCGTAGCAGAGATGGACCCGTTCGAAGCATACGCGACCATCCACAAAGGGTCATTTCGATTCGTCGGAGAACGACGTGATAAAGAAAAATTGGAATTTATTCTACGAGGCTCTCCGTCTCACTGGTGTGACAGGGCCGAAGCCTCCGAAAAAATATAAACAATTATCGACCCCTCCTCAATGGGACGCGGTAAAATTATCAAACGTTGAACGGCCCGCGGCTATAATAAGGTTGGTGCGCACTGCTGTAAAGCACAAGTGAAAGCTTTTGGATTCGAAGAATTGCAAGCCCTTATTATCACCACTGGTCTAGCGAAACGTGGGAATTAAGCTGTACAACCCAATATTCCGCCAACACAGAGTGGAACCACGCGCAGGATCGCGTTCACCAACCGAAGCAGAGATGGACATGTTCGAAAAATACGGGACCATCCACAAAGGGTATTTCGATTTGTCGGAGGACGACGTGATGAAGAAAAATTGGACTTGATTCTGAGAGGATCACCGTCTCACCGACGAGACGTGGCCGATGCCACCGTACCAATATAAACAACTAACGTCCCCTCCCCCTCTGCGGGACGCGGTAAAATTATCAAACGTTGGCCGGTCCGCGGATGTAAAAAGGTACGGGAGCACTGCTGTAAAGCACAAGTGAAAGCTTTTGGATTCGAAGAATTGGGAAGCTCGTATTTCCAGCACAGGTATAGCGAAACCTGAGAATTAAGATGTGCAGCCCAATATTGCACCAACACAGAGTGGAACCACACGCAGGATCTCGTTCTCCAACCGAAGCAGAGATGGACGCGTTCGAAAAATACGCGACCATCCGCAAGGGTATTTCGATTCGTTGGAGAACGACGTGATAAAGAAAAATTGGAATTTATTCTGCGAGGCTCTCCATCTCACTGGTGAGACAGGGCCGAAGCCTCCGAAAAAATATAAACAATTATCGTCCCCCTCCTCAACGGGACGCGGCTATAATAAGGTTGGTGCGCACTGCTGTAAAGCACAAGTGAAAGCTTTTGGATTCGAAGAATTGCAAGCCCTTATTACCACCACTGGTCTAGCGAAACGTGGGAATTAAGCTGTACATCCCAATATTCCACCAACACAGAGTGGAACCACGCGCAGGATCTCGTTCTCCAACAGAAGCAGAGATGGACCCGTTCGAAGAATACGGGATCATCCACGAAGGGTATTTCGATTTGTCGGAGGACGACGTGATGAGGAAAAATTGGAATTGATTCTGCGAGGATCACCGTCTCACCGGCGAGACGTGGCCGATGCCACCGTACCAATATAAACAACTAACGTCCCCTCCCCCTCGTCGGGACGCGGGAAAATTATCGAACGTTGGCCGGTCCGCGGATGTAAAAAGGTTCGGGAGCACTGCTGTAAAGCACAAGTGAGAGCTTCTGGATTCGAAGAATTGCAAGCTCTTAATATCACCATAGGTCTTGCGATCCCTGAGAATTAAGCTGTGGAGCCCAATATTGCACCAACACAGAGTGGAACCACACGCAGGATCTCGTTCTGCAACCGTAGCAGAGATGGACCCGTTCGAAGCATACGCGACCATCCACAAAGGGTCATTTCGATTCGTCGGAGAACGACGTGATAAAGAAAAATTGGAATTTATTCTGCGAGGCTCTCCGTCTCACTGGTGACACAGGGCCGAAGCCTCCGAAAAATATAAACAATTATCGTTTCCCTCCTCAACGGGACGTGGTAAAATTATCAAACGTTGAACGGTCCGCGGCTATAATAAGGTTGGTGCGCACTGCTGTAAAGCACAAGTGAAAGCTTTTGGATTCGAAGAATTGCAAGCCCTTATTACCACCACTGGTCTAGCGAAACGTGGGAATTAAGCTGTACATCCCAATATTCCACCAACACAGAGTGGAACCACGCGCAGGATCTCGTTCTCCAACAGAAGCAGAGATGGACCCGTTCGAAGAATACGGGATCATCCACGAAGGGTATTTCGATTTGTCGGATGACGACGTGATGAGGAAAAATTGGAATTGATTCTGCGAGGATCACCGTCTCACCGGCAAGACGTGGCCGATGCCACCGTACCAATATAAACAACTAACGTCCCCTCCCCCTCGTCGGGACGCGGTAAAATTATCGAACGTTGACCGGTCCGCGGATATAAAAAGGTTCGGGAGCACTGCTGTAAAGCACAAGTGAGAGCTTCTGGATTCGAAGAATTGCAAGCTCTTAATATCACCATAGGTCTTGCGATCCCTGAGAATTAAGCTGTGGAGCCCAATATTCCGCTAACACAGAGTGGAACCACGCGCAGGATCTCGTTCTGCAACCGCAGCAGAGATGGACCCGTTCGAAGCATACGCGACCATCCACAAAGGGTCATTTCGATTCGTCGGAGAACGACGTGATAAAGAAAAATTGGAATTTATTCTGCGAGGCTCTCAGTCTCACTGGTGAGACAGGGCCGAAGCCTCCGCAAAAATATATACAATTATCGTCCCCCTCCTCAACGGGACGCGGTAAAATTATCAAACGTTGAACGGCCCGCGGCTATAATAAGGTTGGTTCGCACTGCTGTAAAGCACAAGTGAAAGCTTTTGGATTCGAAGAATTGCAAGCCCTTATTATCGCCACTGGTCTAGCGAAACGTGGGAATTAAGCTGTACAACCCAATATTCCACCAACACAGAGTGGAACCACGCGCAGGATCTCGTTCTCCAACAGAAGCAGAGATGGACCCTTTCGAAGAATACGGGATCATCCACAAAGGGTATTTCCTATTTGTCGGAGGACGACGTGATGAAGAAAAATTGGAATTTATTCTGCGAGGCTCTCCGTCTCACTGGTGAGACAGGGCCGAAGCATCCGAAAAAATATATACAATAATCGTCCCCCTCCTCAACGGGACGCAGTAAAATTATCAAACGTTGAACGGCCCACGGCTATAATAAGGTTGGTTCGCACTGCTGTAAAGCACAAGTGAAAGCTTTTGGATTCGAAGCATTGCAAGCCCTTATTATCTCCACTGGTCTAGCGAAACGTGGGAATTAAGCTGTACAACCCAATATTCCACCAACACAGAGTGGAACCACGCCCAGGATCTCGTTCTCCAACCGAAGCAGAGATGGACGCGTTCGAAAAATACGCGACCATCCGCAAAGGGTATTTCGATTCGTTGGAGAACGACGTGATGAAGAAACATTGGAATTTGTTCTGCGAGGCTCACCGGCGAGTCGGGACCGAAGCCACCGCAACAATATAAGCAATTAACGTCCCCCCCCTTCATCGGGGCGAGGTAAAATTATCTAACGTTGGCCGGTTCGCGACTATAAAAAATTTGGGGAGCACTGCTGTAAATCACAAGTGAAAGCTTTTCGATTCGACGAATTGCAAGCTCATATTATCACCACTGGTCTAGCGAAACGTGGGAATTAAGTTGTACAACCCAATATTGCACCAACACAGAGTGGAACCACGCGCAGGATCTCGTTCTCCAACAGAAGCAGAGATGGACCCGTTCGAAGAATACGGGATCATCCACAAAGGCTATTTCCTATTTGTCGGAGGACGACGTGATGAAGAAAAATTGGAATTTATTCTGCGAGGCTCTCCGTCTCACTAGTGAGCCAGGGCCGAAGCCTCCGAAAAAATATCTACAATTATCGTCCCCCTCCTCAACGGGACGCGGAAAAATTATCAAACGTTGAACGGCCCGCGGCTATAAAAAGGTTGGTGCGCACTGCTGTAAAGCACAAGTGAAAGCTGTTGGATTTGAAGAATTGCAAGCTCTCATTATCACCACTGACCTAGCCAAACGTGAGAATTAAGCTGTACAACCCAATATTCCACCAACACAGAGTGGAACCACGCGCAGGATCTCGTTCTCCAACAGAAGCAGAGATGGACCCGTTCGAAGAATACGGGATCATCCACAAAGGGTATTTCCTATTTGTCGGAGGACGACGTGATGAAGAAAAATTGGAATTTATTCTGCGAGGCTCTCCGTCTCACTGGTGAGACAGGGCCGATGCCACCGTACCAATATAAACAACTAACGTCCCCTCCCCCTCGTCGGGACGCGGTAAAATTATCGAACGTTGACCGGGCCGCGGATATAAAAAGGTTCGG
Source organism: Lasioglossum baleicum (assembly GCF_051020765.1). Taxonomy (NCBI): domain Eukaryota; kingdom Metazoa; phylum Arthropoda; class Insecta; order Hymenoptera; family Halictidae; genus Lasioglossum; species Lasioglossum baleicum. The sequence goes on from NW_027469085.1 coordinate 1,707,203, forward strand.
GAGCACTGCTGTAAAGCACAAGTGAGAGCTTCTGGATTCGATGAACTGCAAGCTCTTAATATCACCATAGGTCTTGCGATCCCTGAGAATTAAGCTGTGGAGCCCAATATTGCACCAACACAGAGTGGAACCACACGCAGGATCTCGTTCTGCAACCGTAGCAGAGATGGACCCGTTCGAAGCATACGCGACCATCCACAAAGGGTCATTTCGATTCGTCGGAGAACGACGTGATAAAGAAAAATTGGAATTTATTCTGCGAGGCTCTCCGTCTCACTGGTGAGACAGGGCCGAAGCCTCCGAAAAAATATAAACAATTATCGTCCCCCTCCTCAACGGGACGTGGTAAAATTATCAAACGTTGAACGGCCCGCGGCTATAAAAAGGTTGGTGCGCACTGCCGTAAAGCACAAGTGAAAGCTTTTGGATTTGAAGAATTGCAAGCTCTCATTATCACCACTGACCTAGCCAAACGTGAGAATTGAGCTGTACAACCCAATATTCCACCAACACAGAGTGGAACCACAAGCAGGATCTCGTTCACCAACCGAAGCAGAGATGGATATGTTCGAAGAATACGCGACCATCCACGAAGGGTATTTCGATTTGTCGGAGGACGACGTGATGAGGAAAAATTGGAATTGATTCTGCGAGGATCGCCGTCTCTCCGGCGAGACGTGGCCGATGCCACCGTACCAATATAAACAACTAACGTCCCCTCCCCCTCGTCGGGACGCGGTAAAATTATCGAACGTTAACCGGTCCGCGGATGTAAAAAGGTTCGGGAGCACTGCTGTAAAGCACAAGTGAGAGCTTCTGGATTCGGAGAATTGCAAGCTCTTAATATCACCATAGGTCTTGCGATCCCTGAGAATTAAGCTGTGGAGCCCAATATTGCACCAACACAGAGTGGAACCACACGCAGGATCTCGTTCTGCAACCGCAGCAGAGATGGACCCGTTCGAAGAATACGCGACCATCCACATAGGGTATTTCGATTTGTCGGAGAACGACGTGATGAAGAAAAATTGGAATTTATTCTGCGAGGCTCTCCGTCTCACTGGTGAGACAGGGCCGAAGCCTCCGAAAAAATATAAACAATTATCGACCCCTCCTCAACGGGACGCGGTAAAATTATCAAACGTTGAACGGCCCGCGGCTATAATAAGGTTGGTGCGCACTGCTGTAAAGCACAAGTGAAAGCTTTTGGATTCGAAGAATTGCAAGCCCTTACTATCACCACTGGTCTAGCGAAACGTGGGAATTAAGCTGTACAACCCAATATTCCGTCAACACAGAGTGGAACCACGCGCAGGATCGCGTTCACCAACCGAAGCAGAGATGGACATGTTCGAAGAATACGGGACCATCCACAAAGGGTATTTCGATTTGTCGGAGGACGACGTGATGAAGAAAAATTGGACTTGATTCTGAGAGGATCACCGTCTCACCGACGAGACGTGGCCGATGCCACCGTACCAATATAAACAACTATCGTCCCCTCCCCCTCTGCGGGACGCGGTAAAATTATCAAACGTTGGCCGGTCCGCGGATGTAAAAAGGTACGGGAGCACTGCTGTAAAGCACAAGTGAAAGCTTTTGGATTCGAAGAATTGGGAAGCTCGTATTTCCAGCACAGGTATAGCGAAACCTGAGAATTAAGCTGTGCAGCCCAATATTGCACCAACACAGAGTTGCACCACGCGGAGGATCTCGTTCTCCAACCGAAGCAGAGATGGACGCGTTCGAAAAATACGCGACCATCCGCAAGGGTATTTCGATTCCTCGGAGAACGACGTGATGAAGAAACATTGGAATTTATTCTGGGAGGCTCTCCATCTCACTGGTGAGACAGGGCCGAAGCCTCCGAAAAAATATAAACAATTACCGTCCCCCTCCTCAACGGGACGCGGCTATAATAAGGTTGGTGCGCACTGCTGTAAAGCACAAGTGAAAGCTTTTGGGTTCGAAGAATTGCAAGCCCTTATTACCACCACTGGTCTAGCGAAACGTGGGAATTAAGCTGTACATCCCAATATTCCACCAACACAGAGTGGAACCACGCGCAGGATCTCGTTCTCCAACAGAAGCAGAGATGGACCCGTTCGAAGAATACGGGATCATCCACGAAGGGTATTTCGATTTGTCGGATGACGACGTGATGAGGAAAAATTGGAATTGATTCTGCGAGGATCACCGTCTCACCGGCGAGACGTGGTCGATGCCACCGTACCAATATAAACAACTAAAGTCCCCTCCCCCTCGTCGGGACGCGGTAAAATTATCGAACGTTGACCGGTCCGCGGATATAAAAAGGTTCGGGAGCACTGCTGTATAGCACAAGTGAGAGCTTCTGGATTCGAAGAATTGCAAACTCTTAATATCACCATAGGTCTTGCGATCCCTGAGAATTAAGCTGTGGAGCCCAATATTGCACCAACACAGAGTGGAACCACACGCAGGATCTCGTTCTGCAACCGCAGCAGAGATGGACCCGTTCGAAGAATACGCGACCATCCACAAAGGGTATTTCGATTTGTCGGAGAACGACGTGATGAAGAAAAATTGGAATTTATTCTGCGAAGCTCTCCGTCTCACTGGTGAGACAGGGCCAAAGCCTCCGAAAAAATATATACAATTATCGTCCCCCTCCTCAACGGGACGCGGTAAAATTATCAAACGTTGAACGGCCCGCGGCTATAATAAGGTTGGTTCGCACTGCTGTAAAGCACAAGTGAAAGCTTTTGGATTCGAAGAATTGCAAGCCCTTATTATCACCACTGGTCTAGCGAAACGTGGGAATTAAGCTGTACAACCCAATATTCCACCAACACAGAGTGGAACCACGCCCAGGATCTCGTTCTCCAACAGAAGCAGAGATGGACCCGTTCGAAGAATACGCGACCATCCACAAAGGGTATTTCGATTTGTCGGAGAACGACGTGATGAAGAAAAATTGGAATTTATTCTGCGAGGCTCTCCGTCTCACTGGTGAGACAGGGCCGATGCCACCGTACCAATATAAACAACTAACGTCCCCTCCCCCTCGTCGGGACGCGGTAAAATTATCGAACGTTGACCGGGCCGCGGATATAAAAAGGTTCGGGAGCACTGCTGTAAAGCACAAGTGAGAGCTTCTGGATTCGAAGAACTGCAAGCTCTTAATATCACCATAGGTCTTGCGATCCCTGAGAATTATGCTGTGGAGCCCAATATTGCACCAACACAGAGTGGAACCACACGCAGGATCTCGTTCTGCAACCGTAGCAGAGATGGACCCGTTCGAAGCATACGCGACGATCCACAAAGGGTCATTTCGATTCGTCGGAGAACGACGTGATAAAGAAAAATTGGAATTTATTCTGCGAGGCTCTCCGTCTCACTGGTGACACAGGGCCGAAGCCTCCGAAAAATATAAACAATTATCGTCCCCCTCCTCAACGGGACGCGGTAAAATTATCAAACGTTGAACGGCCCGCGGCTATAATAAGGTTGGTTCGCACTGCTGTAAAGCACAAGTGAAAGCTTTTGGATTCGAAGAATTGCAAGCCCTTATTATCGCCACTGGTCTAGCGAAACGTGGGAATTAAGCTGTACAACCCAATATTCCACCAACACAGAGTGGAACCACGCGCAGGATCTCGTTCTCCAACAGAAGCAGAGATGGACCCTTTCGAAGAATACGGGATCATCCACAAAGGGTATTTCCTATTTGTCGGAGGACGACGTGATGAAGAAAAATTGGAATTTATTCTGCGAGGCTCTCCGTCTCACTGATGAGACAGGGCCGAAGCATCCGAAAAAATATATACAATAATCGTCCCCCTCCTCAACGGGACGCGGTAAAATTATCAAACGTTGAACGGCCCACGGCTATAATAAGGTTGGTTCGCACTGCTGTAAAGCACAAGTGAAAGCTTTTGGATTCGAAGCATTGCAAGCCCTTATTATCTCCACTGGTCTAGCGAAACGTGGGAATTAAGCTGTACAACCCAATATTCCACCAACACAGAGTGGAACCACGCCCAGGATCTCGTTCTCCAACCGAAGCAGAGATGGACGCGTTCGAAAAATACGCGACCATCCGCAAAGGGTATTTCGATTCGTTGGAGAACGACGTGATGAAGAAACATTGGAATTTGTTCTGCGAGGCTCACCGGCGAGTCGGGACCGAAGCCACCGCAACAATATAAGCAATTAACGTCCCCCCCCTTCATCGGGGCGAGGTAAAATTATCTAACGTTGGCCGGTTCGCGACTATAAAAAATTTGGGGAGCACTGCTGTAAATCACAAGTGAAAGCTTTTCGATTCGACGAATTGCAAGCTCATATTATCACCACTGGTCTAGCGAAACGTGGGAATTAAGTTGTACAACCCAATATTGCACCAACACAGAGTGGAACCACGCGCAGGATCTCGTTCTCCAACAGAAGCAGAGATGGACCCGTTCGAAGAATACGGGATCATCCACAAAGGCTATTTCCTATTTGTCGGAGGACGACGTGATGAAGAAAAATTGGAATTTATTCTGCGAGGCTCTCCGTCTCACTAGTGAGCCAGGGCCGAAGCCTCCGAAAAAATATCTACAATTATCGTCCCCCTCCTCAACGGGACGCGGTAAAATTATCAAACGTTGAACGGCCCGCGGCTATAAAAAGGTTGGTGCGCACTGCTGTAAAGCACAAGTGAAAGCTGTTGGATTTGAAGAATTGCAAGCTCTCATTATCACCACTGACCTAGCCAAACGTGAGAATTAAGCTGTACAACCCAATATTCCACCAACACAGAGTGGAACCACGCGCAGGATCTCGTTCTCCAACAGAAGCAGAGATGGACCCGTTCGAAGAATACGGGATCATCCACAAAGGGTATTTCCTATTTGTCGGAGGACGACGTGATGAAGAAAAATTGGAATTTATTCTGCGAGGCTCTCCGTCTCACTGGTGAGACAGGGCCGATGCCACCGTACCAATATAAACAACTAACGTCCCCTCCCCCTCGTCGGGACGCGGTAAAATTATCGAACGTTGACCGGGCCGCGGATATAAAAAGGTTCGGGAGCACTGCTGTAAAGCACAAGTGAAAGCTTCTGGATTCGATGAACTGCAAGCTCTTAATATCACCATAGGTCTTGCGATCCCTGAGAATTAAGCTGTGGAGCCCAATATTGCACCAACACAGAGTGGAACCACACGCAGGATCTCGTTCTGCAACCGTAGCAGAGATGGACCCGTTCGAAGCATACGCGACCATCCACAAAGGGTCATTTCGATTCGTCGGAGAACGACGTGATAAAGAAAAATTGGAATTTATTCTGCGAGGCTCTCCGTCTCACTGGTGAGACAGGGCCGAAGCCTCCGAAAAAATATAAACAATTATCGTCCCCCTCCTCAACGGGACGTGGTAAAATTATCAAACGTTGAACGGCCCGCGGCTATAAAAAGGTTGGTGCGCACTGCCGTAAAGCACAAGTGAAAGCTTTTGGATTTGAAGAATTGCAAGCTCTCATTATCACCACTGACCTAGCCAAACGTGAGAATTGAGCTGTACAACCCAATATTCCACCAACACAGAGTGGAACCACAAGCAGGATCTCGTTCACCAACCGAAGCAGAGATGGATATGTTCGAAGAATACGCGACCATCCACGAAGGGTATTTCGATTTGTCGGAGGACGACGTGATGAGGAAAAATTGGAATTGATTCTGCGAGGATCGCCGTCTCTCCGGCGAGACGTGGCCGATGCCACCGTACCAATATAAACAACTAACGTCCCCTCCCCCTCGTCGGGACGCGGTAAAATTATCGAACGTTAACCGGTCCGCGGATGTAAAAAGGTTCGGGAGCACTGCTGTAAAGCACAAGTGAGAGCTTCTGGATTCGGAGAATTGCAAGCTCTTAATATCACCATAGGTCTTGCGATCCCTGAGAATTAAGCTGTGGAGCCCAATATTGCACCAACACAGAGTGGAACCACACGCAGGATCTCGTTCTGCAACCGCAGCAGAGATGGACCCGTTCGAAGAATACGCGACCATCCACATAGGGTATTTCGATTTGTCGGAGAACGACGTGATGAAGAAAAATTGGAATTTATTCTGCGAGGCTCTCCGTCTCACTGGTGAGACAGGGCCGAAGCCTCCGAAAAAATATAAACAATTATCGACCCCTCCTCAACGGGACGCGGTAAAATTATCAAACGTTGAACGGCCCGCGGCTATAATAAGGTTGGTGCGCACTGCTGTAAAGCACAAGTGAAAGCTTTTGGATTCGAAGAATTGCAAGCCCTTACTATCACCACTGGTCTAGCGAAACGTGGGAATTAAGCTGTACAACCCAATATTCCGCCAACACAGAGTGGAACCACGCGCAGGATCGCGTTCACCAACCGAAGCAGAGATGGACATGTTCGATGAATACGCGACCATCCACGAAGGGTATTTCGATTTGTCGGAGGACGACGTGATGAGGAAAAATTGGAATTGATTCTGCGAGGATCGCCGTCTCTCCGGCGAGACGTGGCCGATGCCACCGTACCAATATAAACAACTAACGTCCCCTCCCCCTCGTCGGGACGCGGTAAAATTATCGAACGTTGACCGGTCCGCTGATGTAAAAAGGTTCGGGAGCACTGCTGTAAAGCACAAGTGAAAGCTTTTGGATTCGAAGAATTGGGAAGCTCGTATTTCCAGCACAGGTATAGCGAAACCTGAGAATTAAGATGTGCAGCCCAATATTGCACCAACACAGAGTGGAACCACACGCAGGATCTCGTTCTCCAACCGAAGCAGAGATGGACGCGTTCGAAAAATACGCGACCATCCGCAAGGGTATTTCGATTCGTTGGAGAACGACGTGATAAAGAAAAATTGGAATTTATTCTGCGAGGCTCTCCATCTCACTGGTGAGACAGGGCCGAAGCCTCCGAAAAAATATAAACAATTATCGTCCCCCTCCTCAACGGGACGCGGCTATAATAAGGTTGGTGCGCACTGCTGTAAAGCACAAGTGAAAGCTTTTGGATTCGAAGAATTGCAAGCCCTTATTACCACCACTGGTCTAGCGAAACGTGGGAATTAAGCTGTACATCCCAATATTCCACCAACACAGAGTGGAACCACGCGCAGGATCTCGTTCTCCAACAGAAGCAGAGATGGACCCTTTCGAAGAATACGGGATCATCCACAAAGGGTATTTCCTATTTGTCGGAGGACGACGTGATGAAGAAAAATTGGAATTTATTCTGCGAGGCTCTCCGTCTCACTGGTGAGACAGGGCCGATGCCACCGTACCAATATAAACAACTAACGTCCCCTCCCCCTCGTCGGGACGCGGTAAAATTATCGAACGTTGACCGGGCCGCGGATATAAAAAGGTTCGGGAGCACTGCTGTAAAGCACAAGTGAGAGCTTCTGGATTCGAAGAACTGCAAGCTCTTAATATCACCATAGGTCTTGCGATCCCTGAGAATTAAGCTGTGGAGCCCAATATTGCACCAACACAGAGTGGAACCACACGCAGGATCTCGTTCTGCAACCGTAGCAGAGATGGACCCGTTCGAAGCATACGCGACGATCCACAAAGGGTCATTTCGATTCGTCGGAGAACGACGTGATAAAGAAAAATTGGAATTTATTCTGCGAGGCTCTCCGTCTCACTGGTGACACAGGGCCGAAGCCTCCGAAAAAATATCTACAATTATCGTCCCCCTCCTCAACGGGACGCGGTAAAATTATCAAACGTTGAACGGCCCGCGGCTATAAAAAGGTTGGTGCGCACTGCTGTAAAGCACAAGTGAAAGCTGTTGGATTTGAAGAATTGCAAGCTCTCATTATCACCACTGACCTAGCCAAACGTGAGAATTAAGCTGTACAACCCAATATTCCACCAACACAGAGTGGAACCACGCGCAGGATCTCGTTCTCCAACAGAAGCAGAGATGGACCCGTTCGAAGAATACGGGATCATCCACAAAGGGTATTTCCTATTTGTCGGAGGACGACGTGATGAAGAAAAATTGGAATTTATTCTGCGAGGCTCTCCGTCTCACTGGTGAGACAGGGCCGATGCCACCGTACCAATATAAACAACTAACGTCCCCTCCCCCTCGTCGGGACGCGGTAAAATTATCGAACGTTGACCGGGCCGCGGATATAAAAAGGTTCGGGAGCACTGCTGTAAAGCACAAGTGAGAGCTTCTGGATTCGATGAACTGCAAGCTCTTAATATCACCATAGGTCTTGCGATCCCTGAGAATTAAGCTGTGGAGCCCAATATTGCACCAACACAGAGTGGAACCACACGCAGGATCTCGTTCTGCAACCGTAGCAGAGATGGACCCGTTCGAAGCATACGCGACCATCCACAAAGGGTCATTTCGATTCGTCGGAGAACGACGTGATAAAGAAAAATTGGAATTTATTCTGCGAGGCTCTCCGTCTCACTGGTGAGACAGGGCCGAAGCCTCCGAAAAAATATAAACAATTATCGTCCCCCTCCTCAACGGGACGTGGTAAAATTATCAAACGTTGAACGGCCCGCGGCTATAAAAAGGTTGGTGCGCACTGCCGTAAAGCACAAGTGAAAGCTTTTGGATTTGAAGAATTGCAAGCTCTCATTATCACCACTGACCTAGCCAAACGTGAGAATTGAGCTGTACAACCCAATATTCCACCAACACAGAGTGGAACCACAAGCAGGATCTCGTTCACCAACCGAAGCAGAGATGGATATGTTCGAAGAATACGCGACCATCCACGAAGGGTATTTCGATTTGTCGGAGGACGACGTGATGAGGAAAAATTGGAATTGATTCTGCGAGGATCGCCGTCTCTCCGGCGAGACGTGGCCGATGCCACCGTACCAATATAAACAACTAACGTCCCCTCCCCCTCGTCGGGACGCGGTAAAATTATCGAACGTTAACCGGTCCGCGGATGTAAAAAGGTTCGGGAGCACTGCTGTAAAGCACAAGTGAGAGCTTCTGGATTCGGAGAATTGCAAGCTCTTAATATCACCATAGGTCTTGCGATCCCTGAGAATTAAGCTGTGGAGCCCAATATTGCACCAACACAGAGTGGAACCACACGCAGGATCTCGTTCTGCAACCGCAGCAGAGATGGACCCGTTCGAAGAATACGCGACCATCCACATAGGGTATTTCGATTTGTCGGAGAACGACGTGATGAAGAAAAATTGGAATTTATTCTGCGAGGCTCTCCGTCTCACTGGTGAGACAGGGCCGAAGCCTCCGAAAAAATATAAACAATTATCGACCCCTCCTCAACGGGACGCGGTAAAATTATCAAACGTTGAACGGCCCGCGGCTATAATAAGGTTGGTGCGCACTGCTGTAAAGCACAAGTGAAAGCTTTTGGATTCGAAGAATTGCAAGCCCTTACTATCACCACTGGTCTAGCGAAACGTGGGAATTAAGCTGTACAACCCAATATTCCGTCAACACAGAGTGGAACCACGCGCAGGATCGCGTTCACCAACCGAAGCAGAGATGGACATGTTCGAAGAATACGGGACCATCCACAAAGGGTATTTCGATTTGTCGGAGGACGACGTGATGAAGAAAAATTGGACTTGATTCTGAGAGGATCACCGTCTCACCGACGAGACGTGGCCGATGCCACCGTACCAATATAAACAACTATCGTCCCCTCCCCCTCTGCGGGACGCGGTAAAATTATCAAACGTTGGCCGGTCCGCGGATGTAAAAAGGTACGGGAGCACTGCTGTAAAGCACAAGTGAAATCTTTTGGATTCGAAGAATTGGGAAGCTCGTATTTCCAGCACAGGTATAGCGAAACCTGAGAATTAAGCTGTGCAGCCCAATATTGCACCAACACAGAGTTGCACCACGCGGAGGATCTCGTTCTCCAACCGAAGCAGAGATGGACGCGTTCGAAAAATACGCGACCATCCGCAAGGGTATTTCGATTCCTCGGAGAACGACGTGATGAAGAAACATTGGAATTTATTCTGGGAGGCTCTCCATCTCACTGGTGAGACAGGGCCGAAGCCTCCGAAAAAATATAAACAATTACCGTCCCCCTCCTCAACGGGACGCGGCTATAATAAGGTTGGTGCGCACTGCTGTAAAGCACAAGTGAAAGCTTTTGGATTCGAAGAATTGCAAGCCCTTATTACCACCACTGGTCTAGCGAAACGTGGGAATTAAGCTGTACATCCCAATATTCCACCAACACAGAGTGGAACCACGCGCAGGATCTCGTTCTCCAACAGAAGCAGAGATGGACCCGTTCGAAGAATACGGGATCATCCACGAAGGGTATTTCGATTTGTCGGATGACGACGTGATGAGGAAAAATTGGAATTGATTCTGCGAGGATCACCGTCTCACCGGCGAGACGTGGTCGATGCCACCGTACCAATATAAACAACTAACGTCCCCTCCCCCTCGTCGGGACGCGGTAAAATTATCGAACGTTGACCGGTCCGCGGATATAAAAAGGTTCGGGAGCACTGCTGTATAGCACAAGTGAAAGCTTTTGGATTCGAAGAATTGCAAGCCCTTATTATCGCCACTGGTCTAGCGAAACGTGGGAATTAAGCTGTACAACCCAATATTCCACCAACACAGAGTGGAACCACGCGCAGGATCTCGTTCTCCAACAGAAGCAGAGATGGACCCTTTCGAAGAATACGGGATCATCCACAAAGGGTATTTCCTATTTGTCGGAGGACGACGTGATGAAGAAAAATTGGAATTTATTCTGCGAGGCTCTCCGTCTCACTGATGAGACAGGGCCGAAGCATCCGAAAAAATATATACAATAATCGTCCCCCTCCTCAACGGGACGCGGTAAAATTATCAAACGTTGAACGGCCCACGGCTATAATAAGGTTGGTTCGCACTGCTGTAAAGCACAAGTGAAAGCTTTTGGATTCGAAGCATTGCAAGCCCTTATTATCTCCACTGGTCTAGCGAAACGTGGGAATTAAGCTGTACAACCCAATATTCCACCAACACAGAGTGGAACCACGCCAAGGATCTCGTTCTCCAACCGAAGCAGAGATGGACGCGTTCGAAAAATACGCGACCATCCGCAAAGGGTATTTCGATTCGTTGGAGAACGACGTGATGAAGAAACATTGGAATTTGTTCTGCGAGGCTCACCGGCGAGTCGGGACCGAAGCCACCGCAACAATATAAGCAATTAACGTCCCCCCCCTTCATCGGGGCGAGGTAAAATTATCTAACGTTGGCCGGTTCGCGACTATAAAAAATTTGGGGAGCACTGCTGTAAATCACAAGTGAAAGCTTTTCGATTCGACGAATTGCAAGCTCATATTATCACCACTGGTCTAGCGAAACGTGGGAATTAAGTTGTACAACCCAATATTGCACCAACACAGAGTGGAACCACGCGCAGGATCTCGTTCTCCAACAGAAGCAGAGATGGACCCGTTCGAAGAATACGGGATCATCCACAAAGGCTATTTCCTATTTGTCGGAGGACGACGTGATGAAGAAAAATTGGAATTTATTCTGCGAGGCTCTCCGTCTCACTAGTGAGCCAGGGCCGAAGCCTCCGAAAAAATATCTACAATTATCGTCCCCCTCCTCAACGGGACGCGGTAAAATTATCAAACGTTGAACGGCCCGCGGCTATAAAAAGGTTGGTGCGCACTGCTGTAAAGCACAAGTGAAAGCTGTTGGATTTGAAGAATTGCAAGCTCTCATTATCACCACTGACCTAGCCAAACGTGAGAATTAAGCTGTACAACCCAATATTCCACCAACACAGAGTGGAACCACGCGCAGGATCTCGTTATCCAACAGAAGCAGAGATGGACCCGTTCGAAGAATACGGGATCATCCACAAAGGGTATTTCCTATTTGTCGGAGGACGACGTGATGAGGAAAAATTGGAATTGATTCTGCGAGGATCACCGTCTCACCGGCGAGACGTGGCCGATGCCACCGTACCAAAATAAACAACTAACGTCCCCTCCCCCTCGTCGGGACGCGGTAAAATTATCAAACGTTGAACGGCCCGCGGCTATAATAAGGTTGGTTCGCACTGCTGTAAAGCACAAGTGAAAGCTTTTGGATTCGAAGAATTGCAAGCCCTTATTATCACCACTGGTCTAGCGAAACGTGGGAATTAAGCTGTACAACCCAATATTCCACCAACACAGAGTGGAACCACTCCCAGGATCTCGTTCTCCAACAGAAGCAGAGATGGACCCGTTCGAAGAATACGCGACCATCCACAAAGGGTATTTCGATTTGTCGGAGAACGACGTGATGAAGAAAAATTGGAATTTATTCTGCGAGGCTCTCCGTCTCACTTTTGAGACAGGGCCGAAGCCTCCGAAAAAATATAAACAATTATCGACCCCTCCTCAACGGGACGCGGTAAAATTATCAAACGTTGAACGGCCCGCGGCTATAATAAGGTTGGTGCGCACTGCTGTAAAGCACAAGTGAAAGCTTTTGGATTCGAAGAATTGCAAGCCCTTATTATCACCACTGGTCTAGCGAAACGTGGGAATTAAGCTGTACAACCCAATACTCCGCCAACACAGAGTGGAACCACGCGCAGGATCGCGTTCACCAACCGAAGCAGAGATGGACATGTTCGAAGAATACGCGACCATCCACATAGGGTATTTCGATTTGTCGGAGAACGACGTGATGAAGAAAAATTGGAATTTATTCTGCGAGGCTCTCCGTCTCACTGGTGAGACAGGGCCGAAGCCTCCGAAAAAATATAAACAATTATCGACCCCTCCTCAACGGGACGCGGTAAAATTATCAAACGTTGAACGGCCCGCGGCTATAATAAGGTTGGTGCGCACTGCTGTAAAGCACAAGTGAAAGCTTTTGGATTCGAAGAATTGCAAGCCCTTACTATCACCACTGGTCTAGCGAAACGTGGGAATTAAGCTGTACAACCCAATATTCCGTCGACACAGAGTGGAACCACGCGCAGGATCGCGTTCACCAACCGAAGCAGAGATGGACATGTTCGAAGAATACGGGACCATCCACAAAGGGTATTTCGATTTGTCGGAGGACGACGTGATGAAGAAAAATTGGACTTGATTCTGAGAGGATCACCGTCTCACCGACGAGACGTGGCCGATGCCACCGTACCAATATAAACAACTAACGTCCCCTCCCCCTCTGCGGGACGCGGTAAAATTATCAAACGTTGGCCGGTCCGCGGATGTAAAAAGGTACGGGAGCACTGCTGTAAAGCACAAGTGAAAGCTTTTGGATTCGAAGAATTGGGAAGCTCGTATTTCCAGCACAGGTATAGCGAAACCTGAGAATTAAGCTGTGCAGCCCAATATTGCACCAACACAGAGTTGCACCACGCGGAGGATCTCGTTCTCCAACCGAAGCAGAGATGGACGCGTTCGAAAAATCCGCGACCATCCGCAAGGGTATTTCGATTCGTCGGAGAACGACGTGATGAAGAAACATTGGAATTTATTCTGGGAGGCTCTCCATCTCACTGGTGAGACAGGGCCGAAGCCTCCGAAAAAATATAAACAATTACCGTCCCCCTCCTCAACGGGACGCGGCTATAATAAGGTTGGTGCGCACTGCTGTAAAGCACAAGTGAAAGCTTTTGGATTCGAAGAATTGCAAGCCCTTATTACCACCACTGGTCTAGCGAAACGTGGGAATTAAGCTGTACATCCCAATATTCCACCAACACAGAGTGGAACCACGCGCAGGATCTCGTTCTCCAACAGAAGCAGAGATGGACCCGTTCGAAGAATACGGGATCATCCACGAAGGGTATTTCGATTTGTCGGATGACGACGTGATGAGGAAAAATTGGAATTGATTCTGCGAGGATCACCGTCTCACCGGCGAGACGTGGTCGATGCCACCGTACCAATATAAACAACTAACGTCCCCTCCCCCTCGTCGGGACGCGGTAAAATTATCGAACGTTGACCGGTCCGCGGATATAAAAAGGTTCGGGAGCACTGCTGTATAGCACAAGTGAGAGCTTCTGGATTCGAAGAATTGCAAACTCTTAATATCACCATAGGTCTTGCGATCCCTGAGAATTAAGCTGTGGAGCCCAATATTGCACCAACACAGAGTGGAACCACACGCAGGATCTCGTTCTGCAACCGCAGCAGAGATGGACCCGTTCGAAGAATACGCGACCATCCACAAAGGGTATTTCGATTTGTCGGAGAACGACGTGATGAAGAAAAATTGGAATTTATTCTGCGAGGCTCTCCGTCTCACTGGTGAGACAGGGCCAAAGCCTCCGAAAAAACATATACAATTATCGTCCCCCTCCTCAACGGGACGCGGTAAAATTATCAAACGTTGAACGGCCCGCGGCTATAATAAGGTTGGTTCGCACTGCTGTAAAGCACAAGTGAAAGCTTTTGGATTCGAAGAATTGCAAGCCCTTATTATCACCACTGGTCTAGCGAAACGTGGGAATTAAGCTGTACAACCCAATATTCCACCAACACAGAGTGGAACCACGCCCAGGATCTCGTTCTCCAACAGAAGCAGAGATGGACCCGTTCGAAGAATACGCGACCATCCACAAAGGGTATTTCGATTTGTCGGAGAACGACGTGATAAAGAAAAATTGGAATTTGTTCTGCGAGGCTCTCCGTCTCACTTTTGAGACAGGGCCGAAGCCTCCGAAAAAATATAAACAATTATCGACCCCTCCTCAACGGGACGCGGTAAAATTATCAAACGTTGAACGGCCCGCGGCTATAATAAGGTTGGTGCGCACTGCTGTAAAGCACAAGTGAAAGCTTTTGGATTCGAAGAATTGCAAGCCCTTATTATCACCACTGGTCTAGCGAAACGTGGGAATTAAGCTGTACAACCCAATATTCCGCCAACACAGAGTGGAACCACGCGCAGGATCGCGTTCACCAACCGAAGCAGAGATGGACATGTTCGAAGAATACGCGACCATCCACGAAGGGTATTTCGATTTGTCGGAGGACGACGTGATGAGGAAAAATTGGAATTGATTCTGCGAGGATCGCCGTCTCTCCGGCGAGACGTGGCCGATGCCACCGTACCAATATAAACAACTAACGTCCCCTCCCCCTCGTCGGGACGCGGTAAAATTATCGAACGTTGACCGGTCCGCGGATGTAAAAAGGTTCGGGAGCACTGCTGTAAAGCACAAGTGAAAGCTTTTGGATTCGAAGAATTGGGAAGCTCGTATTTCCAGCACAGGTATAGCGAAACCTGAGAATTAAGATGTGCAGCCCAATATTGCACCAACACAGAGTGGAACCACACGCAGGATCTCGTTCTCCAACCGAAGCAGAGATGGACGCGTTCGAAAAATACGCGACCATCCGCAAGGGTATTTCGATTCGTTGGAGAACGACGTGATAAAGAAAAATTGGAATTTATTCTGCGAGGCTCTCCATCTCACTGGTGAGACAGGGCCGAAGCCTCCGAAAAAATATAAACAATTATCGTCCCCCTCCTCAACGGGACGCGGCTATAATAAGGTTGGTGCGCACTGCTGTAAAGCACAAGTGAAAGCTTTTGGATTCGAAGAATTGCAAGCCCTTATTACCACCACTGGTCTAGCGAAACGTGGGAATTAAGCTGTACATCCCAATATTCCACCAACACAGAGTGGAACCACGCGCAGGATCTCGTTCTCCAACAGAAGCAGAGATGGACCCGTTCGAAGAATACGGGATCATCCACGAAGGGTATTTCGATTTGTCGGAGGACGACGTGATGAGGAAAAATTGGAATTGATTCTGCGAGGATCACCGTCTCACCGGCGAGACGTGGCCGATGCCACCGTACCAATATAAACAACTAACGTCCCCTCCCCCTCGTCGGGACGCGGGAAAATTATCGAACGTTGGCCGGTCCGCGGATGTAAAAAAGTTCGGGAGCACTGCTGTAAAGCACAAGTGAGAGCTTCTGGATTCGAAGAATTGCAAGCTCTTAATATCACCATAGGTCTTGCGATCCCTGAGAATTAAGCTGTGGAGACCAATATTGCACCAACACAGAGTGGAACCACACGCAGGATCTCGTTCTGCAACCGTAGCAGAGATGGACCCGTTCGAAGCATACGCGACCATCCACAAAGGGTCATTTCGATTCGTCGGAGAACGACGTGATAAAGAAAAATTGGAATTTATTCTGCGAGGCTCTCCGTCTCACTGGTGACACAGGGCCGAAGCCTCCGAAAAATATAAACAATTATCGTCCCCCTCCTCAACGGGACGCGGTAAAATTATCAAACGTTGAACGGTCCGCGGCTATAATAAGGTTGGTGCGCACTGCTGTAAAGCACAAGTGAAAGCTTTTGGATTCGAAGAATTGCAAGCCCTTATTACCACCACTGGTCTAGCGAAACGTGGGAATTAAGCTGTACATCCCAATATTCCACCAACACAGAGTGGAACCACGCGCAGGATCTCGTTCTCCAACAGAAGCAGAGATGGACCCGTTCGAAGAATACGGGATCATCCACGAAGGTTATTTCGATTTGTCGGATGACGACGTGATGAGGAAAAATTGGAATTGATTCTGCGAGGATCACCGTCTCACCGGCGAGACGTGGCCGATGCCACCGTACCAATATAAACAACTAACGTCCCCTCCCCCTCGTCGGGACGCGGTAAAATTATCGAACGTTGACCGGTCCGCGGATATAAAAAGTTTCGGGAGCACTGCTGTATAGCACAAGTGAGAGCTTCTGGATTCGAAGAATTGCAAACTCTTAATATCACCATAGGTCTTGCGATCCCTGAGAATTAAGCTGTGGAGCCCAATATTGCACCAACACAGAGTGGAACCACTCCCAGGATCTCGTTCTCCAACAGAAGCAGAGATGGACCCGTTCGAAGAATACGCGACCATCCACAAAGGGTATTTCGATTTGTCGGAGAACGACGTGATGAAGAAAAATTGGAATTTATTCTGCGAGGCTCTCCGTCTCACTTTTGAGACAGGGCCGAAGCCTCCGAAAAAATATAAACAATTATCGACCCCTCCTCAACGGGACGCGGTAAAATTATCAAACGTTGAACGGCCCGCGGCTATAATAAGGTTGGTGCGCACTGCTGTAAAGCACAAGTGAAAGCTTTTGGATTCGAAGAATTGCAAGCCCTTATTATCACCACTGGTCTAGCGAAACGTGGGAATTAAGCTGTACAACCCAATACTCCGCCAACACAGAGTGGAACCACGCGCAGGATCGCGTTCACCAACCGAAGCAGAGATGGACATGTTCGAAGAATACGCGACCATCCACATAGGGTATTTCGATTTGTCGGAGAACGACGTGATGAAGAAAAATTGGAATTTATTCTGCGAGGCTCTCCGTCTCACTGGTGAGACAGGGCCGAAGCCTCCGAAAAAATATAAACAATTATCGACCCCTCCTCAACGGGACGCGGTAAAATTATCAAACGTTGAACGGCCCGCGGCTATAATAAGGTTGGTGCGCACTGCTGTAAAGCACAAGTGAAAGCTTTTGGATTCGAAGAATTGCAAGCCCTTACTATCACCACTGGTCTAGCGAAACGTGGTAATTAAGCTGTACAACCAAATATTCCGTCGACACAGAGTGGAACCACGCGCAGGATCGCGTTCACCAACCGAAGCAGAGATGGACATGTTCGAAGAATACGGGACCATCCACAAAGGGTATTTCGATTTGTCGGAGGACGACGTGATGAAGAAAAATTGGACTTGATTCTGAGAGGATCACCGTCTCACCGACGAGACGTGGCCGATGCCACCGTACCAATATAAACAACTAACGTCCCCTCCCCCTCTGCGGGACGCGGTAAAATTATCAAACGTTGGCCGGTCCGCGGATGTAAAAAGGTACGGGAGCACTGCTGTAAAGCACAAGTGAAAGCTTTTGGATTCGAAGAATTGGGAAGCTCGTATTTCCAGCACAGGTATAGCGAAACCTGAGAATTAAGCTGTGCAGCCCAATATTGCACCAACACAGAGTTGCACCACGCGGAGGATCTCGTTCTCCAACCGAAGCAGAGATGGACGCGTTCGAAAAATACGCGACCATCCGCAAGGGTATTTCGATTCGTCGGAGAACGACGTGATGAAGAAACATTGGAATTTATTCTGGGAGGCTCTCCATCTCACTGGTGAGACAGGGCCGAAGCCTCCGAAAAAATATAAACAATTACCGTCCCCCTCCTCAACGGGACGCGGCTATAATAAGGTTGGTGCGCACTGCTGTAAAGCACAAGTGAAAGCTTTTGGATTCGAAGAATTGCAAGCCCTTATTACCACCACTGGTCTAGCGAAACGTGGGAATTAAGCTGTACATCCCAATATTCCACCAACACAGAGTGGAACCACGCGCAGGATCTCGTTCTCCAACAGAAGCAGAGATGGACCCGTTCGAAGAATACGGGATCATCCACGGAGGGTATTTCGATTTGTCGGATGACGACGTGATGAGGAAAAATTGGAATTGATTCTGCGAGGATCACCGTCTCACCGGCGAGACGTGGTCGATGCCACCGTACCAATATAAACAACTAACGTCCCCTCCCCCTCGTCGGGACGCGGTAAAATTATCGAACGTTGACCGGTCCGCGGATATAAAAAGGTTCGGGAGCACTGCTGTATAGCACAAGTGAGAGCTTCTGGATTCGAAGAATTGCAAACTCTTAATATCACCATAGGTCTTGCGATCCCTGAGAATTAAGCTGTGGAGCCCAATATTGCACCAACACAGAGTGGAACCACACGCAGGATCTCGTTCTGCAACCGCAGCAGAGATGGACCCGTTCGAAGAATACGCGACCATCCACAAAGGGTATTTCGATTTGTCGGAGAACGACGTGATGAAGAAAAATTGGAATTTATTCTGCGAGGCTCTCCGTCTCACTGGTGAGACAGGGCCAAAGCCTCCGAAAAAATATATACAATTATCGTCCCCCTCCTCAACGGGACGCGGTAAAATTATCAAACGTTGAACGGCCCGCGGCTAGAATAAGGTTGGTTCGCACTGCTGTAAAGCACAAGTGAAAGCTTTTGGATTCGAAGAATTGCAAGCCCTTATTATCACCACTGGTCTAGCGAAACGTGGGAATTAAGCTGTACAACCCAATATTCCACCAACACAGAGTGGAACCACGCCCAGGATCTCGTTCTCCAACAGAAGCAGAGATGGACCCGTTCGAAGAATACGCGACCATCCACAAAGGGTATTTCGATTTGTCGGAGAACGACGTGATAAAGAAAAATTGGAATTTATTCTGCGAGGCTCTCCGTCTCACTTTTGAGACAGGGCCGAAGCCTCCGAAAAAATATAAACAATTATCGACCCCTCCTCAACGGGACGCGGTAAAATTATCAAACGTTGAACGGCCCGCGGCTATAATAAGGTTGGTGCGCACTGCTGTAAAGCACAAGTGAAAGCTTTTGGATTCGAAGAATTGCAAGCCCTTATTATCACCACTGGTCTAGCGAAACGTGGGAATTAAGCTGTACATCCCAATATTCCACCAACACAGAGTGGAACCACGCGCAGGATCTCGTTCTCCAACAGAAGCAGAGATGGACCCGTTCGAAGAATACGGGATCATCCACGAAGGGTATTTCGATTTGTCGGAGGACGACGTGATGAGGAAAAATTGGAATTGATTCTGCGAGGATCACGGTCTCACCGGCGAGACGTGGCCGATGCCACCGTACCAATATAAACAACTAACGTCCCCTCCCCCTCGTCGGGACGCGGGAAAATTATCGAACGTTGGCCGGTCCGCGGATGTAAAAAAGTTCGGGAGCACTGCTGTAAAGCACAAGTGAGAGCTTCTGGATTCGAAGAATTGCAAGCTCTTAATATCACCATAGGTCTTGCGATCCCTGAGAATTAAGCTGTGGAGACCAATATTGCACCAACACAGAGTGGAACCACACGCAGGATCTCGTTCTGCAACCGTAGCAGAGATGGACCCGTTCGAAGCATACGCGACCATCCACAAAGGGTCATTTCGATTCGTCGGAGAACGACGTGATAAAGAAAAATTGGAATTTATTCTGCGAGGCTCTCCGTCTCACTTTTGAGACAGGGCCGAAGCCTCCGAAAAAATATAAACAATTATCGACCCCTCCTCAACGGGACGCGGTAAAATTATCAAACGTTGAACGGCCCGCGGCTATAATAAGGTTGGTGCGCACTGCTGTAAAGCACAAGTGAAAGCTTTTGGATTCGAAGAATTGCAAGCCCTTATTATCACCACTGGTCTAGCGAAACGTGGGAATTAAGCTGTACAACCCAATATTCCGCCAACACAGAGTGGAACCACGCGCAGGATCGCGTTCACCAACCGAAGCAGAGATGGACATGTTCGAAGAATACGCGACCATCCACGAAGGGTATTTCGATTTGTCGGAGGACGACGTGATGAGGAAAAATTGGAATTGATTCTGCGAGGATCGCCGTCTCTCCGGCGAGACGTGGCCGATGCCACCGTACCAATATAAACAACTAACGTCCCCTCCCCCTCGTCGGGACGCGGTAAAATTATCGAACGTTGACCGGTCCGCGGATGTAAAAAGGTTCGGGAGCACTGCTGTAAAGCACAAGTGAAAGCTTTTGGATTCGAAGAATTGGGAAGCTCGTATTTCCAGCACAGGTATAGCGAAACCTGAGAATTAAGATGTGCAGCCCAATATTGCACCAACACAGAGTGGAACAACACGCAGGATCTCGTTCTCCAACCGAAGCAGAGATGGACGCGTTCGAAAAATACGCGACCATCCGCAAGGGTATTTCGATTCGTTGGAGAACGACGTGATAAAGAAAAATTGGAATTTATTCTGCGAGGCTCTCCATCTCACTGGTGAGACAGGGCCGAAGCCTCCGAAAAAATATAAACAATTATCGTCCCCCTCCTCAACGGGACGCGGCTATAATAAGGTTGGTGCGCACTGCTGTAAAGCACAAGTGAAAGCTTTTGGATTCGAAGAATTGCAAGCCCTTATTACCACCACTGGTCTAGCGAAACGTGGGAATTAAGCTGTACATCCCAATATTCCACCAACACAGAGTGGAACCACGCGCAGGATCTCGTTCTCCAACAGAAGCAGAGATGGACCCGTTCGAAGAATACGGGATCATCCACGAAGGGTATTTCGATTTGTCGGAGGACGACGTGATGAGGAAAAATTGGAATTGATTCTGCGAGGATCACCGTCTCACCGGCGAGACGTGGCCGATGCCACCGTACCAATATAAACAACTAACGTCCCCTCCCCCTCGTCGGGACGCGGTAAAATTATCGAACGTTGACCGGTCCGCGGATATAAAAAGGTTCGGGAGCACTGCTGTAAAGCACAAGTGAGAGCTTCTGGATTCGAAGAATTGCAAGCTCTTAATATCACCATAGGTCTTGCGATCCCTGAGAATTAAGCTGTGGAGCCCAATATTCCGCTAACACAGAGTGGAACCACGCGCAGGATCTCGTTCTGCAACCGCAGCAGAGATGGACCCGTTCGAAGCATACGCGACCATCCACAAAGGGTCATTTCGATTCGTCGGAGAACGACGTGATAAAGAAAAATTGGAATTTATTCTGCGAGGCTCTCCGTCTCACTGGTGAGACAGGGCCGAAGCCTCCGAAAAAATATATACAATTATCGTCCCCCTCCTCAACGGGACGCGGTAAAATTATCAAACGTTGAACGGCCCGCGGCGATAATAAGGTTGGTTCGCACTGCTGTAAAGCACAAGTGAAAGCTTTTGGATTCGAAGAATTGCAAGCCCTTATTATCACCACTGGTCTAGCGAAACGTGGGAATTAAGCTGTACAACCCAATATACCGCCAACACAGAGTGGAACCACGCGCAGGATCGCGTTCACCAACCGAAGCAGAGATGGACATGTTCGAAGAATACGGGACCATCCACAAAGGGTATTTCGATTTGTCGGAGAACGACGTGATAAAGAAAAATTGGAATTTATTCTGCGAGGCTCTCCGTCTCACTGGTGAGACAGGGCCGAAGCCTCCGAAAAAATATAAACAATTATCGACCCCTCCTCAATGGGACGCGGTAAAATTATCAAACGTTGAACGGCCCGCGGCTATAATAAGGTTGGTGCGCACTGCTGTAAAGCACAAGTGAAAGCTTTTGGATTCGAAGAATTGCAAGCCCTTATTATCACCACTGGTCTAGCGAAACTTGGGAATTAAGCTGTACAACCCAATATTCCGCCAACACAGAGTGGAACCACGCGCAGGATCGCGTTCACCAACCGAAGCAGAGATGGACATGTTCGAAGAATACGGGACCATCCACAAAGGGTATTTCGATTTGTCGGAGGACGACGTGATGAAGAAAAATTGGACTTGATTCTGAGAGGATCACCGTCTCACCGACGAGACGTGGCCGATGCCACCGTACCAATATAAACAACTAACGTCCCCTCCCCCTCTGCGGGACGCGGTAAAATTATCAAACGTTGGCCGGTCCGCGGATGTAAAAAGGTACGGGAGCACTGCTGTAAAGCACAAGTGAAAGCTTTTGGATTCGAAGAATTGGGAAGCTCGTATTTCCAGCACAGGTATAGCGAAACCTGAGAATTAAGATGTGCAGCCCAATATTGCACCAACACAGAGTGGAACCACACGCAGGATCTCGTTCTCCAACCGAAGCAGAGATGGACGCGTTCGAAAAATACGCGACCATCCGCAAGGGTATTTCGATGCGTTGGAGAACGACGTGATAAAGAAAAATTGGAATTTATTCTGCGAGGCTCTCCATCTCACTGGTGAGACAGGGCCGAAGCCTCCGAAAAAATATAAACAATTAACGTCCCCCTCCTCAACGGGACGCGGTAAAATTATCAAACGTTGAACGGCCCGCGGCTATAATAAGGTTGGTGCGCACTGCTGTAAAGCACAAGTGAAAGCTTTTGGATTCGAAGAATTGCAAGCCCTTATTATCGCCACTGGTCTAGCGAAACGTGGGAATTAAGCTGTACAACACAATATTCCACCAACACAGAGTGGAACCACGCGCAGGATCTCGTTTTCCAACAGAAACAGAGATGGACCCGTTCGAAGAATACAGGATCATCCACAAAGGGTATTTCCTATTTGTCGGAGGACGACGTGATGAAGAAAAATTGGAATTTATTCTGCGAGGCTCTCCGTCTCACTGGTGAGACAGGGCCGAAGCCTCCGAAAAAATATATACACTTATCGTCCCCCTCCTCAACGGGTTCGCGGTAAAATTATCAAACGTTGAACGGCCCGCGGCTATAATAAGGTTGGTTCGCACTGCTGTAAAGCACAAGTGAAAGCTTTTGGATTCGAAGAATTGCAAGCCCTTATTATCACCACTGGTCTAGCGAAACGTGGGAATTAAGCTGTACAACCCAATATTCCACCAACACAGAGTGGAACCACGCCCAGGATCTCGTTCTCCAACAGAAGCAGAGATGGACCCGTTCGAAGAATACGCGACCATCCACAAAGGGTATTTCGATTTGTCGGAGAACGACGTGATAAAGAAAAATTGGAATTTATTCTGCGAGGCTCTCCGTCTCACTGGTGAGACAGGGCCGAAGCCTCCGAAAAAATATAAACAATTATCGACCCCTCCTCAATGGGACGCGGTAAAATTATCAAGCGTTGAACGGCCCGCGGCTATAATAAGGTTGGTGCGCACTGCTGTAAAGCACAAGTGAAAGCTTTTGGATTCGAAGAATTGCAAGCCCTTATTATCACCACTGGTCTAGCGAAACGTGGGAATTAAGCTGTACAACCCAATATTCCGCCAACACAGAGTGGAACCACGCGCAGGATCGCGTTCACCAACCGAAGCAGAGATGGACATGTTCGAAGAATACGGGACCATCCACAAAGGGTATTTCGATTTGTCGGAGGACGACGTGATGAAGAAAAATTGGACTTGATTCTGAGAGGATCACCGTCTCACCGACGAGACGTGGCCGATGCCACCGTACCAATATAAACAACTAACGTCCCCTCCCCCTCTGCGGGACACGGTAAAATTATCAAACGTTGGCCGGTCCGCGGATGTAAAAAGGTACGGGAGCACTGCTGTAAAGCACAAGTGAAAGCTTTTGGATTCGAAGAATTGGGAAGCTCGTATTTCCAGCACAGGTATAGCGAAACCTGAGAATTAAGATGTGCAGCCCAATATTGCACCAACACAGAGTGGAACCACACGCAGGATCTCGTTCTCCAACCGAAGCAGAGATGGACGCGTTCGAAAAATACGCGACCATCCGCAAGGGTATTTCGATTCGTTGGAGAACGACGTGATAAAGAAAAATTGGAATTTATTCTGCGAGGCTCTCCATCTCACTGGTGAGACAGGGCCGAAGCCTCCGAAAAAATATAAACAATTATCGTCCCCCTCCTCAACGGGACGCGGCTATAATAAGGTTGGTGCGCACTGCTGTAAAGCACAAGTGAAAGCTTTTGGATTCGAAGAATTGCAAGCCCTTATTACCACCACTGGTCTAGCGAAACGTGGGAATTAAGCTGTACATCCCAATATTCCACCACCACAGAGTGGAACCACGCGCAGGATCTCGTTCTCCAACAGAAGCAGAGATGGACCCGTTCGAAGAATACGGGATCATCCACGAAGGGTATTTCGATTTGTCGGAGGACGACGTGATGAGGAAAAATTGGAATTGATTCTGCGAGGATCACCGTCTCACCGGCGAGACGTGGCCGATGCCACCGTACCAATATAAACAACTAACGTCCCCTCCCCCTCGTCGGGACGCGGGAAAATTATCGAACGTTGGCCGGTCCGCGGATGTAAAAACGTTCGGGAGCACTGCTGTAAAGCACAAGTGAGAGCTTCTGGATTCGAAGAATTGCAAGCTCTTAATATCACCATAGGTCTTGCGATCCCTGAGAATTAAGCTGTGGAGCCCAATATTGCACCAACACAGAGTGGAACCACACGCAGGATCTCGTTCTGCAACCGTAGCAGAGATGGACCCGTTCGAAGCATACGCGACCATCCACAAAGGGTCATTTCGATTCGTCGGAGAACGACGTGATAAAGAAAAATTGGAATTTATTCTGCGAGGCTCTCCGTCTCACTGGTGACACAGGGCCGAAGCCTCCGAAAAATATAAACAATTATCGTCCCCCTCCTCAACGGGACGCGGTAAAATTATCAAACGTTGAACGGTCCGCGGCTATAATAAGGTTGGTGCGCACTGCTGTAAAGCACAAGTGAAAGCTTTTGGATTCGAAGAATTGCAAGCCCTTATTACCACCACTGGTCTAGCGAAACGTGGGAATTAAGCTGTACATCCCAATATTCCACCAACACAGAGTGGAACCACGCGCAGGATCTCGTTCTCCAACAGAAGCAGAGATGGACCCGTTCGAAGAGTACGGGATCATTCACGAAGGGTATTTCGATTTGTCGGATGACGACGTGATGAGGAAAAATTGGAATTGATTCTGCGACGATCACCGTCTCACCGGCGAGACGTGGCCGATACCACCGTACCAATATAAACAACTAACGTCCCCTCCCCCTCGTCGGGACGCGGTAAAATTATCGAACGTTGACCGGTCCGCGGATATAAAAAGGTTCGGGAGCACTGCTGTAAAGCACAAGTGAGAGCTTCTGGATTCGAAGAATTGCAAGCTCTTAATATCACCATAGGTCTTGCGATCCCTGAGAATTAAGCTGTGGAGCCCAATATTGCACCAACACAGAGTGGAACCACACGCAGGATCTCGTTCTGCAACCGTAGCAGAGATGGACCCGTTCGAAGCATACGCGACCATCCACAAAGGGTCATTTCGATTTGTCGGATGACGACGTGATGAGGAAAAATTGGAATTGATTCTGCGAGGATCACCGTCTCACCGGCGAGACGTGGCCGATGCCACCGTACCAATATAAACAACTAACGTCCCCTCCCCCTCGTCGGGACGCGGTAAAATTATCGAACGTTGACCGGTCCGCGGATATAAAAAGGTTCGGGAGCACTGCTGTAAAGCACAAGTGAGAGCTTCTGGATTCGAAGAATTGCAAGCTCTTAATATCACCATAGGTCTTGCGATCCCTGAGAATTAAGCTGTGGAGCCCAATATTCCGCTAACACAGAGTGGAACCACGCGCAGGATCTCGTTCTGCAACCGCAGCAGAGATGGACCCGTTCGAAGCATACGCGACCATCCACAAAGGGTCATTTCGATTCGTCGGAGAACGACGTGATAAAGAAAAATTGGAATTTATTCTGCGAGGCTCTCCGTCTCACTGGTGAGACAGGGCCGAAGCCTCCGAAAAAATATATACAATTATCGTCCCCCTCCTCAACGGGACGCGGTAAAATTATCAAACGTTGAACGGCCCGCGGCTATAATAAGGTTGGTTCGCACCGCTGTAAAGCACAAGTGAAAGCTTTTGGATTCGAAGAATTGCAAGCCCTTATTATCACCACTGGTCTAGCGAAACGTGGGAATTAAGCTGTACAACCCAATATTCCACCAACACAGAGTGGAACCACGCCCAGGATCTCGTTCTCCAACAGAAGCAGAGATGGACCCGTTCGAAGAATACGCGACCATCCACAAAGGGTATTTCGATTTGTCGGAGAACGACGTGATAAAGAAAAATTGGAATTTATTCTGCGAGGCTCTCCGTCTCACTTTTGAGACAGGGCCGAAGCCTCCGAAAAAATATAAACAATTATCGACCCCTCCACAACGGGACGCGGTAAAATTATCAAACGTTGAACGGCCCGCGGCTATAATAAGGTTGGTGCGCACTGCTGTAAAGCACAAGTGAAAGCTTTTGGATTCGAAGAATTGCAAGCCCTTATTATCACCACTGGTCTAGCGAAACGTGGGAATTAAGCTGTACAACCCAATATTCCGCCAACACAGAGTGGAACCACGCGCAGGATCGCGTTCACCAACCGAAGCAGAGATGGACATGTTCGAAGAATACGCGACCATCCACGAAGGGTATTTCGATTTGTCGGAGGACGACGTGATGAGGAAAAATTGGAATTGATTCTGCGAGGATCACCGTCTCACCGACGAGACGTGGCCGATGCCACCGTACCAATATAAACAACTAACGTCCCCTCCCCCTCTGCGGGACGCGGTAAAATTATCAAACGTTGGCCGGTCCGCGGATGTAAAAAGGTACGGGAGCACTGCTGTAAAGCACAAGTGAAAGCTTTTGGATTCGAAGAATTGGGAAGCTCGTATTTCCAGCACAGGTATAGCGAAACCTGAGAATTAAGATGTGCAGCCCAATATTGCACCAACACAGAGTGGAACCACACGCAGGATCTCGTTCTCCAACCGAAGCAGAGATGGACGCGTTCGAAAAATACGCGACCATCCGCAAGGGTATTTCGATGCGTTGGAGAACGACGTGATAAAGAAAAATTGGAATTTATTCTGCGAGGCTCTCCATCTCACTGGTGAGACAGGGCCGAAGCCTCCGAAAAAATATAAACAATTAACGTCCCCCTCCTCAACGGGACGCGGTAAAATTATCAAACGTTGAACGGCCCGCGGCTATAATAAGGTTGGTGCGCACTGCTGTAAAGCACAAGTGAAAGCTTTTGGATTCGAAGAATTGCAAGCCCTTATTATCGCCACTGGTCTAGCGAAACGTGGGAATTAAGCTGTACAACACAATATTCCACCAACACAGAGTGGAACCACGCCCAGGATCTCGTTCTCCAACAGAAGCAGAGATGGACCCGTTCGAAGAATACGCGACCATCCACAAAGGGTATTTCGATTTGTCGGAGAACGACGTGATAAAGAAAAATTGGAATTTATTCTGCGAGGCTCTCCGTCTCACTGGTGAGACAGGGCCGAAGCCTCCGAAAAAATATAAACAATTATCGACCCCTCCTCAATGGGACGCGGTAAAATTATCAAACGTTGAACGGCCCGCGGCTATAATAAGGTTGGTGCGCACTGCTGTAAAGCACAAGTGAAAGCTTTTGGATTCGAAGAATTGCAAGCCCTTATTATCACCACTGGTCTAGCGAAACGTGGGAATTAAGCTGTACAACCCAATATTCCGCCAACACAGAGTGGAACCACGCGCAGGATCGCGTTCACCAACCGAAGCAGAGATGGACATGTTCGAAGAATACGGGACCATCCACAAAGGGTATTTCGATTTGTCGGAGGACGACGTGATGAAGAAAAATTGGACTTGATTCTGAGAGGATCACCGTCTCACCGACGAGACGTGGCCGATGCCACCGTACCAATATAAACAACTAACGTCCCCTCCCCCTCTGCGGGACGCGGTAAAATTATCAAACGTTGGCCGGTCCGCGGATGTAAAAAGGTACGGGAGCACTGCTGTAAAGCACAAGTGAAAGCTTTTGGATTCGAAGAATTGGGAAGCTCGTATTTCCAGCACAGGTATAGCGAAACCTGAGAATTAAGATGTGCAGCCCAATATTGCACCAACACAGAGTGGAACCACACGCAGGATCTCGTTCTCCAACCGAAGCAGAGATGGACGCGTTCGAAAAATACGCGACCATCCGCAAGGGTATTTCGATTCGTTGGAGAACGACGTGATAAAGAAAAATTGGAATTTATTCTGCGAGGCTCTCCATCTCACTGGTGAGACAGGGCCGAAGCCTCCGAAAAAATATAAACAATTACCGTCCCCCTCCTCAACGGGACGCGGCTATAATAAGGTTGGTGCGCACTGCTGTAAAGCACAAGTGAAAGCTTTTGGATTCGAAGAATTGCAAGCCCTTATTACCACCACTGGTCTAGCGAAACGTGGGAATTAAGCTGTACATCCCAATATTCCACCAACACAGAGTGGAACCACGCGCAGGATCTCGTTCTCCAACAGAAGCAGAGATGGACCCATTCGAAGAATACGGGATCATCCACGGAGGGTATTTCGATTTGTCGGATGACGACGTGATGAGGAAAAATTGGAATTGATTCTGCGAGGATCACCGTCTCACCGGCGAGACGTGGTCGATGCCACCGTACCAATATAAACAACTAACGTCCCCTCCCCCTCGTCGGGACGCGGTAAAATTATCGAACGTTGACCGGTCCGCGGATATAAAAAGGTTCGGGAGCACTGTTGTATAGCACAAGTGAGAGCTTCTGGATTCGAAGAATTGCAAACTCTTAATATCACCATAGGTCTTGCGATCCCTGAGAATTAAGCTGTGGAGCCCAATATTGCACCAACACAGAGTGGAACCACACGCAGGATCTCGTTCTGCAACCGCAGCAGAGATGGACCCGTTCGAAGAATACGCGACCATCCACAAAGGGTATTTCGATTTGTCGGAGAACGACGTGATGAAGAAAAATTGGAATTTATTCTGCGAGGCTCTCCGTCTCACTGGTGAGACAGGGCCAAAGCCTCCGAAAAAATATATACAATTATCGTCCCCCTCCTCAACGGGACGCGGTAAAATTATCAAACGTTGAACGGCCCGCGGCTATAATAAGGTTGGTTCGCACTGCTGTAAAGCACAAGTGAAAGCTTTTGGATTCGAAGAATTGCAAGCCCTTATTATCACCACTGGTCTAGCGAAACGTGGGAATTAAGCTGTACAACCCAATATTCCACCAACACAGAGTGGAACCACGCCCAGGATCTCGTTCTCCAACAGAAGCAGAGATGGACCCGTTCGAAGAATACGCGACCATCCACAAAGGGTATTTCGATTTGTCGGAGAACGACGTGATAAAGAAAAATTGGAATTTATTCTGCGAGGCTCTCCGTCTCACTTTTGAGACAGGGCCGAAGCCTCCGAAAAAATATAAACAATTATCGACCCCTCCTCAACGGGACGCGGTAAAATTATCAAACGTTGAACGGCCCGCGGCTATAATAAGGTTGGTGCGCACTGCTGTAAAGCACAAGTGAAAGCTTTTGGATTCGAAGAATTGCAAGCCCTTATTATCACCACTGGTCTAGCGAAACGTGGGAATTAAGCTGTACAACCCAATATTCCGCCAACACAGAGTGGAACCACGCCCAGGATCTCGTTCTCCAACAGAAGCAGAGATGGACCCGTTCGAAGAATACGCGACCATCCACAAAGGGTATTTCGATTTGTCGGAGAACGACGTGATAAAGAAAAATTGGAATTTATTCTGCGAGGCTCTCCGTCTCACTTTTGAGACAGGGCCGAAGCCTCCGAAAAAATATAAACAATTATCGACCCCTCCTCAACGGGACGCGGTAAAATTATCAAACGTTGAACGGCCCGCGGCTATAATAAGGTTGGTGCGCACTGCTGTAAAGCACAAGTGAAAGCTTTTGGATTCGAAGAATTGCAAGCCCTTATTATCACCACTGGTCTAGCGAAACGTGGGAATTAAGCTGTACAACCCAATATTCCGCCAACACAGAGTGGAACCACGCGCAGGATCGCGTTCACCAACCGAAGCAGAGATGGACATGTTCGAAGAATACGCGACCATCCACGAAGGGTATTTCGATTTGTCGGAGGACGACGTGATGAGGAAAAATTGGAATTGATTCTGCGAGGATCGCCGTCTCTCCGGCGAGACGTGGCCGATGCCACCGTACCAATATAAACAACTAACGTCCCCTCCCCCTCGTCGGGACGCGGTAAAATTATCGAACGTTGACCGGTCCGCGGATGTAAAAAGGTTCGGGAGCACTGCTGTAAAGCACAAGTGAAAGCTTTTGGATTCGAAGAATTGGGAAGCTCGTATTTCCAGCACAGGTATAGCGAAACCTGAGAATTAAGATGTGCAGCCCAATATTGCACCAACACAGAGTGGAACCACACGCAGGATCTCGTTCTCCAACCGAAGCAGAGATGGACGCGTTCGAAAAATACGCGACCATCCGCAAGGGTATTTCGATTCGTTGGAGAACGACGTGATAAAGAAAAATTGGAATTTATTCTGCGAGGCTCTCCATCTCACTGGTGAGACAGGGCCGAAGCCTCCGAAAAAATATAAACAATTATCGTCCCCCTCCTCAACGGGACGCGGCTATAATAAGGTTGGTGCGCACTGCTGTAAAGCACAAGTGAAAGCTTTTGGATTCGAAGAATTGCAAGCCCTTATTACCACCACTGGTCTAGCGAAACGTGGGAATTAAGCTGTACATCCCAATATTCCACCAACACAGAGTGGAACCACGCGCAGGATCTCGTTCTCCAACAGAAGCAGAGATGGACCCGTTCGAAGAATACGGGATCATCCACGAAGGGTATTTCGATTTGTCGGAGGACGACGTGATGAGGAAAAATTGGAATTGATTCTGCGAGGATCACGGTCTCACCGGCGAGACGTGGCCGATGCCACCGTACCAATATAAACAACTAACGTCCCCTCCCCCTCGTCGGGACGCGGGAAAATTATCGAACGTTGGCCGGTCCGCGGATGTAAAAAAGTTCGGGAGCACTGCTGTAAAGCACAAGTGAGAGCTTCTGGTTTCGAAGAATTGCAAGCTCTTAATATCACCATAGGTCTTGCGATCCCTGAGAATTAAGCTGTGGAGACCAATATTGCACCAACACAGAGTGGAACCACACGCAGGATCTCGTTCTGCAACCGTAGCAGAGATGGACCCGTTCGAAGCATACGCGACCATCCACAAAGGGTCATTTCGATTCGTCGGAGAACGACGTGATAAAGAAAAATTGGAATTTATTCTGCGAGGCTCTCCGTCTCACTGGTGACACAGGGCCGAAGCCTCCGAAAAATATAAACAATTATCGTCCCCCTCCTCAACGGGACGCGGTAAAATTATCAAACGTTGAACGGTCCGCGGCTATAATAAGGTTGGTGCGCACTGCTGTAAAGCACAAGTGAAAGCTTTTGGATTCGATGAATTGCAAGCCCTTATTACCACCACTGGTCTAGCGAAACGTGGGAATTAAGCTGTACATCCCAATATTCCACCAACACAGAGTGGAACCACGCGCAGGATCTCGTTCTCCAACAGAAGCAGAGATGGACCCGTTCGAAGAATACGGGATCATCCACGAAGTTTATTTCGATTTGTCGGATGACGACGTGATGAGGAAAAATTGGAATTGATTCTGCGAGGATCACCGTCTCACCGGCGAGACGTGGCCGATGCCACCGTACCAATATAAACAACTAACGTCCCCTCCCCCTCGTCGGGACGCGGTAAAATTATCGAACGTTGACCGGTCCGCGGATATAAAAAGTTTCGGGAGCACTGCTGTATAGCACAAGTGAGAGCTTCTGGATTCGAAGAATTGCAAACTCTTAATATCACCATAGGTCTTGCGATCCCTGAGAATTAAGCTGTGGAGCCCAATATTGCACCAACACAGAGTGGAACCACACGCAGGATCTCGTTCTGCAACCGCAGCAGAGATGGACCCGTTCGAAGAATACGCGACCATCCACAAAGGGTATTTCGATTTGTCGGAGAACGACGTGATGAAGAAAAATTGGAATTTATTCTGCGAGGCTCTCCGTCTCACTGGTGAGACAGGGCCAAAGCCTCCGAAAAAATATATACAATTATCGTCCCCCTCCTCAACGGGACGCGGTAAAATTATCAAACGTTGAACGGCCCGCGGCTATAATAAGGTTGGTTCGCACTGCTGTAAAGCACAAGTGAAAGCTTTTGGATTCGAAGAATTGCAAGCCCTTATTATCACCACTGGTCTAGCGAAACGTGGGAATTAAGCTGTACAACCCAATATTCCACCAACACAGAGTGGAACCACGCCCAGGATCTCGTTCTCCAACAGAAGCAGAGATGGACCCGTTCGAAGAATACGCGACCATCCACAAAGGGTATTTCGATTTGTCGGAGAACGACGTGATAAAGAAAAATTGGAATTTATTCTGCGAGGCTCTCCGTCTCACTTTTGAGACAGGGCCGAAGCCTCCGAAAAAATATAAACAATTATCGACCCCTCCTCAACGGGACGCGGTAAAATTATCAAACGTTGAACGGCCCGCGGCTATAATAAGGTTGGTGCGCACTGCTGTAAAGCACAAGTGAAAGCTTTTGGATTCGAAGAATTGCAAGCCCTTATTATCACCACTGGTCTAGCGAAACGTGGGAATTAAGCTGTACAACCCAATATTCCGCCAACACAGAGTGGAACCACGCGCAGGATCGCGTTCACCAACCGAAGCAGAGATGGACATGTTCGAAGAATACGCGACCATCCACGAAGGGTATTTCGATTTGTCGGAGGACGACGTGATGAGGAAAAATTGGAATTGATTCTGCGAGGATCGCCGTCTCTCCGGCGAGACGTGGCCGATGCCACCGTACCAATATAAACAACTAACGTCCCCTCCCCCTCGTCGGGACGCGGTAAAATTATCGAACGTTGACCGGTCCGCGGATGTAAAAAGGTTCGGGAGCACTGCTGTAAAGCACAAGTGAAAGCTTTTGGATTCGAAGAATTGGGAAGCTCGTATTTCCAGCACAGGTATAGCGAAACCTGAGAATTAAGATGTGCAGCCCAATATTGCACCAACACAGAGTGGAACCACACGCAGGATCTCGTTCTCCAACCGAAGCAGAGATGGACGCGTTCGAAAAATACGCGACCATCCGCAAGGGTATTTCGATTCGTTGGAGAACGACGTGATAAAGAAAAATTGGAATTTATTCTGCTAGGCTCTCCATCTCACTGGTGAGACAGGGCCGAAGCCTCCGAAAAAATATAAACAATTATCGTCCCCCTCCTCAACGGGACGCGGCTATAATAAGGTTGGTGCGCACTGCTGTAAAGCACAAGTGAAAGCTTTTGGATTCGAAGAATTGCAAGCCCTTATTACCACCACTGGTC
This sequence comes from Lasioglossum baleicum, assembly GCF_051020765.1. Taxonomy (NCBI): domain Eukaryota; kingdom Metazoa; phylum Arthropoda; class Insecta; order Hymenoptera; family Halictidae; genus Lasioglossum; species Lasioglossum baleicum. The sequence goes on from NW_027469085.1 coordinate 1,741,020, forward strand.
TAGCGAAACGTGGGAATTAAGCTGTACATCCCAATATTCCACCAACACAGAGTGGAACCACGCGCAGGATCTCGTTCTCCAACAGAAGCAGAGATGGACCCGTTCGAAGAATACGGGATCATCCACGAAGGGTATTTCGATTTGTCGGAGGACGACGTGATGAGGAAAAATTGGAATTGATTCTGCGAGGATCACCGTCTCACCGGCGAGACGTGGCCGATGCCACCGTACCAATATAAACAACTAACGTCCCCTCCCCCTCGTCGGGACGCGGTAAAATTATCGAACGTTGACCGGTCCGCGGATATAAAAAGGTTCGGGAGCACTGCTGTAAAGCACAAGTGAGAGCTTCTGGATTCGAAGAATTGCAAGCTCTTAATATCACCATAGGTCTTGCGATCCCTGAGAATTAAGCTGTGGAGCCCAATATTCCGCTAACACAGAGTGGAACCACGCGCAGGATCTCGTTCTGCAACCGCAGCAGAGATGGACCCGTTCGAAGCATACGCGACCATCCACAAAGGGTCATTTCGATTCGTCGGAGAACGACGTGATAAAGAAAAATTGGAATTTATTCTGCGAGGCTCTCCGTCTCACTGGTGAGACAGGGCCGAAGCCTCCGAAAAAATATATACAATTATCGTCCCCCTCCTCAACGGGACGCGGTAAAATTATCAAACGTTGAACGGCCCGCGGCGATAATAAGGTTGGTTCGCACTGCTGTAAAGCACAAGTGAAAGCTTTTGGATTCGAAGAATTGCAAGCCCTTATTATCACCACTGGTCTAGCGAAACGTGGGAATTAAGCTGTACAACCCAATATTCCGCCAACACAGAGTGGAACCACGCGCAGGATCGCGTTCACCAACCGAAGCAGAGATGGACATGTTCGAAGAATACGGGACCATCCACAAAGGGTATTTCGATTTGTCGGAGAACGACGTGATAAAGAAAAATTGGAATTTATTCTGCGAGGCTCTCCGTCTCACTGGTGAGACAGGGCCGAAGCCTCCGAAAAAATATAAACAATTATCGACCCCTCCTCAATGGGACGCGGTAAAATTATCAAACGTTGAACGGCCCGCGGCTATAATAAGGTTGGTGCGCACTGCTGTAAAGCACAAGTGAAAGCTTTTGGATTCGAAGAATTGCAAGCCCTTATTATCACCACTGGTCTAGCGAAACTTGGGAATTAAGCTGTACAACCCAATATTCCGCCAACACAGAGTGGAACCACGCGCAGGATCGCGTTCACCAACCGAAGCACAGATGGACATGTTCGAAGAATACGGGACCATCCACAAAGGGTATTTCGATTTGTCGGAGGACGACGTGATGAAGAAAAATTGGACTTGATTCTGAGAGGATCACCGTCTCACCGACGAGACGTGGCCGATGCCACCGTACCAATATAAACAACTAACGTCCCCTCCCCCTCTGCGGGACGCGGTAAAATTATCAAACGTTGGCCGGTCCGCGGATGTAAAAAGGTACGGGAGCACTGCTGTAAAGCACAAGTGAAAGCTTTTGGATTCGAAGAATTGGGAAGCTCGTATTTCCAGCACAGGTATAGCGAAACCTGAGAATTAAGATGTGCAGCCCAATATTGCACCAACACAGAGTGGAACCACACGCAGGATCTCGTTCTCCAACCGAAGCAGAGATGGACGCGTTCGAAAAATAAGCGACCATCCGCAAGGGTATTTCGATGCGTTGGAGAACGACGTGATAAAGAAAAATTGGAATTTATTCTGCGAGGCTCTCCATCTCACTGGTGAGACAGGGCCGAAGCCTCCGAAAAAATATAAACAATTAACGTCCCCCTCCTCAACGGGACGCGGTAAAATTATCAAACGTTGAACGGCCCGCGGCTATAATAAGGTTGGTGCGCACTGCTGTAAAGCACAAGTGAAAGCTTTTGGATTCGAAGAATTGCAAGCCCTTATTATCACCACTGGTCTAGCGAAACGTGGGAATTAAGCTGTACAACCCAATATTCCACCAACACAGAGTGGAACCACGCGCAGGATCTCGTTTTCCAACAGAAGCAGAGATGGACCCGTTCGAAGAATACGGGATCATCCACAAAGGGTATTTCCTATTTGTCGGAGGACGACGTGATGAAGAAAAATTGGAATTTATTCTGCGAGGCTCTCCGTCTCACTGGTGAGACAGGGCCGAAGCCTCCGAAAAAATATATACAATTATCGTCCCCCTCCTCAACGGGTTCGCGGTAAAATTATCAAACGTTGAACGGCCCGCGGCTATAATAAGGTTGGTTCGCACTGCTGTAAAGCACAAGTGAAAGCTTTTGGATTCGAAGAATTGCAAGCCCTTATTATCACCACTGGTCTAGCGAAACGTGGGAATTAAGCTGTACAACCCAATATTCCACCAACACAGAGTGGAACCACGCCCAGGATCTCGTTCTCCAACAGAAGCAGAGATGGACCCGTTCGAAGAATACGCGACCATCCACAAAGGGTATTTCGATTTGTCGGAGAACGACGTGATAAAGAAAAATTGGAATTTATTCTGCGAGGCTCTCCGTCTCACTGGTGAGACAGGGCCGAAGCCTCCGAAAAAATATAAACAATTATCGACCCCTCCTCAATGGGACGCGGTAAAATTATCAAACGTTGAACGGCCCGCGGCTATAATAAGGTTGGTGCGCACTGCTGTAAAGCACAAGTGAAAGCTTTTGGATTCGAAGAATTGCAAGCCCTTATTATCACCACTGGTCTAGCGAAACGTGGGAATTAAGCTGTACAACCCAATATTCCGCCAACACAGAGTGGAACCACGCGCAGGATCGCGTTCACCAACCGAAGCAGAGATGGACATGTTCGAAGAATACGGGACCATCCACAAAGGGTATTTCGATTTGTCGGAGGACGACGTGATGAAGAAAAATTGGACTTGATTCTGAGAGGATCACCGTCTCACCGACGAGACGTGGCCGATGCCACCGTACCAATATAAACAACTAACGTCCCCTCCCCCTCTGCGGGACACGGTAAAATTATCAAACGTTGGCCGGTCCGCGGATGTAAAAAGGTACGGGAGCACTGCTGTAAAGCACAAGTGAAAGCTTTTGGATTCGAAGAATTGGGAAGCTCGTATTTCCAGCACAGGTATAGCGAAACCTGAGAATTAAGATGTGCAGCCCAATATTGCACCAACACAGAGTGGAACCACACGCAGGATCTCGTTCTCCAACCGAAGCAGAGATGGACGCGTTCGAAAAATACGCGACCATCCGCAAGGGTATTTCGATTCGTTGGAGAACGACGTGATAAAGAAAAATTGGAATTTATTCTGCGAGGCTCTCCATCTCACTGGTGAGACAGGGCCGAAGCCTCCGAAAAAATATAAACAATTATCGTCCCCCTCCTCAACGGGACGCGGCTATAATAAGGTTGGTGCGCACTGCTGTAAAGCACAAGTGAAAGCTTTTGTATTCGAAGAATTGCAAGCCCTTATTACCACCACTGGTCTAGCGAAACGTGGGAATTAAGCTGTACATCCCAATATTCCACCACCACAGAGTGGAACCACGCGCAGGATCTCGTTCTCCAACAGAAGCAGAGATGGACCCGTTCGAAGAATACGGGATCATCCACGAAGGGTATTTCGATTTGTCGGAGGACGACGTGATGAGGAAAAATTGGAATTGATTCTGCGAGGATCACCGTCTCACCGGCGAGACGTGGCCGATGCCACCGTACCAATATAAACAACTAACGTCCCCTCCCCCTCGTCGGGACGCGGGAAAATTATCGAACGTTGGCCGGTCCGCGGATGTAAAAACGTTCGGGAGCACTGCTGTAAAGCACAAGTGAGAGCTTCTGGATTCGAAGAATTGCAAGCTCTTAATATCACCATATGTCTTGCGATCCCTGAGAATTAAGCTGTGGAGCCCAATATTGCACCAACACAGAGTGGAACCACACGCAGGATCTCGTTCTGCAACCGTAGCAGAGATGGACCCGTTCGAAGCATACGCGACCATCCACAAAGGGTCATTTCGATTCGTCGGAGAACGACGTGATAAAGAAAAATTGGAATTTATTCTGCGAGGCTCTCCGTCTCACTGGTGACACAGGGCCGAAGCCTCCGAAAAATATAAACAATTATCGTCCCCCTCCTCAACGGGACGCGGTAAAATTATCAAACGTTGAACGGTCCGCGGCTATAATAAGGTTGGTGCGCACTGCTGTAAAGCACAAGTGAAAGCTTTTGGATTCGAAGAATTGCAAGCCCTTATTACCACCACTGGTCTAGCGAAACGTGGGAATTAAGCTGTACATCCCAATATTCCACCAACACAGAGTGGAACCACGCGCAGGATCTCGTTCTCCAACAGAAGCAGAGATGGACCCGTTCGAAGAATACGGGATCATCCACGAAGGGTATTTCGATTTGTCGGATGACGACGTGATGAGGAAAAATTGGAATTGATTCTGCGACGATCACCGTCTCACCGGCGAGACGTGGCCGATACCACCGTACCAATATAAACAACTAACGTCCCCTCCCCCTCGTCGGGACGCTGTAAAATTATCGAACGTTGACCGGTCCGCGGATATAAAAAGGTTCGGGAGCACTGCTGTAAAGCACAAGTGAGAGCTTCTGGATTCGAAGAATTGCAAACTCTTAATATCACCATAGGTCTTGCGATCCCTGAGAATTAAGCTGTGGAGCCCAATATTGCACCAACACAGAGTGGAACCACACGCAGGATCTCGTTCTGCAACCGTAGCAGAGATGGACCCGTTCGAAGCATACGCGACCATCCACAAAGGGTCATTTCGATTTGTCGGATGACGACGTGATGAGGAAAAATTGGAATTGATTCTGCGAGGATCACCGTCTCACCGGCGAGACGTGGCCGATGCCACCGTACCAATATAAACAACTAACGTCCCCTCCCCTTCGTCGGGACGCGGTAAAATTATCGAACGTTGACCGGTCCGCGGATATAAAAAGGTTCGGGAGCACTGCTGTAAAGCACAAGTGAGAGCTTCTGGATTCGAAGAATTGCAAGCTCTTAATATCACCATAGGTCTTGCGATCCCTGAGAATTAAGCTGTGGAGCCCAATATTCCGCTAACACAGAGTGGAACCACGCGCAGGATCTCGTTCTGCAACCGCAGCAGAGATGGACCCGTTCGAAGCATACGCGACCATCCACAAAGGGTCATTTCGATTCGTCGGAGAACGACGTGATAAAGAAAAATTGGAATTTATTCTGCGAGGCTCTCCGTCTCACTGGTGAGACAGGGCCGAAGCCTCCGAAAAAATATATACAATTATCGTCCCCCTCCTCAACGGGACGCGGTAAAATTATCAAACGTTGAACGGCCCGCGGCTATAATAAGGTTGGTTCGCACCGCTGTAAAGCACAAGTGAAAGCTTTTGGATTCGAAGAATTGCAAGCCCTTATTATCACCACTGGTCTAGCGAAACGTGGGAATTAAGCTGTACAACCCAATATTCCACCAACACAGAGTGGAACCACGCCCAGGATCTCGTTCTCCAACAGAAGCAGAGATGGACCCGTTCGAAGAATACGCGACCATCCACAAAGGGTATTTCGATTTGTCGGAGAACGACGTGATAAAGAAAAATTGGAATTTATTCTGCGAGGCTCTCCGTCTCACTTTTGAGACAGGGCCGAAGCCTCCGAAAAAATATAAACAATTATCGACCCCTCCTCAACGGGACGCGGTAAAATTATCAAACGTTGAACGGCCCGCGGCTATAATAAGGTTGGTGCGCACTGCTGTAAAGCACAAGTGAAAGCTTTTGGATTCGAAGAATTGCAAGCCCTTATTATCACCACTGGTCTAGCGAAACGTGGGAATTAAGCTGTACAACCCAATATTCCGCCAACACAGAGTGGAACCACGCGCAGGATCGCGTTCACCAACCGAAGCAGAGATGGACATGTTCGAAGAATACGCGACCATCCACGAAGGGTATTTCGATTTGTCGGAGGACGACGTGATGAGGAAAAATTGGAATTGATTCTGCGAGGATCACCGTCTCACCGACGAGACGTGGCCGATGCCACCGTACCAATATAAACAACTAACGTCCCCTCCCCCTCTGCGGGACGCGGTAAAATTATCAAACGTTGGCCGGTCCGCGGATGTAAAAAGGTACGGGAGCACTGCTGTAAAGCACAAGTGAAAGCTTTTGGATTCGAAGAATTGGGAAGCTCGTATTTCCAGCACAGGTATAGCGAAACCTGAGAATTAAGATGTGCAGCCCAATATTGCACCAACACAGAGTGGAACCACACGCAGGATCTCGTTCTCCAACCGAAGCAGAGATGGACGCGTTCGAAAAATACGCGACCATCCGCAAGGGTATTTCGATGCGTTGGAGAACGACGTGATAAAGAAAAATTGGAATTTATTCTGCGAGGCTCTCCATCTCACTGGTGAGACAGGGCCGAAGCCTCCGAAAAAATATAAACAATTAACGTCCCCCTCCTCAACGGGACGCGGTAAAATTATCAAACGTTGAACGGCCCGCGGCTATAATAAGGTTGGTGCGCACTGCTGTAAAGCACAAGTGAAAGCTTTTGGATTCGAAGAATTGCAAGCCCTTATTATCGCCACTGGTCTAGCGAAACGTGGGAATTAAGCTGTACAACACAATATTCCACCAACACAGAGTGGAACCACGCCCAGGATCTCGTTCTCCAACAGAAGCAGAGATGGACCCGTTCGAAGAATACGCGACCATCCACAAAGGGTATTTCGATTTGTCGAAGAACGACGTGATAAAGAAAAATTGGAATTTATTCTGCGAGGCTCTCCGTCTCACTGGTGAGACAGGGCCGAAGCCTCCGAAAAATATAAACAATTATCGACCCCTCCTCAATGGGACGCGGTAAAATTATCAAACGTTGAACGGCCCGCGGCTATAATAAGGTTGGTGCGCACTGCTGTAAAGCACAAGTGAAAGCTTTTGGATTCGAAGAATTGCAAGCCCTTATTATCACCACTGGTCTAGCGAAACGTGGGAATTAAGCTGTACAACCCAATATTCCGCCAACACAGAGTGGAACCACGCGCAGGATCGCGTTCACCAACCGAAGCAGAGATGGACATGTTCGAAGAATACGGGACCATCCACAAAGGGTATTTCGATTTGTCGGAGGACGACGTGATGAAGAAAAATTGGACTTGATTCTGAGAGGATCACCGTCTCACCGACGAGACGTGGCCGATGCCACCGTACCAATATAAACAACTAACGTCCCCTCCCCCTCTGCGGGACGCGGTAAAATTATCAAACGTTGGCCGGTCCGCGGATGTAAAAAGGTACGGGAGCACTGCTGTAAAGCACAAGTGAAAGCTTTTGGATTCGAAGAATTGGGAAGCTCGTATTTCCAGCACAGGTATAGCGAAACCTGAGAATTAAGATGTGCAGCCCAATATTGCACCAACACAGAGTGGAACCACACGCAGGATCTCGTTCTCCAACCGAAGCAGAGATGGACGCGTTCGAAAAATACGCGACCATCCGCAAGGGTATTTCGATTCGTTGGAGAACGACGTGATAAAGAAAAATTGGAATTTATTCTGCGAGGCTCTCCATCTCACTGGTGAGACAGGGCCGAAGCCTCCGAAAAAATATAAACAATTATCGTCCCCCTCCTCAACGGGACGCGGCTATAATAAGGTTGGTGCGCACTGCTGTAAAGCACAAGTGAAAGCTTTTGGATTCGAAGAATTGCAAGCCCTTATTACCACCACTGGTCTAGCGAAACGTGGGAATTAAGCTGTACATCCCAATATTCCACCAACACAGAGTGGAACCACGCGCAGGATCTCGTTCTCCAACAGAAGCAGAGATGGACCCGTTCGAAGAATACGGGATCATCCACGAAGGGTATTTCGATTTGTCGGAGGACGACGTGATGAGGAAAAATTGGAATTGATTCTGCGAGGATCACCGTCTCACCGGCGAGACGTGGCCGATGCCACCGTACCAATATAAACAACTAACGTCCCCTCCCCCTCGTCGGGACGCGGTAAAATTATCGAACGTTGACCGGTCCGCGGATATAAAAAGGTTCGGGAGCACTGCTGTAAAGCACAAGTGAGAGCTTCTGGATTCGAAGAATTGCAAGCTCTTAATATCACCATAGGTCTTGCGATCCCTGAGAATTAAGCTGTGGAGCCCAATATTCCGCTAACACAGAGTGGAACCACGCGCAGGATCTCGTTCTGCAACCGCAGCAGAGATGGACCCGTTCGAAGCATACGCGACCATCCACAAAGGGTCATTTCGATTCGTCGGAGAACGACGTGATAAAGAAAAATTGGAATTTATTCTGCGAGGCTCTCCGTCTCACTGGTGAGACAGGGCCGAAGCCTCCGAAAAAATATATACAATTATCGTCCCCCTCCTCAACGGGACGCGGTAAAATTATCAAACGTTGAACGGCCCGCGGCGATAATAAGGTTGGTTCGCACTGCTGTAAAGCACAAGTGAAAGCTTTTGGATTCGAAGAATTGCAAGCCCTTATTATCACCACTGGTCTAGCGAAACGTGGGAATTAAGCTGTACAACCCAATATTCCGCCAACACAGAGTGGAACCACGCGCAGGATCGCGTTCACCAACCGAAGCAGAGATGGACATGTTCGAAGAATACGGGACCATCCACAAAGGGTATTTCGATTTGTCGGAGAACGACGTGATAAAGAAAAATTGGAATTTATTCTGCGAGGCTCTCCGTCTCACTGGTGAGACAGGGCCGAAGCCTCCGAAAAAATATAAACAATTATCGACCCCTCCTCAATGGGACGCGGTAAAATTATCAAACGTTGAACGGCCCGCGGCTATAATAAGGTTGGTGCGCACTGCTGTAAAGCACAAGTGAAAGCTTTTGGATTCGAAGAATTGCAAGCCCTTATTATCACCACTGGTCTAGCGAAACTTGGGAATTAAGCTGTACAACCCAATATTCCGCCAACACAGAGTGGAACCACGCGCAGGATCGCGTTCACCAACCGAAGCACAGATGGACATGTTCGAAGAATACGGGACCATCCACAAAGGGTATTTCGATTTGTCGGAGGACGACGTGATGAAGAAAAATTGGACTTGATTCTGAGAGGATCACCGTCTCACCGACGAGACGTGGCCGATGCCACCGTACCAATATAAACAACTAACGTCCCCTCCCCCTCTGCGGGACGCGGTAAAATTATCAAACGTTGGCCGGTCCGCGGATGTAAAAAGGTACGGGAGCACTGCTGTAAAGCACAAGTGAAAGCTTTTGGATTCGAAGAATTGGGAAGCTCGTATTTCCAGCACAGGTATAGCGAAACCTGAGAATTAAGATGTGCAGCCCAATATTGCACCAACACAGAGTGGAACCACACGCAGGATCTCGTTCTCCAACCGAAGCAGAGATGGACGCGTTCGAAAAATACGCGACCATCCGCAAGGGTATTTCGATGCGTTGGAGAACGACGTGATAAAGAAAAATTGGAATTTATTCTGCGAGGCTCTCCATCTCACTGGTGAGACAGGGCCGAAGCCTCCGAAAAAATATAAACAATTAACGTCCCCCTCCTCAACGGGACGCGGTAAAATTATCAAACGTTGAACGGCCCGCGGCTATAATAAGGTTGGTGCGCACTGCTGTAAAGCACAAGTGAAAGCTTTTGGATTCGAAGAATTGCAAGCCCTTATTATCGCCACTGGTCTAGCGAAACGTGGGAATTAAGCTGTACAACACAATATTCCACCAACACAGAGTGGAACCACGCGCAGGATCTCGTTTTCCAACAGAAGCAGAGATGGACCCGTTCGAAGAATACGGGATCATCCACAAAGGGTATTTCCTATTTGTCGGAGGACGACGTGATGAAGAAAAATTGGAATTTATTCTGCGAGGCTCTCCGTCTCACTGGTGAGACAGGGCCGAAGCCTCCGAAAAAATATATACAATTATCGTCCCCCTCCTCAACGGGTTCGCGGTAAAATTATCAAACGTTGAACGGCCCGCGGCTATAATAAGGTTGGTTCGCACTGCTGTAAAGCACAAGTGAAAGCTTTTGGATTCGAAGAATTGCAAGCCCTTATTATCACCACTGGTCTAGCGAAACGTGGGAATTAAGCTGTACAACCCAATATTCCACCAACACAGAGTGGAACCACGCCCAGGATCTCGTTCTCCAACAGAAGCAGAGATGGACCCGTTCGAAGAATACGCGACCATCAACAAAGGGTATTTCGATTTGTCGGAGAACGACGTGATAAAGAAAAATTGGAATTTATTCTGCGAGGCTCTCCGTCTCACTGGTGAGACAGGGCCGAAGCCTCCGAAAAAATATAAACAATTATCGACCCCTCCTCAATGGGACGCGGTAAAATTATCAAACGTTGAACGGCCCGCGGCTATAATAAGGTTGGTGCGCACTGCTGTAAAGCACAAGTGAAAGCTTTTGGATTCGAAGAATTGCAAGCCCTTATTATCACCACTGGTCTAGCGAAACGTGGGAATTAAGCTGTACAACCCAATATTCCGCCAACACAGAGTGGAACCACGCGCAGGATCGCGTTCACCAACCGAAGCAGAGATGGACATGTTCGAAGAATACGGGACCATCCACAAAGGGTATTTCGATTTGTCGGAGGACGACGTGATGAAGAAAAATTGGACTTGATTCTGAGAGGATCACCGTCTCACCGACGAGACGTGGCCGATGCCACCGTACCAATATAAACAACTAACGTCCCCTCCCCCTCTGCGGGACACGGTAAAATTATCAAACGTTGGCCGGTCCGCGGATGTAAAAAGGTACGGGAGCACTGCTGTAAAGCACAAGTGAAAGCTTTTGGATTCGAAGAATTGGGAAGCTCGTATTTCCAGCACAGGTATAGCGAAACCTGAGAATTAAGATGTGCAGCCCAATATTGCACCAACACAGAGTGGAACCACACGCAGGATCTCGTTCTCCAACCGAAGCAGAGATGGACGCGTTCGAAAAATACGCGACCATCCGCAAGGGTATTTCGATTCGTTGGAGAACGACGTGATAAAGAAAAATTGGAATTTATTCTGCGAGGCTCTCCATCTCACTGGTGAGACAGGGCCGAAGCCTCCGAAAAAATATAAACAATTATCGTCCCCCTCCTCAACGGGACGCGGCTATAATAAGGTTGGTGCGCACTGCTGTAAAGCACAAGTGAAAGCTTTTGTATTCGAAGAATTGCAAGCCCTTATTACCACCACTGGTCTAGCGAAACGTGGGAATTAAGCTGTACATCCCAATATTCCACCACCACAGAGTGGAACCACGCGCAGGATCTCGTTCTCCAACAGAAGCAGAGATGGACCCGTTCGAAGAATACGGGATCATCCACGAAGGGTATTTCGATTTGTCGGAGGACGACGTGATGAGGAAAAATTGGAATTGATTCTGCGAGGATCACCGTCTCACCGGCGAGACGTGGCCGATGCCACCGTACCAATATAAACAACTAACGTCCCCTCCCCCTCGTCGGGACGCGGGAAAATTATCGAACGTTGGCCGGTCCGCGGATGTAAAAACGTTCGGGAGCACTGCTGTAAAGCACAAGTGAGAGCTTCTGGATTCGAAGAATTGCAAGCTCTTAATATCACCATAGGTCTTGCGATCCCTGAGAATTAAGCTGTGGAGCCCAATATTGCACCAACACAGAGTGGAACCACACGCAGGATCTCGTTCTGCAACCGTAGCAGAGATGGACCCGTTCGAAGCATACGCGACCATCCACAAAGGGTCATTTCGATTCGTCGGAGAACGACGTGATAAAGAAAAATTGGAATTTATTCTGCGAGGCTCTCCGTCTCACTGGTGACACAGGGCCGAAGCCTCCGAAAAATATAAACAATTATCGTCCCCCTCCTCAACGGGACGCGGTAAAATTATCAAACGTTGAACGGTCCGCGGCTATAATAAGGTTGGTGCGCACTGCTGTAAAGCACAAGTGAAAGCTTTTGGATTCGAAGAATTGCAAGCCCTTATTACCACCACTGGTCTAGCGAAACGTGGGAATTAAGCTGTACATCCCAATATTCCACCAACACAGAGTGGAACCACGCGCAGGATCTCGTTCTCCAACAGAAGCAGAGATGGACCCGTTCGAAGAATACGGGATCATCCACGAAGGGTATTTCGATTTGTCGGATGACGACGTGATGAGGAAAAATTGGAATTGATTCTGCGACGATCACCGTCTCACCGGCGAGACGTGGCCGATACCACCGTACCAATATAAACAACTAACGTCCCCTCCCCCTCGTCGGGACGCGGTAAAATTATCGAACGTTGACCGGTCCGCGGATATAAAAAGGTTCGGGAGCACTGCTGTAAAGCACAAGTGAGAGCTTCTGGATTCGAAGAATTGCAAGCTCTTAATATCACCATAGGTCTTGCGATCCCTGAGAATTAAGCTGTGGAGCCCAATATTGCACCAACACAGAGTGGAACCACACGCAGGATCTCGTTCTGCAACCGTAGCAGAGATGGACCCGTTCGAAGCATACGCGACCATCCACAAAGGGTCATTTCGATTTGTCGGATGACGACGTGATGAGGAAAAATTGGAATTGATTCTGCGAGGATCACCGTCTCACCGGCGAGACGTGGCCGATGCCACCGTACCAATATAAACAACTAACGTCCCCTCCCCCTCGTCGGGACGCGGTAAAATTATCGAACGTTGACCGGTCCGCGGATATAAAAAGGTTCGGGAGCACTGCTGTAAAGCACAAGTGATAGCTTCTGGATTCGAAGAATTGCAAGCTCTTAATATCACCATAGGTCTTGCGATCCCTGAGAATTAAGCTGTGGAGCCCAATATTCCGCTAACACAGAGTGGAACCACGCGCAGGATCTCGTTCTGCAACCGCAGCAGAGATGGACCCGTTCGAAGCATACGCGACCATCCACAAAGGGTCATTTCGATTCGTCGGAGAACGACGTGATAAAGAAAAATTGGAATTTATTCTGCGAGGCTCTCCGTCTCACTGGTGAGACAGGGCCGAAGCCTCCGGAAAAATATATACAATTATCGTCCCCCTCCTCAACGGGACGCGGTAAAATTATCAAACGTTGAACGGCCCGCGGCTATAATAAGGTTGGTTCGCACCGCTGTAAAGCACAAGTGAAAGCTTTTGGATTCGAAGAATTGCAAGCCCTTATTATCACCACTGGTCTAGCGAAACGTGGGAATTAAGCTGTACAACCCAACATTCCACCAACACAGAGTGGAACCACGCCCAGGATCTCGTTCTCCAACAGAAGCAGAGATGGACCCGTTCGAAGAATACGCGACCATCCACAAAGGGTATTTCGATTTGTCGGAGAACGACGTGATAAAGAAAAATTGGAATTTATTCTGCGAGGCTCTCCGTCTCACTTTTGAGACAGGGCCGAAGCCTCCGAAAAAATATAAACAATTATCGACCCCTCCTCAACGGGACGCGGTAAAATTATCAAACGTTGAACGGCCCGCGGCTATAATAAGGTTGGTGCGCACTGCTGTAAAGCACAAGTGAAAGCTTTTGGATTCGAAGAATTGCAAGCCCTTATTATCACCACTGGTCTAGCGAAACGTGGGAATTAAGCTGTACAACCCAATATTCCGCCAACACAGAGTGGAACCACGCGCAGGATCGCGTTCACCAACCGAAGCAGAGATGGACATGTTCGAAGAATACGCGACCATCCACGAAGGGTATTTCGATTTGTCGGAGGACGACGTGATGAGGAAAAATTGGAATTGATTCTGCGAGGATCACCGTCTCACCGACGAGACGTGGCCGATGCCACCGTACCAATATAAACAACTAACGTCCCCTCCCCCTCTGCGGGACGCGGTAAAATTATCAAACGTTGGCCGGTCCGCGGATGTAAAAAGGTACGGGAGCACTGCTGTAAAGCACAAGTGAAAGCTTTTGGATTCGAAGAATTGGGAAGCTCGTATTTCCAGCACAGGTATAGCGAAACCTGAGAATTAAGATGTGCAGCCCAATATTGCACCAACACAGAGTGGAACCACACGCAGGATCTCGTTCTCCAACCGAAGCAGAGATGGACGCGTTCGAAAAATACGCGACCATCCGCAAGGGTATTTCGATGCGTTGGAGAACGACGTGATAAAGAAAAATTGGAATTTATTCTGCGAGGCTCTCCATCTCACTGGTGAGACAGGGCCGAAGCCTCCGAAAAAATATAAACAATTAACGTCCCCCTCCTCAACGGGACGCGGTAAAATTATCAAACGTTGAACGGCCCGCGGCTATAATAAGGTTGGTGCGCACTGCTGTAAAGCACAAGTGAAAGCTTTTGGATTCGAAGAATTGCAAGCCCTTATTATCGCCACTGGTCTAGCGAAACGTGGGAATTAAGCTGTACAACACAATATTCCACCAACACAGAGTGGAACCACGCCCAGGATCTCGTTCTCCAACAGAAGCAGAGATGGACCCGTTCGAAGAATACGCGACCATCCACAAAGGGTATTTCGATTTGTCGGAGAACGACGTGATAAAGAAAAATTGGAATTTATTCTGCGAGGCTCTCCGTCTCACTGGTGAGACAGGGCCGAAGCCTCCGAAAAAATATAAACAATTATCGACCCCTCCTCAATGGGACGCGGTAAAATTATCAAACGTTGAACGGCCCGCGGCTATAATAAGGTTGGTGCGCACTGCTGTAAAGCACAAGTGAAAGCTTTTGGATTCGAAGAATTGCAAGCCCTTATTATCACCACTGGTCTAGCGAAACGTGGGAATTAAGCTGTACAACCCAATATTCCGCCAACACAGAGTGGAACCACGCGCAGGATCGCGTTCACCAACCGAAGCAGAGATGGACATGTTCGAAGAATACGGGACCATCCACAAAGGGTATTTCGATTTGTCGGAGGACGACGTGATGAAGAAAAATTGGACTTGATTCTGAGAGGATCACCGTCTCACCGACGAGACGTGGCCGATGCCACCGTACCAATATAAACAACTAACGTCCCCTCCCCCTCTGCGGGACGCGGTAAAATTATCAAACGTTGGCCGGTCCGCGGATGTAAAAAGGTACGGGAGCACTGCTGTAAAGCACAAGTGAAAGCTTTTGGATTCGAAGAATTGGGAAGCTCGTATTTCCAGCACAGGTATAGCGAAACCTGAGAATTAAGATGTGCAGCCCAATATTGCACCAACACAGAGTGGAACCACACGCAGGATCTCGTTCTCCAACCGAAGCAGAGATGGACGCGTTCGAAAAATACGCGACCATCCGCAAGGGTATTTCGATGCGTTGGAGAACGACGTGATAAAGAAAAATTGGAATTTATTCTGCGAGGCTCTCCATCTCACTGGTGAGACAGGGCCGAAGCCTCCGAAAAAATATAAACAATTATCGTCCCCCTCCTCAACGGGACGCGGCTATAATAAGGTTGGTGCGCACTGCTGTAAAGCACAAGTGAAAGCTTTTGGATTCGAAGAATTGCAAGCCCTTATTACCACCACTGGTCTAGCGAAACGTGGGAATTAAGCTGTACATCCCAATATTCCACCACCACAGAGTGGAACCACGCGCAGGATCTCGTTCTCCAACAGAAGCAGAGATGGGCCCGTTCGAAGAATACGGGATCATCCACGAAGGGTATTTCGATTTGTCGGAGGACGACGTGATGAGGAAAAATTGGAATTGATTCTGCGAGGATCACCGTCTCACCGGCGAGACGTGGCCGATGCCACCGTACCAATATAAACAACTAACGTCCCCTCCCCCTCGTCGGGACGCGGGAAAATTATCGAACGTTGGCCGGTCCGCGGATGTAAAAACGTTCGGGAGCACTGCTGTAAAGCACAAGTGAGAGCTTCTGGATTCGAAGAATTGCAAGCTCTTAATATCACCATAGGTCTTGCGATCCCTGAGAATTAAGCTGTGGAGCCCAATATTGCACCAACACAGAGTGGAACCACACGCAGGATCTCGTTCTGCAACCGTAGCAGAGATGGACCCGTTCGAAGCATACGCGACCATCCACAAAGGGTCATTTCGATTCGTCGGAGAACGACGTGATAAAGAAAAATTGGAATTTATTCTGCGAGGCTCTCCGTCTCACTGGTGACACAGGGCCGAAGCCTCCGAAAAATATAAACAATTATCGTCCCCCTCCTCAACGGGACGCGGTAAAATTATCAAACGTTGAACGGTCCGCGGCTATAATAAGGTTGGTGCGCACTGCTGTAAAGCACAAGTGAAAGCTTTTGGATTCGAAGAATTGCAAGCCCTTATTACCACCACTGGTCTAGCGAAACGTGGGAATTAAGCTGTACATCCCAATATTCCACCAACACAGAGTGGAACCACGCGCAGGATCTCGTTCTCCAACAGAAGCAGAGATGGACCCGTTCGAAGAATACGGGTTCATCCACGAAGGGTATTTCGATTTGTCGGATGACGACGTGATGAGGAAAAATTGGAATTGATTCTGCGACGATCACCGTCTCACCGGCGAGACGTGGCCGATACCACCGTACCAATATAAACAACTAACGTCCCCTCCCCCTCGTCGGGACGCGGTAAAATTATCGAACGTTGACCGGTCCGCGGATATAAAAAGGTTCGGGAGCACTGCTGTAAAGCACAAGTGAGAGCTTCTGGATTCGAAGAATTGCAAGCTCTTAATATCACCATAGGTCTTGCGATCCCTGAGAATTAAGCTGTGGAGCCCAATATTGCACCAACACAGAGTGGAACCACACGCAGGATCTCGTTCTGCAACCGTAGCAGAGATGGACCCGTTCGAAGCATACGCGACCATCCACAAAGGGTCATTTCGATTTGTCGGATGACGACGTGATGAGGAAAAATTGGAATTGATTCTGCGAGGATCACCGTCTCACCGGCGAGACGTGGCCGATGCCACCGTACCAATATAAACAACTAACGTCCCCTCCCCCTCGTCGGGACGCGGTAAAATTATCGAACGTTGACCGGTCCGCGGATATAAAAAGGTTCGGGAGCACTGCTGTAAAGCACAAGTGAGAGCTTCTGGATTCGAAGAATTGCAAGCTCTTAATATCACCATAGGTCTTGCGATCCCTGAGAATTAAGCTGTGGAGCCCAATATTCCGCTAACACAGAGTGGAACCACGCGCAGGATCTCGTTCTGCAACCGCAGCAGAGATGGACCCGTTCGAAGCATACGCGACCATCCACAAAGGGTCATTTCGATTCGTCGGAGAACGACGTGATAAAGAAAAATTGGAATTTATTCTGCGAGGCTCTCCGTCTCACTGGTGAGACAGGGCCGAAGCCTCCGAAAAAATATATACAATTATCGTCCCCCTCCTCAACGGGACGCGGTAAAATTATCAAACGTTGAACGGCCCGCGGCTATAATAAGGTTGGTTCGCACTGCTGTAAAGCACAAGTGAAAGCTTTTGGATTCGAAGAATTGCAAGCCCTTATTATCACCACTGGTCTAGCGAAACGTGGGAATTAAGCTGTACAACCCAATATTCCACCAACACAGAGTGGAACCACGTCCAGGATCTCGTTCTCCAACAGAAGCAGAGATGGACCCGTTCGAAGAATACGCGACCATCCACAAAGGGTATTTCGATTTGTCGGAGAACGACGTGATAAAGAAAAATTGGAATTTATTCTGCGAGGCTCTCCGTCTCACTTTTGAGACAGGGCCGAAGCCTCCGAAAAAATATAAACAATTATCGACCCCTCCTCAACGGGACGCGGTAAAATTATCAAACGTTGAACGGCCCGCGGCTATAATAAGGTTGGTGCGCACTGCTGTAAAGCACAAGTGAAAGCTTTTGGATTCGAAGAATTGCAAGCCCTTATTATCACCACTGGTCTAGCGAAACGTGGGAATTAAGCTGTACAACCCAATATTCCGCCAACACAGAGTGGAACCACGCGCAGGATCGCGTTCACCAACCGAAGCAGAGATGGACATGTTCGAAGAATACGCGACCATCCACGAAGGGTATTTCGATTTGTCGGAGGACGACGTGATGAGGAAAAATTGGAATTGATTCTGCGAGGATCACCGTCTCACCGACGAGACGTGGCCGATGCCACCGTACCAATATAAACAACTAACGTCCCCTCCCCCTCTGCGGGACGCGGTAAAATTATCAAACGTTGGCCGGTCCGCGGATGTAAAAAGGTACGGGAGCACTGCTGTAAAGCACAAGTGAAAGCTTTTGGATTCGAAGAATTGGGAAGCTCGTATTTCCAGCACAGGTATAGCGAAACCTGAGAATTAAGATGTGCAGCCCAATATTGCACCAACACAGAGTTGCACCACGCGGAGGATCTCGTTCTCCAACCGAAGCAGAGATGGACGCGTTCGAAAAATACGCGACCATCCGCAAGGGTATTTCGATTCGTTGGAGAACGACGTGATAAAGAAAAATTGGAATTTATTCTGCGAGGCTCTCCATCTCACTGGTGAGACAGGGCCGAAGCCTCCGAAAAAATATAAACAATTATCGTCCCCCTCCTCAACGGGACGCGGCTATAATAAGGTTGGTGCGCACTGCTGTAAAGCACAAGTGAAAGCTTTTGGATTCGAAGAATTGCAAGCCCTTATTACCACCACTGGTCTAGCGAAACGTGGGAATTAAGCTGTACATCCCAATATTCCACCAACACAGAGTGGAACCACGCGCAGGATCTCGTTCTCCAACAGAAGCAGAGATGGACCCGTTCGAAGAATACGGGATCATCCACGAAGGGTATTTCGATTTGTCGGAGGACGACGTGATGAGGAAAAATTGGAATTGATTCTGCGAGGATCACCGTCTCACCGGCGAGACGTGGCCGATGCCACCGTACCAATATAAACAACTAACGTCCCCTCCCCCTCGTCGGGACGCGGGAAAATTATCGAACGTTGGCCGGTCCGCGGATGTAAAAAGGTTCGGGAGCACTGCTGTAAAGCACAAGTGAGAGCTTCTGGATTCGAAGAATTGCAAGCTCTTAATATCACCATAGGTCTTGCGATCCCTGAGAATTAAGCTGTGGAGCCCAATATTGCACCAACACAGAGTGGAACCACACGCAGGATCTCGTTCTGCAACCGTAGCAGAGATGGACCCGTTCGAAGCATACGCGACCATCCACAAAGGGTCATTTCGATTCGTCGGAGAACGACGTGATAAAGAAAAATTGGAATTTATTCTGCGAGGCTCTCCGTCTCACTGGTGACACAGGGCCGAAGCCTCCGAAAAATATAAACAATTATCGTCCCCCTCCTCAACGGGACGCGGTAAAATTATCAAACGTTGAACGGTCCGCGGCTATAATATGGTTGGTGCGCACTGCTGTAAAGCACAAGTGAAAGCTTTTGGATTCGAAGAATTGCAAGCCCTTAGTACCACCACTGGTCTAGCGAAACGTGGGAATTAAGCTGTACATCCCAATATTCCACCAACACAGAGTGGAACCACGCGCAGGATCTCGTTCTCCAACAGAAGCAGAGATGGACCCGTTCGAAGAATACGGGATCATCCACGAAGGGTATTTCGATTTGTCGGATGACGACGTGATGAGGAAAAATTGGAATTGATTCTGCGAGGATCACCGTCTCACCGGCGAGACGTGGCCGATGCCACCGTACCAATATAAACAACTAACGTCCCCTCCCCCTCGTCGGGACGCGGTAAAATTATCGAACGTTGACCGGTCCGCGGATATAAAAAGGTTCGGGAGCACTGCTGTAAAGCACAAGTGAGAGCTTCTGGATTCGAAGAATTGCAAGCTCTTAATATCACCATAGGTCTTGCGATCCCTGAGAATTAAGTTGTGGAGCCCAATATTGCACCAACACAGAGTGGAACCACACGCAGGATCTCGTTCTGCAACCGCAGCAGAGATGGACCCGTTCGAAGAATACGCGACCATCCACAAAGGGTATTTCGATTTGTCGGAGAACGACGTGATGAAGAAAAATTGGAATTTATTCTGCGAGGCTCTCCGTCTCACTGGTGAGACAGGGCCGAAGCCTCCGAAAAAATATATACAATTATTGTCCCCCTCCTCAACGGGACGCGGTAAAATTATCAAACGTTGAACGGCCCGCGGCTATAATAAGGTTGGTGCGCACTGCTGTAAAGCACAAGTGAAAGCTTTTGGATTCGAAGAATTGCAAGCCCTTATTATCACCACTGGTCTAGCGAAACGTGGGAATTAAGCTGTACAACCCAATATTCCGCCAACACAGAGTGGAACCACGCGCAGGATCGCGTTCACCAACCGAAGCAGAAATGGACATGTTCGAAGAATACGCGACCATCCACGAAGGGTATTTCGATTTGTCGGAGGACGACGTGATGAGGTAAAATTGGAATTGATTCTGCGAGGATCGCCGTCTCTCCGGCGAGACGTGGCCGATGCCACCGTACCAATATAAACAACTAACGTCCCCTCCCCCTCGTCGGGACGCGGTAAAATTATCGAACGTTGACCGGTCCGCGGATGTAAAAAGGTTCGGGAGCACTGCTGTAAAGCAGAAGTGAGAGCTTCTGGATTCGGAGAATTACAAGCTCTTAATATCACCATAGGTCTTGCGATCCCTGAGAATTAAGCTGTGGAGCCCAATATTCCGCCAACACAGAGTGGAACCACGCGCAGGATCTCGTTCTGCAACCGCAGCAGAGATGGACCCGTTCGAAGCATACGCGACCATCCACAAAGGGTATTTCGATTTGTCGGAGAACGACGTGATAAAGAAAAATTGGAATTTATTCTGCGAGGCTGTCCGTCTCACTTTTGAGACAGGGCCGAAGCCTCCGAAAAAATATAAACAATTATCGTCCCCCTCCTCAACGGGACGCGGTAAAATTATCAAACGTTGAACGGCCCGCGGCTATAATAAGGTTGGTTCGCACTGCTGTAAAGCACAAGTGAAAGCTTTTGGATTCGAAGAATTGCAAGCCCTTATTATCACCACTGGTCTAGCGAAACGTGGGAATTAAGCTGTACAACCCAATATTCCACCAACACAGAGTGGAACCACGCCCAGGATCTCGTTCTCCAACAGAAGCAGAGATGGACCCGTTCGAAGAATACGCGACCATCCACAAAGGGTATTTCGATTTGTCGGAGAACGACGTGATAAAGAAAAATTGGAATTTATTCTACGAGGCTCTCCGTCTCACTGGTGAGACAGGGCCGAAGCCTCCGAAAAAATATAAACAATTATCGACCCCTCCTCAACGGGACGCGGTAAAATTATCAAACGTTGAACGGCCCGCGGCTATAATAAGGTTGGTGCGCACTGCTGTAAAGCACAAGTGAAAGCTTTTGGATTCGAAGAATTGCAAGCCCTTATTATCACCACTGGTCTAGCGAAACGTGGGAATTAAGCTGTACAACCCAATATTCCGCCAACACAGAGTGGAACCACGCGTAGGATCGCGTTCACCAACCGAAGCAGAGATGGACATGTTCGAAGAATACGGGACCATCCACAAAGGGTATTTCGATTTGTCGGAGGACGACGTGATGAAGAAAAATTGGACTTGATTCTGAGAGGATCACCGTCTCACCGACGAGACGTGGCCGATGCCACCGTACCAATATAAACAACTAACGTCCCCTCCCCCTCTGCGGGACGCGGTAAAATTATCAAACGTTGGCCGGTCCGCGGATGTAAAAAGGTACGGGAGCACTGCTGTAAAGCACAAGTGAAAGCTTTTGGATTCGAAGAATTGCAAGCCCTTATTATCACCACTGGTCTAGCGAAACGTGGGAATTAAGCTGTACAACCCAATATTCCGCCAACACAGAGTGGAACCACGCGCAGGATCGCGTTCACCAACCGAAGCAGAGATGGACATGTTCGAAGAATACGCGACCATCCACGAAGGGTATTTCGATTTGTCGGAGGACGACGTGATGAGGAAAAATTGGAATTGATTCTGCGAGGATCACCGTCTCACCGACGAGACGTGGCCGATGCCACCGTACCAATATAAACAACTAACGTCCCCTCCCCCTCTGCGGGACGCGGTAAAATTATCAAACGTTGGCCGGTCCGCGGATGTAAAAAGGTACGGGAGCACTGCTGTAAAGCACAAGTGAAAGCTTTTGGATTCGAAGAATTGGGAAGCTCGTATTTCCAGCACAGGTATAGCGAAACCTGAGAATTAAGATGTGCAGCCCAATATTGCACCAACACAGAGTGGAACCACACGCAGGATCTCGTTCTCCAACCGAAGCAGAGATGGACGCGTTCGAAAAATACGCGACCATCCGCAAGGGTATTTCGATGCGTTGGAGAACGACGTGATAAAGAAAAATTGGAATTTATTCTGCGAGGCTCTCCATCTCACTGGTGAGACAGGGCCGAAGCCTCCGAAAAAATATAAACAATTAACGTCCCCCTCCTCAACGGGACGCGGTAAAATTATCAAACGTTGAACGGCCCGCGGCTATAATAAGGTTGGTGCGCACTGCTGTAAAGCACAAGTGAAAGCTTTTGGATTCGAAGAATTGCAAGCCCTTATTATCGCCACTGGTCTAGCGAAACGTGGGAATTAAGCTGTACAACACAATATTCCACCAACACAGAGTGGAACCACGCCCAGGATCTCGTTCTCCAACAGAAGCAGAGATGGACCCGTTCGAAGAATACGCGACCATCCACAAAGGGTATTTCGATTTGTCGGAGAACGACGTGATAAAGAAAAATTGGAATTTATTCTGCGAGGCTCTCCGTCTCACTGGTGAGACAGGGCCGAAGCCTCCGAAAAAATATAAACAATTATCGACCCCTCCTCAATGGGACGCGGTAAAATTATCAAACGTTGAACGGCCCGCGGCTATAATAAGGTTGGTGCGCACTGCTGTAAAGCACAAGTGAAAGCTTTTGGATTCGAAGAATTGCAAGCCCTTATTATCACCACTGGTCTAGCGAAACGTGGGAATTAAGCTGTACAACCCAATATTCCGCCAACACAGAGTGGAACCACGCGCAGGATCGCGTTCACCAACCGAAGCAGAGATGGACATGTTCGAAGAATACGGGACCATCCACAAAGGGTATTTCGATTTGTCGGAGGACGACGTGATGAAGAAAAATTGGACTTGATTCTGAGAGGATCACCGTCTCACCGACGAGACGTGGCCGATGCCACCGTACCAATATAAACAACTAACGTCCCCTCCCCCTCTGCGGGACGCGGTAAAATTATCAAACGTTGGCCGGTCCGCGGATGTAAAAAGGTACGGGAGCACTGCTGTAAAGCACAAGTGAAAGCTTTTGGATTCGAAGAATTGGGAAGCTCGTATTTCCAGCACAGGTATAGCGAAACCTGAGAATTAAGATGTGCAGCCCAATATTGCACCAACACAGAGTGGAACCACACGCAGGATCTCGTTCTCCAACCGAAGCAGAGATGGACGCGTTCGAAAAATACGCGACCATCCGCAAGGGTATTTCGATTCGTTGGAGAACGACGTGATAAAGAAAAATTGGAATTTATTCTGCGAGGCTCTCCATCTCACTGGTGAGACAGGGCCGAAGCCTCCGAAAAAATATAAACAATTATCGTCCCCCTCCTCAACGGGACGCGGCTATAATAAGGTTGGTGCGCACTGCTGTAAAGCACAAGTGAAAGCTTTTGGATTCGAAGAATTGCAAGCCCTTATTACCACCACTGGTCTAGCGAAACGTGGGAATTAAGCTGTACATCCCAATATTCCACCACCACAGAGTGGAACCACGCGCAGGATCTCGTTCTCCAACAGAAGCAGAGATGGGCCCGTTCGAAGAATACGGGATCATCCACGAAGGGTATTTCGATTTGTCGGAGGACGACGTGATGAGGAAAAATTGGAATTGATTCTGCGAGGATCACCGTCTCACCGGCGAGACGTGGCCGATGCCACCGTACCAATATAAACAACTAACGTCCCCTCCCCCTCGTCGGGACGCGGGAAAATTATCGAACGTTGGCCGGTCCGCGGATGTAAAAACGTTCGGGAGCACTGCTGTAAAGCACAAGTGAGAGCTTCTGGATTCGAAGAATTGCAAGCTCTTAATATCACCATAGGTCTTGCGATCCCTGAGAATTAAGCTGTGGAGCCCAATATTGCACCAACACAGAGTGGAACCACACGCAGGATCTCGTTCTGCAACCGTAGCAGAGATGGACCCGTTCGAAGCATACGCGACCATCCACAAAGGGTCATTTCGATTCGTCGGAGAACGACGTGATAAAGAAAAATTGGAATTTATTCTGCGAGGCTCTCCGTCTCACTGGTGACACAGGGCCGAAGCCTCCGAAAAATATAAACAATTATCGTCCCCCTCCTCAACGGGACGCGGTAAAATTATCAAACGTTGAACGGTCCGCGGCTATAATAAGGTTGGTGCGCACTGCTGTAAAGCACAAGTGAAAGCTTTTGGATTCGAAGAATTGCAAGCCCTTATTACCACCACTGGTCTAGCGAAACGTGGGAATTAAGCTGTACATCCCAATATTCCACCAACACAGAGTGGAACCACGCGCAGGATCTCGTTCTCCAACAGAAGCAGAGATGGACCCGTTCGAAGAATACGGGATCATCCACGAAGGGTATTTCGATTTGTCGGATGACGACGTGATGAGGAAAAATTGGAATTGATTCTGCGACGATCACCGTCTCACCGGCGAGACGTGGCCGATACCACCGTACCAATATAAACAACTAACGTCCCCTCCCCCTCGTCGGGACGCGGTAAAATTATCGAACGTTGACCGGTCCGCGGATATAAAAAGGTTCGGGAGCACTGCTGTAAAGCACAAGTGAGAGCTTCTGGATTCGAAGAATTGCAAGCTCTTAATATCACCATAGGTCTTGCGATCCCTGAGAATTAAGCTGTGGAGCCCAATATTGCACCAACACAGAGTGGAACCACACGCAGGATCTCGTTCTGCAACCGTAGCAGAGAAGGACCCGTTCGAAGCATACGCGACCATCCACAAAGGGTCATTTCGATTTGTCGGATGACGACGTGATGAGGAAAAATTGGAATTGATTCTGCGAGGATCACCGTCTCACCGGCGAGACGTGGCCGATGCCACCGTACCAATATAAACAACTAACGTCCCCTCCCCCTCGTCGGGACGTGGTAAAATTATCGAACGTTGACCGGTCCGCGGATATAAAAAGGTTCGGGAGCACTGCTGTAAAGCACAAGTGAGAGCTTCTGGATTCGAAGAATTGCAAGCTCTTAATATCACCATAGGTCTTGCGATCCCTGAGAATTAAGCTGTGGAGCCCAATATTCCGCTAACACAGAGTGGAACCACGCGCAGGATCTCGTTCTGCAACCGCAGCAGAGATGGACCCGTTCGAAGCATACGCGACCATCCACAAAGGGTCATTTCGATTCGTCGGAGAACGACGTGATAAAGAAAAATTGGAATTTATTCTGCGAGGCTCTCCGTCTCACTGGTGAGACAGGGCCGAAGCCTCCGAAAAAATATATACAATTATCGTCCCCCTCCTCAACGGGACGCGGTAAAATTATCAAACGTTGAACGGCCCGCGGCTATAATAAGGTTGGTTCGCACTGCTGTAAAGCACAAGTGAAAGCTTTTGGATTCGAAGAATTGCAAGCCCTTATTATCACCACTGGTCTAGCGAAACGTGGGAATTAAGCTGTACAACCCAATATTCCACCAACACAGAGTGGAACCACGTCCAGGATCTCGTTCTCCAACAGAAGCAGAGATGGACCCGTTCGAAGAATACGCGACCATCCACAAAGGGTATTTCGATTTGTCGGAGAACGACGTGATAAAGAAAAATTGGAATTTATTCTGCGAGGCTCTCCGTCTCACTTTTGAGACAGGGCCGAAGCCTCCGAAAAAATATAAACAATTATCGACCCCTCCTCAACGGGACGCGGTAAAATTATCAAACGTTGAACGGCCCGCGGCTATAATAAGGTTGGTGCGCACTGCTGTAAAGCACAAGTGAAAGCTTTTGGATTCGAAGAATTGCAAGCCCTTATTATCACCACTGGTCTAGCGAAACGTGGGAATTAAGCTGTACAACCCAATATTCCGCCAACACAGAGTGGAACCACGCGCAGGATCGCGTTCACCAACCGAAGCAGAGATGGACATGTTCGAAGAATACGCGACCATCCACGAAGGGTATTTCGATTTGTCGGAGGACGACGTGATGAGGAAAAATTGGAATTGATTCTGCGAGGATCACCGTCTCACCGACGAGACGTGGCCGATGCCACCGTACCAATATAAACAACTAACGTCCCCTCCCCCTCTGCGGGACGCGGTAAAATTATCAAACGTTGGCCGGTCCGCGGATGTAAAAAGGTACGGGAGCACTGCTGTAAAGCACAAGTGAAAGCTTTTGGATTCGAAGAATTGGGAAGCTCGTATTTCCAGCACAGGTATAGCGAAACCTGAGAATTAAGATGTGCAGCCCAATATTGCACCAACACAGAGTTGCACCACGCGGAGGATCTCGTTCTCCAACCGAAGCAGAGATGGACGCGTTCGAAAAATACGCGACCATCCGCAAGGGTATTTCGATTCGTTGGAGAACGACGTGATAAAGAAAAATTGGAATTTATTCTGCGAGGCTCTCCATCTCACTGGTGAGACAGGGCCGAAGCCTCCGAAAAAATATAAACAATTATCGTCCCCCTCCTCAACGGGACGCGGCTATAATAAGGTTGGTGCGCACTGCTGTAAAGCACAAGTGAAAGCTTTTGGATTCGAAGAATTGCAAGCCCTTATTACCACCACTGGTCTAGCGGAACGTGGGAATTAAGCTGTACATCCCAATATTCCACCAACACAGAGTGGAACCACGCGCAGGATCTCGTTCTCCAACAGAAGCAGAGATGGACCAATTCGAAGAATACGGGATCATCCACGAAGGGTATTTCGATTTGTCGGAGGACGACGTGATGAGGAAAAATTGGAATTGATTCTGCGAGGATCACCGTCTCACCGGCGAGACGTGGCCGATGCCACCGTACCAATATAAACAACTAACGTCCCCTCCCCCTCGTCGGGACGCGGGAAAATTATCGAACGTTGGCCGGTCCGCGGATGTAAAAAGGTTCGGGAGCACTGCTGTAAAGCACAAGTGAGAGCTTCTGGATTCGAAGAATTGCAAGCTCTTAATATCACCATAGGTCTTGCGATCCCTGAGAATTAAGCTGTGGAGCCCAATATTGCACCAACACAGAGTGGAACCACACGCAGGATCTCGTTCTGCAACCGTAGCAGAGATGGACCCGTTCGAAGCATACGCGACCATCCACAAAGGGTCATTTCGATTCGTCGGAGAACGACGTGATAAAGAAAAATTGGAATTTATTCTGCGAGGCTCTCCGTCTCACTGGTGACACAGGGCCGAAGCCTCCGAAAAATATAAACAATTATCGTCCCCCTCCTCAACGGGACGCGGTAAAATTATCAAACGTTGAACGGTCCGCGGCTATAATATGGTTGGTGCGCACTGCTGTAAAGCACAAGTGAAAGCTTTTGGATTCGAAGAATTGCAAGCCCTTAGTACCACCACTGGTCTAGCGAAACGTGGGAATTAAGCTGTACATCCCAATATTCCACCAACACAGAGTGGAACCACGCGCAGGATCTCGTTCTCCAACAGAAGCAGAGATGGACCCGTTCGAAGAATACGGGATCATACACGAAGGGTATTTCGATTTGTCGGATGACGACGTGATGAGGAAAAATTGGAATTGATTCTGCGAGGATCACCGTCTCACCGGCGAGACGTGGCCGATGCCACCGTACCAATATAAACAACTAACGTCCCCTCCCCCTCGTCGGGACGCGGTAAAATTATCGAACGTTGACCGGTCCGCGGATATAAAAAGGTTCGGGAGCACTGCTGTAAAGCACAAGTGAGAGCTTCTGGATTCGAAGAATTGCAAGCTCTTAATATCACCATAGGTCTTGCGATCCCTGAGAATTAAGTTGTGGAGCCCAATATTGCACCAACACAGAGTGGAACCACACGCAGGATCTCGTTCTGCAACCGCAGCAGAGATGGACCCGTTCGAAGAATACGCGACCATCCACAAAGGGTATTTCGATTTGTCGGAGAACGACGTGATGAAGAAAAATTGGAATTTATTCTGCGAGGCTCTCCGTCTCACTGGTGAGACAGGGCCGAAGCCTCCGAAAAAATATATACAATTATTGTCCCCCTCCTCAACGGGACGCGGTAAAATTATCAAACGTTGAACGGCCCGCGGCTATAATAAGGTTGGTGCGCACTGCTGTAAAGCACAAGTGAAAGCTTTTGGATTCGAAGAATTGCAAGCCCTTATTATCACCACTGGTCTAGCGAAACGTGGGAATTAAGCTGTACAACCCAATATTCCGCCAACACAGAGTGGAACCACGCGCAGGATCGCGTTCACCAACCGAAGCAGAAATGGACATGTTCGAAGAATACGCGACCATCCACGAAGGGTATTTCGATTTGTCGGAGGACGACGTGATGAGGTAAAATTGGAATTGATTCTGCGAGGATCGCCGTCTCTCCGGCGAGACGTGGCCGATGCCACCGTACCAATATAAACAACTAACGTCCCCTCCCCCTCGTCGGGACGCGGTAAAATTATCGAACGTTGACCGGTCCGCGGATGTAAAAAGGTTCGGGAGCACTCCTGTAAAGCAGAAGTGAGAGCTTCTGGATTCGGAGAATTACAAGCTCTTAATATCACCATAGGTCTTGCGATCCCTGAGAATTAAGCTGTGGAGCCCAATATTCCGCCAACACAGAGTGGAACCACGCGCAGGATCTCGTTCTGCAACCGCAGCAGAGATGGACCCGTTCGAAGCATACGCGACCATCCACAAAGGGTATTTCGATTTGTCGGAGAACGACGTGATAAAGAAAAATTGGAATTTATTCTGCGAGGCTGTCCGTCTCACTTTTGAGACAGGGCCGAAGCCTCCGAAAAAATATAAACAATTATCGTCCCCCTCCTCAACGGGACGCGGTAAAATTATCAAACGTTGAACGGCCCGCGGCTATAATAAGGTTGGTTCGCACTGCTGTAAAGCACAAGTGAAAGCTTTTGGATTCGAAGAATTGCAAGCCCTTATTATCACCACTGGTCTAGCGAAACGTGGGAATTAAGCTGTACAACCCAATATTCCACCAACACAGAGTGGAACCACGCCCAGGATCTCGTTCTCCAACAGAAGCAGAGATGGACCCGTTCGAAGAATACGCGACCATCCACAAAGGGTATTTCGATTTGTCGGAGAACGACGTGATAAAGAAAAATTGGAATTTATTCTACGAGGCTCTCCGTCTCACTGGTGAGACAGGGCCGAAGCCTCCGAAAAAATATAAACAATTATCGACCCCTCCTCAACGGGACGCGGTAAAATTATCAAACGTTGAACGGCCCGCGGCTATAATAAGGTTGGTGCGCACTGCTGTAAAGCACAAGTGAAAGCTTTTGGATTCGAAGAATTGCAAGCCCTTATTATCACCACTGGTCTAGCGAAACGTGGGAATTAAGCTGTACAACCCAATATTCCGCCAACACAGAGTGGAACCACGCGTAGGATCGCGTTCACCAACCGAAGCAGAGATGGACATGTTCGAAGAATACGGGACCATCCACAAAGGGTATTTCGATTTGTCGGAGGACGACGTGATGAAGAAAAATTGGACTTGATTCTGAGAGGATCACCGTCTCACCGACGAGACGTGGCCGATGCCACCGTACCAATATAAACAACTAACGTCCCCTCCCCCTCTGCGGGACGCGGTAAAATTATCAAACGTTGGCCGGTCCGCGGATGTAAAAAGGTACGGGAGCACTGCTGTAAAGCACAAGTGAAAGCTTTTGGATTCGAAGAATTGCAAGCCCTTATTATCACCACTGGTCTAGCGAAACGTGGGAATTAAGCTGTACAACCCAATATTCCACCAACACAGAGTGGAACCACGCCCAGGATCTCGTTCTGCAACCGCAGCAGAGATGGACCCGTTCGAAGAATACGCGACCATCCACAAAGGGTATTTCGATTTGTCGGAGAACGACGTGATAAAGAAAAATTGGAATTTATTCTGCGAGGCTCTCCGTCTCACTTTTGAGACAGGGCCGAAGCCTCCGAAAAAATATAAACAATTATCGACCCCTCCTCAACGGGACGCGGTAAAATTATCAAACGTTGAACGGCCCGCGGCTATAATAAGGTTGGTGCGCACTGCTGTAAAGCACAAGTGAAAGCTTTTGGATTCGAAGAATTGCAAGCCCTTATTATCACCACTGGTCTAGCGAAACGTGGGAATTAAGCTGTACAACCCAATATTCCGCCAACACAGAGTGGAACCACGCGCAGGATCTCGTTTTCCAACAGAAGCAGAGATGGACCCGTTCGAAGAATACGGGATCATCCACAAAGGCTATTTCCTATTTGTCGGAGGACGACGTGATGAAGAAAAATTGGAATTTATTCTGCGAGGCTCACCGTCTCACTAGTGAGCCAGGGCCGAAGCCTCTGAAAAAATATAAACAATTATCGTCCCCCTCCTCAACGGGACGCGGTAAAATTATCAAACGTTGAACGGCCCGCGGCTATAATAAGGTTGGTGCGCACTGCTGTAAAGCACAAGTGAAAGCTTTTGGATTCGAAGAATTGCAAGCCCTTATTATCACCACTGGTCTAGCGAAACGTGGGAATTAAGCTGTGCAACCCAATATTCCACCAACACAGAGTGGAACCACGCCCAGGATCTCGTTCTCCAACAGAAGCAGAGATGGACCCGTTCGAAGAATACGCGACCATCCACAAAGGGTATTTCGATTTTTCGGAGAACGACGTGATAAAGAAAAATTGGAATTTATTCTGCGAGGCTCTCCGTCTCACTGGTGAGACAGGGCCGAAGCCTCCGAAAAAATATAAACAATTATCGACCCCTCCTCAATGGAACGCGGTAAAATTATCAAACGTTGAACGGCCCGCGGCTATAATAAGGTTGGTGCGCACTGCTGTAAAGCACAAGTGAAATCTTTTGGATTCGAAGAATTGCAAGCCCTTATTATCACCACTGGTCTAGCGAAACGTGGGAATTAAGCTGTACATCCCAATATTCCACCAACACAGAGTGGAACCACGCGCAGGATCTCGTTCTCCATCAGAAGCAGAGATGGACCCGTTCGATGAATACGCGACCATCCACAAAGGGTATTTCGATTCGTCGGAGAACGACGTGATAAAGAAAAATTGGAATTTATTCTGCGAGGCTCTCCATCTCACTGGTGAGACAGGGCCGAAGCCTCCGAAAAAATATAAACAATTATCGTCCCCCTCCTCAACGGGACGCGGCTATAATAAGGTTGGTGCGCACTGCTGTAAAGCACAAGTGAAAGCTTTTGGATTCGAAGAATTGCAAGCCCTTATTACCACCACTGGTCTAGCGAAACGTGGGAATTAAGCTGTACATCCCAATATTCCACCAACACAGAGTGGAACCACGCGCAGGATCTCGTTCTCCAACAGAAGCAGAGATGGACCCGTTCGAAGAATACGGGATCATCCACGAAGGGTATTTCGATTTGTCGGAGGACGACGTGATGAGGAAAAATTGGAATTGATTCTGCGAGGATCACCGTCTCACCGGCGAGACGTGGCCGATGCCACCGTACCAATATAAACAACTAACGTCCCCTCCCCCTCTGCGGGACGCGGGAAAATTATCGAACGTTGGCCGGTCCGCGGATGTAAAAAGGTTCGGGAGCACTGCTGTAAAGCACAAGTGAGAGCTTCTGGATTCGAAGAATTGCAAGCTCTTAATATCACCATAGGTCTTGCGATCCCTGAGAATTAACTGTGGAGCCCAATATTGCACCAACACAGAGTGGAACCACACGCAGGATCTCGTTCTGCAACCGTAGCAGAGATGGACCCGTTCGAAGCATACGCGACCATCCACAAAGGGTCATTTCGATTCGTCGGAGAACGACGTGATAAAGAAAAATTGGAATTTATTCTGCGAGGCTCTCCGTCTCACTGGTGACACAGGGCCGAAGCCTCCGAAAAATATAAACAATTATCGTCCCCCTCCTCAACGGGACGCGGTAAAATTATCAAACGTTGAACGGCCCGCGGCTATAATAAGGTTGGTGCGCACTGCTGTAAAGCACAAGTGAAAGCTTTTGGATTCGAAGAATTGCAAGCCCTTATTACCACCACTGGTCTAGCGAAACGTGGGAATTAAGCTGTACATCCCAATATTCCACCAACACAGAGTGGAACCACGCGCAGGATCTCGTTCTCCAACAGAAGCAGAGATTGACCCGTTCGAAGAATACGGGATCATCCACGAAGGGTATTTCGATTTGTCGGATGACGACGTGATGAGGAAAAATTGGAATTGATTCTGCGAGGATCACCGTCTCACCGGCGAGACGTGGCCGATGCCACCGTACCAATATAAACAACTAACGTCCCCTCCCCCTCGTCGGGACGCGGTAAAATTATCGAACGTTGACCGGTCCGCGGATATAAAAAGGTTCGGGAGCACTGCTGTAAAGCACAAGTGAGAGCTTCTGGATTCGAAGAATTGCAAGCTCTTAATATCACCATAGGTCTAGCGAAACGTGGGAATTAAGCTGTACAACCCAATATTCCACCAACACAGAGTGGATCCACGTCCAGGATCTCGTTCTCCAACCGAAGCAGAGATGGACGCGTTCGAAAAATACGCGACCATCCGCAAGGGTATTTCGATTCGTTGGAGAACGACGTGATGAAGAAACATTGGAATTTGTTCTGCGAGGCTCACCGGCGAGTCGGGACCGAAGCCACCGCAACAATATAAGCAATTAACGTCCCCCCCTTCATCGGGGCGAGGTAAAATTATCTAACGTTGGCCGGCTCGCGACTATAAAAAGTTTGGTTCGCACTGCTGTAAAGCACAAGTGAAAGCTTTTGGATTCGAAGAATTGGGAAGCTCGTATTTCCAGCACAGGTATAGCGAAACCTGAGAATTAAGCTGTGCAGCCCAATATTGCACCAACACAGAGTTGCACCACGCGGAGGATCTCGTTCTCCAACCGAAGCAGAGATGGACGCGTTCGAAAAATACGCGACCATACGCAAGGGTATTTCGATTCGTTGGAGAACGACGTGATGAAGAAACATTGGAATTTGTTCTGCGAGGCTCACCGGCGAGTCGGGACCGAAGCCACCGCAACAATATAAGCAATTAACGTCCCCCCCTTCATCGGGGCGAGGTAAAATTATCTAACGTTGGCCGGCTCGCGACTATAAAAAGTTTGGGGAGCACTGCTGTAAAGCACAAGTGAAAGCTTTTTGATTCGACTAATTGCAAGCTCATATTATCACCGCTGGTCTAGCGAAACGTGGGAATTAAGTTGTACAACCCAATATTGCACCAACACAGAGTGGAACCACGCGCAGGATCTCGTTCTGCAACCGTAGCAGAGATGGACCCGTTCGATGAATACGCGACCATCCACAAAGGGTATTTCGATTCGTCGGAGAACGACGTGATAAAGAAAAATTGGAATTTATTCTGCGAGGCTCTCCATCTCACTGGTGAGACAGGGCCGAAGCCTCCGAAAAAATATAAACAATTATCGTCCCCCTCCTCAACGGGACGCGGCTATAATAAGGTTGGTGCGCACTGCTGTAAAGCACAAGTGAAAGCTTTTGGATTCGAAGAATTGCAAGCCCTTATTACCACCACTGGTCTAGCGAAACGTGGGAATTAAGCTGTACAACCCAATGTTCCGCCAACACAGAGTGGAACCACGCGCAGGATCGCGTTCACCAACCGAAGCAGAGATGGACATGTTCGAAGAATACGGGACCATCCACAAAGGGTATTTCGATTTGTCGGAGGACGACGTGATGAAGAAAAATTGGACTTGATTCTGAGAGGATCACCGTCTCACCGACGAGACGTGGCCGATGCCACCGTACCAATATAAACAACTAACGTCCCCTCCCCCTCGTCGGGACGCGGTAAAATTATCGAACGTTGACCGGTCCGCGGATATAAAAAGGTTCGGGAGCACTGCTGTAAAGCACAAGTGAGAGCTTCTGGATTCGAAGAATTGCAAGCTCTTAATATCACCATAGGTCTAGCGAAACGTGGGAATTAAGCTGTACAACCCAATATTCCACCAACACAGAGTGGATCCACGCCCAGGATCTCGTTCTCCAACCGAAGCAGAGATCGACGCGTTCGAAAAATACGCGACCATCCGCAAAGGGTATTTCGATTCGTTGGAGAACGACGTGATGAAGAAACATTGGAATTTGTTCAGCGAGGCTCACCGGCGAGTCGGGACCGAAGCCACCGCAACAATATAAGCAATTAACGTCCCCCCCTTCATCGGGGCGAGGTAAAATTATCTAACGTTGGCCGGCTCGCGACTATAAAAAGTTTGGTTAGCACTGCTGTAAAGCACAAGTGAAAGCTTTTTGATTCGACGAATTGCAAGCTCATATTATCACCACTGGTCTTGCGAAACGTGGGAATTAAGTTGTACAATCCAATATTGCACCAACACAGAGTGGAACCACGCGCAGGATCGCGTTCACCAACCGAAGCAGAGATGGACATGTTCGAAGAATACGCGACCATCCACGAAGGGTATTTCGATTTGTCGGAGGACGACGTGATGAGGAAAAATTGGAATTGATTCTGCGAGGATCGCCGTCTCTCCGGCGAGACGTGGCCGATGCCACCGTACCAATATAAACAACTAACGTCCCCTCCCCCTCGTCGGGACGCGGTAAAATTATCGAACGTTGACCGGTCCGCGGATGTAAAAAGGTTCGGGAGCACTGCTGTAAAGCACAAGTGAGAGCTTCTGGATTCGAAGAATTGCAAGCTCTTAATATCACCATAGGTCTTGCGATCCCTGAGAATTAAGCTGTGGAGCCCAATATTGCACCAACACAGAGTGGAACCACACGCAGGATCTCGTTCTGCAACCGTAGCAGAGATGGACCCGTTCGAAGCATACGCGACCATCCACAAAGGGTCATTTCGATTCGTCGGAGAACGACGTGATAAAGAAAAATTGGAATTTATTCTGCGAGGCTCTCCGTCTCACTGGTGACACAGGGCCGAAGCCTCCGAAAAATATAAACAATTATCGTCTCCCTCCTCAACGGGACGCGGTAAAATTATCAAACGTTGAACGGCCCGCGGCTATAATAAGGTTGGTGCGCACTGGTGTAAAGCACAAGTGAAAGCTTTTGTGTTTCGGATGGAGACTGGTTGCATTCGGACGAGGAGACTGCGAGATGGATGCCACGTGTGGTGAAGAAAAGTTCACTATGATTGTTTCACCACGTTTGGTTTATTGGTTTCTCGCGAGGCCTGATATGAGTCCAAGACACTCGCGGAACGACTATATGAATCGCGGGCACGATTTATGTTAACAACGTTACGCAAAACGAATGGAAAGCCGACAAGATCACTGTTTGTTCGCACTGATACAAGAGGTTGCTTTCTGTAGCACGTCCGGAAGGCAAGAGAGCGATCGACGTCGAGCGGAACATCGAGAGTCGATGCTCGTGGTGGGGACGATCAGAAAAAGTGTCCTGAACGGTTGTTTGTTCTCGAATATTCTGTGTACGTGCTATACCGAAACAGCGTACACGGCGGTACTCATTTTCGCTGAGCCGGTCGCTGGAATCTCGCGGTTTTGTTTCCGAAGGCATCGAACATACCGCCCGCCTCGAATGAGTACATTCGACAAGGATGCAGGCGCTGTCGTTGAACGCACCGTGTCGGACTAGACGTTGATCGAATACGCGGTGAAGTGGGTTACAGGACAAACAATCGAAAAAAAAACGAATATACAATTTTAATATTAAGACGCACCGGAAGAGGAGTCGTCCGGGCAAGTGGGCGTTCCGCCCGCCATGACCGCTTGCGACTCCGTGTTAATCTCGATTGGGAGAAAACACAGTTTCTCAAGTGGTCTTTTGAATTCGGACATCTGAGTTTTGATAGTTACGACTCGGGTGAGTCCGTCCTTGCCCGGATGACATTCACTGATCCGACCGAGGGCCCAGTGGGCCGGAGGCGCGTTAGGATTGCGCAGTAATACAATTTGACCTCGCTTGGCCAACTGTTGCACGACGCGCCATTTCGGGCGTTGTTGCAGCGTATGCAAGTAATCGCGCGACCAGGATTTCCAAAATCCTTCGGACAGACGCTGTACAAGTTGCCAACGCGACAGTCTGTTTTCTCGTAAATCGAGTACGCTCGGTTCAGGATGGCTGATGATAGGAGCTCCGATTAAGAAGTGTCCAGGTGTTAACACTCCGTAATCGTCAAGGACATCGGAGATGGCACCTAATGGTCGCGAGTTCAAGCATGCCTCGATCCGACAGAGCAGCGTGGCCATTTCCTCGGACGTGAGAGTATGCGCGCCGATACACCTTTTTAGGTGGTGTTTAGTGCTGCGCACTGCGGCCTCCCACAAGCCACCGAAATGGGGCGCTGCGAGGGGTAAGAAATGCCATGCTACTCGGTTGGCGGCTACTTCGTTTAGGAAGTTTGATTTTCGGATGGCATCGCGATGTGCTCTGGTCAATTCGCGATCTGCGCCTTGGAATGTGGTTCCATTATCGGAATACATGCTATGAGGTAAACCTCGACGCGCGATGAAACGGTGGAAGGCGCTTATAAACGCTTGTGAGCTGTAGTCTGAGACTAGTTCTAGGTGGACCGCTTTCGTGGTCATGCAGATAAATATGGAGATGTACGCTTTATGCGTTTTGTGACCGCGGCCAGACGATAGTCTCACAAGTATGGGTCCGGCATAATCGACGCCGGTGTGGGTGAACGCTCGCGACTGAGGGTTGACTCGCATGCTCGGCAAGTCCCCCATGAGTTCTGTCGGAACCTTAGCTGCTTCGCGTGTGCATGGGACGCACCGATACAAGATCGACCGTACTGTCGTTCGGGCTCTCAGGATCCACAACTCTTCTCTGAGAGAGGCGAGTGTGAGTGAAGGTCCCCCATGCAAAGTTTTCAGGTGATGGTGCGAGATGATGAGGTTTAGGAGTTGGTGAGAACGGAGGACTATAGGGTGTTTCCTCGGTTCTGGAAGGTTGGAGTGTTGCAACCTGCCCTTTATTCGGATCAACTCGCTTGAGTCGAGGTAAGGGTTTAATTTTGACACCGGGCTGGAGCTCGGTACTGGCGTTTTCGCGACGAGTTTGGTCCACTCGTCGGGAAAGCATGCCCTTTGAATGGTCTTGTACCAATAGTACTTGGCGATTTGAATCTCGTCTGGATGCAACGAGTGGTCTGCGCTTGGACTCTTCGGGTAATTTCCCGTGAGCGATGAGGTGAGAGGTTTATGGCGAATTGCCTCAACGAACCGGATGACATATGCGGTCACCCGAAGGAGTTTGGTCCACGATGAGTATCGAGTCTGGAGGTCCCATGGCTCGAACGTGGTTGATGCAAGAATTGGAACTGGAGTCCTCTTTTCTTCAAGAATGTGTGTCTCTGCTATTGCAGGTTGAGATGGCCAAAATTCAGGAACAAGTCGCAGCCACAGCGGACCGTTCCACCATAAAGGATGGGAAACCAACTCTGGCGCTGAGACGCCACGTGAGGCGCAGTCAGCAGGGTTGTCCTCTGACGGGACATGGAGCCATTGGCCAGTTGGAACCAGTGAGTGGATTTCTGACACGCGATTTGCCACGAATGTTTTCCACGTCGCCGGCGGTTTGCTGAGCCACGCTCGCGTGATGGTCGAGTCTGTCCAGCAAACGCATGGTAGGCTACGCTTGTGTTGGGCTTGCTGAATGCAATCCAGTAATCGTGCAAGCAGGTGGGCGGCTGTTAACTCGAGACGAGGAATGCTGATTGTTTTCACAGGAGCTACCTTTGACTTCGCCATCAACAGGGAGACGGTGATACTGCCGTCGGAGGAAACGACGCGAAGGTATACTACCGCAGCATAAGCGACCGAGGACGCGTCGGAGAAGCCATGAAGCTGGACGTCAACTGTATCGGCTGTTTGTCCAGTCCATCGCGGAATGTGAGCTGACTCTAAGTGGTGGAGGAGGGAGCGATATCGTTCCCACTGAGTTTGAAATTCGACTGGAAGGGGATCGTCCCAATCGCATTTCAACTTCCAAAGCTGTTGAATGAGGATTTTGGCGGTAATGACTACTGGTACTGCCCACCCTAGCGGGTCGAACAGTTTTGCTATGAGCGACAAGAGCCCACGTTTTGTGGATTTGGAGAGGCTTGGAATGGAAAGTCGAAACTTGAATTGGTCACTTTCCGGGCACCACGTAATACCCAATATTTTTAAATATTCGTCGCTCCGGAGTTCTTTGGCGCACGCGAGTCCATGGTCGGACGGATCCAAGTCTGCAAGGAGAGTCGACCGATTGCTTGCCCACTTGCGTAGACGAAACCCTCCCTTTTGTAAGAGAGTGATGAGCTGATCACGCGTTTGCCGGGCCAGTTGAATATTGTCGGCACCAAAAATGCAGTCATCGACGTAAATTTGGTGTCGTAGCACGGGGACGGCTAGAGGGAACGAAGAGCCTTCGTCCTCAACCAGCTGTTGGAGGACCCGTTGGGCTTGGAATGGGGCTGACGCGGTGCCATAGGTGACAGTACTAAGGCGGTATTCTTGTACTTGATTAGACGAATTGGTACGCCACAAAATGCGTTGATAATCGCGATCTCGTGGGTCAATCAATATTTGCCGATACATCTTTTCGATGTCGGCTGTGAAGACGAATTGACTTTGCCGCCATAATGAGATGACTGACGTTAAGTCAGTTTGCAGCTTCGGTCCTATTAACAATAAATCGTTTAGCGATATACCCGTCGACGTGCGACATGACGCATTAAACACCACCCGGAGACGGGTTGTGGCGCTGTCCGTTCGGGACACTCCGTGATGCGGAATGTAGTATGGTGGAGACGATTGCTCGTCGGTTTGTGTCACCTTCTCCATGTGACCAAGGGATTCGTATTCTTGGAGAAAGCGTGTATATTCCGCCGCCTGGGTTGGGTTCCGCTTGAGACGGCGTTCAGAGAATAACAGGTGCGACAGCGCGGAGGATCGGGATGTTCCGAGCGATGTGGACGACTTGTCCTTGAAGGGAAGACGGACGACGTATCTGCCCTCCGGCGTGCGAAAATGCGTGGATGCGAAATGGTTTTCGCACTGGATGTCTTCGGGACTTGGGAGCGAGGTGCGAGGGATCTCCTCGATTTCCCAGAATCTGCTTAGTTCGGACTCGAACGTTTCGTGTACAGTTCCGTGGGAAATATGGATGGATGTGAAGGTGGAGGACGCATGAGTTGCAACCGGACCAGATATTATCCAACCCAATGCTGTGTTTTGGGCAACAGGTTCATTACCGGCGCCTTTTCGAATACCGTCGCGAATGATTGATCCGTATAGATCGGCACCGATCAATAGTTCGATTGGGTCTGAACTCATGGGGTCCTTGTCGGCTAAATTGAGTCCCGAAAGGTGTGTATAGTGACACGGCGAATTGACTCGATTTGGTTTATACTGCGTCAACGATGGGAGCACGAGCGCAGTAGTGGGGAA
Organism: Lasioglossum baleicum; assembly: GCF_051020765.1. Classification (NCBI taxonomy): domain Eukaryota; kingdom Metazoa; phylum Arthropoda; class Insecta; order Hymenoptera; family Halictidae; genus Lasioglossum; species Lasioglossum baleicum. The sequence goes on from NW_027469085.1 coordinate 1,780,690, forward strand.
GGCAGGAGCGCTGCTGGAGTGGGGAGTGATTGTTAGCGAGACAGCGTGACGACAATAGGTATGGGCATTTCCGATGCCCTGTATGCGAATCGATCTTCGTAATTTCGATAAGCGTAACAGCTGGACAAGGTTTTCTGAAATAACTGATATAGCCGAGCCTTGATCCAGGAGCGCTCGAGCCTGCACAAAATTGCCCGATTTCGAGTAGACTCGTACATACGCGGTGGCAAGAATGACGGTCGTGGGTCGGGCTATCGCGCTTGTCAAGCAGTGAGACGGTGTTTCTGCCTCGATTGGCTGTTCGACAGGATTGTCGGTCGCTGTCAATAGAGAGACCGAGGGCGGCGCGGGTGCGTCGCTGGTTTGGAAGTGCAGCATCGTATGATGCCTTTTGTGACATTGCTTGCAAGCGCGCGTGCTTTTACAGTCTTTCACCGCGTGACTCGCGCTAAAACAATTAATGCACCGGTTGGTTGCTCGAACGAGCTTGTATCGCTCCGATGGAGTTTGATTACGAAATTGATCGCATTGGTACAACAAATGATTGGACCGACATGCCGGACATGTCGTGTTACTTGGCGTGACGGTGTGCGAGGTAGTCGACTTCGAATTTAGACGGTTAACGGATGGTCGCGACACCTGTTTGTTTACATCAACAGCACCGGGCTTCGAATCGTCGAGCGCGTTAATTTGTTGACCGAGAAACTGGTCTAGCTTGGCATACGACGGGCACTCACGACTCTCGCCGAGCGTGAGTCTCCATTCTTTTCGCAACGATTCGGACAATTTAGTGGTGACGCAAAATACAAAGATGTCGTCCCAGTGTTCGACTGGACGACCGAGGTTTCGAAGAGACTCGATTGCTATGTTCGCGGTGTCTCGAAGGCGGCCAAGATTTATGAAATTGTCTACTGTGACTTTTGGTAGATCAAACAGGGTTTGAAGGTGCACTGAAACGAGGCGACTTTTGTGTTCGCATCGTTTCACGAGTATCTCCCACGCGACGCGGAAGTTCTTCTCAGTAATTGCGAGACGGCTTGTCGCGTTGCTTGCATCGCCTTTGAGACAGGTTATTAAATACTGCATTCGATCTACGTCGCTAAGAGTACTGTCGTTAAACACCATCGATTTGAAATTATCGCGAAATTGTTCCCATTGGGATAAACGTCCGTCGAACGTAGGCAACTGCAATTTCGGAAGGCGCGACACCGGTCGGTAAGGAAGATCGGCAACCGATTTACTGGAGGCAGATGACTCACCGGTGGTGGATCCGAGTACCTCTGCCATGAAATCTGCAGCTTCGTCGAAGGCGTCTTCACCAACGCAGAACTGGTCCTGCGTGAAATACGGATGAGCTGCTTTGGTGGACTCGCTTGCATAAGCGACAATGGCTCCGTCCAATTCCTGGGACTTGGCGAAGTTCTCCTTCAGGTTTGCGAGCCGCTGGCGTGTTACCGATGCGGTCATTTTGGCTTGACCGAGCTTCTTAAAATTTCGAAGAGCTCGTTGGATTGAACTGATGAGTTGCATCTGTTGCGAAATTAATGCGTTGATGGTATCCATTGCGTATCGAACGACTGCGTGTTCTGATGACGTAACAGAAAATGGCGTGCTCTTTTCCGGCGGAGATTCCACGTGCGACGTGGTGTGGTCTGGTCTTTCCAAGGGCTCGAACTGAATCTTCACGACGTGGACGGATTCTCCTCAACTATCCGGCTCGAAGGACCACAATGTTTCGGATGGAGACTGGTTGCATTCGGACGAGGAGACTGCGAGATGGATGCCACGTGTGGTGAAGAAAAGTTCACTATGATTGTTTCACCACGTTTGGTTTATTGGTTTCTCGCGAGGCCTGATATGAGTCCAAGACACTCGCGGAACGACTATATGAATCGCGGGCACGATTTATGTTAACAACGTTACGCAAAACGAATGGAAAGCCGACAAGATCACTGTTTGTTCGCACTGATACAAGAGGTTGCTTTCTGTAGCACGTCCGGAAGGCAAGAGAGCGATCGACGTCGAGCGGAACATCGAGAGTCGATGCTCGTGGTGGGGACGATCAGAAAAAGTGTCCTGAACGGTTGTTTGTTCTCGAATATTCTGTGTACGTGCTATACCGAAACAGCGTACACGGCGGTACTCATTTTCGCTGAGCCGGTCGCTGGAATCTCGCGGTTTTGTTTCCGAAGGCATCGAACATTTTGGATTCGAAGAATTGCAAGCCCTTATTACCACCACTGGTCTAGCGAAACGTGGGAATTAAGCTGTACATCCCAATATTCCACCAACACAGAGTGGAACCACGCGCAGGATCTCGTTCTCCAACAGAAGCAGAGATGGAACCGTTCGAAGAATACGGGATCATCCACGAAGGGTATTTCGATTTGTCGGATGACGACGTGATGAGGAAAAATTGGAATTGATTCTGCGAGGATCACCGTCTCACCGGCGAGACGTGGCCGATGCCACCGTACCAATATAAACAACTAACGTCCCCTCCCCCTCGTCGGGACGCGGTAAAATTATCGAACGTTGACCGGTCCGCGGATATAAAAAGGTTCGGGAGCACTGCTGTAAAGCACAAGTGAGAGCTTTTGGATTCGAAGAATTGCAAGCCCTTATTATCACCACTGGTCTAGCGAAACGTGGGAATTAAGCTGTACAACCCAATGTTCCGCCAACACAGAGTGGAACCACGCGCAGGATCGCGTTCACCAACCGAAGCAGAGATGGACATGTTCGAAGAATACGGGACCATCCACAAAGGGTATTTCGATTTGTCGGAGGACGACGTGATGAAGAAAGATTGGACTTGATTCTGAGAGGATCACCGTCTCACCGACGAGACGTGTCCGATGCTACCGTACCAATATAAACAACTAACGTCCCCTCCCCCTCTGCGGGACGCGGTAAAATTATCAAACGTTGGCCGGTCCGCGGATGTAAAAAGGTACGGGAGCACTGCTGTAAAGCACAAGTGAAAGCTTTTGGATTCGAAGAATTGGGAAGCTCGTATTTCCAGCACAGGTATAGCGAAACCTGAGAATTAAGCTGTGCAGCCCAATATTGCACCAACACAGAGTTGCACCACGCGGAGGATCTCGTTCTCCAACCGAAGCAGAGATGGACGCGTTCGAAAAATACGCGACCATACGCAAGGGTATTTCGATTCGTTGGAGAACGACGTGATGAAGAAACATTGGAATTTGTTCTGCGAGGCTCACCGGCGAGTCGGGACCGAAGCCACCGCAACAATATAAGCAATTAACGTCCCCCCCTTCATCGGGGCGAGGTAAAATTATCTAACGTTGGCCGGCTCGCGACTATAAAAAGTTTGGGGAGCACTGCTGTAAAGCACAAGTGAAAGCTTTTTGATTCGACTAATTGCAAGCTCATATTATCACCGCTGGTCTAGCGAAACGTGGGAATTAAGTTGTACAACCCAATATTGCACCAACACAGAGTGGAACCACGCGCAGGATCTCGTTCTGCAACCGTAGCAGAGATGGACCCGTTCGATGAATACGCGACCATCCACAAAGGGTATTTCGATTCGTCGGAGAACGACGTGATAAAGAAAAATTGGAATTTATTCTGCGAGGCTCTCCATCTCACTGGTGAGACAGGGCCGAAGCCTCCGAAAAAATATAAACAATTATCGTCCCCCTCCTCAACGGGACGCGGCTATAATAAGGTTGGTGCGCACTGCTGTAAAGCACAAGTGAAAGCTTTTGGATTCGAAGAATTGCAAGCCCTTATTACCACCACTGGTCTAGCGAAACGTGGGAATTAAGCTGTACAACCCAATGTTCCGCCAACACAGAGTGGAACCACGCGCAGGATCGCGTTCACCAACCGAAGCAGAGATGGACATGTTCGAAGAATACGGGACCATCCACAAAGGGTATTTCGATTTGTCGGAGGACGACGTGATGAAGAAAAATTGGACTTGATTCTGAGAGGATCACCGTCTCACCGACGAGACGTGGCCGATGCCACCGTACCAATATAAACAACTAACGTCCCCTCCCCCTCTGCGGGACGCGGTAAAATTATCAAACGTTGGCCGGTCCGCGGATGTAAAAAGGTACGGGAGCACTGCTGTAAAGCACAAGTGAAAGCTTTTGGATTCGAAGAATTGGGAAGCTCGTATTTCCAGCACAGGTATAGCGAAACCTGAGAATTAAGCTGTGCAGCCCAATATTGCACCAACACAGAGTTGCACCACGCGGAGGATCTCGTTCTCCAACCGAAGCAGAGATGGACGCGTTCGAAAAATACGCGACCATCCGCAAGGGTATTTCGATTCGTTGGAGAACGACGTGATGAAGAAACATTGGAATTTGTTCTGCGAGGCTCACCGGCGAGTCGGGACCGAAGCCACCGCAACAATATAAGCAATTAACGTCCCCCCCTTCATCGGGGCGAGGTAAAATTATCTAACGTTGGCCGGCTCGCGACTATAAAAAGTTTGGGGAGCACTGCTGTAAAGCACAAGTGAAAGCTTTTTGATTCGACTAATTGCAAGCTCATATTATCACCGCTGGTCTAGCGAAACGTGGGAATTAAGTTGTACAACCCAATATTGCACCAACACAGAGTGGAACCACGCGCAGGATCTCGTTCTGCAACCGTAGCAGAGATGGACCCGTTCGATGAATACGCGACCATCCACAAAGGGTATTTCGATTCGTCGGAGAACGACGTGATAAAGAAAAATTGGAATTTATTCTGCGAGGCTCTCCATCTCACTGGTGAGACAGGGCCGAAGCCTCCGAAAAAATATAAACAATTATCGTACCCCTCCTCAACGGGACGCGGCTATAATAAGGTTGGTGCGCACTGCTGTAAAGCACAAGTGAAAGCTTTTGGATTCGAAGAATTGCAAGCCCTTATTACCACCACTGGTCTAGCGAAACGTGGGAATTAAGCTGTACATCCCAATATTCCACCAACACAGAGTGGAACCACGCGCAGGATCTCGTTCTCCAACAGAAGCAGAGATGGACCCGTTCGAAGAATACGGGATCATCCACGAAGGGTATTTCGATTTGTCGGAGGACGACGTGATGAGGAAAAATTGGAATTGATTCTGCGAGGATCACCGTCTCACCGGCGAGACGTGGCCGATGCCACCGTACCAATATAAACAACTAACGTCCCCTCCCCCTCGTCGGGACGCGGGAAAATTATCGAACGTTGGCCGGTCCGCGGATGTAAAAAGGTTCGGGAGCACTGCTGTAAAGCACAAGTGAGAGCTTCTGGATTCGAAGAATTGCAAGCTCTTAATATCACCATAGGTCTTGCGATCCCTGAGAATTAAGCTGTGGAGCCCAATATTGCACCAACACAGAGTGGAACCACACGCAGGATCTCGTTCTGCAACCGTAGCAGAGATGGACCCGTTCGAAGCATACGCGACCATCCACAAAGGGTCATTTCGATTCGTCGGAGAACGACGTGATAAAGAAAAATTGGAATTTATTCTGCGAGGCTCTCCGTCTCACTGGTGACACAGGGCCGAAGCCTCCGAAAAAATATAAACAATTATCTTCCCCCTCCTCAACGGGACGCGTTAAAATTATCAAACGTAGAACGGCCCGCGGCTATAATAAGGTTGGTGCGCACTGCTGTAAAGCACAAGTGAAAGCTTTTGGATTCGAAGAATTGCAAGCCCTTATTATCGCCACTGGTCTAGCGAAACGTGGGAATTAAGCTGTACAACACAATATTCCACCAACACAGAGTGGAACCACGCGCAGGATCTCGTTTTCCAACAGAAGCAGAGATGGACCCGTTCGAAGAATACGGGATCATCCACAAAGGGTATTTCCTATTTGTCGGAGGACGACGTGATGAAGAAAAATTGGAATTTATTCTGCGAGGCTCTCCGTCTCACTGGTGAGACAGGGCCGAAGCCTCCGAAAAAATATATACAATTATCGTCCCCCTCCTCAACGGGACGCGGTAAAATTAGCAAACGTTGAACGGCCCGCGGCTATAATAAGGTTGGTTCGCACTGCTGTAAAGCACAAGTGAAAGCTTTTGGATTCGAAGAATTGCAAGCCCTTATTATCACCACTGGTCTAGCGAAACGTGGGAATTAAGCTGTACAACCCAATATTCCACCAACACAGAGTGGAACCACGCCCAGGATCTCGTTCTCCAACAGAAGCAGAGATGGACCCATTCGAAGAATACGCGACCATCCACAAAGGGTATTTCGATTTGTCGGAGAACGACGTGATAAAGAAAAATTTGAATTTATTCTGCGAGGCTCTCCGTCTCACTGGTGAGACAGGGCCGAAGCCTCCGAAAAAATATAAACAATTATCGACCCCTCCTCAATGGGACGCTGTAAAATTATCAAACGTTGAACGGCCCGCGGCTATAATAAGGTTGGTGCGCACTGCTGTAAAGCACAAGTGAAAGCTTTTGGATTCGAAGAATTGCAAGCCCCTATTACCACCACTGGTCTAGCGAAACGTGGGAATTAAGCTGTACATCCCAATATTCCACCAACACAGAGTGGAACCACGCGCAGGATCTCGTTCTCCAACAGAAGCAGAGATTGACCCGTTCGAAGAATACGGGATCATCCACGAAGGGTATTTCGATTTGTCGGATGACGACGTGATGAGGAAAAATTGGAATTGATTCTGCGAGGATCACCGTCTCACCGGCGAGACGTGGCCGATGCCACCGTACCAATATAAACAACTAACGTGCCCTCCCCCTCGTCGGGACGCGGTAAAATTATCGAACGTTGACCGGTCCGCGGATATAAAAAGGTTCGGGTGCACTGCTGTAAAGCACAAGTGAGAGCTTCTGGATTCGAAGAATTGCAAGCTCTTAATATCACCATAGGTCTAGCGAAACGTGGGAATTAAGCTGTACAACCCAATATTCCACCAACACAGAGTGGATCCACGCCCAGGATCTCGTTCTCCAACCGAAGCAGAGATGGACGCGTTCGAAAAATACGCGACCATCCGCAAAGGGTATTTCGATTCGTTGGAGAACGACGTGATGAAGAAACATTGGAATTTGTTCTGCGAGGCTCACCGGCGAGTCGGGACCGAAGCCACCGCAACAATATAAGCAATTAACGTCCCCCCCTTCATCGGGGCGAGGTAAAATTATCTAACGTTGGCCGGCTCGCGACTATAAAAAGTTTGGTTCGCACTGCTGTAAAGCACAAGTGAAAGCTTTTTGATTCGACGAATTGCAAGCTCATATTATCACCACTGGTCTAGCGAAACGTGGGAATTAAGTTGTACAATCCAATATTGCACCAACACAGAGTGGAACCACGCGCAGGATCTCGTTCTGCAACCGTAGCAGAGATGGACCCGTTCGAAGAATACGCGACCATCCACAAAGGGTATTTCGATTTGTCGGAGAACGACGTGATAAAGAAAAATTGGAATTTATTCTGCGAGGCTCTCCGTCTCACTGGTGAGGCAGGGCCGAAGCCTCCGAAAAAATATAAACAATTATCGTCCCCCTCCTCAACGGGACGCGGTAAAATTATCAAACGTTGAACGGCCCGCGGCTATAATAAGGTTGGTGCGCACTGCTGTAAAGCACAAGTGAAAGCTTTTGGAATCGAAGAATTGCAAGCCCTTATTATCACCACTGGTCTAGCGAAACGTGGGAATTAAGCTGTACAACGCAATATTCCGCCAACACAGAGTGGAACCACGCGCAGGATCTCGTTCTCCAACAGAAGCAGAGATGGACCCGTTCGAAGAATACGGGATCATCCACAAAGGCTATTTCCTATTTGTCGGAGGACGACGTGATGAAGAAAAATTGGAATTTATTCTGCGAGGCTCACCGCCTCACTAGTGAGCCAGGGCCGAAGCCTCTGAAAAAATATAAACAATTATCGTCCCCCTTCTCAACGGGACGCGGTAAAATTATCAAACGTTGAACGGCCCGCGGCTATAATAAGGTTGGTGCGCACTGCTGTAAAGCACAAGGGAAAGCTTTTGGATTCGAAGAATTGCAAGCCCTTATTATCACCACTGGTCTAGCGAAACGTAGGAATTAAGCTGTACAACCCAATATTCCGCCAACACAGAGTGGAACCACGCGCAGGATCGCGTTCACCAACCGAAGCAGAGATGGACATGTTCGAAGAATACGCTACCATCCACGAAGGGTATTTCGATTTGTCGGAGGACGACGTGATGAGGAAAAATTGGAATTGATTCTGCGAGGATCGCCGTCTCTCCGGCGAGACGTGGCCGATGCCACCGTACCAATATAAACAACTAACGTCCCCTCCCCCTCGTCGGGACGCGGTAAAATTATCGAACGTTGACCGGTCCGCGGATGTAAAAAGGTTCGGGAGCACTGCTGTAAAGCACAAGTGAGAGCTTCTGGATTCGAAGAATTGCAAGCTCTTAATATCACCATAGGTCTTGCGATCCCTGAGAATTAAGCTGTGGAGCCCAATATTGCACCAACACAGAGTGGAACCACACGCAGGATCTCGTTCTGCAACCGTAGCAGAGATGGACTCGTTCGAAGCATACGCGACCATCCACAAAGGGTCATTTCGATTCGTCGGAGGACGACGTGATGAAGAAAAATGGGAATTTATTCTGCGAGGCTCTCCGTCTCACCGGTGAGACAGGGCCGAAGCCTCCGAAAAAATATATACAATTATCGTCCACCTCCTCAACGGGACACGGTAAAATTATCAAACGTTGAACGGCCCGCGGCTATAATAAGGTTGGTTCGCACTGCTGTAAAGCACAAGTGAAAGCTTTTGGATTCGAAGAATTGCAAGCCCTTATTATCACCACTGGTCTAGCGAAACGTGGGAATTAAGCTGTACAACCCAATATTCCACCAACACAGAGTGGATCCACGCCCAGGATCTCGTTCTCCAACCGAAGCAGAGATGGACGCGTTCGAAAAATACGCGACCATCCGCAAAGGGTATTTCGATTCGTTGGAGAACGACGTGATGAAGAAACATTGGAATTTGTTCTGCGAGGCTCACCGGCGAGTCGGGACCGAAGCCACCGCAACAATATAAGCAATTAACGTCCCCCCCTTCATCGGGGCGAGGTAAAATTATCTAACGTTGGCCGGCTCGCGACTATAAAAAGTTTGGTTCGCACTGCTGTAACGACAAGTGAAAGCTTTTTGATTCGACGAATTGCAAGCTCATATTATCACCACTGGTCTAGCGAAACGTGGGAATTAAGTTGTACAATCCAATATTGCACCAACACAGAGTGGAACCACGCGCAGGATCTCGTTCTGCAACCGTAGCAGAGATGGACCCGTTCGAAGAATACGCGACCATCCTCAAAGGGTATTTCGATTTGTCGGAGAACGACGTGATAAAGAAAAATTGGAATTTATTCTGCGAGGCTCTCCGTCTCACTGGTGAGACAGGGCCGAAGCCTCCGAAAAAATATAAACAATTATCGTCCCCCTCCTCAACGGGACGCGGTAAAATTATCAAACGTTGAACGGCCCGCGGCTATAATAAGGTTGGTGCGCACTGCTGTAAAGCACAAGTGAAAGCTTTTGGAATCGAAGAATTGCAAGCCCTTATTATCACCACTGGTCTAGCGAAACGTGGGAATTAAGCTGTACAACGCAATATTCCGCCAACACAGAGTGGAACCACGCGCAGGATCTCGTTCTCCAACAGAAGCAGAGATGGACCCGTTCGAAGAATACGGGATCATCCACAAAGGCTATTTCCTATTTGTCGGAGGACGACGTGATGAAGAAAAATTGGAATTTATTCTGCGAGGCTCACCGCCTCACTAGTGAGCCAGGGCCGAAGCCTCTGAAAAAATATAAACAATTATCGTCCCCCTTCTCAACGGGACGCGGTAAAATTATCAAACGTTGAACGGCCCGCGGCTATAATAAGGTTGGTGCGCACTGCTGTAAAGCACAAGGGAAAGCTTTTGGATTCGAAGAATTGCAAGCCCTTATTATCACCACTGGTCTAGCGAAACGTAGGAATTAAGCTGTACAACCCAATATTCCGCCAACACAGAGTGGAACCACGCGCAGGATCGCGTTCACCAACCGAAGCAGAGATGGACATGTTCGAAGAATACGCTACCATCCACGAAGGGTATTTCGATTTGTCGGAGGACGACGTGATGAGGAAAAATTGGAATTGATTCTGCGAGGATCGCCGTCTCTCCGGCGAGACGTGGCCGATGCCACCGTACCAATATAAACAACTAACGTCCCCTCCCCCTCGTCGGGACGCGGTAAAATTATCGAACGTTGACCGGTCCGCGGATGTAAAAAGGTTCGGGAGCACTGCTGTAAAGCACAAGTGAGAGCTTCTGGATTCGAAGAATTGCAAGCTCTTAATATCACCATAGGTCTTGCGATCCCTGAGAATTAAGCTGTGGAGCCCAATATTGCACCAACACAGAGTGGAACCACACGCAGGATCTCGTTCTGCAACCGTAGCAGAGATGGACCCGTTCGAAGCATACGCGACCATCCACAAAGGGTCATTTCGATTCGTCGGAGGACGACGTGATGAAGAAAAATGGGAATTTATTCTGCGAGGCTCTCCGTCTCACCGGTGAGACAGGGCCGAAGCCTCCGAAAAAATATATACAATTATCGTCCACCTCCTCAACGGGACACGGTAAAATTATCAAACGTTGAACGGCCCGCGGCTATAATAAGGTTGGTTCGCACTGCTGTAAAGCACAAGTGAAAGCTTTTGGATTCGAAGAATTGCAAGCCCTTATTATCACCACTGGTCTAGCGAAACGTGGGAATTAAGCTGTACAACCCAATATTCCACCAACACAGAGTGGATCCACGCCCAGGATCTCGTTCTCCAACCGAAGCAGAGATGGACGCGTTCGAAAAATACGCGACCATCCGCAAAGGGTATTTCGATTCGTTGGAGAACGACGTGATGAAGAAACATTGGAATTTGTTCTGCGAGGCTCACCGGCGAGTCGGGACCGAAGCCACCGCAACAATATAAGCAATTAACGTCCCCCCCTTCATCGGGGCGAGGTAAAATTATCTAACGTTGGCCGGCTCGCGACTATAAAAAGTTTGGTTCGCACTGCTGTAAAGCACAAGTGAAAGCTTTTTGATTCGACGAATTGCAAGCTCATATTATCACCACTGGTCTAGCGAAACGTGGGAATTAAGTTGTACAATCCAATATTGCACCAACACAGAGTGGAACCACGCGCAGGATCTCGTTCTGCAACCGTAGCAGAGATGGACCCGTTCGAAGAATACGCGACCATCCTCAAAGGGTATTTCGATTTGTCGGAGAACGACGTGATAAAGAAAAATTGGAATTTATTCTGCGAGGCTCTCCGTCTCACTGGTGAGACAGGGCCGAAGCCTCCGAAAAAATATAAACAATTATCGTCCCCCTCCTCAACGGGACGCGGTAAAATTATCAAACGTTGAACGGCCCGCGGCTATAATAAGGTTGGTGCGCACTGCTGTAAAGCACAAGTGAAAGCTTTTGGAATCGAAGAATTGCAAGCCCTTATTATCACCACTGGTCTAGCGAAACGTGGGAATTAAGCTGTACAACGCAATATTCCGCCAACACAGAGTGGAACCACGTGCAGGATCTCGTTCTCCAACAGAAGCAGAGATGGACCCGTTCGAAGAATACGGGATCATCCACAAAGGCTATTTCCTATTTGTCGGAGGACGACGTGATGAAGAAAAATTGGAATTTATTCTGCGAGGCTCACCGCCTCACTAGTGAGCCAGGGCCGAAGCCTCTGAAAAAATATAAACAATTATCGTCCCCCTTCTCAACGGGACGCGGTAAAATTATCAAACGTTGAACGGCCCGCGGCTATAATAAGGTTGGTGCGCACTGCTGTAAAGCACAAGGGAAAGCTTTTGGATTCGAAGAATTGCAAGCCCTTATTATCACCACTGGTCTAGCGAAACGTAGGAATTAAGCTGTACAACCCAATATTCCGCCAACACAGAGTGGAACCACGCGCAGGATCGCGTTCACCAACCGAAGCAGAGATGGACATGTTCGAAGAATACGCTACCATCCACGAAGGGTATTTCGATTTGTCGGAGGACGACGTGATGAGGAAAAATTGGAATTGATTCTGCGAGGATCGCCGTCTCTCCGGCGAGACGTGGCCGATGCCACCGTACCAATATAAACAACTAACGTCCCCTCCCCCTCGTCGGGACGCGGTAAAATTATCGAACGTTGACCGGTCCGCGGATGTAAAAAGGTTCGGGAGCACTGCTGTAAAGCACAAGTGAGAGCTTCTGGATTCGAAGAATTGCAAGCTCTTAATATCACCATAGGTCTTGCGATCCCTGAGAATTAAGCTGTGGAGCCCAATATTGCACCAACACAGAGTGGAACCACACGCAGGATCTCGTTCTGCAACCGTAGCAGAGATGGACCCGTTCGAAGCATACGCGACCATCCACAAAGGGTCATTTCGATTCGTCGGAGGACGACGTGATGAAGAAAAATGGGAATTTATTCTGCGAGGCTCTCCGTCTCACCGGTGAGACAGGGCCGAAGCCTCCGAAAAAATATATACAATTATCGTCCACCTCCTCAACGGGACACGGTAAAATTATCAAACGTTGAACGGCCCGCGGCTATAATAAGGTTGGTTCGCACTGCTGTAAAGCACAAGTGAAAGCTTTTGGATTCGAAGAATTGCAAGCCCTTATTATCACCACTGGTCTAGCGAAACGTGGGAATTAAGCTGTACAACCCAATATTCCACCAACACAGAGTGGATCCACGCCCAGGATCTCGTTCTCCAACCGAAGCAGAGATGGACGCGTTCGAAAAATACGCGACCATCCGCAAAGGGTATTTCGATTCGTTGGAGAACGACGTGATGAAGAAACATTGGAATTTGTTCTGCGAGGCTCACCGGCGAGTCGGGACCGAAGCCACCGCAACAATATAAGCAATTAACGTCCCCCCCTTCATCGGGGCGAGGTAAAATTATCTAACGTTGGCCGGCTCGCGACTATAAAAAGTTTGGTTCGCACTGCTGTAAAGCACAAGTGAAAGCTTTTTGATTCGACGAATTGCAAGCTCATATTATCACCACTGGTCTAGCGAAACGTGGGAATTAAGTTGTACAATCCAATATTGCACCAACACAGAGTGGAACCACGCGCAGGATCTCGTTCTGCAACCGTAGCAGAGATGGACCCGTTCGAAGAATACGCGACCATCCTCAAAGGGTATTTCGATTTGTCGGAGAACGACGTGATAAAGAAAAATTGGAATTTATTCTGCGAGGCTCTCCGTCTCACTGGTGAGACAGGGCCGAAGCCTCCGAAAAAATATAAACAATTATCGTCCCCCTCCTCAACGGGACGCGGTAAAATTATCAAACGTTGAACGGCCCGCGGCTATAATAAGGTTGGTGCGCACTGCTGTAAAGCACAAGTGAAAGCTTTTGGAATCGAAGAATTGCAAGCCCTTATTATCACCACTGGTCTAGCGAAACGTGGGAATTAAGCTGTACAACGCAATATTCCGCCAACACAGAGTGGAACCACGTGCAGGATCTCGTTCTCCAACAGAAGCAGAGATGGACCCGTTCGAAGAATACGGGATCATCCACAAAGGCTATTTCCTATTTGTCGGAGGACGACGTGATGAAGAAAAATTGGAATTTATTCTGCGAGGCTCACCGCCTCACTAGTGAGCCAGGGCCGAAGCCTCTGAAAAAATATAAACAATTATCGTCCCCCTTCTCAACGGGACGCGGTAAAATTATCAAACGTTGAACGGCCCGCGGCTATAATAAGGTTGGTGCGCACTGCTGTAAAGCACAAGGGAAAGCTTTTGGATTCGAAGAATTGCAAGCCCTTATTATCACCACTGGTCTAGCGAAACGTAGGAATTAAGCTGTACAACCCAATATTCCGCCAACACAGAGTGGAACCACGCGCAGGATCGCGTTCACCAACCGAAGCAGAGATGGACATGTTCGAAGAATACGCTACCATCCACGAAGGGTATTTCGATTTGTCGGAGGACGACGTGATGAGGAAAAATTGGAATTGATTCTGCGAGGATCGCCGTCTCTCCGGCGAGACGTGGCCGATGCCACCGTACCAATATAAACAACTAACGTCCCCTCCCCCTCGTCGGGACGCGGTAAAATTATCGAACGTTGACCGGTCCGCGGATGTAAAAAGGTTCGGGAGCACTGCTGTAAAGCACAAGTGAGAGCTTCTGGATTCGAAGAATTGCAAGCTCTTAATATCACCATAGGTCTTGCGATCCCTGAGAATTAAGCTGTGGAGCCCAATATTCCGCCAACACAGAGTGGAACCACGCGCAGAATCTCGTTCTGCAACCGCAGCAGAGATGGACCCGTTCGAAGCATACGCGACCATCCACAAAGGGTCATTTCGATTCGTCGGAGAACGACGTGATAAAGAAAAATTGGAATTTATTCTGCGAGGCTCTCCGTCTCACTGGTGACACAGGGCCGAAGCCTCCGAAAAAATATAAACAATTATCTTCCCCCTCCTCAACGGGACGCGGTAAAATTATCAAACGTTGAACGGCCCGCGGCTATAATAAGGTTGGTGCGCACTGCTGTAAAGCACAAGTGAAAGCTTTTGGATTCGAAGAATTGCAAGCACTTATTATCGCCACTGGTCTAGCGAAACGTGGGAATTAAGCTGTACAACACAATATTCCACCAACACAGAGTGGAACCACGCGCAGGATCTCGTTTTCCAACAGAAGCAGAGATGGACCCGTTCGAAGAATACGGGATCATCCACAAAGGGTATTTCGATTTGTCGGAGGACGACGTGATGAAGAAAAATTGGAATTTATTCTGCGAGGCTCTCCGTCTCACTGGTGAGACAGGGCCGAAGCCTCCGAAAAAATATATACAATTATCGTCCCCCTCCTCAACGGGACGCGGTAAAATTATCAAACGTTGAACGGCCCGCGGCTATAATAAGGTTGGTTCGCACTGCTGTAAAGCACAAGTGAAAGCTTTGGATTCGAAGAATTGCATGCCCTTATTATCACCACTGGTCTAGCGAAACGTGGGAATTAAGCTGTACAACCCAATATTCCACCAACACAGAGTGGAACCACGCCCAGGATCTCGTTCTCCAACAGAAGCAGAGATGGACCCATTCGAAGAATACGCGACCATCCACAAAGGGTATTTCGATTTGTCGGAGAACGACGTGATAAAGAAAAATTGGAATTTATTCTGCGAGGCTCTCCGTCTCACTGGTGAGACAGGGCCGAAGCCTCCGAAAAAATATAAACAATTATCGACCCCTCCTCAATGGGACGCGGTAAAATTATCAAACGTTGAACGGCCCGCGGCTATAATAAGGTTGGTGCGCACTGCTGTAAAGCACAAGTGAAAGCTTTTGGATTCGAAGAATTGCAAGCCCTTATTATCACCACTGGTCTAGCGAAACGTGGGAATTAAGCTGTGGAGCCCAATATTCCGCCAACACAGAGTGGAACCACGCGCAGAATCTCGTTCTGCAACCGCAGCAGAGATGGACCCGTTCGAAGCATACGCGACCATCCACAAAGGGTCATTTCGATTCGTCGGAGAACGACGTGATAAAGAAAAATTGGAATTTATTCTGCGAGGCTCTCCGTCTCACTGGTGACACAGGGCCGAAGCCTCCGAAAAAATATAAACAATTATCTTCCCCCTCCTCAACGGGACGCGGTAAAATTATCAAACGTTGAACGGCCCGCGGCTATAATAAGGTTGGTGCCCACTGCTGTAAAGCACAAGTGAAAGCTTTTGGATTCGAAGAATTGCAAGCCCTTATTATCGCCACTGGTCTAGCGAAACGTGGGAATTAAGCTGTACAACACAATATTCCACCAACACAGAGTGGAACCACGCGCAGGATCTCGTTTTCCAACAGAAGCAGAGATGGACCCGTTCGAAGAATACGGGATCATCCACAAAGGGTATTTCCTATTTGTCGGAGGACGACGTGATGAAGAAAAATTGGAATTTATTCTGCGAGGCTCTCCGTCTCACTGGTGAGACAGGGCCGAAGCCTCCGAAAAAATATATACAATTATCGTCCCCCTCCTCAACGGGTGCGGTAAAATTATCAAACGTTGAACGGCCCGCGGCTATAATAAGGTTGGTGCGCACTGCTGTAAAGCACAAGTGAAAGCTTTTGAATTCGAAGAATTGCAAGCCCTTATTATCACCACTGGTCTAGCGAAACGTGGGAATTAAGCTGTACAACCCAATATTCCACCAACACAGAGTGGAACCACGCCCAGGATCTCGTTCTCCAACAGAAGCAGAGATGGACCCATTCGAAGAATACGCGACCATCCACAAAGGGTATTTCGATTTGTCGGAGAACGACGTGATAAAGAAAAATTGGAATTTATTCTGCGAGGCTCTCCGTCTCACTGGTGAGACAGGGCCGAAGCCTCCGAAAAAATATAAACAATTATCGACCCCTCCTCAATGGGACGCGGTAAAATTATCAAACGTTGAACGGCCCGCGGCTATAATAAGGTTGGTGCGCACTGCTGTAAAGCACAAGTGAAAGCTTTTGGATTCGAAGAATTGCAAGCCCTTATTATCACCACTGGTCTAGCGAAACGTGGGAATTAAGCTGTACAACCCAATATTCCGCCAACACAGAGTGGAACCACGCGCAGAATCTCGTTCTGCAACCGCAGCAGAGATGGACCCGTTCGAAGCATACGCGACCATCCACAAAGGGTCATTTCGATTCGTCGGAGAACGACGTGATAAAGAAAAATTGGAATTTATTCTGCGAGGCTCTCCGTCTCACTGGTGACACAGGGCCGAAGCCTCCGAAAAAATATAAACAATTATCTTCCCCCTCCTCAACGGGACGCGGTAAAATTATCAAACGTTGAACGGCCCGCGGCTATAATAAGGTTGGTGCGCACTGCTGTAAAGCACAAGTGAAAGCTTTTGGATTCGAAGAATTGCAAGCCCTTATTATCGCCACTGGTCTAGCGAAACGTGGGAATTAAGCTGTACAACACAATATTCCACCAACACAGAGTGGAACCACGCGCAGGATCTCGTTTTCCAACAGAAGCAGAGATGGACCCGTTCGAAGAATACGGGATCATCCACAAAGGGTATTTCCTATTTGTCGGAAGACGACGTGATGAAGAAAAATTGGAATTTATTCTGCGAGGCTCTCCGT
This sequence comes from Lasioglossum baleicum, assembly GCF_051020765.1. Taxonomy (NCBI): domain Eukaryota; kingdom Metazoa; phylum Arthropoda; class Insecta; order Hymenoptera; family Halictidae; genus Lasioglossum; species Lasioglossum baleicum. The sequence goes on from NW_027469085.1 coordinate 1,797,910, forward strand.
CTCACTGGTGAGACAGGGCCGAAGCCTCCGAAAAAATATATACAATTATCGTCCCCCTCCTCAACGGGACGCGGTAAAATTATCAAACGTTGAACGGCCCGCGGCTATAATAAGGTTGGTTCGCACTGCTGTAAAGCACAAGTGAAAGCTTTTGGATTCGAAGAATTGCAAGCCCTTATTATCACCACTGGTCTAGCGAAACGTGGGAATTAAGCTGTACAACCCAATATTCCGCCAACACAGAGTGGAACCACGGGCAGGATCGCGTTCACCAACCGAAGCAGAGATGGACATGTTCGAAGAATACGCGACCACCCACAAAGGGTATTTCGATTTGTCGGAGAACGACGTGATAAAGAAAAATTGGAATTTATTCTGCGAGGCTCTCCGTCTCACTGGTGAGACAGGGCCGAAGCCTCCGAAAAAATATAAACAATTATCGACCCCTCCTCAATGGGACGCGGTAAAATTATCAAACGTTGGCCGGTCCGCGGATGTAAATAGGTACGGGAGCACTGCTGTAAAGCACAAGTGAAAGCTTTTGGATTCGAAGAATTGGGAAGCTCGTATTTCCAGCACAGGTATAGCGAAACCTGAGAATTAAGCTGTGCAGCCCAATATTGCACCAACACAGAGTTGCACCACGCGGAGGATCTCGTTCTCCAACCGAAGCAGAGATGGACGCGTTCGAAAAATACGCGACCATCCGCAAGGGTATTTCGATTCGTTGGAGAACGACGTGATGAAGAAACATTGGAATTTGTTCTGCGAGGCTCACCGGCGATTCGGGACCGAAGCCACCGCAACAATATAAGCAATTAACGTCCCCCCCTTCATCGGGGCGAGGTAAAATTATCTAACGTTGGCCGGCTCGCGACTATAAAAAGTTTGGGGAGCACTGCTGTAAAGCACAAGTGAAAGCTTTTTGATTCGACGAATTGCAAGCTCATATTATGACCACTGGTCTAGCGAAACGTGGGAATTAAGTTGTACAATCCAATATTGCACCAACACAGAGTGGAACCACGCGCAGGATCTCGTTCTGCAACCGTAGCAGAGATGGACCCGTTCGAAGAATACGCGACCATCCACAAAGGGTATTTCGAATTGTCGGAGAACGACGTGATAAAGAAAAATTGGAATTTATTCTGCGAGGCTCTCCGTCTCACTGGTGAGACAGGGCCGAAGCCTCCGAAAAAATATAAACAATTATCGTCCCCCTTCTCAACGGGACGCGGTAAAATTATCAAACGTTGAACGGCCCGCGGCTATAATAAGGTTGGTGCGCACTGCTGTAAAGCACAAGTGAAAGTTTTTGGATTCGAAGAATTGCAAGCCCTTATTATCACCACTGGTCTAGCGAAACGTGGGAATTAAGCTGTACAACCCAATATTCCGCCAACACAGAGTGGAACCACGCGCAGGATCTCGTTCTCCAACAGAAGCAGAGATGGACCCGTTCGAAGAATACGGGATCATCCACAAAGGGTATTTCGATTTGTCGGAGGACGACGTGATGAAGAAAAATTGGAATTTATTCTGCGAGGCTCTCCGTCTCACTGGTGAGACAGGGCCGAAGCCTCCGAAAAAATATATACAATTATCGTCCCCCTCCTCAACGGGACGCGGTAAAATTATCAAACGTTGAACGGCCCGCGGCTATAATAAGGTTGGTTCGCACTGCTGTAAAGCACAAGTGAAAGCTTTGGATTCGAAGAATTGCATGCCCTTATTATCACCACTGGTCTAGCGAAACGTGGGAATTAAGCTGTACAACCCAATATTCCACCAACACAGAGTGGAACCACGCCCAGGATCTCGTTCTCCAACAGAAGCAGAGATGGACCCATTCGAAGAATACGCGACCATCCACAAAGGGTATTTCGATTTGTCGGAGAACGACGTGATAAAGAAAAATTGGAATTTATTCTGCGAGGCTCTCCGTCTCACTGGTGAGACAGGGCCGAAGCCTCCGAAAAAATATAAACAATTATCGACCCCTCCTCAATGGGACGCGGTAAAATTATCAAACGTTGAACGGCCCGCGGCTATAATAAGGTTGGTGCGCACTGCTGTAAAGCACAAGTGAAAGCTTTTGGATTCGAAGAATTGCAAGCCCTTATTATCACCACTGGTCTAGCGAAACGTGGGAATTAAGCTGTGGAGCCCAATATTCCGCCAACACAGAGTGGAACCACGCGCAGAATCTCGTTCTGCAACCGCAGCAGAGATGGACCCGTTCGAAGCATACGCGACCATCCACAAACTGTCATTTCGATTCGTCGGAGAACGACGTGATAAAGAAAAATTGGAATTTATTCTGCGAGGCTCTCCGTCTCACTGGTGACACAGGGCCGAAGCCTCCGAAAAAATATAAACAATTATCTTCCCCCTCCTCAACGGGACGCGGTAAAATTATCAAACGTTGAACGGCCCGCGGCTATAATAAGGTTGGTGCCCACTGCTGTAAAGCACAAGTGAAAGCTTTTGAATTCGAAGAATTGCAAGCCCTTATTATCACCACTGGTCTAGCGAAACGTGGGAATTAAGCTGTACAACACAATATTCCACCAACACAGAGTGGAACCACGCGCAGGATCTCGTTTTCCAACAGAAGCAGAGATGGACCCGTTCGAAGAATACGGGATCATCCACAAAGGGTATTTCCTATTTGTCGGAAGACGACGTGATGAAGAAAAATTGGAATTTATTCTGCGAGGCTCTCCGTCTCACTGGTGAGACAGGGCCGAAGCCTCCGAAAAAATATATACAATTATCGTCCCCCTCCTCAACGGGTGCGGTAAAATTATCAAACGTTGAACGGCCCGCGGCTATAATAAGGTTGGTGCGCACTGCTGTAAAGCACAAGTGAAAGCTTTTGAATTCGAAGAATTGCAAGCCCTTATTATCACCACTGGTCTAGCGAAACGTGGGAATTAAGCTGTACAACCCAATATTCCGCCAACACAGAGTGGAACCACGGGCAGGATCGCGTTCACCAACCGAAGCAGAGATGGACATGTTCGAAGAATACGCGACCACCCACAAAGGGTATTTCGATTTGTCGGAGAACGACGTGATAAAGAAAAATTGGAATTTATTCTGCGAGGCTCTCCGTCTCACTGGTGAGACAGGGCCGAAGCCTCCGAAAAAATATAAACAATTATCGACCCCTCCTCAATGGGACGCGGTAAAATTATCAAACGTTGGCCGGTCCGCGGATGTAAATAGGTACGGGAGCACTGCTGTAAAGCACAAGTGAAAGCTTTTGGATTCGAAGAATTGGGAAGCTCGTATTTCCAGCACAGGTATAGCGAAACCTGAGAATTAAGCTGTGCAGCCCAATATTGCACCAACACAGAGTTGCACCACGCGGAGGATCTCGTTCTCCAACCGAAGCAGAGATGGACGCGTTCGAAAAATACGCGACCATCCGCAAGGGTATTTCGATTCGTTGGAGAACGACGTGATGAAGAAACATTGGAATTTGTTCTGCGAGGCTCACCGGCGATTCGGGACCGAAGCCACCGCAACAATATAAGCAATTAACGTCCCCCCCTTCATCGGGGCGAGGTAAAATTATCTAACGTTGGCCGGCTCGCGACTATAAAAAGTTTGGGGAGCACTGCTGTAAAGCACAAGTGAAAGCTTTTTGATTCGACGAATTGCAAGCTCATATTATGACCACTGGTCTAGCGAAACGTGGGAATTAAGTTGTACAATCCAATATTGCACCAACACAGAGTGGAACCACGCGCAGGATCTCGTTCTGCAACCGTAGCAGAGATGGACCCGTTCGAAGAATACGCGACCATCCACAAAGGGTATTTCGAATTGTCGGAGAACGACGTGATAAAGAAAAATTGGAATTTATTCTGCGAGGCTCTCCGTCTCACTGGTGAGACAGGGCCGAAGCCTCCGAAAAAATATAAACAATTATCGTCCCCCTTCTCAACGGGACGCGGTAAAATTATCAAACGTTGAACGGCCCGCGGCTATAATAAGGTTGGTGCGCACTGCTGTAAAGCACAAGTGAAAGTTTTTGGATTCGAAGAATTGCAAGCCCTTATTATCACCACTGGTCTAGCGAAACGTGGGAATTAAGCTGTACAACCCAATATTCCGCCAACACAGAGTGGAACCACGCGCAGGATCTCGTTCTCCAACAGAAGCAGAGATGGACCCGTTCGAAGAATACGGGATCATCCACAAAGGCTATTTCCTATTTGTCGGAGGACGACGTGATGAAGAAAAATTGAAATTTATTCTGCGAGGCTCACCGCCTCACTAGTGAGCCAGGGCCGAAGCCTCCGAAAAAATATAAACAATTATCGTCCCCCTCCTCAACGGGACGCGGTAAAATTATCAAACGTTGAACGGCCCGCGGCTATAATAAGGTTGGTGCGCACTGCTGTAAAGCACAAGTGAAAGCTTTTGGATTCGAAGAATTGCAAGCCCTTATTATCACCACTGGTCTAGCGAAACGTGGGAATTAAGCTGTACAACCCAATATTCCACCAACACAGAGTGGAACCACTCCCAGGATCTCGTTCTCCAACAGAAGCAGAGATGGACCCGTTCGAAGAATACGCGACCATCCACAAAGGGTATTTCGATTTGTCGGAGAACGACGTGATAAAGAAAAATTGGAATTTATTCTGCGAGGCTCTCCGTCTCACTGGTGAGACAGGGCCGAAGCCTCCGAAAAAATATAAACAATTATCGACCCCTCCTCAACGGGACGCGGTAAAATTATCAAACGTTGAACGGCCCGCGGCTATAATAAGGTTGGTGCGCACTGCTGTAAAGCACAAGTGAAAGCTTTTGGATTCGAAGAATTGCAAGCCCTTATTATCACCACTGGTGTAGCGAAACGTGGGAATTAAGCTGTACAACCCAATGTTCCGCCAACACAGAGTGGAACCACGCGCAGGATCGCGTTCACCAACCGAAGCAGAGATGGACATGTTCGAAGAATACGGGACCATCCACAAAGGGTATTTCGATTTGTCGGAGGACGACGTGATGAAGAAAAATTGGACTTGATTCTGAGAGGATCACCGTCTCACCGACGAGACGTGACCGATGCCACCGTACCAATATAAACAACTAACGTCCCCTCCCCCTCTGCGGGACGCGGTAAAATTATCAAACGTTGGCCGGTCCGCGGATGTAAAAAGGTACGGGAGCACTGCTGTAAAGCACAAGTGAAAGCTTTTGGATTCGAAGAATTGGGAAGCTCGTATTTCCAGCACAGGTATAGCGAAACCTGAGAATTAAGCTGTGCAGCCCAATATTGCACCAACACAGAGTTGCAACACGCGGAGGATCTCGTTCTCCAACCGAAGCAGAGATGGACGCGTTCGAAAAATACGCGACCATCCGCAAGGGTATTACGATTCGTTGGAGAACGACGTGATGAAGAAACATTGGAATTTGTTCTGCGAGGCTCACCGGCGAGTCGGGACCGAAGCCACCGCAACAATATAAGCAATTAACGTCCCCCCCTTCATCGGGGCGAGGTAAAATTATCTAACGTTGGCCGGCTCGCGACTATAAAAAGTTTGGGGAGCACTGCTGTAAAGCACAAGTGAAAGCGTTTTGATTCGACTAATTGCAAGCTCATATTATCACCGCTGGTCTAGCGAAACGTGGGAATTAAGTTGTACAACCCAATATTGCACCAATACAGAGTGGAACCACGCGCAGGATCTCGTTCTGCAACCGTAGCAGAGATGGACCCGTTCGATGAATACGCGACCATCCACAAAGGGTATTTCGATTCGTCGGAGAACGACGTGATAAAGAAAAATTGGAATTTATTCTGCGAGGCTCTCCATCTCACTGGTGAGACAGGGCCGAAGCCTCCGAAAAAATATAAACAATTATCGTCCCCCTTCTCAACGGGACGCGGTAAAATTATCAAACGTTGAACGGCCCGCGGCTATAATAAGGTTGGTGCGCACTGCTGTAAAGCACAAGTGAAAGTTTTTGGATTCGAAGAATTGCAAGCCCTTATTATCACCACTGGTCTAGCGAAACGTGGGAATTAAGCTGTACAACCCAATATTCCGCCAACACAGAGTGGAACCACGCGCAGGATCTCGTTCTCCAACAGAAGCAGAGATGGACCCGTTCGAAGAATACGGGATCATCCACAAAGGCTATTTCCTATTTGTCGGAGGACGACGTGATGAAGAAAAATTGAAATTTATTCTGCGAGGCTCACCGCCTCACTAGTGAGCCAGGGCCGAAGCCTCCGAAAAAATATAAACAATTATCGTCCCCCTCCTCAACGGGACGCGGTAAAATTATCAAACGTTGAACGGCCCGCGGCTATAATAAGGTTGGTGCGCACTGCTGTAAAGCACAAGTGAAAGCTTTTGGATTCGAAGAATTGCAAGCCCTTATTATCACCACTGGTCTAGCGAAACGTGGGAATTAAGCTGTACAACCCAATATTCCACCAACACAGAGTGGAACCACTCCCAGGATCTCGTTCTCCAACAGAAGCAGAGATGGACCCGTTCGAAGAATACGCGACCATCCACAAAGGGTATTTCGATTTGTCGGAGAACGACGTGATAAAGAAAAATTGGAATTTATTCTGCGAGGCTCTCCGTCTCACTGGTGAGACAGGGCCGAAGCCTCCGAAAAAATATAAACAATTATCGACCCCTCCTCAACGGGACGCGGTAAAATTATCAAACGTTGAACGGCCCGCGGCTATAATAAGGTTGGTGCGCACTGCTGTAAAGCACAAGTGAAAGCTTTTGGATTCGAAGAATTGCAAGCCCTTATTATCACCACTGGTGTAGCGAAACGTGGGAATTAAGCTGTACAACCCAATGTTCCGCCAACACAGAGTGGAACCACGCGCAGGATCGCGTTCACCAACCGAAGCAGAGATGGACATGTTCGAAGAATACGGGACCATCCACAAAGGGTATTTCGATTTGTCGGAGGACGACGTGATGAAGAAAAATTGGACTTGATTCTGAGAGGATCACCGTCTCACCGACGAGACGTGACCGATGCCACCGTACCAATATAAACAACTAACGTCCCCTCCCCCTCTGCGGGACGCGGTAAAATTATCAAACGTTGGCCGGTCCGCGGATGTAAAAAGGTACGGGAGCACTGCTGTAAAGCACAAGTGAAAGCTTTTGGATTCGAAGAATTGGGAAGCTCGTATTTCCAGCACAGGTATAGCGAAACCTGAGAATTAAGCTGTGCAGCCCAATATTGCACCAACACAGAGTTGCAACACGCGGAGGATCTCGTTCTCCAACCGAAGCAGAGATGGACGCGTTCGAAAAATACGCGACCATCCGCAAGGGTATTACGATTCGTTGGAGAACGACGTGATGAAGAAACATTGGAATTTGTTCTGCGAGGCTCACCGGCGAGTCGGGACCGAAGCCACCGCAACAATATAAGCAATTAACGTCCCCCCCTTCATCGGGGCGAGGTAAAATTATCTAACGTTGGCCGGCTCGCGACTATAAAAAGTTTGGGGAGCACTGCTGTAAAGCACAAGTGAAAGCGTTTTGATTCGACTAATTGCAAGCTCATATTATCACCGCTGGTCTAGCGAAACGTGGGAATTAAGTTGTACAACCCAATATTGCACCAATACAGAGTGGAACCACGCGCAGGATCTCGTTCTGCAACCGTAGCAGAGATGGACCCGTTCGATGAATACGCGACCATCCACAAAGGGTATTTCGATTCGTCGGAGAACGACGTGATAAAGAAAAATTGGAATTTATTCTGCGAGGCTCTCCATCTCACTGGTGAGACAGGGCCGAAGCCTCCGAAAAAATATAAACAATTATCGTCCCGCTCCTCAACGGGACGCGGCTATAATAAGGTTGGTGCGCACTGCTGTAAAGCACAAGTGAAAGCTTTTGGATTCGAAGAATTGCAAGCCCTTATTACCACCACTGGTCTAGCGAAACGTGGGAATTAAGCTGTACATCCCAATATTCCACCAACACAGAGTGGAACCACGCGCAGGATCTCGTTCTCCAACAGAAGCAGAGATGGACCCATTCGAAGAATACGCGACCATCCACAAAGGGTATTTCGATTTGTCGGAGAACGACGTGATAAAGAAAAATTGGAATTTATTCTGCGAGGCTCTCCGTCTCACTGGTGAGACAGGGCCGAAGCCTCCGAAAAAATATAAACAATTATCGACCCCTCCTCAATGGGACGCGGTAAAATTGTCAAACGTTGAACGGCCCGCGGCTATAATAAGGTTGGTGCGCACTGCTGTAAAGCACAAGTGAAAGCTTTTGGATTCGAAGAATTGCAAGCCCTTATTATCGCCACTGGTCTAGCGAAACGTGGGAATTAAGCTGTACAACACAATATTCCACCAACACAGAGTGGAACCACGCGCAGGATCTCGTTTTCCAACAGAAGCAGAGATGGACCCGTTCGAAGAATACGGGATCATCCACAAAGGGTATTTCCTATTTGTCGGAGGACGACGTGATGAAGAAAAATTGGAATTTATTCTGCGAGGCTCTCCGTCTCACTGGTGAGACAGGGCCGAAGCCTCCGAAAAAATATATACAATTATCGTCCCCCTCCTCAACGGGTGCGGTAAAATTATCAAACGTTGAACGGCCCGCGGCTATAATAAGGTTGGTGCGCACTGCTGTAAAGCACAAGTGAAAGCTTTTGAATTCGAAGAATTGCAAGCCCTTATTATCACCACTGGTCTAGCGAAACGTGGGAATTAAGCTGTACAACCCAATATTCCACCAACACAGAGTGGAACCACGCCCAGGATCTCGTTCTCCAACAGAAGCAGAGATGGACCCATTCGAAGAATACGCGACCATCCACAAAGGGTATTTCGATTTGTCGGAGAACGACGTGATAAAGAAAAATTGGAATTTATTCTGCGAGGCTCTCCGTCTCACTGGTGAGACAGGGCCGAAGCCTCCGAAAAAATATAAACAATTATCGACCCCTCCTCAATGGGACGCGGTAAAATTATCAAACGTTGAACGGCCCGCGGCTATAATAAGGTTGGTGCGCACTGCTGTAAAGCACAAGTGAAAGCTTTTGGATTCGAAGAATTGCAAGCCCTTATTATCACCACTGGTCTAGCGAAACGTGGGAATTAAGCTGTACAACCCAATATTCCGCCAACACAGAGTGGAACCACGCGCAGAATCTCGTTCTGCAACCGCAGCAGAGATGGACCCGTTCGAAGCATACGCGACCATCCACAAAGGGTCATTTCGATTCGTCGGAGAACGACGTGATAAAGAAAAATTGGAATTTATTCTGCGAGGCTCTCCGTCTCACTGGTGACACAGGGCCGAAGCCTCCGAAAAAATATAAACAATTATCTTCCCCCTCCTCAACGGGACGCGGTAAAATTATCAAACGTTGAACGGCCCGCGGCTATAATAAGGTTGGTGCGCACTGCTGTAAAGCACAAGTGAAAGCTTTTGGATTCGAAGAATTGCAAGCCCTTATTATCGCCACTGGTCTAGCGAAACGTGGGAATTAAGCTGTACAACACAATATTCCACCAACACAGAGTGGAACCACGCGCAGGATCTCGTTTTCCAACAGAAGCAGAGATGGACCCGTTCGAAGAATACGGGATCATCCACAAAGGGTATTTCCTATTTGTCGGAGGACGACGTGATGAAGAAAAATTGGAATTTATTCTGCGAGGCTCTCCGTCTCACTGGTGAGACAGGGCCGAAGCCTCCGAAAAAATATATACAATTATCGTCCCCCTCCTCAACGGGACGCGGTAAAATTATCAAACGTTGAACGGCCCGCGGCTATAATAAGGTTGGTTCGCACTGCTGTAAAGCACAAGTGAAAGCTTTTGGATTCGAAGAATTGCAAGCCCTTATTATCACCACTGGTCTAGCGAAACGTGGGAATTAAGCTGTACAACCCAATATTCCGCCAACACAGAGTGGAACCACGGGCAGGATCGCGTTCACCAACCGAAGCAGAGATGGACATGTTCGAAGAATACGGGACCATCCACAAAGGGTATTTCGATTTGTCGGAGGACGACGTGATGAAGAAAAATTGGACTTGATTCTGAGAGGATCACCGTCTCACCGACGAGACGTGGCCGATGCCACCGTACCAATATAAACAACTAACGTCCCCTCCCCCTCTGCGGGACGCGGTAAAATTATCAAACGTTGGCCGGTCCGCGGATGTAAATAGGTACCGGAGCACTGCTGTAAAGCACAAGTGAAAGCTTTTGGATTCGAAGAATTGGGAAGCTCGTATTTCCAGCACAGGTATAGCGAAACCTGAGAATTAAGCTGTGCAGCCCAATATTGCACCAACACAGAGTTGCACCACGCGGTGGATCTCGTTCTCCAACCGAAGCAGAGATGGACGCGTTCGAAAAATACGCGACCATCCGCAAGGGTATTTCGATTCGTTGGAGAACGTCGTGATGAAGAAACATTGGAATTTGTTCCGCGAGGCTCACCGGCGAGTCGGGACCGAAGCCACCGCAACAATATAAGCAATTAACGTCCCCCCCTTCATCGGGGCGAGGTAAAATTATCTAACGTTGGCCGGCTCGCGACTATAAAAAGTTTGGGGAGCACTGCTGTAAAGCACAAGTGAAAGCTTTTTGATTCGACGAATTGCAAGCTCATATTATGACCACTGGTCTAGCGAAACGTGGGAATTAAGTTGTACAATCCAATATTGCACCAACACAGAGTGGAACCACGCGCAGGATCTCGTTCTGCAACCGTAGCAGAGATGGACCCGTTCGAAGAATACGCGACCATCCACAAAGGGTATTTCGAATTGTCGGAGAACGACGTGATAAAGAAAAATTGGAATTTATTCTGCGAGGCTCTCCGTCTCACTGGTGAGACAGGGCCGAAGCCTCCGAAAAAATATAAACAATTATCGTCCCCCTTCTCAACGGGACGCGGTAAAATTATCAAACGTTGAACGGCCCGCGGCTATAATAAGGTTGGTGCGCACTGCTGTAAAGCACAAGTGAAAGCTTTTGGATTCGAAGAATTGCAAGCCCTCATTATCACCACTGGTCTAGCGAAACGTGGGAATTAAGCTGTACAACCCAATATTCCGCCAACACAGAGTGGAACCACGCGCAGGATCTCGTTCTCCAACAGAAGCAGAGATGGACCCGTTCGAAGAATACGGGATCATCCACAAAGGCTATTTCCTATTTGTCGGAGGACGACGTGATGAAGAAAAATTGAAATTTATTCTGCGAGGCTCACCGCCTCACTAGTGAGCAAGGGCCGAAGCCTCCGAAAAAATATAAACAATTATCGTCCCCCTCCTCAACGGGACGCGGTAAAATTATCAAACGTTGAACGGCCCGCGGCTATAATAAGGTTGGTGCGCACTGCTGTAAAGCACAAGTGAAAGCTTTTGGATTCGAAGAATTGCAAGCCCTTATTATCACCACTGGTCTAGCGAAACGTGGGAATTAAGCTGTACAACCCAATATTCCACCAACACAGAGTGGAACCACGCGCAGGATCGCGTTCACCAACCGAAGCAGAGATGGACATGTTCGAAGAATACGGGACCATCCACAAAGGGTATTTCGATTTGTCGGAGGACGACGTGATGAAGAAAAATTGGACTTGATTCTGCGAGGCTCTCCGTCTCACTGGTGAGACAGGGCCGAAGCCTCCGAAAAAATATAAACAATTATCGACCCCTCCTCAACGGGACGCGGTAAAATTATCAAACGTTGAACGGCCCGCGGCTATAATAAGGTTGGTGCGCACTGCTGTAAAGCACTAGTGAAAGCTTTTGGATTCGAAGAATTGCAAGCCCTTATTATCACCACTGGTCTAGCGAAACGTGGGAATTAAGCTGTACAACCCAATGTTCCGCCAACACAGAGTGGAACCACGCGCAGGATCGCGTTCACCAACCGAAGCAGAGATGGACATGTTCGAAGAATACGGGACCATCCACAAAGGGTATTTCGATTTGTCGGAGGACGACGTGATGAAGAAAAATTGGACTTGATTCTGAGAGGATCACCGTCTCACCGACGAGACGTGGCCGATGCCACCGTACCAATATAAACAACTAACGTCCCCTCCCCCTCTGCGGGACGCGGTAAAATTATCAAACGTTGGCCGGTCCGCGGATGTAAAAAGGTACGGGAGCACTGCTGTAAAGCACAAGTGAAAGCTTTTGGATTCGAAGAATTGGGAAGCTCGTATTTCCAGCACAGGTATAGCGAAACCTGAGAATTAAGCTGTGCAGCCCAATATTGCACCAACACAGAGTTGCAACACGCGGAGGATCTCGTTCTCCAACCGAAGCAGAGATGGACGCGTTCGAAAAATACGCGACCATCCGCAAGGGTATTTCGATTCGTTGGAGAACGACGTGATGAAGAAACATTGGAATTTGTTCTGCGAGGCTCACCGGCGAGTCGGGACCGAAGCCACCGCAACAATATAAGCAATTAACGTCCCCCCCTTCATCGGGGCGAGGTAAAATTATCTAACGTTGGCCGGCTCGCGACTATAAAAAGTTTGGGGAGCACTGCTGTAAAGCACAAGTGAAAGCTTTTTGATTCGACTAATTGCAAGCTCATATTATCACCGCTGGTCTAGCGAAACGTGGGAATTAAGTTGTACAACCCAATATTGCACCAATACAGAGTGGAACCACGCGCAGGATCTCGTTCTGCAACCGTAGCAGAGATGGACCCGTTCGATGAATACGCGACCATCCACAAAGGGTATTTCGATTCGTCGGAGAACGACGTGATAAAGAAAAATTGGAATTTATTCTGCGAGGCTCTCCATCTCACTGGTGAGACAGGGCCGAAGCCTCCGAAAAAATATAAACAATTATCGTCCCCCTCCTCAACGGGACGCGGCTATAATAAGGTTGGTGCGCACTGCTGTAAAGCACAAGTGAAAGCTTTTGGATTCGAAGAATTGCAAGCCCTTATTACCACCACTGGTCTAGCGAAACGTGGGAATTAAGCTGTACATCCCAATATTCCACCAACACAGAGTGGAACCACGCGCAGGATCTCGTTCTCCAACAGAAGCAGAGATGGACCCGTTCGAAGAATACGGGATCATCCACGAAGGGTATTTCGATTTGTCGGAGGACGACGTGATGAGGAAAAATTGGAATTGATTCTGCGAGGATCACCGTCTCACCGGGGAGACGTGGCCGATGCCACCGTACCAATATAAACAACTAACGTCCCCTCCCCCTCGTCGGGACGCGGGAAAATTATCGAACGTTGGCCGGTCCGCGGATGTAAAAAGGTTCGGGAGCACTGCTGTAAAGCACAAGTGAGAGCTTCTGGATTCGAAGAATTGCAAGCTCTTAATATCACCATAGGTCTTGCGATCCCTGAGAATTAAGCTGTGGAGCCCAATATTGCACCAACACAGAGTGGAACCACACGCAGGATCTCGTTCTGCAACCGTAGCAGAGATGGACCCGTTCGAAGCATACGCGACCATCCACAAAGGGTCATTTCGATTCGTCGGAGAACGACGTGATAAAGAAAAATTGGAATTTATTCTGCGAGGCTCTCCGTCTCACTGGTGACACAGGGCCGAAGCCTCCGAAAAATATAAACAATTATCGTCCCCCTCCTCAACGGGACGCGGTAAAATTATCAAACGTTGAACGGCCCGCGGCTATAATAAGGTTGGTGCGCACTGCTGTAAAGCACAAGTGAAAGATTTGGATTCGAAGAATTGCAAGCCCTTATTACCACCACTGGTCAAGCGAAACGTGGGAATTAAGCTGTACATCCCAATATTCCACCAACACAGAGTGGAACCACGCGCAGGATCTCGTTCTCCAACAGAAGCAGAGATGGACCCGTTCGAAGAATACGGGATCATCCACGAAGGGTATTTCGATTTGTCGGATGACGACGTGATGAGGAAAAATTGGAATTGATTCTGCGAGGATCACCGTCTCACCGGCGAGACGTGGCCGATGCCACCGTACCAATATAAACAACTAACGTCCCCTCCCCCTCGTCGGGACGCGGTAAAATTATCGAACGTTGACCGGTCCGCGGATATAAAAAGGTTCGGGAGCACTGCTGTAAAGCACAAGTGAGAGCTTCTGGATTCGAAGAATTGCAAGCTCTTAATATCACCATAGGTCTTGCGATCCCTGAGAATTAAGCTGTGGAGCCCAATATTCCGCCAACACAGAGTGGAACCACGCGCGGAATCTCGTTCTGCAACCGCAGCAGAGATGGACCCGTTCGAAGCACACGCGACCATCCACAAAGGGTCATTTCGATTCGTCGGAGAACGACGTGATAAAGAAAAATTGGAATTTATTCTGCGAGGCTCTCCGTCTCACTGGTGAGACAGGGCCGAAGCCTCCGAAAAAATATAAACAATTATCGTCCCCCTCCTCAACGGGACGCGGTAAAATTATCAAACGTTGAACGGCCCGCGACTATAATAATGTTGGTGCGCACTGCTGAAAAGCACAAGTGAAAGCTTTTGGATTCGAAGAATTGCAAGCCCTTATTACCACCACTGGTCTAGCGAAACGTGGGAATTAAGCTGTACAACCCAATATTCCACCAACACAGAGTGGAACCACAAGCAGGATCTCGTTCACCAACCGAAGCAGAGATGGACATGTTCGAAGAATACGCGACCATCCACGAAGGGTATTTCGATTTGTCGGAGGACGACGTGATGAGGAAAAATTGGAATTGATTCTGCGAGGATCACCGTCTCACCGGCGAGACGTGGCCGATGCCACCGTACCAATATAAACAACTAACGTCCCCTCCCCTTCGTCGGGACGCGGTAAAATTATCGAACGTTGACCGGTCCGCGGATATAAAAAGGTTCGGGAGCACTGCTGTAAAGCACAAGTGAGAGCTTCTGGATTCGAAGAATTGCAAGCTCTTAATATCACCATAGGTCTTGCGATCCCTGAGAATTAAGCTGTGGAGCCCAATATTGCACCAACACAGAGTGGAACCACACGTAGGATCTCGTTCTGCAACCGTAGCAGAGATGGACCCGTTCGAAGAATACGCGACCATCCACAAAGGATATTTCGATTTGTCGGAGAACGACGTGATAAAGAAAAATTGGAATTTATTCTGCGAGGCTCTCCGTCTCACCGGTGAGACAGGGCCGAAGCCTCCGAAAAAATATATACAATTATCGTCCCCCTCCTCAACGGGACGCGGTAAAATTATCAAACGTTGAACGGCCCGCGGCTATAATAAGGTTGGTGCGCACTGCTGTAAAGCACAAGTGAAAGCTTTTGGATTCGAAGAATTGCAAGCCCTTATTATCGCCACTGGTCTAGCGAAACGTGGGAATTAAGCTGTACAACCCAATATTCCGCCAACACAGAGTGGAACCACGCGCAGGATCTCGTTCTCCAACAGAAGCAGAGATGGACCCGTTCGAAGAATACGGGATCATCCACAAAGGGTATTTCCTATTTGTCGGAGGACTACGTGATGAAGAAAAATTGGAATTTATTCTGCGAGGCTCTCCGTCTCACTGGTGAGACAGGGCCGAAGCCTCCGAAAAAATATAAACAATTATCGTCCCCCTCCTCAACGGGACGCGGTAAAATTATCAAACGTTGAACGGCCCGCGGCTATAATAAGGTTGGTGCGCACTGCTGTAAAGCACAAGTGAAAGCTTTTGGATTAGAAGAATTGCAAGCCCTTATTATCGCCACTGGTCTAGCGAAACGTGGGAATTAAGCTGTACAAAACAATATTCCACCAACACAGAGTGGAACCACGCGCAGGATCTCGTTCTCCAACAGAAGCAGAGATGGACCCGTTCGAAGAATACGGGATCATCCACAAAGGGTATTTCCTATTTGTCGGAGGACGACGTGATGAAGAAAAATTGGAATTTATTCTGCGAGGCTCTCCGTCTCACTAGTGAGCCAGGGCCGAAGCCTCCGAAAAAATATAAACAATTATCGTCCCCCTCCTCAACGGGACGCGGTAAAATTATCAAACGTTGAACGGCCCGCGGCTATAAAAAGGTTGGTGCGCACTGCCGTAAAGCACAAGTGAAAGCTTTTGGATTTGAAGAATTGCAAGCTCTCATTATCACCACTGACCTAGCCAAACGTGAGAATTAAGCTGTACAACCCAATATTCCACCAACACAGAGTGGAACCACAAGCAGGATCTCGTTCTCCAACAGAAGCAGAGATGGACATGTTCGAAGAATACGGGACCATCCACAAAGGGTGTTTCGATTTGTCGGAGGACGACGTGATGAAGAGAAATTGGACTTGATTCTGAGAGGATCACCGTCTCACCGGCGAGACGTGGCCGATGCCACCGTACCAATATAAACAACTAACGTCCCCTCCCCCTCGTCGGGACGCGGTAAAATTATCGAACGTTGACCGGTCCGCGGATGTAAAAAGGTTCGGGAGCACTGCTGTAAAGCACAAGTGAGAGCTTCTAGATTCGAAGAATTGCAAGCTCTTAATATCACCATAGGTCTTGCGATCCCTGAGAATTAAGCTGTGGAGCCCAATATTGCACCAACACAGAGTGGAACCACACGCAGGATCTCGTTCTGCAACCGTAGCAGAGATGGACCCGTTCGAAGCATACGCGACCATCTACAAAGGGTCATTTCGATTCGTCGGAGAACGACGTGATAAAGAAAAATTGGAATTTATTCTGCGAGGCTCTCCGTCTCACTGGTGAGACAGGGCCGAAGCCTCCGAAAAAATATAAACAATTATCGTCCCCCTCCTCAACGGGACGCGGTAAAATTATCAAACGTTGAACGGCCCGCGGCTATAGAAAGGTTGGTGCGCACTGCTGTAAAGCACAAGTGAAAGCTTTTGGATTCGAAGAATTGCAAGCTCTTATTATCACCACTGACCTAGCGAAACGTGGGAATTAAGCTGTACAACCCAATATTCCGCCAACACAGAGTGGAACCACGCGCAGGATCGCGTTCACCAACCGAAGCAGAGATGGACATGTTCGAAGAATACGGGATCATCCACAAAGGGTATTTCCTATTTGTCGGAGGACGACGTGATGAAGAAAAATTGGAATTTATTCTGCGAGGCTCTCCGTCTCACTAGTGAGCCAGGGCCGAAGCCTCCGAAAAAATATAAACAATTATCGTCCCCCTCCTCAACGGGACGCGGTAAAATTATCAAACGTTGAACGGCCCGCGGCTATAATAAGGTTGGTGCGCACTGCTGTAAAGCACAAGTGAAAGCTTTTGGATTCGAAGAATTGCAAGCCCTTATTATCGCCACTGGTCTAGCGAACCGTGGGAATTAAGCTGTACAACACAATATTCCACCAACACAGAGTGGAACCACGCGCAGGATCTCGTTTTCCAACAGAAGCAGAGATGGACCCGTTCGAAGAATACGGGATCATCCACAAAGGGTATTTCCTATTTGTCGGAGGACGACGTGATGAAGAAAAATTGGAATTTATTCTGCGAGGCTCTCCGTCTCACTGGTGAGACAGGGCCGAAGCCTCCGAAAAAATATATACAATTATCGTCCCCCTCCTCAACGGGACGCGGTAAAATTATCAAACGTTGAACGGCCCGCGGCTATAATAAGGTTGGTTCGCACTGCTGTAAAGCACAAGTGAAAGCTTTTGGATTCGAAGAATTGCAAGCCCTTATTATCACCACTGGTCTAGCGAAACGTGGGAATTAAGCTGTACAACCCAATATTCCACCAACACAGAGTGGAACCACGCCCAGGATCTCGTTCTCCAACAGAAGCAGAGATGGACCCGTTCGAAGAATACGCGAACATCCACAAAGGGTATTTCGATTTGTCGGAGAACGACGTGATAAAGAAAAATTGGAATTTATTCTGCGAGGCTCTCCGTCTCACTGGTGAGACAGGGCCGAAGCCTCCGAAAAAATATAAACAATTATCGACCCCTCCTCAACGGGACGCGTTAAAATTATCAAACGTTGAACGGCCCGCGGCTATAATAAGGTTGGTGCGCACTGCTGTAAAGCACAAGTGAAAGCTTTTGGATTCGAAGAATTGCAAGCCCTTATTATCGCCACTGGTCTAGCGAAACGTGGGAATTAAGCTGTACAACACAATATTCCACCAACACAGAGTGGAACCACGCGCAGGATCTCGTTTTCCAACAGAAGCAGAGATGGACCCGTTCGAAGAATACGGGATCATCCACAAAGGGTATTTCCTATTTGTCGGAGGACGACGTGATGAAGAAAAATTGGAATTTATTCTGCGAGGCTCTCCGTCTCACTGGTGAGACAGGGCCGAAGCCTCCGAAAAAATATATACAATTATCGTCCCCCTCCTCAACGGGACGCGGTAAAATTATCAAACGTTGAACGGCCCGCGGCTATAATAAGGTTGGTTCGCACTGCTGTAAAGCACAAGTGAAAGCTTTTGGATTCGAAGAATTGCAAGCCCTTATTATCACCACTGGTCTAGCGAAACGTGGGAATTAAGCTGTACAACCCAATATTCCACCAACACAGAGTGGAACCACGCCCAGGATCTCGTTCTCCAACAGAAGCAGAGATGGACCCGTTCGAAGAATACGCGAACATCCACAAAGGGTATTTCCTATTTGTCGGAGGACGACGTGATGAAGAAAAATTGGAATTTATTCTGCGAGGCTCTCCGTCTCACTGGTGAGACAGGGCCGAAGCCTCCGAAAAAATATATACAATTATCGTCCCCCTCCTCAACGGGACGCGGTAAAATTATCAAACGTTGAACGGCCCGCGGCTATAATAAGGTTGGTGCGCACTGCTGTAAAGCACAAGTGAAAGCTTTTGGATTAGAAGAATTGCAAGCCCTTATTATCGCCACTGGTCTAGCGAAACGTGGGAATTAAGCTGTACAAAACAATATTCCACCAACACAGAGTGGAACCACGCGCAGGATCTCGTTCTCCAACAGAAGCAGAGATGGACCCGTTCGAAGAATACGGGATCATCCACAAAGGGTATTTCCTATTTGTCGGAGGACGACGTGATGAAGAAAAACTGGAATTTATTCTGCGAGGCTCTCCGTCTCACTAGTGAGCCAGGGCCGAAGCCTCCGAAAAAATATAAACAATTATCGTCCCCCTCCTCAACGGGACGCGGTAAAATTATCAAACGTTGAACGGCCCGCGGCTATAAAAAGGTTGGTGCGCACTGCCGTAAAGCACAAGTGAAAGCTTTTGGATTTGAAGAATTGCAAGCTCACATTATCACCACTGACCTAGCCAAACGTGAGAATTAAGCTGTACAACCCAATATTCCACCAACACAGAGTGGAACCACAAGCAGGATCTCGTTCTCCAACAGAAGCAGAGATGGACATGTTCGAAGAATACGGGACCATCCACAAAGGGTGTTTCGATTTGTCGGAGGACGACGTGATGAAGAGAAATTGGACTTGATTCTGAGAGGATCACCGTCTCACCGGCGAGACGTGGCCGATGCCACCGTACCAATATAAACAACTAACGTCCCCTCCCCCTCGTCGGGACGCGGTAAAATTATCGAACGTTGACCGGTCCGCGGATGTAAAAAGGTTCGGGAGCACTGCTGTAAAGCACAAGTGAGAGCTTCTAGATTCGAAGAATTGCAAGCTCTTAATATCACCATAGGTCTTGCGATCCCTGAGAATTAAGCTGTGGAGCCCAATATTGCACCAACACAGAGTGGAACCACACGCAGGATCTCGTTCTGCAACCGTAGCAGAGATGGACCCGTTCGAAGCATACGCGACCATCTACAAAGGGTCATTTCGATTCGTCGGAGAACGACGTGATAAAGAAAAATTGGAATTTATTCTGCGAGGCTCTCCGTCTCACTGGTGAGACAGGGCCGAAGCCTCCGAAAAAATATAAACAATTATCGTCCCCCTCCTCAACGGGACGCGGTAAAATTATCAAACGTTGAACGGCCCGCGGCTATAGAAAGGTTGGTGCGCACTGCTGTAAAGCACAAGTGAAAGCTTTTGGATTCGAAGAATTGCAAGCTCTTATTATCACCACTGACCTAGCGAAACGTGGGAATTAAGCTGTACAACCCAATATTCCGCCAACACAGAGTGGAACCACGCGCAGGATCGCGTTCACCAACCGAAGCAGAGATGGACATGTTCGAAGAATACGGGATCATCCACAAAGGGTATTTCCTATTTGTCGGAGGACGACGTGATGAAGAAAAATTGGAATTTATTCTGCGAGGCTCTCCGTCTCACTAGTGAGCCAGGGCCGAAGCCTCCGAAAAAATATAAACAATTATCGTCCCCCTCCTCAACGGGACGCGGTAAAATTATCAAACGTTGAACGGCCCGCGGCTATAATAAGGTTGGTGCGCACTGCTGTAAAGCACAAGTGAAAGCTTTTGGATTCGAAGAATTGCAAGCCCTTATTATCGCCACTGGTCTAGCGAACCGTGGGAATTAAGCTGTACAACACAATATTCCACCAACACAGAGTGGAACCACGCGCAGGATCTCGTTTTCCAACAGAAGCAGAGATGGACCCGTTCGAAGAATACGGGATCATCCACAAAGGGTATTTCCTATTTGTCGGAGGACGACGTGATGAAGAAAAATTGGAATTTATTCTGCGAGGCTCTCCGTCTCACTGGTGAGACAGGGCCGAAGCCTCCGAAAAAATATATACAATTATCGTCCCCCTCCTCAACGGGACGCGGTAAAATTATCAAACGTTGAACGGCCCGCGGCTATAATAAGGTTGGTTCGCACTGCTGTAAAGCACAAGTGAAAGCTTTTGGATTCGAAGAATTGCAAGCCCTTATTATCACCACTGGTCTAGCGAAACGTGGGAATTAAGCTGTACAACCCAATATTCCACCAACACAGAGTGGAACCACGCCCAGGATCTCGTTCTCCAACAGAAGCAGAGATGGACCCGTTCGAAGAATACGCGAACATCCACAAAGGGTATTTCGATTTGTCGGAGAACGACGTGATAAAGAAAAATTGGAATTTATTCTGCGAGGCTCTCCGTCTCACTGGTGAGACAGGGCCGAAGCCTCCGAAAAAATATAAACAATTATCGACCCCTCCTCAACGGGACGCGTTAAAATTATCAAACGTTGAACGGCCCGCGGCTATAATAAGGTTGGTGCGCACTGCTGTAAAGCACAAGTGAAAGCTTTTCGATTCGAAGAATTGCAAGCCCTTATTATCGCCACTGGTCTAGCGAAACGTGGGAATTAAGCTGTACAACACAATATTCCACCAACACAGAGTGGAACCACGCGCAGGATCTCGTTTTCCAACAGAAGCAGAGATGGACCCGTTCGAAGAATACGGGATCATCCACAAAGGGTATTTCCTATTTGTCGGAGGACGACGTGATGAAGAAAAATTGGAATTTATTCTGCGAGGCTCTCCGTCTCACTGGTGAGACAGGGCCGAAGCCTCCGAAAAAATATATACAATTATCGTCCCCCTCCTCAACGGGACGCGGTAAAATTATCAAACGTTGAACGGCCCGCGGCTATAATAAGGTTGGTTCGCACTGCTGTAAAGCACAAGTGAAAGCTTTTGGATTCGAAGAATTGCAAGCCCTTATTATCACCACTGGTCTAGCGAAACGTGGGAATTAAGCTGTACAACCCAATATTCCACCAACACAGAGTGGAACCACGCCCAGGATCTCGTTCTCCAACAGAAGCAGAGATGGACCCGTTCGAAGAATACGCGAACATCCACAAAGGGTATTTCGATTTGTCGGAGAACGACGTGATAAAGAAAAATTGGAATTTATTCTGCGAGGCTCTCCGTCTCACTGGTGAGACAGGGCCGAAGCCTCCGAAAAAATATAAACAATTATCGACCCCTCCTCAACGGGACGCGTTAAAATTATCAAACGTTGAACGGCCCGCGGCTGTAATAAGGTTGGTGCGCACTGCTGTAAAGCACAAGTGAAAGCTTTTGGATTCGAAGAATTGCAAGCCCTTATTATCGCCACTGGTCTAGCGAAACGTGGGAATTAAGCTGTACAACCCAATATTCCGCCAACACAGAGTGGAACCACGCGCAGGGTCTCGTTCTCCAACAGAAGCAGAGATGGACCCGTTCGAAGAATACGGGATCATCCACAAAGGGTATTTCCTATTTGTCGGAGGACGACGTGATGAAGAAAAATTGGAATTTATTCTGCGAGGCTCTCCGTCTCACTGGTGAGAAAGGGCCGAAGCCTCCGAAAAAATATAAACAATTATCGTCCCCCTCCTCAATGGGACGCGGTAAAATTATCAAACGTTGAACGGCCCGCGGCTATAAAAAGGTTGGTGCGCACTGCCGTAAAGCACAAGTGAAAGCTTTTGGATTTGAAGAATTGCAAGCTCTCATTATCACCACTGACCTAGCCAAACGTGAGAATTAAGCTGTACAACCCAATATTCCACCAACACAGAGTGGAACCACAAGCAGGATCTCGTTCACCAACCGAAGCAGAGATGGACATGTTCGAAGAATACGGGACCATCCACAAAGGGTATTTCGATTTGTCGGAGGACGACGTGATGAAGAAAAATTGGACTTGATTCTGAGAGGATCACCGTCTCACCGGCGAGACGTGGCCGATGCCACCGTACCAATATAAACAACTAACGTCCCCTCCCCCTCGTCGGGACGCGGTAAAATTATCGAACGTTGACCGGTCCGCGGATGTAAAACGGTTCGGGAGCACTGCTGTAAAGCACAAGTGAGAGCTTCTAGATTCGAAGAATTGCAAGCTCTTAATATCACCATAGGTCTTGCGATCCCTGAGAATTAAGCTGTGGAGCCCAATATTGCACCAACACAGAGTGGAACCACACGCAGGATCTCGTTCTGCAACCGTAGCAGAGATGGACCCGTTCGAAGCATACGCGACCATCTACAAAGGGTCATTTCGATTCGTCGGAGAACGACGTGATAAAGAAAAATTGGAATTTATTCTGCGAGGCTCTCCGTCTCACTGGTGAGCCAGGGCCGAAGCCTCCGAAAAAATATAAACAATTATCGTCCCCCTCCTCAACGGGACGCGGTAAAATTATCAAACGTTGAACGGCCCGCGGCTATAGAAAGGTTGGTGCGCACTGCTGTAAAGCACAAGTGAAAGCTTTTGGATTCGAAGAATTGCAAGCTCTTATTATCACCACTGACCTAGCGAAACGTGGGAATTAAGCTGTACAACCCAATATTCCGCCAACACAGAGTGGAACCACGCGCAGGATCGCGTTCACCAACCGAAGCAGAGATGGACATGTTCGAAGAATACGGGATCATCCACAAAGGGTATTTCCTATTTGTCGGAGGACGACGTGATGAAGAAAAATTGGAATTTATTCTGCGAGGCTCTCCGTCTCACTAGTGAGCCAGGGCCGAAGCCTCCGAAAAAATATAAACAATTATCGTCCCCCTCCTCAACGGGACGCGGTAAAATTATCAAACGTTGAACGGCCCGCGGCTATAATAAGGTTGGTGCGCACTGCTGTAAAGCACAAGTGAAAGCTTTTGGATTCGAAGAATTGCAAGCCCTTATTATCGCCACTGGTCTAGCGAAACGTGGGAATTAAGCTGTACAACCCAATATTCCGCCAACACAGAGTGGAACCACGCGCAGGGTCTCGTTCTCCAACAGAAGCAGAGATGGACCCGTTCGAAGAATACGGGATCATCCACAAAGGGTATTTCCTATTTGTCGGAGGACGACGTGATGAAGAAAAATTGGAATTTATTCTGCGAGGCTCTCCGTCTCACTGGTGAGAAAGGGCCGAAGCCTCCGAAAAAATATAAACAATTATCGTCCCCCTCCTCAACGGGACGCGGTAAAATTATCAAACGTTGATCGGCCCGCGGCTATAATAAGGTTGGTGCGCACTGCTGTAAAGCACAAGTGAAAGCTTTTGGATTAGAAGAATTGCAAGCCCTTATTATCGCCACTGGTCTAGCGAAACGTGGGAATTAAGCTGTACAAAACAATATTCCACCAACGCAGAGTGGAACCACGCGCAGGATCTCGTTCTCCAACAGAAGCAGAGATGGACCTGTTCGAAGAATACGGGATCATCCACAAAGGGTATTTCCTATTTGTCGGAGGACGACGTGATGAAGAAAAATTGGAATTTATTCTGCGAGGCTCTCCGTCTCACTAGTGAGCCAGGGCCGAAGCCTCCGAAAAAATATAAACAATTATCGTCCCCCTCCTCAATGGGACGCGGTAAAATTATCAAACGTTGAACGGCCCGCGGCTATAAAAAGGTTGGTGCGCACTGCCGTAAAGCACAAGTGAAAGCTTTTGGATTTGAAGAATTGCAAGCTCTCATTATCACCACTGACCTAGCCAAACGTGAGAATTAAGCTGTACAACCCAATATTCCACCAACACAGAGTGGAACCACAAGCAGGATCTCGTTCACCAACCGAAGCAGAGATGGACCCGTTCGAAGAATACGGGATCATCCACAAAGGGTATTTCCTATTTGTCGGAGGACGACGTGATGAAGAAAAATTGGAATTTATTCTGCGAGGCTCTCCGTCTCACTGGTGAGACAGGGCCGAAGCCTCCGAAAAAATATATACAATTATCGTCCCCCTCCTCAACGGGACGCGGTAAAATTATCAAACGTTGAACGGCCCGCGGCTATAATAAGGTTGGTTCGCACTGCTGTAAAGCACAAGTGAAAGCTTTTGGATTCGAAGAATTGCAAGCCCTTATTATCACCACTGGTCTAGCGAAACGTGGGAATTAAGCTGTACAACCCAATATTCCACCAACACAGAGTGGAACCACGCCCAGGATCTCGTTCTCCAACAGAAGCAGAGATGGACCCGTTCGAAGAATACGGGATCATCCACAAAGGGTATTTCCTATTTGTCGGAGGACGACGTGATGAAGAAAAATTGGAATTTATTCTGCGAGGCTCTCCGTCTCACTAGTGAGCCAGGGCCGAAGCCTCCGAAAAAATATAAACAATTATCGTTCCCCTCCTCAACGGGACGCGGTAAAATTATCAAACGTTGAACGGCCCGCGGCTATAAAAAGGTTGGTGCGCAATGCCGTAAAGCACAAGTGAAAGCTTTTGGATTTGAAGAATTGCAAGCTCTCATTATCACCACTGACCTAGCCAAACGTGAGAATTAAGCTGTACAACCCAATATTCCACCAACACAGAGTGGAACCACAAGCAGGATCTCGTTCACCAACCGAAGCAGAGATGGACATGTTCGAAGAATACGCGACCATCCACGAAGGGTATTTCGATTTGTTGGAGGACGACGTGATGAGGAAAAATTGGAATTGATTCTGCGAGGATCACCGTCTCACCGGCGAGACGTGGCCGATGCCACCGTACCAATATAAACAACTAACGTCCCCTCCTCCTCGTCGGGACGCGGTAAAATTATCGAACGTTGACCGGTCCGCGGATGTAAAAAGGTTCGGGAGCACTGCTGTAAAGCACAAGTGAGAGCTTCTGGATTCGAAGAATTGCAAGCTCTTAATATCACCATAGGTCTTGCGATCCCTGAGAATTAAGCTGTGGAGCCCAATATTGCACCAACACAGAGTGGAACCACACGCAGGATCTCGTTCTGCAACCGTAGCAGAGATGGACCCGTTCGAAGCATACGCGACCATCCACAAAGGGTCATTTCGATTCGTCGGAGAACGACGTGATAAAGAAAAATTGGAATTTATTCTGCGAGGCTCTCCGTCTCACTGGTGAGACAGGGCCGAAGCCTCCGAAAAAATATAAACAATTATCGTCCCCCTCCTCAACGGGACGCGGTAAAATTATCAAACGTTGAACGGCCCGCGGCTATAATAAGGTTGGTGCGCACTGCTGTAAAGCACAAGTGAAAGCTTTTGGATTCGAAGAATTGCAAGCCCTTATTATCGCCACTGGTCTAGCGAAACGTGGGAATTAAGCTGTACAACCCAATATTCCGCCAACACAGAGTGGAACCACGCGCAGGGTCTCGTTCTCCAACAGAAGCAGAGATGGACCCGTTCGAAGAATACGGGATCATCCACAAAGGGTATTTCCTATTTGTCGGAGGACGACGTGATGAAGAAAAATTGGAATTTATTCTGCGAGGCTCTCCGTCTCACTGGTGAGACAGGGCCGAAGCCTCGGAAAAAATATAAACAATTATCGTCCCCCTCCTCAACGGGACGCGGTAAAATTATCAAACGTTGAACGGCCCGCGGCTATAATAAGGTTGGTGCGCACTGCTGTAAAGCACAAGAGAAAGCTTTTGGATTAGAAGAATTGCAAGCCCTTATTATCGCCACTGGTCTAGCGAAACGTGGGAATTAAGCTGTACAAAACAATATTCCACCAACACAGAGTGGAACCACGCGCAGGATCTCGTTCTCCAACAGAAGCAGAGATGGACCTGTTCGAAGAATACGGGATCATCCACAAAGGGTATTTCCTATTTGTCGGAGGACGACGTGATGAAGAAAAATTGGAATTTATTCTGCGAGGCTCTCCGTCTCACTAGTGAGACAGGGCCGAAGCCTCCGAAAAAATATATACAATTATCGTCCCCCTCCTCAACGGGACGCGGTAAAATTATCAAACGTTGAACGGCCCGCGGCTATAATAAGGTTGGTTCGCACTGCTGTAAAGCACAAGTGAAAGCTTTTGGATTCGAAGAATTGCAAGCCCTTATTATCACCACTGGTCTAGCGAAACGTGGGAATTAAGCTGTACAACCCAATATTCCACCAACACAGAGTGGAACCACGCCCAGGATCTCGTTCTCCAACAGAAGCAGAGATGGACCCGTTCGAAGAATACGCGAACATCCACAAAGGGTATTTCGATTTGTCGGAGAACGACGTGATAAAGAAAAATTGGAATTTATTCTGCGAGGCTCTCCGTCTCACTGGTGAGACAGGGCCGAAGCCTCCGAAAAAATATAAACAATTATCGACCCCTCCTCAACGGGACGCGTTAAAATTATCAAACGTTGAACGGCCCGCGGCTATAATAAGGTTGGTGCGCACTGCTGTAAAGCACAAGTGAAAGCTTTTGGATTCGAAGAATTGCAAGCCCTTATTATCGCCACTGGTCTAGCGAAACGTGGGAATTAAGCTGCACAACCCAATATTCCGCCAACACAGAGTGGAACCACGCGCAGGGTCTCGTTCTCCAACAGAAGCAGAGATGGACCCGTTCGAAGAATACGGGATCATCCACAAAGGGTATTTCCTATTTGTCGGAGGACGACGTGATGAAGAAAAATTGGAATTTATTCTGCGAGGCTCTCCGTCTCACTGGTGAGAAAGGGCCGTGGCCTCCGAAAAAATATAAACAATTATCGTCCCCCTCCTCAACGGGACGCGGTAAAATTATCAAACGTTGAACGGCCCGCGGCAATAATAAGGTTGGTGCGCACTGCTGTAAAGCACAAGTGAAAGCTTTTGGATTAGAAGAATTGCAAGCCCTTATTATCGCCACTGGTCTAGCGAAACGTGGGAATTAAGCTGTACAAAACAATATTCCACCAACACAGAGTGGAACCACGGGCAGGATCTCGTTCTCCAACAGAAGCAGAGATGGACCTGTTCGAAGAATACGGGATCATCCACAAAGGGTATTTCCTATTTGTCGGAGGACGACGTGATGAAGAAAAATTGGAATTTATTCTGCGAGGCTCTCCGTCTCACTAGTGAGCCAGGGCCGAAGCCTCCGAAAAAATATAAACAATTATCGTCCCCCTCCTCAATGGGACGCGGTAAAATTATGAAACGTTGAACGGCCCGCGGCTATAAAAAGGTTGGTGCGCACTGCCGTAAAGCACAAGTGAAAGCTTTTGGATTTGAAGAATTGCAAGCTCTCATTATCACCACTGACCTAGCCAAACGTGAGAATTAAGCTGTACAACCCAATATTCCACCAACACAGAGTGGAACCATTCCCAGGATCTCGTTCTCCAACAGAAGCAGAGATGGACCCGTTCGAAGAATACGCGAACATCCACAAAGGGTATTTCGATTTGTCGGAGAACGACGTGATAAAGAAAAATTGGAATTTATTCTGCGAGGCTCTCCGTCTCACTGGTGAGACAGGGCCGAAGCCTCCGAAAAAATATAAACAATTATCGACCCCTCCTCAACGGGACGCGTTAAAATTATCAAACGTTGAACGGCCCGCGGCTATAATAAGGTTGGTGCGCACTGCTGTAAAGCACAAGTGAAAGCTTTTGGATTCGAAGAATTGCAAGCCCTTATTATCGCCACTGGTCTAGCGAAACGTGGGAATTAAGCTGTACAACCCAATATTCCGCCAACACAGAGTGGAACCACGCGCAGGGTCTCGTTCTCCAACAGAAGCAGAGATGGACCCGTTCGAAGAATACGGGATCATCCACAAAGGGTATTTCCTATTTGTCGGAGGACGACGTGATGAAGAAAAATTGGAATTTATTCTGCGAGGCTCTCCGTCTCACTGGTGAGAAAGGGCCGAAGCCTCCGAAAAAATATAAACAATTATCGTCCCCCTCCTCAACGGGACGCGGTAAAATTATCAAACGTTGAACGGCCCGCGGCTATAATAAGGTTGGTTCGCACTGCTGTAAAGCACAAGTGAAAGCTTTTGGATTCGAAGAATTGCAAGCCCTTATTATCGCCACTGGTCTAGCGAAACGTGGGAATTAAGCTGTACAACCCAATATTCCACCAACACAGAGTGGAACCACGCCCAGGATCTCGTTCTCCAACAGAAGCAGAGATGGACCCGTTCGAAGAATACGGGATCATCCACAAAGGGTATTTCCTATTTGTCGGAGGACGACGTGATGAAGAAAAATTGGAATTTATTCTGCGAGGCTCTCCGTCTCACTAGTGAGCCAGGGCCGAAGCCTCCGAAAAAATATAAACAATTATCGTTCCCATCCTCAACGGGACGCGGTAAAATTATCAAACGTTGAACGGCCCGCGGCTATAAAAAGGTTGGTGCGCACTGCCGTAAAGCACAAGTGAAAGCTTTTGGATTTGAAGAATTGCAAGCTCTCATTATCACCACTGACCTAGCCAAACGTGAGAATTAAGCTGTACAACCCAATATTCCACCAACACAGAGTGGAACCACAAGCAGGATCTCGTTCACCAACCGAAGCAGAGATGGACATGTTCGAAGAATACGCGACCATCCACGAAGGGTATTTCGATTTGTTGGAGGACGACGTGATGAGGAAAAATTGGAATTGATTCTGCGAGGATCACCGTCTCACCGGCGAGACGTGGCCGATGCCACCGTACCAATATAAACAACTAACGTCCCCTCCCCCTCGTCGGGACGCGGTAAAATTATCGAACGTTGACCGGTCCGCGGATGTAAAAAGGTTCGGGAGCACTGCTGTAAAGCACAAGTGAGAGCTTCTGGATTCGAAGAATTGCAAGCTCTTAATATCACCATAGGTCTTGCGATCCCTGAGAATTAAGCTGTGGAGCCCAATATTGCACCAACACAGAGTGGAACCACACGCAGGATCTCGTTCTGCAACCGTAGCAGAGATGGACCCGTTCGAAGCATACGCGACCATCCACAAAGGGTCATTTCGATTCGTCGGAGAACGACGTGATAAAGAAAAATTGGAATTTATTCTGCGAGGCTCTCCGTCTCACTGGTGAGACAGGGCCGAAGCCTCCGAAAAAATATAAACAATTATCGTCCCCCTCCTCAACGGGACGCGGTAAAATTATCAAACGTTGAACGGCCCGCGGCTATAATAAGGTTGGTGCGCACTGCTGTAAAGCACAAGTGAAAGCTTTTGGATTCGAAGAATTGCAAGCCCTTATTATCGCCACTGGTCTAGCGAAACGTGGGAATTAAGCTGTACAACCCAATATTCCGCCAACACAGAGTGGAACCACGCGCAGGGTCTCGTTCTCCAACAGAAGCAGAGATGGACCCGTTCGAAGAATACGGGATCATCCACAAAGGGTATTTCCTATTTGTCGGAGGACGACGTGATGAAGAAAAATTGGAATTTATTCTGCGAGGCTCTCCGTCTCACTAGTGAGCCAGGGCCGAAGCCTCCGAAAAAATATAAACAATTATCGTCCCCCTCCTCAACGGGTCGCGGTAAAATTATCAAACGTTGTACGGCCCGCGGCTATAAAAAGGTTGGTGCGCACTGCCGTAAAGCACAAGTGAAAGCTTTTGGATTTGAAGAATTGCAAGCTCTCATTATCACCACTGACCTAGCCAAACGTGAGAATTAAGCTGTACAACCCAATATTCCACAAACACAGAGTGGAACCACAAGCAGGATCTCGTTCACCAACCGAAGCAGAGATGGACATGTTCGAAGAATACGCGACCATCCACGAAGGGTATTTCGATTTGTCGGAGAACGACGTGATCAGGAAAAATTGGAATTGATTCTGCGAGGATCACCGTCTCACCGGCGAGACGTGGCCGATGCCACCGTACCAATATAAACAACTAACGTCCCCTCCCCCTCGACGGGACGCGGTAAAATTATCGAACGTTGACCGGTCCGCGGATATAAAAAGGTTCGGGAGCACTGCTGTAAAGCACAAGTGAGAGCTTCTGGATTCGAAGAATTGCAAGCTCTTAATATCACCATAGGTCTTGCGATCCCTGAGAATTAAGCTGTGGAGCCCAATATTGCACCAACACAGAGTGGAACCACACGCAGGATCTCGTTCTGCAACCGTAGCAGAGATGGACCCGTTCGAAGCATACGCGACCATCCACAAAGGGTCATTTCGATTCGTCGGAGAACGACGTGATAAAGAAAAATTGGAATTTATTCTGCGAGGCTCTCCGTCTCACTGGTGAGACAGGGCCGAAGCCTCCGAAAAAATATAAACAATTATCGTCTCCCTCCTCAACGGGACGCGGTAAAATTATCAAACGTTGAACGGCCCGCGGCTATAGAAAGGTTGGTGCGCACTGCTGTAAAGCACAAGTGAAAGCTTTTGGATTCGAAGAATTGCAAGCCCTTATTATCACCACTGACCTAGCGAAACGTGGGAATTAAGCTGTACAACCCAATATTCCACAAACACAGAGTGGAACCACAAGCAGGATCTCGTTCACCAACCGAAGCAGAGATGGACATGTTCGAAGAATACGGGACCATCCACAAAGGGTATTTCGATTTGTCGGAGGACGACGTGATGAAGAAAAATTGGACTTGATTCTGAGAGGATCACCGTCTCACCGGCGAGACGTGGCCGATGCCACCGTACCAATATAAACAACTAACGTCCCCTCCCCCTCGTCGGGACGCGGTAAAATTATCGAACATTGACCGGTCCGCGGATGTAAAAAGGTTCGGGAGCACTGCTGTAAAGCACAAGTGAGAGCTTCTAGATTCGAAGAATTGCAAGCTCTGAATATCACCATAGGTCTTGCGATCCCTGAGAATTAAGCTGTGGAGCCCAATATTCCACCAACACAGAGTGGAACCACACGCAGGATCTCGTTCTGCAACCGTAGCAGAGATGGACCCGTTCGAAGCATACGCGACCATCCACAAAGGGTCATTTCGATTCGTCGGAGTACGACGTGATAAAGAAAAATTGGAATTTATTCTACGAGGCTCTCCGTCTCACTGGTGAGACAGGGCCGAAGCCTCCGAAAAAATATAAACAATTATCGTCCCCCTCCTCAACGGGACGCGGTAAAATTATCAAACGTTGAACGGCCCGCGGCTATAGAAAGGTTGGTGCGCACTGCTGTAAAGCACAAGTGAAAGCTTTTGGATTCGAAGAATTGCAAGCTCTTATTATCACCACTGACCTAGCGAAACGTGGGAATTAAGCTGTACAACCCAATATTCCGCCAACACAGAGTGGAACCACGCGCAAGATCGCGTTCACCAACCGAAGCAGAGATGGACATGTTCGAAGAATACGGGATCATCCACAAAGGGTATTTCCTATTTGTCGGAGGACGACGTGATGAAGAAAAATTGGAATTTATTCTGCGAGGCTCTCCGTCTCACTAGTGAGCCAGGGCCGAAGCCTCCGAAAAAATATAAACAATTACCGTCCCCCTCCTCAACGGGACGCGGTAAAATTATCAAACGTTGAACGGCCCGCGGCTATAATAAGGTTGGTGCGCACTGCTGTAAAGCACAAGTGAAAGCTTTTGGATTCGAAGAATTGCAAGCCCTTATTATCACCACTGGTCTAGCGAAACGTGGGAATTAAGCTGTACAACCCAATATTCCACCAACACAGAGTGGAACCACGCCCAGGATCTCGTTCTCCAACAGAAGCAGAGATGGACCCGTTCGAAGAATACGGGATCATCCACAAAGGGTATTTCCTATTTGTCGGAGGACGACGTGATGAAGAAAAATTGGAATTTATTCTGCGAGGCTCTCCGTCTCACTAGTGAGCCAGGGCCGAAGCCTCCGAAAAAATATAAACAATTATCGTTCCCCTCCTCAACGGGACGCGGTGAAATTATCAAACGTTGAACGGCCCGCGGCTATAAAAAGGTTGGTGCGCACTGCCGTAAAGCACAAGTGAAAGCTTTTGGATTTGAAGAATTGCAAGCTCTCATTATCACCACTGACCTAGCCAAACGTGAGAATTAAGCTGTACAACCCAATATTCCACCAACACAGAGTGGAACCACAAGCAGGATCTCGTTCACCAACCGAAGCAGAGATGGACATGTTCGAAGAATACGCGACCATCCACGAAGGGTATTTCGATTTGTTGGAGGACGACGTGATGAGGAAAAATTGGAATTGATTCTGCGAGGATCACCGTCTCACCGGCGAGACGTGGCCGATGCCACCGTACCAATATAAACAACTAACGTCCCCTCCCCCTCGTCGGGACGCGGTAAAATTATCGAACGTTGACCGGTCCGCGGATGTAAAAAGGTTCGGGAGCACTGCTGTAAAGCACAAGTGAGAGCTTCTGGATTCGAAGAATTGCAAGCTCTTAATATCACCATAGGTCTTGCGATCCCTGAGAATTAAGCTGTGCAGCCCAATATTGCACCAACACAGAGTGGAACCACACGCAGGATCTCGTTCTGCAACCGTAGCAGAGATGGACCCGTTCGAAGCATACGCGACCATCCACAAAGGGTCATTTCGATTCGTCGGAGAACGACGTGATAAAGAAAAATTGGAATTTATTCTGCGAGGCTCTCCGTCTCACTGGTGAGACAGGGCCGAAGCCTCGGAAAAAATATAAACAATTATCGTCCCCCTCCTCAACGGGACGCGGTAAAATTATCAAACGTTGAACGGCCCGCGGCTATAGAAAGGTTGGTGCGCACTGCTGTAAAGCACAAGTGAAAGCTTTTGGATTCGAAGAATTGCAAGCTCTTATTATCACCACTGACCTAGCGAAACGTGGGAATTAAGCTGTACAACCCAATATTCCGCCAACACAGAGTGGAACCACGCGCAAGATCGCGTTCACCAACCGAAGCAGAGATGGACATGTTCGAAGAATACGGGATCATCCACAAAGGGTATTTCCTATTTGTCGGAGGACGACGTGATGAAGAAAAATTGGAATTTATTCTGCGAGGCTCTCCGTCTCACTAGTGAGCCAGGGCCGAAGCCTCCGAAAAAATATAAACAATTACCGTCCCCCTCCTCAACGGGACGCGGTAAAATTATCAAACGTTGAACGGCCCGCGGCTATAATAAGGTTGGTGCGCACTGCTGTAAAGCACAAGTGAAAGCTTTTGGATTCGAAGAATTGCAAGCCCTTATTATCACCACTGGTCTAGCGAAACGTGGGAATTAAGCTGTACAACCCAATATTCCACCAACACAGAGTGGAACCACGCCCAGGATCTCGTTCTCCAACAGAAGCAGAGATGGACCCGTTCGAAGAATACGGGATCATCCACAAAGGGTATTTCCTATTTGTCGGAGGACGACGTGATGAAGAAAAATTGGAATTTATTCTGCGAGGCTCTCCGTCTCACTAGTGAGCCAGGGCCGAAGCCTCCGAAAAAATATAAACAATTATCGTTCCCCTCCTCAACGGGACGCGGTGAAATTATCAAACGTTGAACGGCCCGCGGCTATAAAAAGGTTGGTGCGCACTGCCGTAAAGCAGAAGTGAAAGCTTTTGGATTTGAAGAATTGCAAGCTCTCATTATCACCACTGACCTAGCCAAACGTGAGAATTAAGCTGTACAACCCAATATTCCACCAACACAGAGTGGAACCACAAGCAGGATCTCGTTCACCAACCGAAGCAGAGATGGACATGTTCGAAGAATACGCGACCATCCACGAAGGGTATTTCGATTTGTTGGAGGACGACGTGATGAGGAAAAATTGGAATTGATTCTGCGAGGATCACCGTCTCACCGGCGAGACGTGGCCGATGCCACCGTACCAATATAAACAACTAACGTCCCCTCCCCCTCGTCGGGACGCGGTAAAATTATCGAACGTTGACCGGTCCGCGGATGTAAAAAGGTTCGGGAGCACTGCTGTAAAGCACAAGTGAGAGCTTCTGGATTCGAAGAATTGCAAGCTCTTAATATCACCATAGGTCTTGCGATCCCTGAGAATTAAGCTGTGGAGCCCAATATTGCACCAACACAGAGTGGAACCACACGCAGGATCTCGTTCTGCAACCGTAGCAGAGATGGACCCGTTCGAAGCATACGCGACCATCCACAAAGGGTCATTTCGATTCGTCGGAGAACGACGTGATAAAGAAAAATTGGAATTTATTCTGCGAGGCTCTCCGTCTCACTGGTGAGACAGGGCCGAAGCCTCGGAAAAAATATAAACAATTATCGTCCCCCTCCTCAACGGGACGCGGTAAAATTATCAAACGTTGAACGGCCCGCGGCTATAATAAGGTTGGTGCGCACTGCTGTAAAGCACAAGTGAAAGCTTTTGGATTAGAAGAATTGCAAGCCCTTATTATCGCCACTGGTCTAGCGAAACGTGGGAATTAAGCTGTACAAAACAATATTCCACCAACACAGAGTGGAACCACGCGCAGGATCTCGTTCTCCAACAGAAGCAGAGATGGACCTGTTCGAAGAATACGGGATCATCCACAAAGGGTATTTCCTATTTGTCGGAGGACGACGTGATGAAGAAAAATTGGAATTTATTCTGCGAGGCTCTCCGTCTCACTAGTGAGCCAGGGCCGAAGCCTCCGAAAAAATATAAACAATTATCGTGCCCCTCCTCAACGGGTCGCGGTAAAATTATCAAACGTTGTACGACCCGCGGCTATAAAAAGGTTGGTGCGCACTGCCGTAAAGCACAAGTGAAAGCTTTTGGATTTGAAGAATTGCAAGCTCTCATTATCACCACTGACCTAGCCAAACGTGAGAATTAAGCTGTACAACCCAATATTCCACCAACACAGAGTGGAACCACAAGCAGGATCTCGTTCACCAACCGAAGCAGAGATGGACATGTTCGAAGAATACGCGACCATCCACGAAGGGTATTTCGATTTGTCGGAGGACGACGTGATGAGGAAAAATTGGAATTGATTCTGCGAGGATCACCGTCTCACCGGCGAGACGTGGCCGATGCCACCGTACCAATATAAACAACTAACGTCCCCTCCCCCTCGTCGGGACGCGGTAAAATTATCGAACGTTGACCGGTCCGAGGATATAAAAAGGTTCGGGAGCACTGCTGTAAAGCACAAGTGAGAGCTTCTGGATTCGAAGAATTGCAAGCTCTTAATATCACCATAGGTCTTGCGATCCCTGAGAATTAAGCTGTGGAGCCCAATATTGCACCAACACAGAGTGGAACCACACGCAGGATCTCGTTCTGCAACCGTAGCAGAGATGGACCCGTTCGAAGAATACGCGACCATCCACAAAGGGTATTTCGAATTGTCGGAGAACGACGTGATAAAGAAAAATTGGAATTTATTCTGCGAGGCTCTCCGTCTCACTGGTGAGACAGGGCCGAAGCCTCCGAAAAAATATAAACAATTATCGTCCCCCTCCTCAACGGGACGCGGTAAAATTATCAAACGTTGAACGGCCCGCGGCTATAGAAAGGTTGGTGCGCACTGCTGTAAAGCACAAGTGAAAGCTTTTGGATTCGAAGAATTGCAAGCTATTATTATCACCACTGACCTAGCGAAACGTGGGAATTAAGCTGTACAACCCAATATTCCGCCAACACAGAGTGGAACCACGCGCAAGATCGCGTTCACCAACCGAAGCAGAGATGGACATGTTCGAAGAATACGGGATCATCCACAAAGGGTATTTCCTATTTGTCGGAGGACGACGTGATGAAGAAAAATTGGAATTTATTCTGCGAGGCTCTCCGTCTCACTAGTGAGCCAGGGCCGAAGCCTCCGAAAAAATATAAACAATTACCGTCCCCCTCCTCAACGGGACGCGGTAAAATTATCAAACGTTGAACGGCCCGCGGCTATAATAAGGTTGGTGCGCACTGCTGTAAAGCACAAGTGAAAGCTTTTGGATTCGAAGAATTGCAAGCCCTTATTATCACCACTGGTCTAGCGAAACGTGGGAATTAAGCTGTACAACCCAATATTCCACCAACACAGAGTGGAACCACGCCCAGGATCTCGTTCTCCAACAGAAGCAGAGATGGACCCGTTCGAAGAATACGGGATCATCCACAAAGGGTATTTCCTATTTGTCGGAGGACGACGTGATGAAGAAAAATTGGAATTTATTCTGCGAGGCTCTCCGTCTCACTAGTGAGCCAGGGCCGAAGCCTCCGAAAAAATATAAACAATTATCGTTCCCCTCCTCAACGGGACGCGGTAAAATTATCAAACGTTGAACGGCCCGCGGCTATAAAAAGGTTGGTGCGCACTGCCGTAAAGCACAAGTGAAAGCTTTTGGATTTGAAGAATTGCAAGCTCTCATTATCACCACTGACCTAGCCAAACGTGAGAATTAAGCTGTACAACCCAATATTCCACCAACACAGAGTGGAACCACAAGCAGGATCTCGTTCACCAACCGAAGCAGAGATGGACATGTTCGAAGAATACGCGACCATCCACGAAGGGTATTTCGATTTGTTGGAGGACGACGTGATGAGGAAAAATTGGAATTGATTCTGCGAGGATCACCGTCTCACCGGCGAGACGTGGCCGATGCCACCGTACCAATATAAACAACTAACGTCCCCTCCCCCTCGTCGGGACGCGGTAAAATTATCGAACGTTGA
This sequence comes from Lasioglossum baleicum, assembly GCF_051020765.1. NCBI lineage: Eukaryota > Metazoa > Arthropoda > Insecta > Hymenoptera > Halictidae > Lasioglossum > Lasioglossum baleicum. The sequence continues at coordinate 1,835,107 of NW_027469085.1, forward strand.
CCGGTCCGCGGATGTAAAAAGGTTCGGGAGCACTGCTGTAAAGCACAAGTGAGAGCTTCTGGATTCGAAGAATTGCAAGCTCTTAATATCACCATAGGTCTTGCGATCCCTGAGAATTAAGCTGTGGAGCCCAATATTGCACCAACACAGAGTGGAACCACACGCAGGATCTCGTTCTGCAACCGTAGCAGAGATGGACCCGTTCGAAGCATACGCGACCATCCACAAAGGGTCATTTCGATTCGTCGGAGAACGACGTGATAAAGAAAAATTGGAATTTATTCTGCGAGGCTCTCCGTCTCACTGGTGAGACAGGGCCGAAGCCTCCGAAAAAATATAAACAATTATCGTCCCCCTCCTCAACGGGACGCGGTAAAATTATCAAACGTTGAACGGCCCGCGGCTATAATAAGGTTGGTGCGCACTGCTGTAAAGCACAAGTGAAAGCTTTTAGATTCGAAGAATTGCAAGCCCTTATTATCGCCACTGGTCTAGCGAAACGTGGGAATTAAGCTGTACAACCCAATATTCCGCCAACACAGAGTGGAACCACGCGCAGGGTCTCGTTCTCCAACAGAAGCAGAGATGGACCCGTTCGAAGAATACGGGATCATCCACAAAGGGTATTTCCTATTTGTCGGAGGACGACGTGATGAAGAAAAATTGGAATTTATTCTGCGAGGCTCTTCGTCTCACTGGTGAGACAGGGCCGAAGCCTCGGAAAAAATATAAACAATTATCGTCCCCCTCCTCAACGGGACGCGGTAAAATTATCAAACGTTGAACGGCCCGCGGCTATAATAAGGTTGGTGCGCACTGCTGTAAAGCACAAGTGAAAGCTTTTGGATTAGAAGAATTGCAAGCCCTTATTATCGCCACTGGTCTAGCGAAACGTGGGAATTAAGCTGTACAAAACAATATTCCACCAACACAGAGTGGAACCACGCGCAGGATCGCGTTCACCAACCGAAGCAGAGATGGACATGTTCGAAGAATACGGGACCATCCACAAAGGGTATTTCGATTTGTCGGAGGACGACGTGATGAAGAAAAATTGGACTTGATTCTGCAAGGCTCTCCGTCTCACTGGTGAGACAGGGCCGAAGCCTCCGAAAAAATATAAACAATTATCGACCCCTCCTCAACGGGACGCGGTAAAATTATCAAACGTTGAACGGCCCGCGGCTATAATAAGGTTGGTGCGCACTGCTGTAAAGCACTAGTGAAAGCTTTTGGATTCGAAGAATTGCAAGCCCTTATTATCACCACTGGTCTAGCGAAACGTGGGAATTAAGCTGTACAACCCAATGTTCCGCCAACACAGAGTGGAACCACGCGCAGGATCGCGTTCACCAACCGAAGCAGAGATGGACATGTTCGAAGAATACGGGACCATCCACAAAGGGTATTTCGATTTGTCGGAGGACGACGTGATGAAGAAAAATTGGACTTGATTCTGAGAGGATCACCGTCTCACCGACGAGACGTGGCCGATGCCACCGTACCAATATAAACAACTAACGTCCCCTCCCCCTCTGCGGGACGCGGTAAAATTATCAAACGTTGGCCGGTCCGCGGATGTAAAAAGGTACGGGAGCACTGCTGTAAAGCACAAGTGAAAGCTTTTGGATTCGAAGAATTGGGAAGCTCGTATTTCCAGCACAGGTATAGCGAAACCTGAGAATTAAGCTGTGCAGCCCAATATTGCACCAACACAGAGTTGCAACACGCGGAGGATCTCGTTCTCCAACCGAAGCAGAGATGGACGCGTTCGAAAAATACGCGACCATCCGCAAGGGTATTTCGATTCGTTGGAGAACGACGTGATGAAGAAACATTGGAATTTGTTCTGCGAGGCTCACCGGCGAGTCGGGACCGAAGCCACCGCAACAATATAAGCAATTAACGTCCCCCCCTTCATCGGGGCGAGGTAAAATTATCTAACGTTGGCCGGCTCGCGACTATAAAAAGTTTGGGGAGCACTGCTGTAAAGCACAAGTGAAAGCTTTTTGATTCGACTAATTGCAAGCTCATATTATCACCGCTGGTCTAGCGAAACGTGGGAATTAAGTTGTACAACCCAATATTGCACCAATACAGAGTGGAACCACGCGCAGGATCTCGTTCTGCAACCGTAGCAGAGATGGACCCGTTCGATGAATACGCGACCATCCACAAAGGGTATTTCGATTCGTCGGAGAACGACGTGATAAAGAAAAATTGGAATTTATTCTGCGAGGCTCTCCATCTCACTGGTGAGACAGGGCCGAAGCCTCCGAAAAAATATAAACAATTATCGTCCCCCTCCTCAACGGGACGCGGCTATAATAAGGTTGGTGCGCACTGCTGTAAAGCACAAGTGAAAGCTTTTGGATTCGAAGAATTGCAAGCCCTTATTACCACCACTGGTCTAGCGAAACGTGGGAATTAAGCTGTACATCCCAATATTCCACCAACACAGAGTGGAACCACGCGCAGGATCTCGTTCTCCAACAGAAGCAGAGATGGACCCGTTCGAAGAATACGGGATCATCCACGAAGGGTATTTCGATTTGTCGGAGGACGACGTGATGAGGAAAAATTGGAATTGATTCTGCGAGGATCACCGTCTCACCGGCGAGACGTGGCCGATGCCACCGTACCAATATAAACAACTAACGTCCCCTCCCCCTCGTCGGGACGCGGGAAAATTATCGAACGTTGGCCGGTCCGCGGATGTAAAAAGGTTCGGGAGCACTGCTGTAAAGCACAAGTGAGAGCTTCTGGATTCGAAGAATTGCAAGCTCTTAATATCACCATAGGTCTTGCGATCCCTGAGAATTAAGCTGTGGAGCCCAATATTGCACCAACACAGAGTGGAACCACACGCAGGATCTCGTTCTGCAACCGTAGCAGAGATGGACCCGTTCGAAGCATACGCGACCATCCACAAAGGGTCATTTCGATTCGTCGGAGAACGACGTGATAAAGAAAAATTGGAATTTATTCTGCGAGGCTCTCCGTCTCACTGGTGACACAGGGCCGAAGCCTCCGAAAAATATAAACAATTATCGTCCCCCTCCTCAACGGGACGCGGTAAAATTATCAAACGTTGAACGGCCCGCGGCTATAATAAGGTTGGTGCGCACTGCTGTAAAGCACAAGTGGAAGCTTTTGGATTCGAAGAATTGCAAGCCCTTATTACCACCACTGGTCAAGCGAAACGTGGGAATTAAGCTGTACATCCCAATATTCCACCAACACAGAGTGGAACCACGCGCAGGATCTCGTTCTCCGACAGAAGCAGAGATGGACCCGTTCGAAGAATACGGGATCATCCACGAAGGGTATTTCGATTTGTCGGATGACGACGTGATGAGGAAAAATTGGAATTGATTCTGCGAGGATCACCGTCTCACCGGCGAGACGTGGCCGATGCCACCGTACCAATATAAACAACTAACGTCCCCTCCCCCTCGTCGGGACGCGGTAAAATTATCGAACGTTGACCGGTCCGCGGATATAAAAAGGTTCGGGAGCACTGCTGTAAAGCACAAGTGAGAGCTTCTGGATTCGAAGAATTGCAAGCTCTTAATATCACCATAGGTCTTGCGATCCCTGAGAATTAAGCTGTGGAGCCCAATATTCCGCCAACACAGAGTGGAACCACGCGCGGAATCTCGTTCTGCAACCGCAGCAGAGATGGACCCGTTCGAAGCACACGCGACCATCCACAAAGGGTCATTTCGATTCGTCGGAGAACGACGTGATAAAGAAAAATTGGAATTTATTCTGCGAGGCTCTCCGTCTCACTGGTGAGACAGGGCCGAAGCCTCCGAAAAAATATATACAATTATCGTCCCCCTCCTCAACGGGACGCGGTAAAATTATCAAACGTTGAACGGCCCGCGGCTATAATAAGGTTGGTTCGCACTGCTGTAAAGCACAAGTGAAAGCTTTTGGATTCGAAGAATTGCAAGCCCTTATTGTCACCACTGGTCTAGCGAAACGTGGGAATTAAGCTGTACAACCCAATATTCCGCCAACACAGAGTGGAACCACGGGCAGGATCGCGTTCACCAACCGAAGCAGAGATGGACATGTTCGAAGAATACGGGACCATCCACAAAGGGTAATTCGATTTGTCGGAGGACGACGTGATGAAGAAAAATTGGACTTGATTCTGAGAGGATCACCGTCTCACCGACGAGACGTGGCCGATGCCACCGTACCAATATAAACAACTAACGTCCCCTCCCCCTCTGCGGGACGCGGTAAAATTATCAAACGTTGGCCGGTCCGCGGATGTAAATAGGTACGGGAGCACTGCTGTAAAGCACAAGTGAAAGCTTTTGGATTCGAAGAATTGGGAAGCTCGTATTTCCAGCACAGGTATAGCGAAACCTGAGAATTAAGCTGTGCAGCCCAATATTGCACCAACACAGAGTTGCACCACGCGGAGGATCTCGTTCTCCAACCGAAGCAGAGATGGACGCGTTCGAAAAATACGCGACCATCCGCAAGGGTATTTCGATTCGTTGGAGAACGACGTGATGAAGAAACATTGGAATTTGTTCTGCGAGGCTCACCGGCGAGTCGGGACCGAAGCCACCGCAACAATATAAGCAATTAACGTCCCCCCCTTCATCGGGGCGAGGTAAAATTATCTAACGTTGGCCGGCTCGCGACTATAAAAAGTTTGGGGAGCACTGCTGTAAAGCACAAGTGAAAGCTTTTTGATTCGACGAATTGCAAGCTCATATTATGACCACTGGTCTAGCGAAACGTGGGAATTAAGTTGTACAATCCAATATTGCACCAACACAGAGTGGAACCACGCGCAGGATCTCGTTCTGCAACCGTAGCAGAGATGGACCCGTTCGAAGAATACGCGACCATCCACAAAGGGTATTTCGAATTGTCGGAGAACGACGTGATAAAGAAAAATTGGAATTTATTCTGCGAGGCTCTCCGTCTCACTGGTGAGACAGGGCCGAAGCCTCCGAAAAAATATAAACAATTATCGTCCCCCTTCTCAACGGGACGCGGTAAAATTATCAAACGTTGAACGGCCCGCGGCTATAATAAGGTTGGTGCGCACTGCTGTAAAGCACAAGTGAAAGCTTTTGGATTCGAAGAATTGCAAGCCCTTATTATCACCACTGGTCTAGCGAAACGTGGGAATTAAGCTGTACAACCCAATATTCCGCCAACACAGAGTGGAACCACGCGCAGGATCTCGTTCTCCAACAGAAGCAGAGATGGACCCGTTCGAAGAATACGGGATCATCCACAAAGGCTATTTCCTATTTGTCGGAGGACGACGTGATGAAGAAAAATTGAAATTTATTCTGCGAGGCTCACCGCCTCACTAGTGAGCCAGGGCCGAAGCCTCCGAAAAAATATAAACAATTATCGTCCCCCTCCTCAACGGGACGCGGTAAAATTATCAAACGTTGAACGGCCCGCGGCTATAATAAGGTTGGTGCGCACTGCTGTAAAGCACAAGTGAAAGCCTTTGGATTCGAAGAATTGCAAGCCCTTATTATCACCACTGGTCTAGCGAAACGTGGGAATTAAGCTGTACAACCCAATATTCCACCAACACAGAGTGGAACCACGCCCAGGATCTCGTTCTCCAACAGAAGCAGAGATGGACCCGTTCGAAGAATACGCGACCATCCACAAAGGGTATTTCGATTTGTCGGAGAACGACGTGATAAAGAAAAATTGGAATTTATTCTGCGAGGCTCTCCGTCTCACTGGTGAGACAGGGCCGAAGCCTCCGAAAAAATATAAACAATTATCGACCCCTCCTCAACGGGACGCGGTAAAATTATCAAACGTTGAACGGCCCGCGGCTATAATAAGGTTGGTGCGCACTGCTGTAAAGCACAAGTGAAAGCTTTTGGATTCGAAGAATTGCAAGCCCTTATTATCACCACTGGTCTAGCGAAACGTGGGAATTAAGCTGTACAACCGAATGTTCCGCCAACACAGAGTGGAACCACGCGCAGGATCGCGTTCACCAACCGAAGCAGAGATGGACATGTTCGAAGAATACGGGACCATCCACAAAGGGTATTTCGATTTGTCGGAGGACGACGTGATGAAGAAAAATTGGACTTGATTCTGAGAGGATCACCGTCTCACGGACGAGACGTGGCCGATGCCACCGTACCAATATAAACAACTAACGTCCCCTCCCCCTCTGCGGGACGCGGTAAAATTATCAAACGTTGGCCGGTCCGCGGATGTAAAAAGGTACGGGAGCACTGCTGTAAAGCACAAGTGAAAGCTTTTGGATTCGAAGAATTGGGAAGCTCGTATTTCCAGCACAGGTATAGCGAAACCTGAGAATTAAGCTGTGCAGCCCAATATTGCACCAACACAGAGTTGCAACACGCGGAGGATCTCGTTCTCCAACCGAAGCAGAGATGGACGCGTTCGAAAAATACGCGACCATCCGCAAGGGTATTTCGATTCGTTGGAGAACGACGTGATGAAGAAACATTGGAATTTGTTCTGCGAGGCTCACCGGCGAGTCGGGACCGAAGCCACCGCAACAATATAAGCAATTAACGTCCCCCCCTTCATCGGGGCGAGGTAAAATTATCTAACGTTGGCCGGCTCGCGACTATAAAAAGTTTGGTTCGCACTGCTGTAAAGCACAAGAGAAAGCTTTCTGATTCGACTAATTGCAAGCTCATATTATCACCGCTGGTCTAGCGAAACGTGGGAATTAAGTTGTACAACCCAATATTGCACCAATACAGAGTGGAACCACGCGCAGGATCTCGTTCTGCAACCGTAGCAGAGATGGACCCGTTCGATGAATACGCGACCATCCACAAAGGGTATTTCGATTCGTCGGAGAACGACGTGATAAAGAAAAATTGGAATTTATTCTGCGAGGCTCTCCATCTCACTGGTGAGACAGGGCCGAAGCCTCCGAAAAAATATAAACAATTATCGTCCCCCTCCTCAACGGGACGCGGCTATAATAAGGTTGGTGCGCACTGCTGTAAAGCACAAGTGAAAGCTTTTGGATTCGAAGAATTGCAAGCCCTTATTACCACCACTGGTCTAGCGAAACGTGGGAATTAAGCTGTACATCCCAATATTCCACCAACACAGAGTGGAACCACGCGCAGGATCTCGTTCTCCAACAGAAGCAGAGATGGACCCGTTCGAAGAATACGGGATCATCCACAAAGGCTATTTCTTATTTGTCGGAGGACGACGTGATGAAGAAAAATTGGAATTTATTCTGCGAGGCTCACCGCCTCACTAGTGAGCCAGGGCCGAAGCCTCCGAAAAAATATAAACAATTATCGTCCCCCTCCTCAACGGGACGCGGTAAAATTATCAAACGTTGAACGGCCCGCGGCTATAATAAGGTTGGTGCGCACTGCTGTAAAGCACAAGTAAAAGCTTTTGGTTTCGAAGAATTGCAAGCCCTTATTACCACTGATCTAGCGAAACGTGGGAATTAAGCTGTACATCCCAATAATCCACCAACACAGAGTGGAACCACGCGCAGGATCTCGTTCTCCAACAGAAGCAGAGATGGACCCGTTCGAAGAATACGGGATCATCCACGAAGGGTATTTCGATTTGTCGGATGACGACGTGATGAGGAAAAATTGGAATTGATTCTGCGAGGATGACCGTCTCACCGGCGAGACGTGGCCGATGCCACCGTACCAATATATACAACTAACGTCCCCTCCCCCTCGTCGGGACGCGGTAAAATTATCGAACGTTGACCGGTCCGCGGATATAAAAAGGTTCGGGAGCACTGCTGTAAAGCACAAGTGAGAGCTTCTGGATTCGAAGAATTGCAAGCTCTTAATATCACCATAGGTCTTGCGATCCCTGAGAATTAAGCTGTGGAGCCCAATATTGCACCAACACAGAGTGGAACCACACGCAGGATCTCATTCTGCAACCGTAGCAGAGATGGACCCGTTCGAAGAATACGCGACCATCCACAAAGGGTATTTCGATTTGTCGGAGAACGACGTGATAAAGAAAAATTGGAATTTATTCTGCGAGGCTCTCCGTCTCACTGGTGAGACAGGGCCGAAGCCTCTGAAAAAATATAAACAATTATCGTCCCCCTCCACAACGGGACGCGGTAAAATTATCAAACGTTGAACGGCCCGCGGCTATAATAAGGTTGGTGCGCACTGCTGTAAAGCACAAGTGAAAGCTTTTGGATTCGAAGAATTGCAAGCCCTTATTACCACCACTGGTCTAGCGAAACGTGGGAATTAAGCTGTACATCCCAATATTCCACCAACACAGAGTGGAACCACGCGCAGGATCTCGTTCTCCAACAGAAGCAGAGATGGACCCGTTCGAAGAATACGGGATCATCCACGAAGGGTATTTCGATTTGTCGGATGACGACGTGATGAGGAAAAATTGGAATTGATTCTGCGAGGATCACCGTCTCACCGGCGAGACGTGGCCGATGCCACCGTACCAATATAAACAACTAACGTCCCCTCCCCCTCGTCGGGACGCGGTAAAATTATCGAACGTTGACCGGTCCGCGGATATAAAAAGGTTCGGGAGCACTGCTGTAAAGCACAAGTGAGAGCTTCTGGATTCGAAGAATTGCAAGCTCTTAATATCACCATAGGTCTTGCGGTCCCTGAGAATTAAGCTGTGGAGCCCAATATTGCACCAACACAGAGTGGAACCACACGCAGGATCTCGTTCTGCAACCGTAGCAGAGATGGACCCGTTCGAAGCATACGCGACCATCCACAAAGGGTCATTTCGATTCGTCGGAGAACGACGTGATAAAGAAAAATTGGAATTTATTCTGCGAGGCACTCCGTCTCACTGGTGAGACAGGGCCGAAGCCTCCGAAAAAATATAAACAATTATCGTCCCCCTCCTCAACGGGACGCGGTAAAATTATCAAACGTTGAACGGCCCGCGACTATAATAAGGTTGGTGCGCACTGCTGAAAAGCACAAGTGAAAGCTTTTGGATTCGAAGAATTGCAAGCCCTTATTACCACCACTGGTCTAGCGAAACGTGGGAATTAAGCTGTACATCCCAATATTCCACCAACACAGAGTGGAACCACGCGCAGGATCTCGTTCTCCAACAGAAGCAGAGATGGACCCGTTCGAAGAATACGGGATCATCCACGAAGGGTATTTCGATTTGTCGGATGACGACGTGATGAGGAAAAATTGGAATTGATTCTGCGAGGATCACCGTCTCACCGGCGAGACGTGGCCGATGCCACCGTACCAATATAAACAACTAACGTCCCCTCCCCCTCGTCGGGACTCGGTAAAATTATCGAACGTTGACCGGTCCGCGGATATAAAAAGTTTCGGGAGCACTGCTGTAAAGCACAAGTGAGAGCTTCTGGATTCGAAGAATTGCAAGCTCTTAATATCACCATAGGTCTTGCTATCCCTGAGAATTAAGCTGTGGAGCCCAATATTGCACCAACACAGAGTGGAACCACACGCAGGATCTCGTTCTGCAACCGTAGCAGAGATGGACCCGTTCGAAGAATACGCGACCATCCACAAAGAGTATTTCGATTTGTCGGAGAACGACGTGATAAAGAAAAATTGGAATTTATTCTGCGAGGCTCTCCGTCTCACCGGTGAGACAGGGCCGAAGCCTCCGAAAAAATATATACAATTATCGTCCCCCTCCTCAACGGGACGCGGTAAAATTATCAAACGTTGAACGGCCCGCGGCTATAATAAGGTTGGTGCGCACTGCTGTAAAGCACAAGTGAAAGCTTTTGGATTCGAAGAATTGCAAGCCCTTATTATCGCCACTGGTCTAGCGAAACGTAGGAATTAAGCTGTACAACCCAATATTCCGCCAACACAGAGTGGAACCACGCGCAGGATCTCGTTCTCCAACAGAAGCAGAGATGGACCCGTTCGAAGAATACGGGATCATCCACAAAGGGTATTTCCTATTTGTCGGAGGACGACGTGATGAAGAAAAATTGGAATTTATTCTGCGAGGCTCTCCGTCTCACTGGTGAGACAGGGCCGAAGCCTCCGAAAAAATATAAACAATTATCGTCCCCCTCCTCAACGGGACGCGGTAAATTATCAAACGTTGAACGGCCCGCAGCTATAATAAGGTTGGTGCGCACTGCTGTAAAGCACAAGTGAAAGCTTTTGGATTAGAAGAATAGCAAGCCCTTATTATCGCCACTGGTCTAGCGAAACGTGGGAATTAAGCTGTACAAAACAATATTCCACCAACACAGAGTGGAACCAGGCGCAGGATCTCGTTCTCCAACAGAAGCAGAGATGGACCCGTTCGAAGAATACGGGATCATCCACAAAGGGTATTTCCTATTTGTCGGAGGACGACGTGATGAAGAAAAATTGGAATTTATTCTGCGAGGCTCTCCGTCTCACTAGTGAGCCAGGGCCGAAGCCTCCGAAAAAATATAAGCAATTATCGTCCCCCTCCTCAACGGGACGCGGTAAAATTATCAAACGTTGAACGGCCCGCGGCTATAAAAAGGTTGGTGCGCACTGCCGTAAAGCACAAGTGAAAGCTTTTGGATTTGAAGAATTGCAAGCTCTCATTATCACCACTGACCTAGCCAAACGTGAGAATTAAGCTGTACAACCCAATATTCCACCAACACAGAGTGGAACCACAAGCAGGATCTCGTTCACCAACCGAAGCAGAGATGGACATGTTCGAAGAATACGCGACCATCCACGAAGGGTATTTCGATTTGTCGGAGGACGACGTGATGAGGAAAAATTGGAATTGATTCTGCGAGGATCACCGTCTCACCGGCGAGACGTGGCCGATGCCACCGTACCAATATAAACAACTAACGTCCCCTCCCCCTCGTCGGGACGCGGTAAAATTATCGAACGTTGACCGGTCCGCGGATATAAAAAGGTTCGGGAGCACTGCTGTAAAGCACAAGTGAGAGCTTCTGGATTCGAAGAATTGCAAGATCTTAATATCACCATAGGTCTTGCGATCCCTGAGAATTAAGCTGTGGAGCCCAATATTGCACCAACACAGAGTGGAACCACACGCAGGATCTCGTTCTGCAACCGTAGCAGAGATGGACCCGTTCGAAGAATACGCGACCATCCACAAAGGGTATTTCGATTTGTCGGAGAACGACGTGATAAAGAAAAATTGGAATTTATTCTGCGAGGCTCTCCGTCTCACCGGTGAGACAGGGCCGAAGCCTCCGAAAAAATATATACAATTATCGTCCCCCTCCTCAACGGGACGCGGTAAAATTATCAAACGTTGAACGGCCCGCGGCTATAATAAGGTTGGTGCGCACTGCTGTAAAGCACAAGTGAAAGCTTTTGGATTCGAAGAATTGCAAGCCCTTATTATCGCCACTGGTCTAGCGAAACGTGGGAATTAAGCTGTACAACCCAATATTCCGCCAACACAGAGTGGAACCACGCGCAGGATCTCGATCTCCAACAGAAGCAGAGATGGACCCGTTCGAAGAATACGGGATCATCCACAAAGGGTATTTCCTATTTGTCGGAGGTCGACGTGATGAAGAAAAATTGGAATTTATTCTGCGAGGCTCTCCGTCTCACTGGTGAGACAGGGCCGAAGCCTCCGAAAAAATATAAACAATTATCGTCCCCCTCCTCAACGGGACGCGGTAAAATTATCAAACGTTGAACGGCCCGCGGCTATAATAAGGTTGGTGCGCACTGCTGTAAAGCACAAGTGAAAGCTTTTGGATTAGAAGAATTGCAAGCCCTTATTATCGCCACTGGTCTAGCGAAACGTGGGAATTAAGCTGTACAAAACAATATTCCACCAACACAGAGTGGAACCACAAGCAGGATCTCGTTCACCAACCGAAGCAGAGATGGACATGTTCGAAGAATACGCGACCATCCACGAAGGGTATTTCGATTTGTCGGAGGACGACGTGATGAGGAAAAATTGGAATTGATTCTGCGAGGATCACCGTCTCACCGGCGAGACGTGGCCGATGCCACCGTACCAATATAAACAACTAACGTCCCCTCCCCCTCGTCGGGACGCGGTAAAATTATCGAACGTTGACCGGTCCGCGGATATAAAAAGGTTCGGGAGCACTGCTGTAAAGCACAAGTGAGAGCTTCTGGATTCGAAGAATTGCAAGCTCTTAATATCACCATAGGTCTTGCGATCCCTGAGAATTAAGCTGTGGAGCCCAATATTGCACCAACACAGAGTGGAACCACACGCAGGATCTCGTTCTGCAACCGTAGCAGAGATGGACCCGTTCGAAGAATACGCGACCATCCACAAAGGATATTTCGATTTGTCGGAGAACGACGTGATAAAGAAAAATTGGAATTTATTCTGCGAGGCTCTCCGTCTCACCGGTGAGACAGGGCCGAAGCCTCCGAAAAAATATATACAATTATCGTCCCCCTCCTCAACGGGACGCGGTAAAATTATCAAACGTTGAACGGCCCGCGGCTATAATAAGGTTGGTGCGCACTGCTGTAAAGCACAAGTGAAAGCTTTTGGATTCGAAGAATTGCAAGCCCTTATTATCGCCACTGGTCTAGCGAAACGTGGGAATTAAGCTGTACAACCCAATATTCCGCCAACACAGAGTGGAACCACGCGCAGGATCTCGTTCTCCAACAGAAGCAGAGATGGACCCGTTCGAAGAATACGGGATCATCCACAAAGGGTATTTCCTATTTGTCGGAGGACGACGTGATGAAGAAAAATTGGAATTTATTCTGCGAGGCTCTCCGTCTCACTGGTGAGACAGGGCCGAAGCCTCCGAAAAAATATAAACAATTATCGTCCCCCTCCTCAACGGGACGCGGTAAAATTATCAAACGTTGAACGGCCCGCGGCTATAATAAGGTTGGTGCGCACTGCTGTAAAGCACAAGTGAAAGCTTTTGGATTAGAAGAATTGCAAGCCCTTATTATCGCCACTGGTCTAGCGAAACGTGGGAATTAAGCTGTACAAAACAATATTCCGCCAACACAGAGTGGAACCACGCGCAGGATCTCGTTCTCCAACAGAAGCAGAGATGGACCCGTTCGAAGAATACGGGATCATCCACAAAGGGTATTTCCTATTTGTCGGAGGACGACGTGATGAAGAAAAATTGGAATTTATTCTGCGAGGCTCTCCGTCTCACTAGTGAGCCAGGGCCGAAGCCTCCGAAAAAATATAAACAATTATCGTCCCCCTCCTCAACGGGACGCGGTAAAATTATCAAACGTTGAACGGCCCGCGGCTATAAAAAGGTTGGTGCGCACTGCCGTAAAGCACAAGTGAAAGCTTTTGGATTTGAAGAATTGCAAGCTCTCATTATCACCACTGACCTAGCCAAACGTGAGAATTAAGCTGTACAACCCAATATTCCACCAACACAGAGTGGAACCACAAGCAGGATCTCGTTCTCCAACAGAAGCAGAGATGGACATGTTCGAAGAATACGGGACCATCCACAAAGGGTGTTTCGATTTGTCGGAGGACGACGTGATGAAGAAAAATTGGACTTGATTCTGAGAGGATCACCGTCTCACCGGCGAGACGTGGCCGATGCCACCGTACCAATATAAACAACTAACGTCCCCTCCCCCTCGTCGGGACGCGGTAAAATTATCGAACGTTGACCGGTCCGCGGATGTAAAAAGGTTCGGGGCACTGCTGTAAAGCACAAGTGAGAGCTTCTAGATTCGAAGAATTGCAAGCTCTTAATATCACCATAGGTCTTGCGATCCCTGAGAATTAAGCTGTGGAGCCCAATATTGCACCAACACAGAGTGGAACCACACGCAGGATCTCGTTCTGCAACCGTAGCAGAGATGGACCCGTTCGAAGCATACGCGACCATCTACAAAGGGTCATTTCGATTCGTCGGAGAACGACGTGATAAAGAAAAATTGGAATTTATTCTGCGAGGCTCTCCGTCTCACTGGTGAGACAGGGCCGAAGCCTCCGAAAAAATATAAACAATTATCGTCCCCCTCCTCAACGGGACGCGGTAAAATTATCAAACGTTGAACGGCCCGCGGCTATAGAAAGGTTGGTGCGCACTGCTGTAAAGCACAAGTGAAAGCTTTTGGATTCGAAGAATTGCAAGCTCTTATTATCACCACTGACCTAGCGAAACGTGGGAATTAAGCTGTACAACCCAATATTCCGCCAACACAGAGTGGAACCACGCGCAGGATCGCGTTCACCAACCGAAGCAGAGATGGACATGTTCGAAGAATACGGGATCATCCACAAAGGGTATTTCCTATTTGTCGGAGGACGACGTGATGAAGAAAAATTGGAATTTATTCTGCGAGGCTCTCCGTCTCACTAGTGAGCCAGGGCCGAAGCCTCCGAAAAAATATAAACAATTATCGTCCCCCTCCTCAACGAGACGCGGTAAAATTATCAAACGTTGAACGGCCCGCGGCTATAATAAGGTTGGTGCGCACTGCTGTAAAGCACAAGTGAAAGCTTTTGGATTCGAAGAATTGCAAGCCCTTATTATCGCCACTGGTCTAGCGAACCGTGGGAATTAAGCTGTACAACACAATATTCCACCAACACAGAGTGGAACCACGCGCAGGATCTCGTTTTCCAACAGAAGCAGAGATGGACCCGTTCGAAGAATACGGGATCATCCACAAAGGGTATTTCCTATTTGTCGGAGGACGACGTGATGAAGAAAAATTGGAATTTATTCTGCGAGGCTCTCCGTCTCACTGGTGAGACAGGGCCGAAGCCTCCGAAAAAATATATACAATTATCGTCCCCCTCCTCAACGGGACGCGGTAAAATTATCAAACGTTGAACGGCCCGCGGCTATAATAAGGTTGGTTCGCACTGCTGTAAAGCACAAGTGAAAGCTTTTGGATTCGAAGAATTGCAAGCCCTTATTATCACCACTGGTCTAGCGAAACGTGGGAATTAAGCTGTACAACCCAATATTCCACCAACACAGAGTGGAACCACGCCCAGGATCTCGTTCTCCAACAGAAGCAGAGATGGACCCGTTCGAAGAATACGCGAACATCCACAAAGGGTATTTCGATTTGTCGGAGAACGACGTGATAAAGAAAAATTGGAATTTATTCTGCGAGGCTCTCCGTCTCACTGGTGAGACAGGGCCGAAGCCTCCGAAAAAATATAAACAATTATCGACCCCTCCTCAACGGGACGCGTTAAAATTATCAAACGTTGAACGGCCCGCGGCTATAATAAGGTTGGTGCGCACTGCTGTAAAGCACAAGTGAAAGCTTTTGGATTCGAAGAATTGCAAGCCCTTATTATCGCCACTGGTCTAGCGAAACGTGGGAATTAAGCTGCACAACCCAATATTCCGCCAACACAGAGTGGAACCACGCGCAGGGTCTCGTTCTCCAACAGAAGCAGAGATGGACCCGTTCGAAGAATACGGGATCATCCACAAAGGGTATTTCCTATTTGTCGGAGGACGACGTGATGAAGAAAAATTGGAATTTATTCTGCGAGGCTCTCCGTCTCACTGGTGAGACGGGGCCGAAGCCTCCGAAAAAATATATACAATTATCGTCCCCCTCCTCAACGGGACGCGGTAAAATTATCAAACGTTGAACGGCCCGCGGCTATAATAAGGTTGGTTCGCACTGCTGTAAAGCACAAGTGAAAGCTTTTGGATTCGAAGAATTGCAAGCCCTTATTATCACCACTGGTCTAGCGAAACGTGGGAATTAAGCTGTACAACCCAATATTCCACCAACACAGAGTGGAACCACGCCCAGGATCTCGTTCTCCAACAGAAGCAGAGATGGACCCGTTCGAAGAATACGCGAACATCCACAAAGGGTATTTCGATTTGTCGGAGAACGACGTGATAAAGAAAAATTGGAATTTATTCTGCGAGGCTCTCCGTCTCACTGGTGAGACAGGGCCGAAGCCTCCGAAAAAATATAAACAATTATCGACCCCTCCTCAACGGGACGCGTTAAAATTATCAAACGTTGAACGGCCCGCGGCTATAATAAGGTTGGTGCGCACTGCTGTAAAGCACAAGTGAAAGCTTTTGGATTAGAAGAATTGCAAGCCCTTATTATCGCCACTGGTCTAGCGAAACGTGGGAATTAAGCTGTACAAAACAATATTCCACCAACACAGAGTGGAACCACGCGCAGGATCTCGTTCTCCAACAGAAGCAGAGATGGACCTGTTCGAAGAATACGGGATCATCCACAAAGGGTATTTCCTATTTGTCGGAGGACGACGTGATGAAGAAAAATTGGAATTTATTCTGCGAGGCTCTCCGTCTCACTAGTGAGCCAGGGCCGAAGCCTCCGAAAAAATATAAACAATTATCGTCCCCCTCCTCAATGGGACGCGGTAAAATTATGAAACGTTGAACGGCCCGCGGCTATAAAAAGGTTGGTGCGCACTGCCGTAAAGCACAAGTGAAAGCTTTTGGATTTGAAGAATTGCAAGCTCTCATTATCACCACTGACCTAGCCAAACGTGAGAATTAAGCTGTACAACCCAATATTCCACCAACACAGAGTGGAACCACAAGCAGGATCTCGTTCACCAACCGAAGCAGAGATGGACATGTTCGAAGAATACGGGACCATCCACAAAGGGTATTTCGATTTGTCGGAGCACGACGTGATGAAGAAAAATTGGACTTGATTCTGAGAGGATCACAGTCTCACCGGCGAGACGTGGCCGATGCCACCGTACCAATATAAACAACTAACGTCCCCTCCCCCTCGTCGGGACGCGGTAAAATTATCGAACGTTGACCGGTCCGCGGATGTAAAACGGTTCGGGAGCACTGCTGTAAAGCACAAGTGAGAGCTTCTAGATTCGAAGAATTGCAAGCTCTTAATATCACCATAGGTCTTGCGATCCCTGAGAATTAAGCTGTGGAGCCCATTATTGCACCAACACAGAGTGGAACCACACGCAGGATCTCGTTCTGCAACCGTAGCAGAGATGGACCCGTTCGAAGCATACGCGACCATCTACAAAGGGTCATTTCGATTCGTCGGAGAACGACGTGATAAAGAAAAATTGGAATTTATTCTGCGAGGCTCTCCGTCTCACTGGTGAGACAGGGCCGAAGCCTCCGAAAAAATATAAACAATTATCGTCCCCCTCCTCAACGGGACGCGGTAAAATTATCAAACGTTGAACGGCCCGCGGCTATAGAAAGGTTGGTGCGCACTGCTGTAAAGCACAAGTGAAAGCTTTTGGATTCGAAGAATTGCAAGCTCTTATTATCACCACTGACCTAGCGAAACGTGGGAATTAAGCTGTACAACCCAATATTCCGCCAACACAGAGTGGAACCACGCGCAGGATCGCGTTCACCAACCGAAGCAGAGATGGACATGTTCGAAGAATACGGGATCATCCACAAAGGGTATTTCCTATTTGTCGGAGGACGACGTGATGAAGAAAAATTGGAATTTATTCTGCGAGGCTCTCCGTCTCACTAGTGAGCCAGGGCCGAAGCCTCCGAAAAAATATAAACAATTATCGTCCCCCTCCTCAACGGGACGCGGTAAAATTATCAAACGCTGAACGGCCCGCGGCTATAATAAGGTTGGTGCGCACTGCTGTAAAGCACAAGTGAAAGCTTTTGGATTAGAAGAATTGCAAGCCCTTATTATCGCCACTGGTCTAGCGAAACGTGGGAATTAAGCTGTACAAAACAATATTCCACCAACACAGAGTGGAACCACGCGCAGGATCTCGTTCTCCAACAGAAGCAGAGATGGACCTGTTCGAAGAATACGGGATCATCCACAAAGGGTATTTCCTATTTGTCGGAGGACGACGTGATGAAGAAAAATTGGAATTTATTCTGCCAGGCTCTCCGTCTCACTAGTGAGCCAGGGCCGAAGCCTCCGAAAAAATATAAACAATTATCGTCCCCCTCCTCAATGGGACGCGGTAAAATTATCAAACGTTGAACGGCCCGCGGCTATAAAAAGGTTGGTGCGCACTGCCGTAAAGCACAAGTGAAAGCTTTTGGATTTGAAGAATTGCAAGCTCTCATTATCACCACTGACCTAGCCAAACGTGAGAATTAAGCTGTACAACCCAATATTCCACCAACACAGAGTGGAACCACAAGCAGGATCTCGTTCTCCAACAGAAGCAGAGATGGACCCGTTCGAAGAATACGGGATCATCCACAAAGGGTATTTCCTATTTGTCGGAGGACGACGTGATGAAGAAAAATTGGAATTTATTCTGCGAGGCTCTCCGTCTCACTAGTGAGCCAGGGCCGAAGCCTCCGAAAAAATATAAACAATTATCGTCCCCCTCCTCAATGGGACGCGGTAAAATTATCAAACGTTGAACGGCCCGCGGCTATAAAAAGGTTGGTGCGCACTGCCGTAAAGCACAAGTGAAAGCTTTTGGATTTGAAGAATTGCAAGCTCTCATTATCACCACTGACCTAGCCAAACGTGAGAATTAAGCTGTACAACCCAATATTCCACCAACACAGAGTGGAACCACAAGCAGGATCTCGTTCACCAACCGAAGCAGAGATGGACCCGTTCGAAGAATACGGGATCATCCACAAAGGGTATTTCCTATTTGTCGGAGGACGACGTGATGAAGAAAAATTGGAATTTATTCTGCGAGGCTCTCCGTCTCACTGGTGAGACAGGGCCGAAGCCTCCGAAAAAATATATACAATTATCGTCCCCCTCCTCAACGGGACGCGGTAAAATTATCAAACGTTGAACGGCCCGCGGCTATAATAAGGTTGGTTCGCACTGCTGTAAAGCACAAGTGAAAGCTTTTGGATTCGAAGAATTGCAAGCCCTTATTATCACCACTGGTCTAGCGAAACGTGGGAATTAAGCTGTACAACCCAATATTCCACCAACACAGAGTGGAACCACGCCCAGGATCTCGTTCTCCAACAGAAGCAGAGATGGACCCGTTCGAAGAATACGGGATCATCCACAAAGGGTATTTCCTATTTGTCGGAGGACGACGTGATGAAGAAAAATTGGAATTTATTCTGCGAGGCTCTCCGTCTCACTAGTGAGCCAGGGCCGAAGCCTCCGAAAAAATATAAACAATTATCGTTCCCCTCCTCAACGGGACGCGGTAAAATTATCAAACGTTGAACGGCCCGCGGCTATAATAAGGTTGGTGCGCACTGCTGTAAAGCACAAGTGAAAGCTTTTGGATTCGAAGAATTGCAAGCCCTTATTATCGCCACTGGTCTAGCGAAACGTGGGAATTAAGCTGTACAAAACAATATTCCACCAACACAGAGTGGAACCACGCGCAGGGTCTCGTTCTCCAACAGAAGCAGAGATGGACCCGTTCGAAGAATACGGGATCATCCACAAAGGGTATTTCCTATTTGTCGGAGGACGACGTGATGAAGAAGAATTGGAATTTATTCTGCGAGGCTCTCCGTCTCACTGGTGAGACAGGGCCGAAGCCTCGGAAAAAATATAAACAATTATCGTCCCCCTCCTCAACGGGACGCGGTAAAATTATCAAACGTTGAACGGCCCGCGGCTATAATAAGGTTGGTGCGCACTGCTGTAAAGCACAAGAGAAAGCTTTTGGATTAGAAGAATTGCAAGCCCTTATTATCGCCACTGGTCTAGCGAAACGTGGGAATTAAGCTGTACAAAACAATATTCCACCAACACAGAGTGGAACCACGCGCAGGATCTCGTTCTCCAACAGAAGCAGAGATGGACCTGTTCGAAGAATACGGGATCATCCACAAAGGGTATTTCCTATTTGTCGGAGGACGACGTGATGAAGAAAAATTGGAATTTATTCTGCGAGGCTCTCCGTCTCACTAGTGAGCCAGGGCCGAAGCCTCCGAAAAAATATAAACAATTATCGTCCCCCTCCTCAATGGGACGCGGTAAAATTATCAAACGTTGAACGGCCCGCGGCTATAAAAAGGTTGGTGCGCACTGCCGTAAAGCACAAGTGAAAGCTTTTGGATTTGAAGAATTGCAAGCTCTCATTATCACCACTGACCTATCCAAACGTGAGAATTAAGCTGTACAACCCAATATTCCACCAACACAGAGTGGAACCACAAGCAGGATCTCGTTCACCAACCGAAGCAGAGATGGACCCGTTCGAAGAATACGGGATCATCCACAAAGGGTATTTCCTATTTGTCGGAGGACGACGTGATGAAGAAAAATTGGAATTTATTCTGCGAGGCTCTCCGTCTCACTGGTGAGACAGGGCCGAAGCCTCCGAAAAAATATATACAATTATCGTCCCCCTCCTCAACGGGACGCGGTAAAATTATCAAACGTTGAACGGCCCGCGGCTATAATAAGGTTGGTTCGCACTGCTGTAAAGCACAAGTGAAAGCTTTTGGATTCGAAGAATTGCAAGCCCTTATTATCACCACTGGTCTAGCGAAACGTGGGAATTAAGCTGTACAACCCAATATTCCACCAACACAGAGTGGAACCACGCCCAGGATCTCGTTCTCCAACAGAAGCAGAGATGGACCCGTTCGAAGAATACGGGATCATCCACAAAGGGTATTTCCTATTTGTCGGAGGACGACGTGATGAAGAAAAATTGGAATTTATTCTGCGAGGCTCTCCGTCTCACTAGTGAGCCAGGGCCGAAGCCTCCGAAAAAATATAAACAATTATCGTTCCCCTCCTCAACGGGACGCGGTAAAATTATCAAACGTTGAACGGCCCGCGGCTATAATAAGGTTGGTGCGCACTGCTGTAAAGCACAAGTGAAAGCTTTTGGATTCGAAGAATTGCAAGCCCTTATTATCGCCACTGGTCTAGCGAAACGTGGGAATTAAGCTGTACAAAACAATATTCCACCAACACAGAGTGGAACCACGCGCAGGGTCTCGTTCTCCAACAGAAGCAGAGATGGACCCGTTCGAAGAATACGGGATCATCCACAAAGGGTATTTCCTATTTGTCGGAGGACGACGTGATGAAGAAAAATTGGAATTTATTCTGCGAGGCTCTCCGTCTCACTGGTGAGACAGGGCCGAAGCCTCGGAAAAAATATAAACAATTATCGTCCCCCTCCTCAACGGGACGCGGTAAAATTATCAAACGTTGAACGGCCCGCGGCTATAATAAGGTTGGTGCGCACTGCTGTAAAGCACAAGAGAAAGCTTTTGGATTAGAAGAATTGCAAGCCCTTATTATCGCCACTGGTCTAGCGAAACGTGGGAATTAAGCTGTACAAAACAATATTCCACCAACACAGAGTGGAACCACGCGCAGGATCTCGTTCTCCAACAGAAGCAGAGATGGACCTGTTCGAAGAATACGGGATCATCCACAAAGGGTATTTCCTATTTGTCGGAGGACGACGTGATGAAGAAAAATTGGAATTTATTCTGCGAGGCTCTCCGTCTCACTAGTGAGACAGGGCCGAAGCCTCCGAAAAAATATATACAATTATCGTCCCCCTCCTCAACGGGACGCGGTAAAATTATCAAACGTTGAACGGCCCGCGGCTATAATAAGGTTGGTTCGCACTGCCGTAAAGCACAAGTGAAAGCTTTTGGATTTGAAGAATTGCAAGCTCTCATTATCACCACTGACCTAGCCAAACGTGAGAATTAAGCTGTACAACCCAATATTCCACCAACACAGAGTGGAACCACGCCCAGGATCTCGTTCTCCAACAGAAGCAGAGATGGACCCGTTCGAAGAATACGCGAACATCCACAAAGGGTATTTCGATTTGTCGGAGAACGACGTGATAAAGAAAAATTGGAATTTATTCTGCGAGGCTCTCCGTCTCACTGGTGAGACAGGGCCGAAGCCTCCGAAAAAATATAAACAATTATCGACCCCTCCTCAACGGGACGCGTTAAAATTATCAAACGTTGAACGGCCCGCGGCTATAATAAGGTTGGTGCGCACTGCTGTAAAGCACAAGTGGAAGCTTTTGGATTCGAAGAATTGCAAGCCCTTATTATCGCCACTGGTCTAGCGAAACGTGGGAATTAAGCTGTACAACCCAATATTCCGCCAACACAGAGTGGAACCACGCGCAGGGTCTCGTTCTCCAACAGAAGCAGAGATGGACCCGTTCGAAGAATACGGGATCATCCACAAAGGGTATTTCCTATTTGTCGGAGGACGACGTGATGAAGAAAAATTGGAATTTATTCTGCGAGGCTCTCCGTCTCACTGGTGAGAAAGGGCCGAAGCCTCCGAAAAAATATAAACAATTATCGTCCCCCTCCTCAACGGGACGCGGTAAAATTATCAAACGTTGAACGGCCCGCGGCTATAATAAGGTTGGTGCGCACTGCTGTAAAGCACAAGTGAAAGCTTTTGGATTAGAAGAATTGCAAGCCCTTATTATCGCCACTGGTCTAGCGAAACGTGGGAATTAAGCTGTACAAAACAATATTCCACCAACACAGAGTGGAACCACGCGCAGGATCTCGTTCTCCAACAGAAGCAGAGATGGACCTGTTCGAAGAATACGGGATCATCCACAAAGGGTATTTCCTATTTGTCGGAGGATGACGTGATGAAGAAAAATTGGAATTTATTCTGCGAGGCTCTCCGTCTCACTAGTGAGCCAGGGCCGAAGCCTCCGAAAAAATATAAACAATTATCGTCCCCCTCCTCAATGGGACGCGGTAAAATTATGAAACGTTGAACGGCCCGCGGCTATAAAAAGGTTGGTGCGCACTGCCGTAAAGCACAAGTGAAAGCTTTTGGATTTGAAGAATTGCAAGCTCTCATTATCACCACTGACCTAGCCAAACGTGAGAATTAAGCTGTACAACCCAATATTCCACCAACACAGAGTGGAACCACAAGCAGGATCTCGTTCACCAACCGAAGCAGAGATGGACCCGTTCGAAGAATACGGGATCATCCACAAAGGGTATTTCCTATTTGTCGGAGGACGACGTGATGAAGAAAAATTGGAATTTATTCTGCGAGGCTCTCCGTCTCACTGGTGAGACAGGGCCGAAGCCTCCGAAAAAATATATACAATTATCGTCCCCCTCCTCAACGGGACGCGGTAAAATTATCAAACGTTGAACGGCCCGCGGCTATAATAAGGTTGGTGCGCACTGCTGTAAAGCACAAGTGAAAGCTTTTGGATTCGAAGAATTGCAAGCCCTTATTATCGCCACTGGTCTAGCGAAACGTGGGAATTAAGCTGTACAACCCAATATTCCACCAACACAGAGTGGAACCACGCGCAGGGTCTCGTTCTCCAACAGAAGCAGAGATGGACCCGTTCGAAGAATACGGGATCATCCACAAAGGGTATTTCCTATTTGTCGGAGGACGACGTGATGAAGAAAAATTGGAATTTATTCTGCGAGGCTCTCCGTCTCACTGGTGAGAAAGGGCCGAAGCCTCCGAAAAAATATAAACAATTATCGTCCCCCTCCTCAACGGGACGCGGTAAAATTATCAAACGTTGAACGGCCCGCGGCTATAATAAGGTTGGTGCGCACTGCTGTAAAGCACAAGTGAAAGCTTTTGGATTAGAAGAATTGCAAGCCCTTATTATCGCCACTGGTCTAGCGAAACGTGGGAATTAAGCTGTACAAAACAATATTCCACCAACACAGAGTGGAACCACGCGCAGGATCTCGTTCTCCAACAGAAGCAGAGATGGACCTGTTCGAAGAATACGGGATCATCCACAAAGGGTATTTCCTATTTGTCGGAGGACGACGTGATGAAGAAAAATTGGAATTTATTCTGCGAGGCTCTCCGTCTCACTAGTGAGCCAGGGCCGAAGCCTCCGAAAAAATATAAACAATTATCGTCCCCCTCCTCAATGGGACGCGGTAAAATTATCAAACGTTGAACGGCCCGCGGCTATAAAAAGGTTGGTGCGCACTGCCGTAAAGCACAAGTGAAAGCTTTTGGATTTGAAGAATTGCAAGCTCTCATTATCACCACTGACCTAGCCAAACGTGAGAATTAAGCTGTACAACCCAATATTCCACCAACACAGAGTGGAACCACAAGCAGGATCCCGTTCACCAACCGAAGCAGAGATGGACCCGTTCGAAGAATACGGGATCATCCACAAAGGGTATTTCCTATTTGTCGGAGGACGACGTGATGAAGAAAAATTGGAATTTATTCTGCGAGGCTCTCCGTCTCACTGGTGAGACAGGGCCGAAGCCTCCGAAAAAATATATACAATTATCGTCCCCCTCCTCAACGGGACGCGGTAAAATTATCAAACGTTGAACGGCCCGCGGCTATAATAAGGTTGGTTCGCACTGCTGTAAAGCACAAGTGAAAGCTTTTGGATTCGAAGAATTGCAAGCCCTTATTATCACCACTGGTCTAGCGAAACGTGGGAATTAAGCTGTACAACCCAATATTCCACCAACACAGAGTGGAACCACGCCCAGGATCTCGTTCTCCAACAGAAGCAGAGATGGACCCGTTCGAAGAATACGGGATCATCCACAAAGGGTATTTCCTATTTGTCGGAGGACGACGTGATGAAGAAAAATTGGAATTTATTCTGCGAGGCTCTCCGTCTCACTAGTGAGCCAGGGCCGAAGCCTCCGAAAAAATATAAACAATTATCGTTCCCCTCCTCAACGGAACGCGGTAAAATTATCAAACGTTGAACGGCCCGCGGCTATAAAAAGGTTGGTGCGCACTGCCGTAAAGCACAAGTGAAAGCTTTTGGATTTGAAGAATTGCAAGCTCTCATTATCACCACTGACCTAGCCAAACGTGAGAATTAAGCTGTACAACCCAATATTCCACCAACACAGAGTGGAACCACAAGCAGGATCTCGTTCACCAACCGAAGCAGAGATGGACATGTTCGAAGAATACGCGACCATCCACGAAGGGTATTTCGATTTGTTGGAGGACGACGTGATGAGGAAAAATTGGAATTGATTCTGCGAGGATCACCGTCTCACCGGCGAGACGTGGCCGATGCCACCGTACCAATATAAACAACTAACGTCCCCTCCCCCTCGTCGGGACGCGGTAAAATTATCGAACGTTGACCGGTCCGCGGATGTAAAAAGGTTCGGGAGCACTGCTGTAAAGCACAAGTGAGAGCTTCTGGATTCGAAGAATTGCAAGCTCTTAATATCACCATAGGTCTTGCGATCCCTGAGAATTAAGCTGTGGAGCCCAATATTGCACCAACACAGAGTGGAACCACACGCAGGATCTCGTTCTGCAACCGTAGCAGAGATGGACCCGTTCGAAGCATACGCGACCATCCACAAAGGGTCATTTCGATTCGTCGGAGAACGACGTGATAAAGAAAAATTGGAATTTATTCTGCGAGGCTCTCCGTCTCACTGGTGAGACAGGGCCGAAGCCTCCGAAAAAATATAAACAATTATCGTCCCCCTCCTCAACGGGACGCGGTAAAATTATCAAACGTTGAACGGCCCGCGGCTATAATAAGGTTGGTGCGCACTGCTGTAAAGCACAAGTGAAAGCTTTTGGATTCGAAGAATTGCAAGCCCTTATTATCGCCACTGGTCTAGCGAAACGTGGGAATTAAGCTGTACAACCCAATATTCCGCCAACACAGAGTGGAACCACGCGCAGGGTCTCGTTCTCCAACAGAAGCAGAGATGGACCCATTCGAAGAATACGGGATCATCCACAAAGGGTATTTCCTATTTGTCGGAGGACGACGTGATGAAGAAAAATTGGAATTTATTCTGCGAGGCTCTCCGTCTCACTGGTGAGACAGGGCCGAAGCCTCGGAAAAAATATAAACAATTATCGTCCCCCTCCTCAACGGGACGCGGTAAAATTATCAAACGTTGAACGGCCCGCGGCTATAATAAGGTTGGTGCGCACTGCTGTAAAGCACAAGAGAAAGCTTTTGGATTAGAAGAATTGCAAGCCCTTATTATCGCCACTGGTCTAGCGAAACGTGGGAATTAAGCTGTACAAAACAATATTCCACCAACACAGAGTGGAACCACGCGCAGGATCTCGTTCTCCAACAGAAGCAGAGATGGACCTGTTCGAAGAATACGGGATCATCCACAAAGGGTATTTCCTATTTGTCGGAGGACGACGTGATGAAGAAAAATTGGAATTTATTCTGCGAGGCTCTCCGTCTCACTAGTGAGCCAGGGCCGAAGCCTCCGAAAAAATATAAACAATTATCGTCCCCCTCCTCAACGGGTCGCGGTAAAATTATCAAACGTTGTACGGCCCGCGGCTATAAAAAGGTTGGTGCGCACTGCCGTAAAGCACAAGTGAAAGCTTTTGGATTTGAAGAATTGCAAGCCCTCATTATCACCACTGACCTAGCCAAACGTGAGAATTAAGCTGTACAACCCAATATTCCACAAACACAGAGTGGAACCACAAGCAGGATCTCGTTCACCAACCGAAGCAGAGATGGACATGTTCGGAGAATACGCGACCATCCACGAAGGGTATTTCGATTTGTTGGAGGACGACGTGATGAGGAAAAATTGGAATTGATTCTGCGAGGATCACCGTCTCACCGGCGAGACGTGGCCGATGCCACCGTACCAATATAAACAACTAACGTCCCCTCCCCCTCGTCGGGACGCGGTAAAATTATCGAACGTTGACCGGTCCGCGGATGTAAAAAGGTTCGGGAGCACTGCTGTAAAGCACAAGTGGGAGCTTCTGGATTCGAAGAATTGCAAGTTCTTAATATCACCATAGGTCTTGCGATCCCTGAGAATTAAGCTGTGGAGCCCAATATTGCACCAACACAGAGTGGAACCACACGCAGGATCTCGTTCTGCAACCGTAGCAGAGATGGACCCGTTCGAAGCATACGCGACCATCCACAAAGGGTCATTTCGATTCGTCGGAGAACGACGTGATAAAGAAAAATTGGAATTTATTCTGCGAGGCTCTCCGTCTCACTGGTGAGACAGGGCCGAAGCCTCCGAAAAAATATAAACAATTATCGTCCCCCTCCTCAACGGGACGCGGTAAAATTATCAAACATTGAACGGCCCGCGGCTATAATAAGGTTGGTGCGCACTGCTGTAAAGCACAAGTGAAAGCTTTTGGATTCGAAGAATTGCAAGCCCTTATTATCGCCACTGGTCTAGCGAAATGTGGGAATTAAGCTGTACAACCCAATATTCCGCCAACACAGAGTGGAACCACGCGCAGGGTCTCGTTCTCCAACAGAAGCAGAGATGGACCCGTTCGAAGAATACGGGATCATCCACAAAGGGTATTTCCTATTTGTCGGAGGACGACGTGATGAAGAAAAATTGGAATTTATTCTGCGAGGCTCTCCGTCTCACTGGTGAGACAGGGCCGAAGCCTCGGAAAAAATATAAACAATTATCGTCCCCCTCCTCAACGGGACGCGGTAAAATTATCAAACGTTGAACGGCCCGCGGCTATAATAAGGTTGGTGCGCACTGCTGTAAAGCACAAGAGAAAGCTTTTGGATTAGAAGAATTGCAAGCCCTTATTATCGCCACTGGTCTAGCGAAACGTGGGAATTAAGCTGTACAAAACAATATTCCACCAACACAGAGTGGAACCACGCGCAGGATCTCGTTCTCCAACAGAAGCAGAGATGGACCTGTTCGAAGAATACGGGATCATCCACAAAGGGTATTTCCTATTTGTCGGAGGACGACGTGATGAAGAAAAATTGGAATTTATTCTGCGAGGCTCTCCGTCTCACTAGTGAGCCAGGGCCGAAGCCTCCGAAAAAATATAAACAATTATCGTCCCCCTCCTCAACGGGTCGCGGTAAAATTATCAAACGTTGTACGGCCCGCGGCTATAAAAAGGTTGGTGCGCACTGCCGTAAAGCACAAGTGAAAGCTTTTGGATTTGAAGAATAGCAAGCTCTCATTATCACCACTGACCTAGCCAAACGTGAGAATTAAGCTGTACAACCCAATATTCCACAAACACAGAGTGGAACCACAAGCAGGATCTCGTTCACCAACCGAAGCAGAGATGGACATGTTCGAAGAATACGCGACCATCCACGAAGGGTATTTCGATTTGTCGGAGAACGACGTGATGAGGAAAAATTGGAATTGATTCTGCGAGGATCACCGTCTCACCGGCGAGACGTGGCCGATGCCACCGTACCAATATAAACAACTAACGTCCCCTCCCCCTCGTCGGGACGCGGTAAAATTATCGAACGTTGACCGGTCCGCGGATATAAAAAGGTTCGGGAGCACTGCTGTAAAGCACAAGTGAGAGCTTCTGGATTCGAAGAATTGCAAGCTCTTAATATCACCATAGGTCTTGCGATCCCTGAGAATTAAGCTGTGGAGCCCAATATTGCACCAACACAGAGTGGAACCACACGCAGGATCTCGTTCTGCAACCGTAGCAGAGATGGACCCGTTCGAAGCATACGCGACCATCCACAAAGGGTCATTTCGATTCGTCGGAGAACGACGTGATAAAGAAAAATTGGAATTTATTCTGCGAGGCTCTCCGTCTCACTGGTGAGACAGGGCCGAAGCCTCCGAAAAAATATAAACAATTATCGTCCCCCTCCTCAACGGGACGCGGTAAAATTATCAAACGTTGAACGGCCCGCGGCTATAGAAAGGTTGGTGCGCACTGCTGTAAAGCACAAGTGAAAGCTTTTGGATTCGAAGAATTGCAAGCTCTTATTATCACCACTGACCTAGCGAAACGTGGGAATTAAGCTGTACAACCCAATATTCCACCAACACAGAGTGGAACCACGCGCAGGATCTCGTTCTCCAACAGAAGCAGAGATGGACCTGTTCGAAGAATACGGGATCATCCACAAAGGGTATTTCCTATTTGTCGGAGGACGACGTGATGAAGAAAAATTGGAATTTATTCTGCGAGGCTCTCCGTCTCACTAGTGAGCCAGGGCCGAAGCCTCCGAAAAAATATAAACAATTATCGTCCCCCTCCTCAATGGGACGCGGTAAAATTATCAAACGTTGAACGGCCCGCGGCTATAAAAAGGTTGGTGCGCACTGCCGTAAAGCACAAGTGAAAGCTTTTGGATTTGAAGAATTGCAAGCTCTCATTAACACCACTGACCTAGCCAAACGTGAGAATTAAGCTGTACAACCCAATATTCCACCAACACAGAGTGGAACCACAAGCAGGATCTCGTTCACCAACCGAAGCAGAGATGGACCCGTTCGAAGAATACGGGATCATCCACAAAGGGTATTTCCTATTTGTCGGAGGACGACGTGATGAAGAAAAATTGGAATTTATTCTGCGAGGCTCTCCGTCTCACTGGTGAGACAGGGCCGAAGCCTCCGAAAAAATATATACAATTATCGTCCCCCTCCTCAACGGGACGCGGTAAAATTATCAAACGTTGAACGGCCCGCGGCTATAATAAGGTTGGTTCGCACTGCTGTAAAGCACAAGTGAAAGCTTTTGGATTCGAAGAATTGCAAGCCCTTATTATCACCACTGGTCTAGCGAAACGTGGGAATTAAGCTGTACAACCCAATATTCCACCAACACAGAGTGGAACCACGCGCAGGATCTCGTTCTCCAACAGAAGCAGAGATGGACCTGTTCGAAGAATACGGGATCATCCACAAAGGGTATTTCCTATTTGTCGGAGGACGACGTGATGAAGAAAAATTGGAATTTATTCTGCGAGGCTCTCCGTCTCACTAGTGAGCCAGGGCCGAAGCCTCCGAAAAAATATAAACAATTATCGTCCCCCTCCTCAACGGGTCGCGGTAAAATTATCAAACGTTGTACGGCCCGCGGCTATAAAAAGGTTGGTGCGCACTGCCGTAAAGCACAAGTGAAAGCTTTTGGATTTGAAGAATTGCAAGCTCTCATTATCACCACTGACCTAGCCAAACGTGAGAATTAAGCTGTACAACCCAATATTCCACAAACACAGAGTGGAACCACAAGCAGGATCTCGTTCACCAACCGAAGCAGAGATGGACATGTTCGAAGAATACGCGACCATCCACGAAGGGTATTTCGATTTGTTGGAGGACGACGTGATGAGGAAAAATTGGAATTGATTCTGCGAGGATCACCGTCTCACCGGCGAGACGTGGCCGATGCCACCGTACCAATATAAACAACTAACGTCCCCTCCCCCTCGTCGGGACGCGGTAAAATTATCGAACGTTGACCGGTCCGCGGATGTAAAAAGGTTCGGGAGCACTGCTGTAAAGCACAAGTGGGAGCTTCTGGATTCGAAGAATTGCAAGCTCTTAATATCACCATAGGTCTTGCGATCCCTGAGAATTAAGCTGTGGAGCCCAATATTGCACCAACACAGAGTGGAACCACACGCAGGATCTCGTTCTGCAACCGTAGCAGAGATGGACCCGTTCGAAGCATACGCGACCATCCACAAAGGGTCATTTCGATTCGTCGGAGAACGACGTGATAAAGAAAAATTGGAATTTATTCTGCGAGGCTCTCCGTCTCACTGGTGAGACAGGGCCGAAGCCTCCGAAAAAATATAAACAATTATCGTCCCCCTCCTCAACGGGACGCGGTAAAATTATCAAACATTGAACGGCCCGCGGCTATAATAAGGTTGGTGCGCACTGCTGTAAAGCACAAGTGAAAGCTTTTGGATTCGAAGAATTGCAAGCCCTTATTATCGCCACTGGTCTAGCGAAATGTGGGAATTAAGCTGTACAACCCAATATTCCGCCAACACAGAGTGGAACCACGCGCAGGGTCTCGTTCTCCAACAGAAGCAGAGATGGACCCGTTCGAAGAATACGGGATCATCCACAAAGGGTATTTCCTATTTGTCGGAGGACGACGTGATGAAGAAAAATTGGAATTTATTCTGCGAGGCTCTCCGTCTCACTGGTGAGACAGGGCCGAAGCCTCGGAAAAAAATATAAACAATTATCGTCCCCCTCCTCAACGGGACGCGGTAAAATTATCAAACGTTGAACGGCCCGCGGCTATAATAAGGTTGGTGCGCACTGCTGTAAAGCACAAGAGAAAGCTTTTGGATTAGAAGAATTGCAAGCCCTTATTATCGCCACTGGTCTAGCGAAACGTGGGAATTAAGCTGTACAAAACAATATTCCACCAACACAGAGTGGAACCACGCGCAGGATCTCGTTCTCCAACAGAAGCAGAGATGGACCTGTTCGAAGAATACGGGATCATCCACAAAGGGTATTTCCTATTTGTCGGAGGACGACGTGATGAAGAAAAATTGGAATTTATTCTGCGAGGCTCTCCGTCTCACTAGTGAGCCAGGGCCGAAGCCTCCGAAAAAATATAAACAATTATCGTCCCCCTCCTCAACGGGTCGCGGTAAAATTATCAAACGTTGTACGGCCAGCGGCTATAAAAAGGTTGGTGCGCACTGCCGTAAAGCACAAGTGAAAGCTTTTGGATTTGAAGAATTGCAAGCTCTCATTATCACCACTGACCTAGCCAAACGTGAGAATTAAGCTGTACAACCCAATATTCCACAAACACAGAGTGGAACCACAAGCAGGATCTCGTTCACCAACCGAAGCAGAGATGGACATGTTCGAAGAATACGCGACCATCCACGAAGGGTATTTCGATTTGTCGGAGAACGACGTGATGAGGAAAAATTGGAATTGATTCTGCGAGGATCACCGTCTCACCGGCGAGACGTGGCCGATGCCACCGTACCAATATAAACAACTAACGTCCCCTCCCCCTCGTCGGGACGCGGTAAAATTATCGAACGTTGACCGGTCCGCGGATATAAAAAGGTTCGGGAGCACTGCTGTAAAGCACAAGTGAGAGCTTCTGGATTCGAAGAATTGCAAGCTCTTAATATCACCATAGGTCTTGCGATCCCTGAGAATTAAGCTGTGGAGCCCAATATTGCACCAACACAGAGTGGAACCACACGCAGGATCTCGTTCTGCAACCGTAGCAGAGATGGACCCGTTCGAAGCATACGCGACCATCCACAAAGGGTCATTTCGATTCGTCGGAGAACGACGTGATAAAGAAAAATTGGAATTTATTCTGCGAGGCTCTCCGTCTCACTGGTGAGACAGGGCCGAAGCCTCCGAAAAAATATAAACAATTATCGTCTCCCTCCTCAACGGGACGCGGTAAAATTATCAAACGTTGAACGGCCCGCGGCTATAGAAAGGTTGGTGCGCACTGCTGTAAAGCACAAGTGAAAGCTTTTGGATTCGAAGAATTGCAAGCCCTTATTATCACCACTGACCTAGCGAAACGTGGGAATTAAGCTGTACAACCCAATATTCCGCCAACACAGAGTGGAACCACGCGCAGGATCGCGTTCACCAACCGAAGCAGAGATGGACATGTTCGAAGAATACGGGACCATCCACAAAGGGTATTTCGATTTGTCGGAGGACGACGTGATGAAGAAAAATTGGACTTGAATCTGAGAGGATCACCGTCTCACCGGCGAGAGGTGGCCGATGCCACCGTACCAATATAAACAACTAACGTCCCCTCCCCCTCGTCGGGACGCGGTAAAATTATCGAACGTTGACCGGTCCGCGGATGTAAAAAGGTTCGGGAGCACTGCTGTAAAGCACAAGTGAGAGCTTCTAGATTCGAAGAATTGCAAGCTCTGAATATCACCATAGGTCTTGCGATCCCTGAGAATTAAGCTGTGGAGCCCAATATTCCACCAACACAGAGTGGAACCACACGCAGGATCTCGTTCTGCAACCGTAGCAGAGATGGACCCGTTCGAAGCATACGCGACCATCCACAAAGGGTCATTTCGATTCGTCGGAGTACGACGTGATAAAGAAAAATTGGAATTTATTCTGCGAGGCTCTCCGTCTCACTGGTGAGACAGGGCCGAAGCCTCCGAAAAAATATAAACAATTATCGTCCCCCTCCTCAACGGGACGCGGTAAAATTATCAAACGTTGAACGGCCCGCGGCTATAGAAAGGTTGGTGCGCACTGCTGTAAAGCACAAGTGAAAGCTTTTGGATTCGAAGAATTGCAAGCTCTTATTATCTCCACTGACCTAGCGAAACGTGGGAATTAAGCTGTACAACCCAATATTCCGCCAACACAGAGTGGAACCACGCGCAAGATCGCGTTCACCAACCGAAGCAGAGATGGACATGTTCGAAGAATACGGGATCATCCACAAAGGGTATTTCCTATTTGTCGGAGGACGACGTGATGAAGAAAAATTGGAATTTATTCTGCGAGGCTCTCCGTCTCACTAGTGAGCCAGGGCCGAAGCCTCCGAAAAAATATAAACAATTACCGTCCCCCTCCTCAACGGGACGCGGTAAAATTATCAAACGTTGAACGGCCCGCGGCTATAATAAGGTTGGTGCGCACTGCTGTAAAGCACAAGTGAAAGCTTTTGGATTCGAAGAATTGCAAGCCCTTATTATCACCACTGGTCTAGCGAAACGTGGGAATTAAGCTGTACAACCCAATATTCCACCAACACAGAGTGGAACCACGCGCAGGATCTCGTTCTCCAACAGAAGCAGAGATGGACCCGTTCGAAGAATACGGGATCATCCACAAAGGGTATTTCCTATTTGTCGGAGGACGACGTGATGAAGAAAAATTGGAATTTATTCTGCGAGGCTCTCCGTCTCACTAGTGAGCCAGGGCCGAAGCCTCCGAAAAAATATAAACAATTATCGTCCCCCTCCTCAACGGGTCGCGGTAAAATTATCAAACGTTGTACGGCCAGCGGCTATAAAAAGGTTGGTGCGCACTGCCGTAAAGCACAAGTGAAAGCTTTTGGATTTGAAGAATTGCAAGCTCTCATTATCACCACTGACCTAGCCAAACGTGAGAATTAAGCTGTACAACCCAATATTCCACAAACACAGAGTGGAACCACAAGCAGGATCTCGTTCACCAACCGAAGCAGAGATGGACATGTTCGAAGAATACGCGACCATCCACGAAGGGTATTTCGATTTGTCGGAGAACGACGTGATGAGGAAAAATTGGAATTGATTCTGCGAGGATCACCGTCTCACCGGCGAGACGTGGCCGATGCCACCGTACCAATATAAACAACTAACGTCCCCTCCCCCTCGTCGGGACGCGGTAAAATTATCGAACGTTGACCGGTCCGCGGATATAAAAAGGTTCGGGAGCACTGCT
Organism: Lasioglossum baleicum; assembly: GCF_051020765.1. Lineage (NCBI taxonomy): Eukaryota > Metazoa > Arthropoda > Insecta > Hymenoptera > Halictidae > Lasioglossum > Lasioglossum baleicum. Next base: position 1,869,158 of record NW_027469085.1, read on the forward strand.
GTAAAGCACAAGTGAAAGCTTTTGGATTCGAAGAATTGCAAGCCCTTATTACCACCACTGGTCTAGCGAAACGTGGGAATTAAGCTGTACATCCCAATATTCCACCAACACAGAGTGGAACCACGCGCAGGATCTCGTTCTCCAACAGAAGCAGAGATGGACCCGTTCGAAGAATACGGGATCATCCACGAAGGGTATTTCGATTTGTCGGAGGACGACGTGATGAGGAAAAATTGGAATTGATTCTGCGAGGATCACCGTCTCACCGGCGAGACGTGGCCGATGCCACCGTACCAATATAAACAACTAACGTCCCCTCCCCCTCGTCGGGACGCGGGAAAATTATCGAACGTTGGCCGGTCCGCGGATGTAAAAAGCTTCAGGAGCACTGCTGTATAGCACAAGTGAGAGCTTCTGGATTCGAAGAATTTCAAGCTCTTAATATCACCATAGGTCTTGCGATCCCTGAGAATTAAGCTGTGGAGCCCAATATTGCACCAACACAGAGTGGAACCACACGCAGGATCTCGTTCTGCAACCGTAGCAGAGATGGACCCGTTCGAAGCATGCGCGACCATCCACAAAGGGTCATTTCGATTCGTCGGAGGACGACGTGATGAAGAAAAATTGGAATTTATTCTGCGAGGCTCTCCGTCTCACCGGTGAGACAGGGCCGAAGCCTCCGAAAAAATATATACAATTATCGTCCCCCTCCTCAACGGGACGCGGTAAAATTATCAAACGTTGAACGGCCCGCGGCTATAATAAGGTTGGTGCGCACTGCTGTAAAGCACAAGTGAAAGCTTTTGGATTCGAAGAATTGCAAGCCCTTATTATCGCCACTGGTCTAGCGAAACGTGGGAATTAAGCTGTACAACCCAATATTCCGCCAACACAGAGTGGAACCACGCGCAGGATCTCGTACTCCAACAGAAGCAGAGATGGACCCGTTCGAAGAATACGGGATCATCCACAAAGGGTATTTCCTATTTGTCGGAGGACGACGTGATGAAGAAAAATTGGAATTTATTCTGCGAGGCTCTCCGTCTCACTGGTGAGACATGGCCGAAGCCTCCGAAAAAATATAAACAATTATCGTCCCCCTCCTCAACGGGACGCGGTAAAATTATCAAACGTTGATCGGCCCGCGGCTATAATAAGGTTGGTGCGCACTGCTGTAAAGCACAAGTGAAAGCTTTTGGATTAGAAGAAATGCAAGCCCTTATTATCGCCACTGGTCTAGCGAAACGTGGGAATTAAGCTGTACAAAACAATATTCCACCAACACAGAGTGGAACCACGCGCAGGATCTCGTTCTCCAACAGAAGCAGAGATGGACCCGTTCGAAGAATACGGGATCATCCACAAAGGGTATTTCCTATTTGTCGGAGGACGACGTGATGAAGAAAAATTGGAATTTATTCTGCGAGGCTCTCCGTCTCACTAGTGAGCCAGGGCCGAAGCCTCCGAAAAAATATAAACAATTATCGTCCCCCTCCTCAACGGGACGCGGTAAAATTATCAAACGTTGAACGGCCCGCGGCTATAAAAAGGTTGGTGCGCACTGCCGTAAAGCACAAGTGAAAGCTTTTGGATTTGAAGAATTGCAAGCTCTCATTATCACCACTGACCTAGCCAAACGTGAGAATTAAGCTGTACAACCCAATATTCCACCAACACAGAGTGGAACCACAAGCAGGATCTCGTTCACCAACCGAAGCAGAGATGGACATGTTCGAAGAATACGCGACCATCCACGAAGGGTATTTCGATTTGTCGGAGGTCGACGTGATGAGGAAAAATTGGAATTGATACTGCGAGGATCACCGTCTCACCGGCGAGACGTGGCCGATGCCACCGTACCAATATAAACAACTAACGTCCCCTCCCCCTCGTCGGGACGCGGTAAAATTATCGAACGTTGACCGGTCCGCGGATGTAAAAAGGTTCGGGAGCACTGCTGTAAAGCACAAGTGAGAGCTTCTGGATTCGAAGAATTGCAAGCTCTTAATATCACCATAGGTCTTGCGATCCCTGAGAATTAAGCTGTGGAGCCCAATATTGCACCAACACAGAGTGGAACCACACGCAGGATCTCGTTCTGCAACCGTAGCAGAGATGGACCCGTTCGAAGCATACGCGACCATCCACAAAGGGTCATTTCGAGTCGTCGGAGAACGACGTGATAAAGAAAAATTGGAATTTATTCTGCGAGGCTCTCCGTCTCACTGGTGAGACAGGGCCGAAGCCTCCGAAAAAATATAAACAATTATCGTCTCCCTCCTCAACGGGACGCGGTAAAATTATCAAACGTTCAACGGCCCGCGGCTATAGAAAGGTTGGTGCGCACTGCTGTAAAGCACAAGTGAAAGCTTTTGGATTCGAAGAATTGCAAGCCCTTATTATCACCACTGACCTAGCGAAACGTGGGAATTAAGCTGTACAACCCAATATTCCGCCAACACAGAGTGGAACCACGCGCAGGATCGCGTTCACCAACCGAAGCAGAGATGGACATGTTCGAAGAATACGGGACCATCCACAAAGGGTATTTCGATTTGTCGGAGGACGACGTGATGAAGAAAAATTGGACTTGATTCTGAGAGGATCACCGTCTCACCGGCGAGACGTGGCCGATGCCACCGTACCAATATAAACAACTAACGTCCCCTCCCCCTCGTCGGGACGCGGTAAAATTATCGAACGTTGACCGGTCCGCGGATGTAAAAAGGTTCGGGAGCACTGCTGTAAAGCACAAGTGAGAGCTTCTAGATTCGAAGAATTGCAAGCTCTGAATATCACCATAGGTCTTGCGATCCCTGAGAATTAAGCTGTGGAGCCCAATATTGCACCAACACAGAGTGGAACCACACGCAGGATCTCGTTCTGCAACCGTAGCAGAGATGGACCCGTTCGAAGCATACGCGACCATCCACAAAGGGTCATTTCGATTCGTCGGAGTACGACGTGATAAAGAAAAATTGGAATTTATTCTGCGAGGCTCTCCGTCTCACTGGTGAGACAGGGCCGAAGCCTCCGAAAAAATATAAACAATTATCGTCCCCCTCCTCAACGGGACGCGGTAAAATTATCAAACGTTGAACGGCCCGCGGCTATAATAAGGTTGGTGCGCACTGCTGTAAAGCACAAGTGAAAGCTTTTGGATTCGAAGAATTGCAAGCCCTTATTATCGCCACTGGTCCAGCGAAACGTGGGAATTAAGCTGTACAACACAATATTCCACCAACACAGAGTGGAACCACGCGCAGGATCTCGTTTTCCAACAGAAGCAGAGATGGACCCGTTCGAAGAATACGGGATCATCCACAAAGGGTATTTCCTATTTGTCGGAGGACGACGTGATGAAGAAAAATTGGAATTTATTCTGCGAGGCTCTCCGTCTCACTGGTGAGACAGGGCCGAAGCCTCCGAAAAAATATATACAATTATCGTCCCCCTCCTCAACGGGACGCGGTAAAATTATCAAACGTTGAACGGCCCGCGGCTATAATAAGGTTGGTTCGCACTGCTGTAAAGCACAAGTGAAAGCTTTTGGATTCGAAGAATTGCAAGCCCTTATTATCACCACTGGTCTAGCGAAACGTGGGAATTAAGCTGTACAACCCAATATTCCACCAACACAGAGTGGAACCACGCCCAGGATCTCGTTCTCCAACAGAAGCAGAGATGGACCCGTTCGAAGAATACGCGAACATCCACAAAGGGTATTTCGATTTGTCGGAGAACGACGTGATAAAGAAAAATTGGAATTTATTCTGCGAGGCTCTCCGTCTCACTGGTGAGACAGGGCCGAAGCCTCCGAAAAAATATAAACAATTATCGACCCCTCCTCAACGGGACGCGGTAAAATTATCAAACGTTGAACGGCCCGCGGCTATAATAAGGTTGGTGCGCACTGCTGTAAAGCACAAGTGAAAGCTTTTGGATTCGAAGAATTGCAAGCCCTTATTATCACCACTGGTCTAGCGAAACGTGGGAATTAAGCTGTACAACCCAATATTCCGCCAACACAGAGTGGAACCACGCGCAAGATCGCGTTCACCAACCGAAGCAGAGATGGACATGTTCGAAGAATACGGGACCATCCACAAAGGGTATTTCGATTTGTCGGAGGAAGACGTGATGAAGAAAAATTGGACTTGATTCTGAGAGGATCACCGTCTCACCGACGAGACGTGGCCGATGCCACCGTACCAATATAAACAACTAACGTCCCATCCCCCTCTGCGGGACGCGGTAAAATTATCAAACGTTGGCCGGTCCGCGGATGTAAAAAGGTACGGGAGCACTGCTGTAAAGCACAAGTGAAAGCTTTTGGATTCGAAGAATTGGGAAGCTCGTATTTCCAGCACAGGTATAGCGAAACCTGAGAATTAAGCTGTGCAGCCCAATATTGCACCAACACAGAGTTGCACCACGCGGAGGATCTCGTTCTCCAACCGAAGCAGAGATGGACGCGTTCGAAAAATACGCGACCATTCGCAAGGGTATTTCGATTCGTTGGAGAACGACGTGATGAAGAAACATTGAAATTTGTTCTGCGAGGCTCACCGGCGAGTCGGGACCGAAGCCACCGCAACAATATAAGCAATTAACGTCCCCCCCTTCATCGGGGCGAGGTAAAATTATCTAACGTTGGCCGGCTCGCGACTATAAAAAGTTTGGGGATCACTGCTGTAAAGCACAAGTGAAAGCTTTTTGATTCGACGAATTGCAAGCTCATATTATCACCGCTGGTCTAGCGAAACGTGGGAATTAAGTTGTACAACCCAATATTGCACCAACACAGAGTGGAACCACGCGCAGGATCTCGTTCTGCAACCGTAGCAGAGATGGACCCGTTCGATGAATACGCGACCATCCACAAAGGGTATTTCGATTCGTCGGAGAACGACGTGATAAAGAAAAATTGGAATTTATTCTGTGAGGCTCTCCATCTCACTGGTGAGACAGGGCCGAAGCCTCCGAAAAAATATAAACAATTATCGTCCCCCTCCTCAACGGGACGCGGTAAAATTATCAAACGTTGAACGGCCCGCGGCTATAATAAGTTTGGTGCGCACTGCTGTAAAGCACAAGTGAAAGCTTTTGGATTCGAAGAATTGCAAGCCCTTATTACCACCACTGGTCTAGCGAAACGTGGGAATTAAGCTGTACATCCCAATATTCCACCAACACAGAGTGGAACCACGCGCAGGATCTCGTTCTCCAACAGAAGCAGAGATGGACCCGTTCGAAGAATACGGGATCATCCGAGAAGGGTATTTCGATTTGTCGGATGACGACGTGATGAGGAAAAATTGGAATTGATTCTGCGAGGATCACCGTCTCACCGGCGAGACGTGGCCGATGCCACCGTACCAATATAAACAACTAACGTCCCCTCCCCCTCGTCGGGACGCGGTAAAATTATCGAACGTTGACCGGTCCGCGGATATAAAAAGGTTCGGGAGCACTGCTGTAAAGCACAAGTGAGAGCTTCTGGATTCGAAGAATTGCAAGCTCTTAATATCACCATAGGTCTTGCGATCCCTGAGAATTAAGCTGTGGAGCCCAATATTGCACCAACACAGAGTGGAACCACACTCAGGATCTCGTCCTGCAACCGTAGCAGAGATGGACCCGTTCGAAGCATACGCGACCATCCACAAAGGGTCATTTCGATTCGTCGGAGGACGACGTGATGAAGAAAAATTGGAATTTATTCTGCGAGGCTCTCCGTCTCACCGGTGAGACAGGGCCGAAGCCTCCGAAAAAATATATACAATTATCGTCCCCCTCCTCAACGGGACGCGGTAAAGTTATCAAACGTTGTACGGCCCGCGGCTATAATAAGGTTGGTTCGCACTGCTGTAAAGCACAAGTGAAAGCTTTTGGATTCGAAGAATTGCAAGCCCTTATTATCGCCACTGGTCTAGCGAAACGTGGGAATTAAGCTGTACAACCCAATATTCCGCCAACACAGAGTGGAACCACGCGCAGGATCTCGTTCTCCAACAGAAGCAGAGATGGACCCGTTCGAAGAATACGGGATCATCCACGAAGGGTATTTCGATTTGTCGGATGACGACGTGATGAGGAAAAATTGGAATTGATTCTGCGAGGATCACCGTCTCACCGGCGAGACGTGGCCGATGCCACCGTACCAATATAAACAACTAACGTCCCCTCCCCCTCGTCGGGACGCGGTAAAATTATCGAACGTTGACCGGTCCGCGGATATAAAAAGGTTCGGGAGCACTGCTGTAAAGCACAAGTGAGAGCTTCTGGATTCGAAGAATTGCAAGCTCTTAATATCACCATAGGTCTTGCGATCCCTGAGAATTAAGCTGTGGAGCCCAATATTGTACCAACACAGAGTGGAACCACACGCAGGATCTCGTTCTGCAACCGTAGCAGAGATGGACCCGTTCGAAGCATACGCGACCATCCACAAAGGGTCATTTCGATTCGTCGGAGGACGACGTGATGAAGAAAAATTGGAATTTATTCTGCGAGGCTCACCGCCTCAGTAGTGAGCCAGGGCCGAAGCCTCCGAAAAAATATAAACAATTATCGTCCCCCTCCTCAACGGGACGCGGTAAAATTATCAAACGTTGAACGGCCCGCGGCTATAATAAGGTTGGTGCGCACTGCTGTAAAGCACAAGTGAAAGCTTTTGGATTCGAAGAATTGCAAGCCCTTATTACCACCACTGGTCTAGCGAAACGTGGGAATTAAGCTGTACATCCCAATATTCCACCAACACAGAGTGGAACCACGCGCAGGATCTCGTTCTCCAACAGAAGCAGAGATGGACCCGGTCGAAGAATACGGGATCATCCACGAAGGGTATTTCGATTTGTCGGATGACGACGTGATGAGGAAAAATTGGAATTGATTCTGCGAGGATCACCGTCTCACCGGCGAGACGTGGCCGATGCCACCGTACCAATATAAACAACTAACGTCCCCTCCCCCTCGTCGGGACGCGGTAAAATTATCGAACCTTGACCGGTCCGCGGATATAAACTGGTTCGGGAGCACTGCTGTAAAGCACAAGTGAGAGCTTCTGGATTCGAAGAATTGCAAGCTCTTAATATCACCATAGGTCTTGCGATCCCTGAGAATTAAGCTGTGGAGCCCAATATTGCACCAACACAGAGTGGAACCACACGCAGGGTCTCGTTCTGCAACCGTAGCAGAGATGGACCCGTTCGAAGAATACGCGACCATCCACGAAGGGTATTTCGATTTGTCGGAGAACGACGTGATAAAGAAAAATTGGAATTTATTCTGCGAGGCTCTCCGTCTCACCGCTGAGACAGGGCCGAAGCCTCCGAAAAAATATATACAATTATCGTCCCCCTCCTCAACGGGACGCGGTAAAATTATCAAACGTTGAACGGCCCGCGGCTATAATAAGGTTGGTGCGCACTGCTGTAAAGCACAAGTGAAAGCTTTTGGATTCGAAGAATTGCAAGCCCTTATTACCACCACTGGTCTAGCGAAACGTGGGAATTAAGCTGTACATCCCAATATTCCACCAACACAGAGTGGAACCACGCGCAGGATCTCGTTCTCCAACAGAAGCAGAGATGGACCCGGTCGAAGAATACGCGACCATCCACAAAGGGTATTTCGATTTGTCGGAGAACGACGTGATAAAGAAAAATTGGTATTTATTCTGCGAGGCTCTCCGTCTCACTGGTGAGACAGGGCCGAAGCCTCCGAAAAAATATAAACAATTATCGTCCCCCTCCTCAACGGGACGCGGTAAAATTATCAAACGTTGAACGGCCCGCGGCTATAATAAGGTTGGTGCGCACTGCTGTAAAGCACAAGTGAAAGCTTTTGGATTCGAAGAATTGCAAGCCCTTATTATCGCCACTGGTCTAGCGAAACGTGGGAATTAAGCTGTACAAAACAATATTCCACCAACACAGAGTGGAACCACGCGCAGGATCTCGTTCTCCAACAGAAGCAGAGATGGACCCGTTCGAAGAATACGGGATCATCCACAAAGGGTATTTCCTATTTGTCGGAGGACGACGTGATGAAGAAAAATTGGAATTTATTCTGCGAGGCTCTCCGTCTCACTGGTGAGACAGGGCCGAAGCCTCCGAAAAAATATATACAATTATCGTCCCCCTCCTCAACGGGACGCGGTAAAATTATCAAACGTTGAACGGCCCGCGGATATAATAAGGTTGGTTCGCACTGCTGTAAAGCACAAGTGAAAGCTTTTGGATTCGAAGAATTGCAAGCCCTTATTATCACCACTGGTCTAGCGAAACGTGGGAATTAAGCTGTACAACCCAATATTCCACCAACACAGAGTGGAACCACGCCCAGGATCCCGTTCTCCAACAGAAGCAGAGATGGACCCGTTCGAAGAATACGCGAACATACACAAAGGGTATTTCGATTTGTCGGAGAACGACGTGATAAAGAAAAATTGGAATTTATTCTGCGAGGCTCTCCGTCTCACTGGTGAGACAGGGCCGAAGCCTCCGAAAAAATATAAACAATTATCGACCCCTCCTCAACGGGACGCGGTAAAATTATCAAACGTTGATCGGCCCGCGGCTATAATAAGGTTGGTGCGCACTGCTGTAAAGCACAACTGAAAGCTTTTGGATTCGAAGAATTGCAAGCCCTTATTATCACCACTGGTCTAGCGAAACGTGGGAATTAAGCTGTACAACACAATATTCCACCAACACAGAGTGGAACCACGCGCAGGATCCCGATCTCTAACAGAAGCAGAGATGGAACCGTTCGAAGAATACGGGATCATCCACAAAGGGTATTTCCTATTTGTCGGAGGACGACGTGATGAAGAAAAATTGGAACTTATTCTGCGAGGCTCTCCGTCTCACTGGTGAGACAGGGCCGAAGCCTCCGAAAAAATATAAACAATTATCGTCCCCCTCCTCAACGGGACGCGGTAAAATTATCAAACGTTGAACGGCCCGCTGCTATAATAAGGTTGGTGCGCACTGCTGTAAAGCACAAGTGAAAGCTTTCGGATTCGAAGAATTGCAAGCCCTTATTACCACCACCGGTCTAGCGAAACGTGGGAATTAAGCTGTACATCCCAATATTCCACCAACACAGAGTGGAACCACGCGCAGGATCTCGTTCTCCAACAGAAGCAGAGATGGACCCGTTCGAAGAATACGGGATCATCCACGAAGGGTATTTCGATTTGTCGGATGACGACGTGATGAAAAATTGGAATTGATTCTGCGAGGATCACCGTCTCACCGGCGAGACGTGGCCGATGCCACCGTACCAATATAAACAACTAACGTCCCCTCCCCCTCGTCGGGACGCGGTAAAATTATCGAACGTTGACCGGTCCGCGGATATAAAAAGGTTCGGGAGCACTGCTGTAAAGCACAAGTGAGAGCTTCTGGATTCGAAGAATTGCAAGCTCTTAATATCACCATAGGTCTTGCGATCCCTGAGAATTAAGCTGTGGAGCCCAATATTGCACCAACACAGAGTGGAACCACACGCAGGATCTCGTTCTGCAACCGTAGCAGAGATGGACCCGTTCGTAGAATACGCGACCATCCATAAAGGGTATTTCGATTTGTCGGAGAACGACGTGATAAAGAAAAATTGGAATTTATTCTGCGAGGCTCTCCGTCTCACCGGTGAGACAGGGCCGAAGCCTCCGAAAAAATATATACAATTATCGTCCCCCTCCTCAACGGGACGCGGTAAAATTATCAAACGTTGAACGGCCCGCGGCTATAATAAGGTTGGTGCGCACTGCTGTAAAGCACAAGTGAAAGCTTTTGGATTCGAAGAATTGCAAGCCCTTATTATCGCCACTGGTCTAGCGAAACGTGGGAATTAAGCTGTACAACCCAATATTCCGCCAACACAGAGTGGAACCACGCGCAGGATCTCGTTCTCCAACAGAAGCAGAGATGGACCCGTTCGAAGAATACGGGATCATCCACAAAGGGTATTTCCTATTTGTCGGAGGACGACGTGATGAAGAAAAATTGGAATTTATTCTGCGAGGCTCTCCGTCTCACTAGTGAGCCAGGGCCGAAGCCTCCGAAAAAATATAAACAATTATCGTCCCCCTCCTCAACGGGACGCGGTAAAATTATCAAACGTTGTACGGCCCGCGGCTATAAAAAAGGTTGGGGCGCACTGCCGTAAAGCACAAGTGAAAGCTTTTGGATTTGAAGAATTGCAAGCTCTCATTATCATCACTGGTCTAGCGAAACGTGGGAATTAAGCTGTACAACCCAATATTCCACCAACACAGAGTGGAACCACAAGCAGGATCTCGTTCTCCAACAGAAGCAGAGATGGACCCGTTCGAAGAATACGCGAACATCCACAAAGGGTATTTCGATTTGTCGGAGAACGACGTGATAAAGAAAAATGGGAATTTATTCTGCGAGGCTCTCCGTCTCACTGGTGAGACAGGGCCGAAGCCTCCGAAAAAATATAAACAATTATCGACCCCTCCTCAACGGGACGCGGTAAAATTATCAAACGTTGATCGGCCCGCGGCTATAATAAGGTTGGTGCGCACTGCTGTAAAGCACAAGTGAAAGCTTTTGGATTCGAAGAATTGCAAGCCCTTATTATCACCACTGGTCTAGCGAAACGTGGGAATTAAGCTGTACAACCCAATATTGCACCAACACAGAGTGGAACCACACGCAGGATCTCGTTCTGCAACCGCAGCAGAGATGGACCCGTTCGAAGCATACGCGACCATCCACAAAGGGTCATTTCGATTCGTCGGAGAACGACGTGATAAAGAAAAATTGGAATTTATTCTGCGAGGCTCTCCGTCTCACTGGTGAGACAGGGCCGAAGCCTCCGAAAAAATATATACAATTATCGTCCCCCTCCTCAACGGGACGCGGTAAAATTATCAAACGTTGAACGGCCCGCGGCTATAATAAGGTTGTGAAAGCTTTTGGATTCGAAGAATTGCAAGCCCTTATTATCACCACTGGTCTAGCGAAACGTGGGAATTAAGCTGTACAACCCAATATTCCCCCAACACAGAGTGGAACCACGCGCAAGATCGCGTTCACCAACCGAAGCAGAGATGGACCCGTTCGAAGAATACGGGATCATCCACAAAGGCTACTTCCTATTTGTCGGAGGACGACGTGATGAAGAAAAATTGGAATTTATTCTGCGAGGCTCACCGCCTCAGTAGTGAGCCAGGGCCGAAGCCTCCGAAAAAATATAAACAATTATCGTCCCCCTCCTCAACGGGACGCGGTAAAATTATCAAACTTTGAACGGCCAGCGGCTATAATAAGGTTGGTGCGCACTGCTGTAAAGCACAAGTGAAATCTTTTGGATTCGAAGAATTGCAAGCCCTTATTACCACCACTGGTCTAGCGAAACCTGGGAATTAAGCTGTACATCCCAATATTCCACCAATACAGAGTGGAACCACGCGCAGGATCTTGTTCTCCAACAGAAGCAGAGATGGACCCGGTCGAAGAATACGTGATCATCCACGAAGGGTATTTCGATTTGTCGGATGACGACGTGATGAGGAAAAATTGGAATTGATTCTGCGAGGATCACCGTCTCACCGGCGAGACGTGGCCGATGCCACCGTACCAATATAAACAACTAACGTCCCCTCCCCCTCGTCGGGAAGCGGTAAAATTATCGAACGTTGACCGGTCCGCGGATATAAAATGGTTCGGGAGCACTGCTGTAAAGCACAAGTGAGATCTTCTGGATTCGAAGAATTGCAAGCTCTTAATATCACCATAGGTCTTGCGATCCCTGAGAATTAAGCTGTGGAGCTCAATATTGCACCAACACAGAGTGGAACCACACGCAGGATCTCGTTCTGCAACCGTAGCAGAGATGTACCCGTTCGAAGAATACGCGACCATCCACAAAGGGTATTTCGATTTGTCGGAGAACGACGTGATAAAGAAAAATTGGAATTTATTCTGCGAGGCTCTCCGTCTCATTGGTGAGACAGGGCCGAAGCCTCCGAAAAAATATAAACAATTATCGTCCCCCTCCTCAACGGGACGCGGTAAAATTATCAAACGTTGAACGGCCCGCGGCTATAATAAGGTTGGTGCGCACTGCTGTAAAGCACAAGTGAAAGCTTTTGGATTCGAAGAATTGCAAGCCCTTATTATCGCCACTGGTCTAGCGAAACGTGGGAATTAAACTGTACAAAACAATATTCCACCAACACAGAGTGGAACCACGCGCAGGATCTCGTTCTCCAACAGAAGCAGAGATGGACCCGTTCGAAGAATACGGGATCATCCACAAAGGGTATTTCCTATTTGTCGGAGTACGACGTGATGAAGAAAAATTGGAATTTATTCTGCGAGGCTCTCCGTCTCACTAGTGAGCCAGGGCCGAAGCCTCCGAAAAAATATAAACAATTATCGTCCCCCTCCTCAACGGGACGCGGTAAAATTATCAAACGTTGAACGGCCCGCGGCTATAAAAAGGTTGGTGCGCACTGCCGTAAAGCACAAGTGAAAGCTTTTGGATTTGAAGAATTGCAAGCTCTCATTATCACCACTGACCTAGCCAAACGTGAGAATTAAGCTGTACAACCCAATATTCCACCAACACAGAGTGGAACCACTAGCAGGATCTCCTTCACCAACCGAAGCAGAGATGGACATGTTCGAAGAATACGCGACCATCAACGAAGGGTATTTCGATTTGTCGGAGGACGACGTGATGAGGAAAAATTGGAATTGATTCTGCGAGGATCACCGTCTCACCGGCGAGACGTGGCCGATGCCACCGTACCAATATAATCAACTAACGTCCCCTCCCCCTCGTCGGGACGCGGTAAAATTATCGAACGTTGACCGGTCCGCGGATGTAAAAAGGTTCGGGAGCACAGCTGTAAAGCACAAGTGAGAGCTTCTGGATTCGAAGAATTGCAAGCTCTTAATATCACCATAGGTCTTGCGATCCCTGAGAATTAAGCTGTGGAGCCCAATATTGCACCAACACAGAGTGGAACCACACGCAGGATCTCGTTCTGCAACCGCAGCAGAGATGGACCCGTTCGAAGCATACGCGACCATCCACAAAGGGTCATTTCGATTCGTCGGAGAACGACGTGATAAAGAAAAATTGGAATTTATTCTGCGAGGCTCTCCGTCTCACTGGTGACACAGGGCCGAAGCCTCCGTAAAAATATAAATAATTATCGTCCCCCTCCTCAACGGGACGCGGTAAAATTATCAAACGTTGAACGGCCCGCGGCTATAATAAGGTTGGTGCGCACTGCTGTAAAGCACAAGTGAAAGCTTTTGGATTCGAAGAATTGCAAGCCCTTATTATCGCCACTGGTCTAGCGAAACGTGGGAATTAAGCTGTACAACACAATATTCCACCAACACAGAGTGGAACCACGCGCAGGATCTCGTTTTCCAACAGAAGCAGAGATGGACCCGTTCGAAGAATACGGGATCATCCACAAAGGGTATTTCCTATTTGTCGGAGGACGACGTGATGAAGAAAAATTGGAATTTATTCTGCGAGGCTCTCCGTCTCACTGGTGAGACAGGGCCGAAGCCTCCAAAAAATATATACAATTATCGTCCCCCTCCTCAACGGGACGCGGTAAAATTATCAAACGTTGATCGGCCCGCGGCTATAATAAGGTTGGTGCGCACTGCTGTAAAGCACAAGTGAAAGCTTTTGGATTCGAAGAATTGCAAGCCCTTATTATCGCCACTGGTCTAGCGAAACGCGGGAATTAAGCTGTACAACACAATATTCCACCAACACAGAGTGGAACCACGCGCAGGATCTCGTTTTCCAACAGAAGCAGAGATGGATCCGTTCGAAGAATACGGGATCATCCACAAAGGGTATTTCCTATTTGTCGGAGGACGACGTGATGAAGAAAAATTGGAATTTATTCTGCGAGGCTCTCCGTCTCACTGGTGAGACAGGGCCGAAGCCTCCGAAAAAATATATACAATTACCGTCCCCCTCCTCAACGGGACGCGGTAAAATTATCAAACGTTGAACGGCCCGCGGCTATAATAAGGTTGGTTCGCACTGCTGTAAAGCACAAGTGAAAGCTTTTGGATTCGAAGAATTGCAAGCCCTTATTATCACCACTGGTCTAGCGAAACGTGGGAATTAAGCTGTACAACCCAATATTCCACCAACACAGAGTGGAACCACGCGCAGGATCTCGTTCTCCAACAGAAGCAGAGATGGACCCGTTCGATGAATACGGGATCATCCACGAAGGGTATTTCGATTTGTCGGATGACGACGTGATGAGGAAAAATTGGAATTGATTCTGCGAGGATCACCGTCTCACCGGCGAGACGTGGCCGATGCCACCGTACCAATATAAACAACTAACGTCCCCTCCCCCTCGTCGGGACGCGGTAAAATTATCGAACGTTGACCGGTCCGCGGATATAAAAAGGTTCGGGAGCACTGCTGTAAAGCACAAGTGAGAGCTTCTGGATTCGAAGAATTGCAAGCTCTTAATATCACCATAGGTCTTGCGATCCCTGAGAATTAAGCAGTGGAGCCCAATATTGCACCAACACAGAGTGGAACCACACGCAGGATCTCGTTCTGCAACCGTAGCAGAGATGGACCCGTTCGAAGCATACGCGACCATCCACAAAGGGTCATTTCGATTCGTCGGAGGACGACGTGATGAAGAAAAATTGGAATTTATTCTGCGAGGCTCTCCGTCTCACCGGTGAGACAGGGCCGAAGCCTCCGAAAAAATATATACAATTATCGTCCCCCTCCTCAACGGGACGCGGTAAAATTATCAAACGTTGTACGGCCCGCGGCTATAATAAGGTTGGTTCGCACTGCTGTAAAGCACAAGTGAAAGCTTTTGGATTCGAAGAATTGCAAGCCCTTATTATCGCCACTGGTCTAGCGAAACGTGGGAATTAAGCTGTACAACCCAATATTCCGCCAACACAGAGTGGAACCACGCGCAGGATCTCGTTCTCCAACAGAAGCAGAGATGGACCCGTTCGAAGAATACGGGATCATCCACAAAGGCTATTTCCTATTTGTCGGAGGACGACGTGATGAAGAAAAATTGGAATTTATTCTGCGAGGCTCACCGCCTCAGTAGTGAGCCAGGGCCGAAGCCTCCGAAAAAATATAAACAATTATCGTCCCCCTCCTTAACGGGACGCGGTAAAATGATCAAACGTTGAACGGCCCGCGGCTATAATAAGGTTGGTGCGCACTGCTGTAAAGCACAAGTGAAAGCTTTTGGATTCGAAGAATTGCAAGCCCTTATTACCACCACTGGTCTAGCGAAACGTGGGAATTAAGCTGTACATCCCAATATTCCACCAACACAGAGTGGAACCACGCGCAGGATCTCGTTCTCCAACAGAAGCAGAGATGGACCCGTTCGAAGAATACGGGATCATCCACGAAGGGTATTTCGATTTGTCGGATGACGACGTGATGAGGAAAAATTGGAATTGATTCTGCGAGGATCACCGTCTCACCGGCGAGACGTGGCCGATGCCACCGTACCAATATAAACAACTAACGTCCCCTCCCCCTCGTCGGGACGCGGTAAAATTATCGAACGTTGACCGGTCCGCGGATATAAAATGGTTCGGGAGCACTGCTGTAAAGCACAAGTGAGAGCTTCTGGATTCGAAGAATTGCAAGCTCTTAATATCACCATAGGTCTTGCGATCCCTGAGAATTAAGCTGTGGAGCCCAATATTGCACCAACACAGAGTGGAACCACACGCAGGATCTCGTTCTGCAACCGTAGCAGAGATGGACCCGTTCGAAGAATACGCGACCATCCACAAAGGGTATTTCGATTTGTCGGAGAACGACGTGATAAAGAAAAATTGGTATTTATTCTGCGAGGCTCTCCGTCTCACTGGTGAGACAGGGCCGAAGCCTCCGAAAAAATATAAACAATTATCGTCCCCCTCCTCAACGGGACGCGGTAAAATTATCAAACGTTGAACGGCCCGCGGCTATAATAAGGTTGGTGCGCACTGCTGTAAAGCACAAGTGAAAGCTTTTGGATTCGAAGAATTGTAAGCCCTTATTATCGCCACTGGTCTAGCGAAACGTGGGAATTAAGATGTACAAAACAATATTCCACCAACACAGAGTGGAACCACGCGCAGGATCTCGTTCTCCAACAGAAGCAGAGATGGACCCGTTCGAAGAATACGGGATCATCCACAAAGGGTATTTCCTATTTGTCGGAGGACGACGTGATGAAGAAAAATTGGAATTTATTCTGCGAGGCTCTCCGTTTCACTGGCGAGACAGGGCCGAAGCCTCCGAAAAAATATATACAATTATCGTCCCCCTTCTCAACGGGACGCGGTAAAATTGTCAAACGTTGAACGGCCCGCGGCTATAATAAGGTTGGTTCGCACTGCTGTAAAGCACAAGTGAAAGCTTTTGGATTCGAAGAATTGCAAGCCCTTATTATCACCACTGGTCTAGCGAAACGTGGGAATTAAGCTGTACAACCCAATATTCCACCAACACAGAGTGGAACCACGCCCAGGATCTCGTTCTCCAACAGAAGCAGAGATGGACCCGTTCGAAGAATACGCGAACATCCACAAAGGGTATTTCGATTTGTCGGAGAACGTCGTGATAAAGAAAAATTGGAATTTATTCTGCGAGGCTCTCCGTCTCACTGGTGAGACAGGGCCGAAGCCTCCGAAAAAATATAAACAATTATCGACCCCTCCTCAACGGGACGCGGTAAAATTATCAAACGTTGAACGGCCCGCGGCTATAATAAGGTTGGTGCGCACTGCTGTAAAGCACAAGTGAAAGCTTTTGGATTCGAAGAATTGCAAGCCCTTATTATCGCCACTGGTCTAGCGAAACGTGGGAATTAAGCTGTACAACACAATATTCCACCAACACAGAGTGGAACCACGCGCAGGATCTCGTTTTCCAACAGAAGCAGAGATGGACCCGTTCGAAGAATACGGGATCATCCACAAAGGGTATTTCCTATTTGTCGGAGGACGACGTGATGAAGAAAAATTGGAATTTATTCTGCGAGGCTCTCCGTCTCACTGGTGAGACAGGGCCGAAGCCTCCGAAAAAATATATACAATTATCGTCCCCCTCCTCAACGGGACGCGGTAAAATTATCAAACGTTGATCGGCCCGCGGCTATAATAAGGTTGGTGCGCACTGCTGTAAAGCACAAGTGAAAGCTTTTGGATTCGAAGAATTGCAAGCCCTTATTATCGCCACTGCTCTAGCGAAACGCGGGAATTAAGCTGTACAACACAATATTCCACCAACACAGAGTGGAACCACGCGCAGGATCTCGTTTTCCAACAGAAGCAGAGATGGATCCGTTCGAAGAATACGGGATCATCCACAAAGGGTATTTCCTATTTGTCGGAGGACGACGTGATGAAGAAAAATTGGAATTTATTCTGCGAGGCTCTCCGTCTCACTGGTGAGACAGGGCCGAAGCCTCCGAAAAAATATATACAATTATCGTCCCCCTCCTCAACGGGACGCGGTAAAATTATCAAACGTTGAACGGCCCGCGGCTATAATAAGGTTGGTTCGCACTGCTGTAAAGCACAAGTGAAAGCTTTTGGATTCGAAGAATTGCAAGCCCTTATTATCACCACTGGTCTAGCGAAACGTGGGAATTAAGCTGTACAACCCAATATTCCACCAACACAGAGTGGAACCACGCGCAGGATCTCGTTCTCCAACAGAAGCAGAGATGGACCCGTTCGATGAATACGGGATCATCCACGAAGGGTATTTCGATTTGTCGGATGACGACGTGATGAGGAAAAATTGGAATTGATTCTGCGAGGATCACCGTCTCACCGGCGAGACGTGGCCAATGCCACCGTACCAATATAAACAACTAACGTCCCCTCCCCCTCGTCGGGACGCGGTAAAATTATCGAACGTTGACCGGTCCGCGGATATAAAAAGGTTCGGGAGCACTGCTGTAAAGCACAAATGAGAGCTTCTGGATTCGAAGAATTGCAAGCTCTTAATATCACCATAGGTCTTGCGATCCCTGAGAATTAAGCAGTGGAGCCCAATATTGCACCAACACAGAGTGGAACCACACGCAGGATCTCGTTCTGCAACCGTAGCAGAGATGGACCCGTTCGAAGCATACGCGACCATCCACAAAGGGTCATTTCGATTCGTCGGAGGACGACGTGATGAAGAAAAATTGGAATTTATTCTGCGAGGCTCTCCGTCTCACCGGTGAGACAGGGCCGAAGCCTCCGAAAAAATATATACAATTATCGTCCCCCTCCTCAACGGGACGCGGTAAAATTATCAAACGTTGTACGGCCCGCGGCTATAATAAGGTTGGTTCGCACTGCTGTAAAGCACAAGTGAAAGCTTTTGGATTCGAAGAATTGCAAGCCCTTATTATCGCCACTGGTCTAGCGAAACGTGGGAATTAAGCTGTACAACCCAATATTCCGCCAACACAGAGTGGAACCACGCGCAGGATCTCGTTCTCCAACAGAAGCAGAGATGGACCCGTTCGAAGAATACGGGATCATCCACAAAGGCTATTTCCTATTTGTCGGAGGACGACGTGATGAAGAAAAATTGGAATTTATTCTGCGAGGCTCACCGCCTCAGTAGTGAGCCAGGGCCGAAGCCTCCGAAAAAATATAAACAATTATCGTCCCCCTCCTCAACGGGACGCGGTAAAATTATCAAACGTTGAACGGCCCGCGGCTATAATAAGGTTGGTGCGCACTGCTGTAAAGCACAAGTGAAAGCTTTTGGATTCGAAGAATTGCAAGCCCTTATTACCACCACTGGTCTAGCGAAACGTGGGAATTAAGCTGTACATCCCAATATTCCACCAAGACAGAGTGGAACCACGCGCAGGATCTCGTTCTCCAACAGAAGCAGAGATGGACCCGTTCGAAGAATACGGGATCATCCACAAAGGCTATTTCCTATTTGTCGGAGGACGACGTGATGAAGAAAAATTGGAATTTATTCTGCGAGGCTCACCGCCTCAGTAGTGAGCCAGGGCCGAAGCCTCCGAAAAAATATAAACAATTATCGTCCCCCTCCTCAACGGGACGCGGTAAAATTATCAAACGTTGAACGGCCCGCGGCTATAATAAGGTTGGTGCGCACTGCTGTAAAGCACAAGTGAAAGCTTTTGGATTCGAAGAATTGCAAGCCCTTATTATCGCCACTGGTCTAGCGAAACGTGGGAATTAAGCTGCACAACCCAATATTCCGCCAACACAGAGTGGAACCACGCGCAGGATCTCGTTCTCCAACAGAAGCAGAGATGGACCCGTTCGAAGAATACGGGATCATCCACAAAGGGTATTTCCTATTTGTCGGAGGACGACGTGATGAAGAAAAATTGGAACTTATTCTGCGAGGCTCTCCGTCTCACTGGTGAGACAGGGCCGAAGCCTCCGAAAAAATATATACAATTATCGTCCCCCTCCTCAACGGGACGCGGTAAAATTATCAAACGTTGTACGGCCCGCGGCTATAATAAGGTTGGTTCGCACTGCTGTAAAGCACAAGTGAAAGCTTTTGGATTCGAAGAATTGCAAGCCCTTATTATCGCCACTGGTCTAGCGAAACGTGGGAATTAAGCTGTACAACCCAATATTCCGCCAACACAGAGTGGAACCACGCGCAGGATCTCGTTCTCCAACAGAAGCAGAGATGGACCCGTTCGAAGAATACGGGATCATCCACAAAGGCTATTTCCTATTTGTCGGAGGACGACGTGATGAAGAAAAATTGGAATTTATTCTGCGAGGCTCACCGCCTCAGTAGTGAGCCAGGGCCGAAGCCTCCGAAAAAATATAAACAATTATCGTCCCCCTCCTCAACGGGACGCGGTAAAATTATCAAACGTTGAACGGCCCGCGGCTATAATAAGGTTGGTGCGCACTGCTGTAAAGCACAAGTGAAAGCTTTTGGATTCGAAGAATTGCAAGCCCTTATTATCGCCACTGGTCTAGCGAAACGTGGGAATTAAGCTGCACAACCCAATATTCCGCCAACACAGAGTGGAACCACGCGCAGGATCTCGTTCTCCAACAGAAGCAGAGATGGACCCGTTCGAAGAATACGGGATCATCCACAAAGGGTATTTCCTATTTGTCGGAGGACGACGTGATGAAGAAAAATTGGAACTTATTCTGCGAGGCTCTCCGTCTCACTGGTGAGACAGGGCCGAAGCCTCCGAAAAAATATAAACAATTATCGTCCCCCTCCTCAACGGGACGCGGTAAAATTATCAAACGTTGAACGGCCCGCGGCTATAATAAGGTTGGTGCGCACTGCTGTAAAGCACAAGTGAAAGCTTTTGGATTCGAAGAATTGCAAGCCCTTATTACCACCACTGGTCTAGCGAAACGTGGGAATTAAGCTGTACATCCCAATATTCCACCAAGACAGAGTGGAACCACGCGCAGGATCTCGTTCTCCAACAGAAGCAGAGATGGACCCGTTCGAAGAATACGGGATCATCCACAAAGGGTATTTCCTATTTGTCGGAGGACGACGTGATGAAGAAAAATTGGAATTTATTCTGCGAGGCTCACCGCCTCAGTAGTGAGCCAGGGCCGAAGCCTCCGAAAAAATATAAACAATTATCGTCCCCCTCCTCAACGGGACGCGGTAAAATTATCAAACGTTGAACGGCCCGCGGCTATAATAAGGTTGGTGCGCACTGCTGTAAAGCACAAGTGAAAGCTTTTGGATTCGAAGAATTGCAAGCCCTTATTATCGCCACTGGTCTAGCGAAACGTGGGAATTAAGCTGCACAACCCAATATTCCGCCAACACAGAGTGGAACCACGCGCAGGATCTCGTTCTCCAACAGAAGCAGAGATGGACCCGTTCGAAGAATACGGGATCATCCACAAAGGGTATTTCCTATTTGTCGGAGGACGACGTGATGAAGAAAAATTGGAACTTATTCTGCGAGGCTCTCCGTCTCACTGGTGAGACAGGGCCGAAGCCTCCGAAAAAATATATACAATTATCGTCCCCCTCCTCAACGGGACGCGGTAAAATTATCAAACGTTGTACGGCCCGCGGCTATAATAAGGTTGGTTCGCACTGCTGTAAAGCACAAGTGAAAGCTTTTGGATTCGAAGAATTGCAAGCCCTTATTATCGCCACTGGTCTAGCGAAACGTGGGAATTAAGCTGTACAACCCAATATTCCGCCAACACAGAGTGGAACCACGCGCAGGATCTCGTTCTCCAACAGAAGCAGAGATGGACCCGTTCGAAGAATACGGGATCATCCACAAAGGCTATTTCCTATTTGTCGGAGGACGACGTGATGAAGAAAAATTGGAATTTATTCTGCGAGGCTCACCGCCTCAGTAGTGAGCCAGGGCCGAAGCCTCCGAAAAAATATAAACAATTATCGTCCCCCTCCTCAACGGGACGCGGTAAAATTATCAAACGTTGAACGGCCCGCGGCTATAATAAGGTTGGTGCGCACTGCTGTAAAGCACAAGTGAAAGCTTTTGGATTCGAAGAATTGCAAGCCCTTATTATCGCCACTGGTCTAGCGAAACGTGGGAATTAAGCTGCACAACCCAATATTCCGCCAACACAGAGTGGAACCACGCGCAGGATCTCGTTCTCCAACAGAAGCAGAGATGGACCCGTTCGAAGAATACGGGATCATCCACAAAGGGTATTTCCTATTTGTCGGAGGACGACGTGATGAAGAAAAATTGGAACTTATTCTGCGAGGCTCTCCGTCTCACTGGTGAGACAGGGCCGAAGCCTCCGAAAAAATATAAACAATTATCGTCCCCCTCCTCAACGGGACGCGGTAAAATTATCAAACGTTGAACGGCCCGCGGCTATAATAAGGTTGGTGCGCACTGCTGTAAAGCACAAGTGAAAGCTTTTGGATTCGAAGAATTGCAAGCCCTTATTATCGCCACTGGTCTAGCGAAACGTGGGAATTAAGCTGTACAAAACAATATTCCACCAACACAGAGTGGAACCACGCGCAGGATCTCGTTCTCCAACAGAAGCAGAGATGGACCCGTTCGAAGAATACGGGATCATCCACAAAGGGTATTTCCTATTTGTCGGAGTACGACGTGATGAAGAAAAATTGGAATTTATTCTGCGAGGCTCTCCGTCTCACTGGTGAGACAGGGCCGAAGCCTCCGAAAAAATATAAACATTTATCGTCCCCCTCCTCAACGGGACGCGGTAAAATTATCAAACGTTGAACGGCCCGCGGCTATAATACGGTTGGTTCGCACTGCTGTAAAGCACAAGTGAAAGCTTTTGGATTCGAAGAATTGCAAGCCCTTATTATCGCCACTGGTCTAGCGAAACGTGGGAATTAAGCTGTACAACACAATATTCCACCAACACAGAGTGGAACCACGCTGCAGGATCCCGATCTCTAACAGAAGCAGAGATGGAACCGTTCGAAGAATACGGGATCATCCACAAAGGGTATTTCGATTTGTCGGATGACGACGTGATGAGGAAAAATTGGAATTGATTCTGCGAGGATCACCGTCTCACCGGCGAGACGTGGCCGATGCCACCGTACCAATATAAACAACTAACGTCCCCTCCCCCTCGTCGGGACGCGGTAAAATTATCGAACGTTGACCGGTCCGCGGATATAAAAAGGTTCGGGAGCACTGCTGTAAAGCACAAGTGAGAGCTTCTGGATTCGAAGAATTGCAAGCTCTTAATATCACCATAGGTCTTGCGATCCCTGAGAATTAAGCTGTGGAGCCCAATATTGCACCAACACAGAGTGGAACCACACGCAGGATCTCGTTCTGCAACCGTAGCAGAGATGGACCCGTTCGAAGCATACGCGACCATCCACAAAGGGTCATTTCGATTCGTCGGAGAACGACGTGATAAAGAAAAATTGGAATTTATTCTGCGAGGCTCTCCGTCTCACTGGTGAGACAGGGCCGAAGCCTCCGAAAAAATATAAACAATTATCGTCCCCCTCCTCAACGGGACGCGGTAAAATTATCAAACGTTGAACGGCCCGCGACTATAATACGGTTGGTGCGCACTGCTGTAAAGCACAAGTGAAAGCTTTTGGATTCGAAGAATTGCAAGCCCTTATTACCACCACTGGTCTAGCGAAACGTGGGAATTAAGCTGTACATCCCAATATTCCACCAACACAGAGTGGAACCAAGCGCAGGATCTCGTTCTCCAACAGAAGCAGAGATGGACCCGTTCGAAGAATACGGGATCATCCACGAAGGGTATTTCGATTTGTCGGATGACGACGTGATGAGGAAAAATTGGAATTGATTCTGCGAGGATCACCGTCTCACCGGCGAGACGTGGCCGATGCCACCGTACCAATATAAACAACTAACGTCCCCTCCCCCTCGTCGGGACGCGGTAAAATTATCGAACGTTGACCGGTCCGCGGATATAAAAAGGTTCGGGAGCACTGCTGTAAAGCACAAGTGAGAGCTTCTGGATTCGAAGAATTGCAAGCTCTTAATATCACCATAGGTCTTGCGATCCCTGAGAATTAAGCTGTGGAGCCCAATATTGCACCAACACAGAGTGGAACCACACTCAGGATCTCGTTCTGCAACCGTAGCAGAGATGGACCCGTTCGAAGCATACGCGACCATCCACAAAGGGTCATTTCGATTCGTCGGAGGACGACGTGATGAAGAAAAATTGGAATTTATTCTGCGAGGCTCTCCGTCTCACCGGTGAGACAGGGCCGAAGCCTCCGAAAAAATATATACAATTATCGTCCCCCTCCTCAACGGGACGCGGTAAAGTTATCAAACGTTGTACGGCCCGCGGCTATAATAAGGTTGGTTCGCACTGCTGTAAAGCACAAGTGAAAGCTTTTGGATTCGAAGAATTGCAAGCCCTTATTATCGCCACTGGTCTAGCGAAACGTGGGAATTAAGCTGTACAACCCAATATTCCGCCAACACAGAGTGGAACCACGCGCAGGATCTCGTTCTCCAACAGAAGCAGAGATGGACCCGTTCGAAGAATACGGGATCATCCACGAAGGGTATTTCGATTTGTCGGATGACGACGTGATGAGGAAAAATTGGAATTGATTCTGCGAGGATCACCGTCTCACCGGCGAGACGTGGCCGATGCCACCGTACCAATATAAACAACTAACGTCCCCTCCCCCTCGTCGGGACGCGGTAAAATTATCGAACGTTGACCGGTCCGCGGATATAAAAAGGTTCGGGAGCACTGCTGTAAAGCACAAGTGAGAGCTTCTGGATTCGAAGAATTGCAAGCTCTTAATATCACCATAGGTCTTGCGATCCCTGAGAATTAAGCTGTGGAGCCCAATATTGTACCAACACAGAGTGGAACCACACGCAGGATCTCGTTCTGCAACCGTAGCAGAGATGGACCCGTTCGAAGCATACGCGACCATCCACAAAGGGTCATTTCGATTCGTCGGAGGACGACGTGATGAAGAAAAATTGGAATTTATTCTGCGAGGCTCACCGCCTCAGTAGTGAGCCAGGGCCGAAGCCTCCGAAAAAATATAAACAATTATCGTCCCCCTCCTCAACGGGACGCGGTAAAATTATCAAACGTTGAACGGCCCGCGGCTATAATAAGGTTGGTGCGCACTGCTGTAAAGCACAAGTGAAAGCTTTTGGATTCGAAGAATTGCAAGCCCTTATTACCACCACTGGTCTAGCGAAACGTGGGAATTAAGCTGTACATCCCAATATTCCACCAACACAGAGTGGAACCACGCGCAGGATCTCGTTCTCCAACAGAAGCAGAGATGGACCCGGTCGAAGAATACGGGATCATCCACGAAGGGTATTTCGATTTGTCGGATGACGACGTGATGAGGAAAAATTGGAATTGATTCTGCGAGGATCACCGTCTCACCGGCGAGACGTGGCCGATGCCACCGTACCAATATAAACAACTAACGTCCCCTCCCCCTCGTCGGGACGCGGTAAAATTATCGAACGTTGACCGGTCCGCGGATATAAACTGGTTCGGGAGCACTGCTGTAAAGCACAAGTGAGAGCTTCTGGATTCGAAGAATTGCAAGCTCTTAATATCACCATAGCTCTTGCGATCCCTGAGAATTAAGCTGTGGAGCCCAATATTGCACCAACACAGAGTGGAACCACACGCAGGGTCTCGTTCTGCAACCGTAGCAGAGATGGACCCGTTCGAAGAATACGCGACCATCCACGAAGGGTATTTCGATTTGTCGGAAAACGACGTGATAAAGAAAAATTGGAATTTATTCTGCGAGGCTCTCCGTCTCACCGGTGAGACAGGGCCGAAGCCTCCGAAAAAATATATACAATTATCGTCCCCCTCCTCAACGGGACGCGGTAAAATTATCAAACGTTGAACGGCCCGCGGCTATAATAAGGTTGGTGCGCACTGCTGTAAAGCACAAGTGAAAGCTTTTGGATTCGAAGAATTGCAAGCCCTTATTACCACCACTGGTCTAGCGAAACGTGGGAATTAAGCTGTACATCCCAATATTCCACCAACACAGAGTGGAACCACGCGCAGGATCTCGTTCTCCAACAGAAGCAGAGATGGACCCGGTCGAAGAATACGCGACCATCCACAAAGGGTATTTCGATTTGTCGGAGAACGACGTGATAAAGAAAAATTGGTATTTATTCTGCGAGGCTCTCCGTCTCACTGGTGAGACAGGGCCGAAGCCTCCGAAAAAATATAAACAATTATCGTCCCCCTCCTCAACGGGACGCGGTAAAATTATCAAACGTTGAACGGCCCGCGGCTATAATAAGGTTGGTGCGCACTGCTGTAAAGCACAAGTGAAAGCTTTTGGATTCGAAGAATTGCAAGCCCTTATTATCGCCACTGGTCTAGCGAAACGTGGGAATTAAGCTGTACAAAACAATATTCCACCAACACAGAGTGGAACCACGCGCAGGATCTCGTTCTCCAACAGAAGCAGAGATGGACCCGTTCGAAGAATACGGGATCATCCACAAAGGGTATTTCCTATTTGTCGGAGGACGACGTGATGAAGAAAAATTGGAATTTATTCTGCGAGGCTCTCCGTCTCACTGGTGAGACAGGGCCGAAGCCTCCGAAAAAATATATACAATTATCGTCCCCCTCCTCAACGGGACGCGGTAAAATTATCAAACGTTGAACGGCCCGCGGCTATAATAAGGTTGGTTCGCACTGCTGTAAAGCACAAGTGAAAGCTTTTGGATTCGAAGAATTGCAAGCCCTTATTATCACCACTGGTCTAGCGAAACGTGGGAATTAAGCTGTACAACCCAATATTCCACCAACACAGAGTGGAACCACGCCCAGGATCCCGTTCTCCAACAGACGGCAGAGATGGACCCGTTCGAAGAATACGCGAACATACACAAAGGGTATTTCGATTTGTCGGAGAACGACGTGATAAAGAAAAATTGGAATTTATTCTGCGAGGCTCTCCGTCTCACTGGTGAGACAGGGCCGAAGCCTCCGAAAAAATATAAACAATTATCGACCCCTCCTCAACGGGACGCGGTAAAATTATCAAACGTTGATCGGCCCGCGGCTATAATAAGGTTGGTGCGCACTGCTGTAAAGCACAACTGAAAGCTTTTGGATTCGAAGAATTGCAAGCCCTTATTATCACCACTGGTCTAGCGAAACGTGGGAATTAAGCTGTACAACACAATATTCCACCAACACAGAGTGGAACCACGCGCAGGATCCCGATCTCTAACAGAAGCAGAGATGGAACCGTTCGAAGAATACGGGATCATCCACAAAGGGTATTTCCTATTTGTCGGAGGACGACGTGATGAAGAAAAATTGGAACTTATTCTGCGAGGCTCTCCGTCTCACTGGTGAGACAGGGCCGAAGCCTCCGAAAAAATATAAACAATTATCGTCCCCCTCCTCAACGGGACGCGGTAAAATTATCAAACGTTGAACGGCCCGCTGCTATAATAAGGTTGGTGCGCACTGCTGTAAAGCACAAGTGAAAGCTTTTGGATTCGAAGAATTGCAAGCTCTTATTACCACCACTGGTCTAGCGAAACGTGGGAATTAAGCTGTACATCCCAATATTCCACCAACACAGAGTGGAACCACGCGCAGGATCTCGTTCTCCAACAGAAGCAGAGATGGACCCGTTCGAAGAATACGGGATCATCCACGAAGGGTATTTCGATTTGTCGGAGGACGACGTGATGAGGAAAAATTGGAATTGATTCTGCGAGGATCACCGTCTCACCGGCGAGACGTGGCCGATGCCACCGTACCAATATAAACAACTAACGTCCCCTCCCCCTCGTCGGGACGCGGTAAAATTATCGAACGTTGACCGGTCCGCGGATATAAAAAGGTTCGGGAACACTGCTGTAAAGCACAAGTGAGAGCTTCTGGATTCGAAGAATTGCAAGCTCTTAATATCACCATAGGTCTTGCGATCCCTGAGAATTAAGCTGTGGAGCCCAATATTGCACCAACACAGAGTGGAACCACACGCAGGATCTCGTTCTGCAACCGTAGCAGAGATGGACCCGTTCGAAGCATACGCGACCATCCACAAAGGGTCATTTCGATTCGTCGGAGAACGACGTGATAAAGAAAAATTGGAATTTATTCTGCGAGGCTCTCCGTCTCACTGGTGAGACAGGGCCGAAGCCTCCGAAAAAATATAAACAATTATCGTCCCCCTCCTCAACGGGACGCGGTAAAATTATCAAACGTTGAACGGCCCGCGACTATAATAAGGTTGGTGCGCACTGCTGTAAAGCACAAGTGAAAGCTTTTGGATTCGAAGAATTGCAAGCCCTTATTACCACCACTGGTCTAGCGAAACGTGGGAATTAAGCTGTACATCCCAATATTCCACCAACACAGAGTGGAACCAAGCGCAGGATCTCGTTCTCCAACAGAAGCAGAGATGGACCCGTTCGAAGAATACGGGATCATCCACGAAGGGTATTTCGATTTGTCGGATGACGACGTGATGAGGAAAAATTGGAATTGATTCTGCGAGGATCACCGTCTCACCGGCGAGACGTGGCCGATGCCACCGTACCAATATAAACAACTAACGTCCCCTCCCCCTCGTCGGGACGCGGTAAAATTATCGAACGTTGACCGGTCCGCGGATATAAAAAGGTTCGGGAGCACTGCTGTAAAGCACAAGTGAGAGCTTCTGGATTCGAAGAATTGCAAGCTCTTAATATCACCATAGGTCTTGCGATCCCTGAGAATTAAGCTGTGGAGCCCAATATTGTACCAACACAGAGTGGAACCACACGCAGGATCTCGTTCTGCAACCGTAGCAGAGATGGACCCGTTCGAAGCATACGCGACCATCCACAAAGGGTCATTTCGATTCGTCGGAGGACGACGTGATGAAGAAAAATTGGAATTTATTCTGCGAGGCTCACCGCCTCAGTAGTGAGCCAGGGCCGAAGCCTCCGAAAAAATATAAACAATTATCGTCCCCCTCCTCAACGGACGCGGTAAAATTATCAAACGTTGAACGGCCCGCGGCTATAATAAGGTTGGTGCGCACTGCTGTAAAGCACAAGTGAAAGCTTTTGGATTCGAAGAATTGCAAGCCCTTATTACCACCACTGGTCTAGCGAAACGTGGGAATTAAGCTGTACATCCCAATATTCCACCAACACAGAGTGGAACCACGCGCAGGATCTCGTTCTCCAACAGAAGCAGAGATGGACCCGGTCGAAGAATACGCGACCATCCACGAAGGGTATTTCGATTTGTCGGATGACGACGTGATAAAGAAAAATTGGTATTTATTCTGCGAGGCTCTCCGTCTCACTGGTGAGACAGGGCCGAAGCCTCCGAAAAAATATAAACAATTATCGTCCCCCTCCTCAACGGGACGCGGTAAAATTATCAAACGTTGAACGGCCCGCGGCTATAATAAGGTTGGTGCGCACTGCTGTAAAGCACAAGTGAAAGCTTTTGGATTCGAAGAATTGCAAGCCCTTATTATCGCCACTGGTCTAGCGAAACGTGGGAATTAAGCTGTACAAAACAATATTCCACCAACACAGAGTGGAACCACGCGCAGGATCTCGTTCTCCAACAGAAGCAGAGATGGACCCGTTCGAAGAATACGGGATCATCCACAAAGGGTATTTCCTATTTGTCGGAGGACGACGTGATGAAGAAAAATTGGAATTTATTCTGCGAGGCTCTCCGTCTCACTGGTGAGACAGGGCCGAAGCCTCCGAAAAAATATATACAATTATCGTCCCCCTCCTCAACGGGACGCGGTAAAATTATCAAACGTTGAACGGCCCGCGGCTATAATAAGGTTGGTTCGCACTGCTGTAAAGCACAAGTGAAAGCTTTTGGATTCGAAGAATTGCAAGCCCTTATTATCACCACTGGTCTAGCGAAACGTGGGAATTAAGCTGTACAACCCAATATTCCACCAACACAGAGTGGAACCACGCCCAGGATCCCGTTCTCCAACAGACGGCAGAGATGGACCCGTTCGAAGAATACGCGAACATACACAAAGGGTATTTCGATTTGTCGGAGAACGACGTGATAAAGAAAAATTGGAATTTATTCTGCGAGGCTCTCCGTCTCACTGGTGAGACAGGGCCGAAGCCTCCGAAAAAATATAAACAATTATCGACCCCTCCTCAACGGGACGCGGTAAAATTATCAAACGTTGATCGGCCCGCGGCTATAATAAGGTTGGTGCGCACTGCTGTAAAGCACAACTGAAAGCTTTTGGATTCGAAGAATTGCAAGCCCTTATTATCACCACTGGTCTAGCGAAACGTGGGAATTAAGCTGTACAACACAATATTCCACCAACACAGAGTGGAACCACGCGCAGGATCCCGATCTCTAACAGAAGCAGAGATGGAACCGTTCGAAGAATATGGGATCATCCACAAAGGGTATTTCCTATTTGTCGGAGGACGACGTGATGAAGAAAAATTGGAACTTATTCTGCGAGGCTCTCCGTCTCACTGGTGAGACAGGGCCGAAGCCTCCGAAAAAATATAAACAATTATCGTCCCCCTCCTCAACGGGACGCGGTAAAATTATCAAACGTTGAACGGCCCGCTGCTATAATAAGGTTGGTGCGCACTGCTGTAAAGCACAAGTGAAAGCTTTTGGATTCGAAGAATTGCAAGCTCTTATTACCACCACTGGTCTAGCGAAACGTGGGAATTAAGCTGTACATCCCAATATTCCACCAACACAGAGTGGAACCACGCGCAGGATCTCGTTCTCCAACAGAAGCAGAGATGGACCCGTTCGAAGAATACGGGATCATCCACGAAGGGTATTTCGATTTGTCGGAGGACGACGTGATGAGGAAAAATTGGAATTGATTCTGCGAGGATCACCGTCTCACCGGCGAGACGTGGCCGATGCCACCGTACCAATATAAACAACTAACGTCCCCTCCCCCTCGTCGGGACGCGGTAAAATTATCGAACGTTGACCGGTCCGCGGATGTAAAAAGGTTCGGGAGCACTGCTGTAAAGCACAAGTGAGAGCTTCTGGATTCGAAGAATTGCAAGCTCTTAATATCACCATAGGTCTTGCGATCCCTGAGAATTAAGCTGTGGAGCCCAATATTGCACCAACACAGAGTGGAACCACACGCAGGATCTCGTTCTGCAACCGTAGCAGAGATGGACCCGTTCGAAGCATACGCGACCATCCACAAAGGGTCATTTCGATTCGTCGGAGAACGACGTGATAAAGAAAAATTGGAATTTATTCTGCGAGGCTCTCCGTCTCACTGGTGAGACAGGGCCGAAGCGTCCGAAAAAATATAAACAATTATCGTCCCCCTCCTCAACGGGACGCGTTAAAATTATCAAACGTTAAACGGCCCGCAACTATAATAAGGTTGGTGCGCACTGCTGTAAAGCACAAGTGAAAGCTTTTGGATTCGAAGAATTGCAAGCCCTTATTACCACCACTGGTCTAGCGAAACGTGGGAATTAAGCTGTACATCCCAATATTCCACCAACACAGAGTGGAACCACGCGCAGGATCTCGTTCTCCAACAGAAGCAGAGATGGACCCGTTCGAAGAATACGGGATCATCCACGAAGGGTATTTCGATTTGTCGGATGACGACGTGATGAAAAATTGGAATTGATTCTGCGAGGATCACCGTCTCACCGGCGAGACGTGGCCGATGCCACCGTACCAATATAAACAACTAACGTCCCCTCCCCCTCGTCGGGACGCGGTAAAATTATCGAACGTTGACCGGTCCGCGGATATAAAAAGGTTCGGGAGCACTGCTGTAAAGCACAAGTGAGAGCTTCTGGATTCGAAGAATTGCAAGCTCTTAATATCACCATAGGTCTTGCGATCCCTGAGAATTAAGCTGTGGAGCCCAATATTGCACCAACACAGAGTGGACCAACACGCAGGATCTCGTTCTGCAACCGTAGCAGAGATGGACCCGTTCGTAGAATACGCGACCATCCATAAAGGGTATTTCGATTTGTCGGAGAACGACGTGATAAAGAAAAATTGGAATTTATTCTGCGAGGCTCTCCGTCTCACCGGTGAGACAGGGCCGAAGCCTCCGAAAAAATATATACAATTATCGTCCCCCTCCTCAACGGGACGCGGTAAAATTATCAAACGTTGAACGGCCCGCGGCTATAATAAGGTTGGTGCGCACTGCTGTAAAGCACAAGTGAAAGCTTTTGGATTCGAAGAATTGCAAGCCCTTATTATCGCCACTGGTCTAGCGAAACGTGGGAATTAAGCTGTACAACCCAATATTCCGCCAACACAGAGTGGAACCACGCGCAGGATCTCGTTCTCCAACAGAAGCAGAGATGGACCCGTTCGAAGAATACGGGATCATCCACAAAGGGTATTTCCTATTTGTCGGAGGACGACGTGATGAAGAAAAATTGGAATTTATTCTGCGGTGCTCTCCGTCTCACTAGTGAGCCAGGGCCGAAGCCTCCGAAAAAATATAAACAATTATCGTCCCCCTCCTCAACGGGACGCGGTAAAATTATCAAACGTTGTATGGCCCGCGGCTATAAAAAAGGTTGGGGCGCACTGCCGTAAAGCACAAGTGAAAGCTTTTGGATTTGAAGAATTGCAAGCTCTCATTATCACCACTGGTCTAGCGAAACGTGGGAATTAAGCTGTACAACCCAATATTCCACCAACACAGAGTGGAACCACAAGCAGGATCTCGTTCTCCAACAGAAGCAGAGATGGACCCGTTCGAAGAATACGCGAACATCCACAAAGGGTATTTCGATTTGTCGGAGAACGACGTGATAAAGAAAAATGGGAATTTATTCTGCGAGGCTCTCCGTCTCACTGGTGAGACAGGGCCGAAGCCTCCGAAAAAATATAAACAATTATCGACCCCTCCTCAACGGGACGCGGTAAAATTATCAAACGTTGATCGGCCCGCGGCTATAATAAGGTTGGTGCGCACTGCTGTAAAGCACAAGTGAAAGCTTTTGGATTCGAAGAATTGCAAGCCCTTATTATCACCACTGGTCTAGCGAAACGTGGGAATTAAGCTGTACAACCCAATATTGCACCAACACAGAGTGGAACCACACGCAGGATCTCGTTCTGCAACCGCAGCAGAGATGGACCCGTTCGAAGCATACGCGACCATCCACAAAGGGTCATTTCGATTCGTCGGAGAACGACGTGATAAAGAAAAATTGGAATTTATTCTGCGAGGCTCTCCGTCTCACTGGTGAGACAGGGCCGAAGCCTCCGAAAAAATATATACAATTATCGTCCCCCTCCTCAACGGGACGCGGTAAAATTATCAAACGTTGAACGGCCCGCGGCTATAATAAGGTTGTGAAAGCTTTTGGATTCGAAGAATTGCAAGCCCTTATTATCACCACTGGTCTAGCGAAACGTGGGAATTAAGCTGTACAACCCAATATTCCGCCAACACAGAGTGGAACCACGCGCAAGATCGCGTTCACCAACCGAAGCAGAGATGGACCCGTTCGAAGAATACGGGATCATCCACAAAGGCTACTTCCTATTTGTCGGAGGACGACGTGATGAAGAAAAATTGGAATTTATTCTGCGAGGCTCACCGCCTCAGTAGTGAGCCAGGGCCGAAGCCTCCGAAAAAATATAAACAATTATCGTCCCCCTCCTCAACGGGACGCGGTAAAATTATCAAACTTTGAACGGCCAGCGGCTATAATAAGGTTGGTGCGCACTGCTGTAAAGCACAAGTGAAATCTTTTGGATTCGAAGAATTGCAAGCCCTTATTACCACCACTGGTCTAGCGAAACCTGGGAATTAAGCTGTACATCCCAATATTCCACCAATACAGAGTGGAACCACGCGCAGGATCTTGTTCTCCAACAGAAGCAGAGATGGACCCGGTCGAAGAATACGGGATCATCCACGAAGGGTATTTCGATTTGTCGGATGACGACGTGATGAGGAAAAATTGGAATTGATTCTGCGAGGATCACCGTCTCACCGGCGAGACGTGGCCGATGCCACCGTACCAATATAAACAACTAACGTCCCCTCCCCCTCGTCGGGAAGCGGTAAAATTATCGAACGTTGACCGGTCCGCGGATATAAAATGGTTCGGGAGCACTGCTGTAAAGCACAAGTGAGAGCTTCTGGATTCGAAGAATTGCAAGCTCTTAATATCACCATAGGTCTTGCGATCCCTGAGAATTAAGCTGTGGAGCTCAATATTGCACCAACACAGAGTGGAACCACACGCAGGATCTCGTTCTGCAACCGTAGCAGAGATGTACCCGTTCGAAGAATACGCGACCATCCACAAAGGGTATTTCGATTTGTCGGAGAACGACGTGATAAAGAAAAATTGGAATTTATTCTGCGAGGCTCTCCGTCTCATTGGTGAGACAGGGCCGAAGCCTCCGAAAAAATATAAACAATTATCGTCCCCCTCCTCAACGGGACGCGGTAAAATTATCAAACGTTGAACGGCCCGCGGCTATAATAAGGTTGGTGCGCACTGCTGTAAAGCACAAGTGAAAGCTTTTGGATTCGAAGAATTGCAAGCCCTTATTATCGCCACTGGTCTAGCGAAACGTGGGAATTAAGCTGTACAAAACAATATTCCACCAACACAGAGTGGAACCACGCGCAGGGTCTCGTTCTCCAACAGAAGCAGAGATGGACCCGTTCGAAGAATACGGGATCATCCACAAAGGGTATTTCCTATTTGTCGGAGTACGACGTGATGAAGAAAAATTGGAATTTATTCTGCGAGGCTCTCCGTCTCACTAGTGAGCCAGGGCCGAAGCCTCCGAAAAAATATAAACAATTATCGTCCCCCTCCTCAACGGGACGCGGTAAAATTATCAAACGTTGAACGGCCCGCGGCTATAAAAAGGTTGGTGCGCACTGCCGTAAAGCACAAGTGAAAGCTTTTGGATTTGAAGAATTGCAAGCTCTCATTATCACCACTGACCTAGCCAAACGTGAGAATTAAGCTGTACAACCCAATATTCCACCAACACAGAGTGGAACCACTAGCAGGATCTCCTTCACCAACCGAAGCAGAGATGGACATGTTCGAAGAATACGCGACCATCAACGAAGGGTATTTCGATTTGTCGGAGGACGACGTGATGAGGAAAAATTGGAATTGATTCTGCGAGGATCACCGTCTCACCGGCGAGACGTGGCCGATGCCACCGTACCAATATAATCAACTAACGTCCCCTCCCCCTCGTCGGGACGCGGTAAAATTATCGAACGTTGACCGGTCCGCGGATGTAAAAAGGTTCGGGAGCACAGCTGTAAAGCACAAGTGAGAGCTTCTGGATTCGAAGAATTGCAAGCTCTTAATATCACCATAGGTCTTGCGATCCCTGAGAATTAAGCTGTGGAGCCCAATATTGCACCAACACAGAGTGGAACCACACGCAGGATCTCGTTCTGCAACCGCAGCAGAGATGGACCCGTTCGAAGCATACGCGACCATCCACAAAGGGTCATTTCGATTCGTCGGAGAACGACGTGATAAAGAAAAATTGGAATTTATTCTGCGAGGCTCTCCGTCTCACTGGTGACACAGGGCCGAAGCCTCCGTAAAAATATGAATAATTATCGTCCCCCTCCTCAACGGGACGCGGTAAAATTATCAAACGTTGAACGGCCCGCGGCTATAATAAGGTTGGTGCGCACTGCTGTAAAGCACAAGTGAAAGCTTTTGGATTCGAAGAATTGCAAGCCCTTATTATCGCCACTGGTCTAGCGAAACGTGGGAATTAAGCTGTACAACACAATATTCCACCAACACAGAGTGGAACCACGCGCAGGATCTCGTTTTCCAACAGAAGCAGAGATGGACCCGTTCGAAGAATACGGGATCATCCACAAAGGGTATTTCCTATTTGTCGGAGGACGACGTGATGAAGAAAAATTGGAATTTATTCTGCGAGGCTCTCCGTCTCACTGGTGAGACAGGGCCGAAGCCTCCAAAAAATATATACAATTATCGTCCCCCTCCTCAACGGGACGCGGTAAAATTATCAAACGTTGATCGGCCCGCGGCTATAATAAGGTTGGTGCGCACTGCTGTAAAGCACAAGTGAAAGCTTTTGGATTCGAAGAATTGCAAGCCCTTATTATCGCCACTGGTCTAGCGAAACGCGGGAATTAAGCTGTACAACACAATATTCCACCAACACAGAGTGGAACCACGCGCAGGATCTCGTTTTCCAACAGAAGCAGAGATGGATCCGTTCGAAGAATACGGGATCATCCACAAAGGGTATTTCCTATTTGTCGGAGGACGACGTGATGAAGAAAAATTGGAATTTATTCTGCGAGGCTCTCCGTCTCACTGGTGAGACAGGGCCGAAGCCTCCGAAAAAATATATACAATTATCGTCCCCCTCCTCAACGGGACGCGGTAAAATTATCAAACGTTGAACGGCCCGCGGCTATAATAAGGTTGGTGCGCACTGCTGTAAAGCACAAGTGAAAGCTTTTGGATTCGAAGAATTGCAAGCCCTTATTATCACCACTGGTCTAGCGAAACGTGGGAATTAAGCTGTACAACCCAATATTCCACCAACACAGAGTGGAACCACGCGCAGGATCTCGTTCTCCAACAGAAGCAGAGATGGACCCGGTCGAAGAATACGGGATCATCCACGAAGGGTATTTCGATTTGTCGGATGACGACGTGATGAGGAAAAATTGGAATTGATTCTGCGAGGATCACCGTCTCACCGGCGAGACGTGGCCGATGCCACCGTACCAATATAAACAACTAACGTCCCCTCCCCCTCGTCGGGACGCGGTAAAATTATCGAACGTTGACCGGTCCGCGGATATAAAATGGATCGGGAGCACTGCTGTAAAGCACAAGTGAGAGCTTCTGGATTCGAAGAATTGCAAGCTCTTAATATCACCATAGGTCTTGCGATCCCTGAGAATTAAGCTGTGGAGCCCAATATTGCACCAACACAGAGTGGAACCACACGCAGGATCTCGTTCTGCAACCGTAGCAGAGATGGACCCGTTCGAAGAATACGCGACCATCCACAAAGGGTATTTCGATTTGTCGGAGAACGACGTGATAAAGAAAAATTGGTATTTATTCTGCGAGGCTCTCCGTCTCACTGGTGAGACAGGGCCGAAGCCTCCGAAAAAATATAAACAATTATCGTCCCCCTCCTCAACGGGACGCGGTAAAATTATCAAACGTTGAACGGCCCGCGGCTATAATAAGGTTGGTGCGCACTGCTGTAAAGCACAAGTGAAAGATTTTGGATTCGAAGAATTGCAAGCCCTTATTATCGCCACTGGTCTAGCGAAACGTGGGAATTAAGATGTACAAAACAATATTCCACCAACACAGAGTGGAACCACGCGCAGGATCTCGTTCTCCAACAGAAGCAGAGATGGACCCGTTCGAAGAATACGGGATCATCCACAAAGGGTATTTCCTATTTGTCGGAGGACGACGTGATGAAGAAAAATTGGAATTTATTCTGCGAGGCTCACCGCCTCAGTAGTGAGCCAGGGCCGAAGCCTCCGAAAAAATATAAACAATTATCGTCCCCCTCCTCAACGGGACGCGGTAAAATTATCAAACGTTGAACGGCCCGCGGCTATAATAAGGTTGGTGCGCACTGCTGTAAAGCACAAGTGAAAGCTTTTGGATTCGAAGAATTGCAAGCCCTTATTACCACCACTGGTCTAGCGAAACGTGGGAATTAAGCTGTACATCCCAATATTCCACCAAGACAGAGTGGAACCACGCGCAGGATCTCGTTCTCCAACAGAAGCAGAGATGGACCCGGTCGAAGAATACGGGATCATCCACGAAGGGTATTTCGATTTGTCGGATGACGACGTGATGAGGAAAAATTGGAATTGATTCTGCGAGGATCACCGTCTCACCGGCGAGACGTGGCCGATGCCACCGTACCAATATAAACAACTAACGTCCCCTCCCCCTCGTCGGGACGCGGTAAAATTATCGAACGTTGACCGGTCCGCGGATATAAAATGGTTCGGGAGCACTGCAGTAAAGCACAAGTGAGAGCTTCTGGATTCGAAGAATTGCAAGCTCTTAATATCACCATAGGTCTTGCGATCCCTGAGAATTAAGCTGTGGAGCCCAATATTGCACCAACACAGAGTGGAACCACACGCAGGATCTCGTTCTGCAACCGTAGCAGAGATGGACCCGTTCGAAGAATACGCGACCATCCACAAAGGGTATTTCGATTTGTCGGAGAACGACGTGATAAAGAAAAATTGGTATTTATTCTGCGAGGCTCTCCGTCTCACTGGTGAGACAGGGCCGAAGCCCCCGAAAAAATATAAACAATTATCGTCCCCCTCCTCAACGGGACGCGGTAAAATTATCAAACGTTGAACGGCCCGCGGCTATAATAAGGTTGGTGCGCACTGCTGTAAAGCACAAGTGAAAGCTTTTGGATTCGAAGAATTGCAAGCCCTTATTATCGCCACTGGTCTAGCGAAACGTGGGAATTAAGATGTACAAAACAATATTCCACCAACACAGAGTGGAACCACGCGCAGGATCTCGTTCTCCAACAGAAGCAGAGATGGACCCGTTCGAAGAATACGGGATCATCCACAAAGGGTATTTCCTATTTGTCGGAGGACGACGTGATGAAGAAAAATTGGAATTTATTCTGCGAGGCTCTCCGTCTCACTGGTGAGACAGGGCCGAAGCCTCCGAAAGAATATATACAATTATCGTCCCCCACCTCAACGGGACGCGGTAAAATTATCAAACGTTGAACGGCCCGCGGCTATAATAAGGTTGGTTCGCACTGCTGTAAAGCACAAGTGAAAGCTTTTGGATTCGAAGAATTGCAAGCCCTTATTATCACCACTGGTCTAGCGAAACGTGGGAATTAAGCTGTACAACCCAATATTCCACCAACACAGAGTGGAACCACGCCCAGGATCTCGTTCTCCAACAGAAGCAGAGATGGACCCGTTCGAAGAATACGCGACCATCCACAAAGGGTATTTCGATTTGTCGGAGAACGACGTGATAAAGAAAAATTGGAATTTATTCTGCCAGGCTCTCCGTCTCACTGGTGAGACAGGGCCGAAGCCTCCAAAAAAATATAAACAATTATCGACCTCTCCTCAACGGGGCGCGGTAAAATTATCAAACGTTGAACGGCTCGCGGCTATAATAAGGTTGGTGCGCACTGCTGTAAAGCACAAGTGAAAGCTTTTGGATTCGAAGAATTGCAAGCCCTTATTATCACCACTGGTCTAGCGAAACGTGGGAATTAAGCTGTACAACCCAATATTCCGCCAACACAGAGTGGAACCACGCGCAGGATCGCGTTCACCAACCGAAGCAGAGATGGACATGTTCGAAGAATACGGGACCATCCACAAAGGGTATTTCGATTTGTCGGAGGACGACGTGATGAAGAAAAATTGGACTTGATGCTGAGAGGATCACCGTCTCACCGACGAGACGTGGCCGATGCCACCGTACCAATATAAACAACTAACGTCCCCTCCCCCTCTGCGGGACGCGGTAAAATTATCAAACGTTGGCCGGTCCGCGGATGTAAAAAGGTACGGGAGCACTGCTGTAAAGCACAAGTGAAAGCTTTTGGATTCGAAGAATTGGGAAGCTCGTATTTCCAGCACAGGTATAGCGAAACCTGAGAATTAAGCTGTGCAGCCCAATATTGCACCAACACAGAGTTGCACCACGCGGAGGATCTCGTTCTCCAACCGAAGCAGAGATGGACCCGTTCGATGAATACGCGATCATCCACAAAGGGTATTTCGATTCGTCGGAGAACGACGTGATAAAGAAAAATTGGAATTTATTCTGCGAGGCTCTCCATCTCACTGGTGAGACAGGGCCGAAGCCTCCGAAAAAATATAAACAATTATCGTCCCCCTCCTCAACGGGACGCGGTAAAATTATCAAACGTTGAACGGCCCGCGGCTATAATAAGGTTGGTGCGCACTGCTGTAAAGCACAAGTGAAAGCTTTTGGATTTGAAGAATTGCAAGCTCTCATTATCACCACTGACCTAGCCAAACGTGAGAATTGAGCTGTACAACCCAATATTCCACCAACACAGAGTGGAAATACTAGCAGGATCGCGTTCACCAACCGAAGCAGAGATGGACATGTTCGAAGAATACGGGATCATCCACAAAGGGTACTTCCTATTTGTCGGAGGACGACGTGATGAACAAAAATTGGAATTTATTCTGCGAGGCTCTCCGTCTCACTAGTGAGCCAGGGCCGAAGCCTCCGAAAAAATATAAGCAATTATCGTCCCCCTCCTCAACAGGACGCGGTAAAATTATCAAACGTTGAACGGCCCGCGGCTATAATAAGGTTGGTGCGCACTGCTGTAAAGCACAAGTGAAAGCTTTTGGATTTGAAGAATTGCAAGCTCTCATTATCACCACTGACCTAGCCAAACGTGAGAATTAAGCTGTACAACCCAATATTCCACCAACACAGAGTGGAACCACAAGCAGGATCTCGTTCACCAACCGAAGCAGAGATGGACATGTTCGAAGAATACTCGACCATCCACGAAGGGTATTTCAATTTGTCGGAGGACGACGTGATGAGGAAAAATTGGAATTGATTCTGCGAGGATCGCCGTCTCTCCGGCGAGACGTGGCCGATGCCACCGTACCAATATAAACAACTAACGTCCCCTCCCCCTCGTCGGGACGCGGTAAAATTATCGAACGTTGACCGGTCCGCGGATGTAATAAGGTTCGGGAGCACTGCTGTAAAGCACAAGTGAGAGCTTCTGGATTCGGAGAATTGCAAGCTCTTAATATCACCATAGGTCTTGCGATCCCTGAGAATTAAGCTGTGGAGCCCAATATTGCACCAACACAGAGTGGAACCACACGCAGGATCTCGTTCTGCAACCGTAGCAGAGATGGACCCGTTCGAAGCATACGCGACCATCCACAAAGGGTCATTTCGATTCGTCGGAGAACGACGTGATAAAGAAAAATTGGAATTTATTCTGCGAGGCTCTCCGTCTCACTGGTGACACAGGGCCGAAGCCTCCGTAAAAATATAAACAATTATCGTCCCCCTCCTCAACGGGACGCGGTAAAATTATCAAACGTTGAACGGCCCGCGGCTATAATAAGGTTGGTGCGCACTGCTGTAAAGCACAAGTGAAAGCTTTTGGATTCGAAGAATTGCAAGCCCTTATTATCGCCACTGGTCTATCGAAACGTGGGAATTAAGCTGTACAACACAATATTCCACCAACACAGAGTGGAACCACTCGCAGGATCTCGTTTTCCAACAGAAGCAGAGATGGACCCGTTCGAAGAATACGGGATCATCGACAAAGGGTATTTCCTATTTGTCGGAGGACGATGTGATGAAGAAAAATTGGAATTTATTCTGCGAGGCTCTCCGTCTCACTGGTGAGACAGGGCCGAAGCCTCCGAAAGAATATATACAATTATCGTCCCCCACCTCAACGGGACGCGGTAAAATTATCAAACGTTGAACGGCCCGCGGCTATAATAAGGTTGGTTCGCACTGCTGTAAAGCACAAGTGAAAGCTTTTGGATTCGAAGAATTGCAAGCCCTTATTATCACCACTGGTCTAGCGAAACGTGGGAATTAAGCTGTACAACCCAATATTCCACCAACACAGAGTGGAACCACGCCCAGGATCTCGTTCTCCAACAGAAGCAGAGATGGACCCGTTCGCAGAATACGCGACCATCCACAAAGGGTATTTCGATTTGTCGGAGAACGACGTGATAAAGAAAAATTGGAATTTATTCTGCGAGGCTCTCCGTCTCACTGGTGAGACAGGGCCGAAGCCTCCAAAAAAATATAAACAATTATCGACCTCTCCTCAACGGGACGCGGTAAAATTATCAAACGTTGAACGGCTCGCGGCTATAATAAGGTTGGTGCGCACTGCTGTAAAGCACAAGTGAAAGCTTTTGGATTCGAAGAATTGCAAGCCCTTATTATCACCACTGGTCTAGCGAAACGTGGGAATTAAGCTGTACAACCCAATATTCCGCCAACACAGAGTGGAACCACGCGCAGGATCGCGTTCACCAACCGAAGCAGAGATGGACATGTTCGAAGAATACGGGACCATCCACAAAGGGTATTTCGATTTGTCGGAGGACGACGTGATGAAGAAAAATTGGACTTGATGCTGAGAGGATCACCGTCTC
The DNA here is from genome assembly GCF_051020765.1 of Lasioglossum baleicum. Taxonomy (NCBI): domain Eukaryota; kingdom Metazoa; phylum Arthropoda; class Insecta; order Hymenoptera; family Halictidae; genus Lasioglossum; species Lasioglossum baleicum. The sequence goes on from NW_027469085.1 coordinate 1,910,909, forward strand.
ACCGACGAGACGTGGCCGATGCCACCGTACCAATATAAACAACTAACGTCCCCTCCCCCTCTGCGGGACGCGGTAAAATTATCAAACGTTGGCCGGTCCGCGGATGTAAAAAGGTACGGGAGCACTGCTGTAAAGCACAAGTGAAAGCTTTTGGATTCGAAGAATTGGGAAGCTCGTATTTCCAGCACAGGTATAGCGAAACCTGAGAATTAAGCTGTGCAGCCCAATATTGCACCAACACAGAGTTGCACCACGCGGAGGATCTCGTTCTCCAACCGAAGCAGAGATGGACCCGTTCGATGAATACGCGACCATCCACAAAGGGTATTTCGATTCGTCGGAGAACGACGTGATAAAGAAAAATTGGAATTTATTCTGCGAGGCTCTCCATCTCACTGGTGAGACAGGGCCGAAGCCTCCGAAAAAATATAAACAATTATCGTCCCCCTCCTCAACGGGACGCGGTAAAATTATCAAACGTTGAACGGCCCGCGGCTATAATAAGGTTGGTGCGCACTGCTGTAAAGCACAAGTGAAAGCTTTTGGATTTGAAGAATTGCAAGCTCTCATTATCACCACTGACCTAGCCAAACGTGAGAATTGAGCTGTACAACCCAATATTCCACCAACACAGAGTGGAAATACAAGCAGGATCGCGTTCACCAACCGAAGCAGAGATGGACATGTTCGAAGAATACGGGATCATCCACAAAGGGTATTTCCTATTTGTCGGAGGACGACGTGATGAACAAAAATTGGAATTTATTCTGCGAGGCTCTCCGTCTCACTAGTGAGCCAGGGCCGAAGCCTCCGAAAAAATATAAGCAATTATCGTCCCCCTCCTCAACAGGACGCGGTAAAATTATCAAACGTTGAACGGCCCGCGGCTATAATAAGGTTGGTGCGCACTGCTGTAAAGCACAAGTGAAAGCTTTTGGATTTGAAAAATTGCAAGCTCTCATTATCACCACTGACCTAGCCAAACGTGAGAATTAAGCTGTACAACCCAATATTCCACCAACACAGAGTGGAACCACAAGCAGGATCTCGTTCACCAACCGAAGCAGAGATGGACATGTTCGAAGAATACTCGACCATCCACGAAGGGTATTTCGATTTGTCGGAGGACGACGTGATGAGGAAAAATTGGAATTGATTCTGCGAGGATCACCGTCTCACCGGCGAGACGTGGCCGATGCCACCGTACCAATATAAACAACTAACGTCCCCTCCCCCTCGTCGGGACGCGGTAAAATTATCGAACGTTGACCGGTCCGCGGATATAAAAAGGTTCGGGAGCACTGCTGTAAAGCACAAGTGAGAGCTTCTGGATTCGGAGAATTGCAAGCTCTTAATATCACCATGGGTCTTGCGATCCCTGAGAATTAAGCTGTGGAGCCCAATATTGCACCAACACAGAGTGGAACCACACGCAGGATCTCGTTCTGCAACCGCAGCAGAGATGGACCCGTTCGAAGCATACGCGTCCATCCACAAAGGGTCATTTCGATTCGTCGGAGAACGACGTGATAAAAAAAAATTGGAATTTATTCTGCGAGGCTCTCGTCTCACTGGTGACACAGGGCCGAAGCCTCCGTAAAAATATAAATAATTATCGTCCACCTCCTCAACGGGACGCGGTAAAATTATCAAACGTTGAACGGCCCGCGGCTATAATAAGGTTGGTGCGCACTGCTGTAAAGCACAAGTGAAAGCTTTTGGATTCGAAGAATTGCAAGCCCTTATTATCGCCACTGGTCTAGCGAAACGTGGGAATTAAGCTGTACAACACAATATTCCACCAACACAGAGTGGAACCACGCGCAGGATCTCGTTTTCCAACAGAAGCAGAGATGGACCCGTTCGAAGAATACGGGATCATCCACAAAGGGTATTTCCTATTTGTCGGAGGACGACGTGATGAAGAAAAATTGGAATTTATTCTGCGAGGCTCTCCGTCTCACTGGTGAGACAGGGCCGAAGCCTCCGAAAAAATATATACAATTATCGTCCCCCTCCTCAACGGGACGCGGTAAAATTATCAAACGTTGAACGGCCCGCGGCTATAATAAGGTTGGTTCGCACTGCTGTAAAGCACAAGTGAAAGCTTTTGGATTCGAAGAATTGCAAGCCCTTATTATCACCACTGGTCTAGCGAAACGTGGGAATTAAGCTGTACAACCCAATATTCCACCAACACAGAGTGGAACCACGCCCAGGATCTCGTTCTCCAACAGAAGCAGAGATGGACCCGTTCGAAGAATACGCGAACATCCACAAAGGGTATTTCGATTTGTCGGAGAACGACGTGATAAAGAAAAATTGGAATTTATTCTGCGAGGCTCTCCGTCTCACTGGTGAGACAGGGCCGAAGCCACCGAAAAAATATAAACAATTATCGACCCCTCCTCAACGGGACGCGGTAAAGTTATCAAACGTTGAACGGCCCGCGGCTATAATAAGGTTGGTGCGCACTGCTGTAAAGCACAAGTGAAAGCTTTTGGATTCGAGGAATTGCAAGCCCTTATTATCACCACTGGTCTAGCGAAACGTGGGAATTAAGCTGTACAACCCAATATTCCGCCAACACAGAGTGGAACCACGCGCAAGATCGCGTTCACCAACCGAAGCAGAGATGGACATGTTCGAAGAATACGGGACCATCCACAAAGGGTATTTCGATTTGTCGGAGGACGACGTGATGAAGAAAAATTGGACTTGATTCTGAGAGGATCACCGTCTCACCGACGAGACGTGGCCGATGCCACCGTACCAATATAAACAACTAACGTCCCCTCCCACTCTGCGGGACGCGGTAAAATTATCAAACGTTGGCCGGTCCGCGGATGTAAAAAGGTACGGGAGCACTGCTGTAAAGCACAAGTGAAAGCTTTTGGATTCGAAGAATTGGGAAGCTCGTATTTCCAGCACAGGTATAGCGAAACCTGAGAATTAAGCTGTGCAGCCCAATATTGCACCAACACAGAGTTGCACCACGCGGAGGATCTCGTTCTCCAACCGAAGCAGAGATGGACGCGTTCGAAAAATACGCGACCATCCGCAAGGGTATTTCGATTCGTTGGAGAACGACGTGATGAAGAAACATTGGAATTTGTTCTGCGAGGCTCACCGGCGAGTCGGGACCGAAGCCACCGCAACAATATAAGCAATTAACGTCCCCCCCTTCATCGGGGCGAGGTAAAATTATCTAACGTTGGCCGGCTCGCGACTATAATAAGTTTGGTTCGCACTGCTGTAAAGCACAAGTGAAAGCTTTTTGATTCGACGAATTGCAAGCTCATATTATCACCACTGGTCTAGCGAAACGTGGGAATTAAGTTGTACAACCCAATATTGCACCAACACAGAGTGGAACCACGCGCAGGATCTCGTTCTGCAACCGTAGCAGAGATGGACCCGTTCGAAGAATACGCGACCATCCACAAAGGGTATTTCGATTTGTCCGAGGACGACGTGATGAAGAAAAATTGGAATTTATTCTGCGAGGCTCTCCGTCTCACTAGTGAGCCAGGGCCGAAGCCTCCGAAAAAATATAAACAATTATCGTCCCCCTCCTCAACGGGACGCGGTAAAATTATCAAACGTTGAACGGCCCGCGGCTATAAAAAGGTTGGTGCGCACTGCCGTAAAGCACAAGTGAAAGCTTTTGGATTTGAAAAATTGCAAGCTCTCATTATCACCACTGACCTAGCCAAACGTGAGAATTAAGCTGTACAACCCAATATTCCACCAACACAGAGTGGAACCACAAGCAGGATCTCGTTCACCAACCGAAGCAGAGATGGACATGTTCGAAGAATACGCGACCATCCACGAAGGGTATTTCGATTTGTCGGAGGACGACGTGATGAGGAAAAATTGGAATTGATTCTGCGAGGATCACCGTCTCACCGGCGAGACGTGGCCGATGCCACCGTACCAATATAAACAACTAACGTCCCCTCCCCCTCGTCGGGACGCGGTAAAATTATCGAACGTTGACTGGTCCGCGGATGTAAAAAGGTTCGGGAGCACTGCTGTAAAGCACAAGTGAGAGCTTCTGGATTCGAAGAATTGCAAGCTCTTAATATCACCATAGGTCTTGCGATCCCTGAGAATTAAGCTGTGGAGCCCAATATTGCACCATCACAGAGTGGAACCACACGCAGGATCTCGTTCTGCAACCGTAGCAGAGATGGACCCGTTCGAAGCATACGCGACCATCCACAAAGGGTCATTTCGATTCGTCGGAGAACGACGTGATAAAGAAAAATTGGAATTTATTCTGCGAGGCTCTCCGTCTCACTGGTGAGACAGGGCCGAAGCCTCCGAAAAAATATAAACAATTAACGTCCCCCTCCTCAACGGGACGCGGTAAAATTATCAAACGTTGAACGGCCCGCGGCTGTAGAAAGGTTGGTGCGCACTGCTGTAAAGCACAAGTGAAAGCTTTTGGATTCGAAGAATTGCAAGCTCTTATTATCACCACTGACCTAGCGAAACGTGGGAATTAAGCTGTACAACCCAATATTCCGCCAACACAGAGTGGAACCACGCGCAGGATCGCGTTCACCAACCGAAGCAGAGATGGACATGTTCGAAGAATACGGGATCATCCACAAAGGGTATTTCCTATTTGTCGGAGGACGACGTGATGAAGAAAAATTGGAATTTATTCTGCGAGGCTCTCCGTCTCACTAGTGAGCCAGGGCCGAAGCCTCCGAAAAAATATAAACAATTATCGTCCCCCTCCTCAACGGGACGCGGTAAAATTATCAAACGTTGAACGGCCCGCGGCTATAAAAAGGTTGGTGCGCACTGCCGTAAAGCACAAGTGAAAGCTTTTGGATTCGAAGAATTGCAAGCCCTTATTATCACCACTGGTCTAGCGAAACGTGGGAATTAAGCTGTACAACCCAATATTCCGCCAACACAGAGTGGAACCACGCGCAAGATCGCGTTCACCAACCGAAGCAGAGATGGACATGTTCGAAGAATACGGGACCATCCACAAAGGGTATTTCGATTTGTCGGAGGACGACGTGATGAAGAAAAATTGGACTTGATTCTGAGAGGATCACCGTCTCACCGACGAGACGTGGCCGATGCCACCGTACCAATATAAACAACTAACGTCCCCTCCCCCTCTGCGGGACGCGGTAAAATTATCAAACGTTGGCCGGTCCGCGGATGTAAAAAGGTACGGGAGCACTGCTGTAAAGCACAAGTGAAAGCTTTTGGATTCGAAGAATTGGGAAGCTCGTATTTCCAGCACAGGTATAGCGAAACCTGAGAATTAAGCTGTGCAGCCCAATATTGCACCAACACAGAGTTGCACCACGCGGAGGATCTCGTTCTCCAACCGAAGCAGAGATGGACCCGTTCGATGAATACGCGACCATCCACAAAGGGTATTTCGATTCGTCGGAGAACGACGTGATAAAGAAAAATTGGAATTTATTCTGCGAGGCTCTCCATCTCACTGGTGAGACAGGGCCGAAGCCTCCGAAAAAATATAAACAATTATCGTCCCCCTCCTCAACGGGACGCGGTAAAATTATCAAACGTTGAACGGCCCGCGGCTATAATAAGGTTGGTGCGCACTGCTGTAAAGCACAAGTGAAAGCTTTTGGATTTGAAGAATTGCAAGCTCTCATTATCACCACTGACCTAGCCAAACGTGAGAATTGAGCTGTACAACCCAATATTCCACCAACACAGAGTGGAAATACAAGCAGGATCGCGTTCACCAACCGAAGCAGAGATGGACATGTTCGAAGAATACGGGATCATCCACAAAGGGTATTTCCTATTTGTCGGAGGACGACGTGATGAACAAAAATTGGAATTTATTCTGCGAGGCTCTCCGTCTCACTAGTGAGCCAGGGCCGAAGCCTCCGAAAAAATATAAGCAATTATCGTCCCCCTCCTCAACAGGACGCGGTAAAATTATCAAACGTTGAACGGCCCGCGGCTATAATAAGGTTGGTGCGCACTGCTGTAAAGCACAAGTGAAAGCTTTTGGATTTGAAAAATTGCAAGCTCTCATTATCACCACTGACCTAGCCAAACGTGAGAATTAAGCTGTACAACCCAATATTCCACCAACACAGAGTGGAACCACAAGCAGGATCTCGTTCACCAACCGAAGCAGAGATGGACATGTTCGAAGAATACTCGACCATCCACGAAGGGTATTTCGATTTGTCGGAGGACGACGTGATGAGGAAAAATTGGAATTGATTCTGCGAGGATCACCGTCTCACCGGCGAGACGTGGCCGATGCCACCGTACCAATATAAACAACTAACGTCCCCTCCCCCTCGTCGGGACGCGGTAAAATTATCGAACGTTGACCGGTCCGCGGATATAAAAAGGTTCGGGAGCACTGCTGTAAAGCACAAGTGAGAGCTTCTGGATTCAAAGAATTGCAAGCTCTCATTATCACCACTGACCTAGCCAAACGTGAGAATTGAGCTGTACAACCCAATATTCCACCAACACAGAGTGGAAATACAAGCAGGATCCCGTTCACCAACCGAAGCAGAGATGGACATGTTCGAAGAATACGCGACCATCCACGAAGGGTATTTCGATTTGTCGGAGGACGACGTGATGAGGAAAAATTGGAATTGATTCTGCGAGGATCGCCGTCTCTCCGGCGAGACGTGGCCGATGCCACCGTACCAATATAAACAACTAACGTCCCCTCCCCCTCGTCGGGACGCGGTAAAATTATCGAACGTTGACCGGTCCGCGGATGTAAAAAGGTTCGGGAGCACTGCTGTAAAGCACAAGTGAGAGCTTCTGGATTCGGAGAATTGCAAGCTCTTAATATCACCATAGGTCTTGCGATCCCTGAGAATTAAGCTGTGGAGCCCAATATTGCACCAACACAGAGTGGAACCACACGCAGGATCTCGTTCTGCAACCGCAGCAGAGATGGACCCGTTCGAAGCATACGCGTCCATCCACAAAGGGTCATTTCGATTCGTCGGAGAACGACGTGATAAAAAAAAATTGGAATTTATTCTGCGAGGCTCTCGTCTCACTGGTGACACAGGGCCGAAGCCTCCGTAAAAATATAAATAATTATCGTCCACCTCCTCAACGGGACGCGGTAAAATTATCAAACGTTGAACGGCCCGCGGCTATAATAAGGTTGGTGCGCACTGCTGTAAAGCACAAGTGAAAGCTTTTGGATTCGAAGAATTGCAAGCCCTTATTATCGCCACTGGTCTAGCGAAACGTGGGAATTAAGCTGTACAACACAATATTCCACCAACACAGAGTGGAACCACGCGCAGGATCTCGTTTTCCAACAGAAGCAGAGATGGACCCGTTCGAAGAATACGGGATCATCCACAAAGGGTATTTCCTATTTGTCGGAGGACGACGTGATGAAGAAAAATTGGAATTTATTCTGCGAGGCTCTCCGTCTCACTGGTGAGACAGGGCCGAAGCCTCCGAAAAAATATATACAATTATCGTCCCCCTCCTCAACGGGACGCGGTAAAATTATCAAACGTTGAACGGCCCGCGGCTATAATAAGGTTGGTTCGCACTGCTGTAAAGCACAAGTGAAAGCTTTTGGATTCGAAGAATTGCAAGCCCTTATTATCACCACTGGTCTAGCGAAACGTGGGAATTAAGCTGTACAACCCAATATTCCACCAACACAGAGTGGAACCACGCCCAGGATCTCGTTCTCCAACAGAAGCAGAGATGGACCCGTTCGAAGAATACGCGAACATCCACAAAGGGTATTTCGATTTGTCGGAGAACGACGTGATAAAGAAAAATTGGAATTTATTCTGCGAGGCTCTCCGTCTCACTGGTGAGACAGGGCCGAAGCCACCGAAAAAATATAAACAATTATCGACCCCTCCTCAACGGGACGCGGTAAAATTATCAAACGTTGAACGGCCCGCGGCTATAATAAGGTTGGTGCGCACTGCTGTAAAGCACAAGTGAAAGCTTTTGGATTCGAGGAATTGCAAGCCCTTATTATCACCACTGGTCTAGCGAAACGTGGGAATTAAGCTGTACAACCCAATATTCCGCCAACACAGAGTGGAACCACGCGCAAGATGGCGTTCACCAACCGAAGCAGAGATGGACATGTTCGAAGAATACGGGACCATCCACAAAGGGTATTTCGATTTGTCGGAGGACGACGTGATGAAGAAAAATTGGACTTGATTCTGAGAGGATCACCGTCTCACCGGCGAGACGTGGCCGATGCCACCGTACCAATATAAACAACTAACGTCCCCTCCCCCTCGTCGGGACGCGGTAAAATTATCGAACGTTGACTGGTCCGCGGATGTAAAAAGGTTCGGGAGCACTGCTGTAAAGCACAAGTGAGAGCTTCTGGATTCGAATAATTGCAAGCTCTTAATATCACCATAGGTCTTGCGATCCCTGAGAATTAAGCTGTGGAGCCCAATATTGCACCATCACAGAGTGGAACCACACGCAGGATCTCGTTCTGCAACCGTAGCAGAGATGGACCCGTTCGAAGCATACGCGACCATCCACAAAGGGTCATTTCGATTCGTCGGAGAACGACGTGATAAAGAAAAATTGGAATTTATTCTGCGAGGCTCTCCGTCTCACTGGTGAGACAGGGCCGAAGCCTCCGAAAAAATATAAACAATTAACGTCCCCCTCCTCAACGGGACGCGGTAAAATTATCAAACGTTGAACGGCCCGCGGCTATAGAAAGGTTGGTGCGCACTACTGTAAAGCACAAGTGAAAGCTTTTGGATTCGAAGAATTGCAAGCTCTTATTATCACCACTGACCTAGTGAAACGTGGGAATTAAGCTGTACAACCCAATATTCCGCCAACACAGAGTGGAACCACGCGCAGGATCGCGTTCACCAACCGAAGCAGAGATGGACATGTTCGAAGAATACGGGATCATCCACAAAGGGTATTTCCTATTTGTCGGAGGACGACGTGATGAAGAAAAATTGGAATTTATTCTGCGAGGCTCTCCGTCTCACTAGTGAGCCAGGGCCGAAGCCTCCGAAAAAATATAAACAATTATCGTCCCCCTCCTCAACGGGACGCGGTAAAATTATCAAACGTTGAACGGCCCGCGGCTATAATAAGGTTGGTGCGCACTGCTGTAAAGCACAAGTGAAAGCTTTTGGATTCGAAGAATTGCAAGCCCTTATTATCGCCACTGGTCTAGCGAAACGTGGGAATTAAGCTGTACAACACAATATTCCACCAACACAGAGTGGAACCACGCGCAGGATCTCGTTTTCCAACAGAAGCAGAGATGGACCCGTTCGAAGAATACGGGATCATCCACAAAGGGTCATTTCGATTCGTCGGAGAACGACGTGATAAAAAAAAATTGGAATTTATTCTGCGAGGCTCTCGTCTCACTGGTGACACAGGGCCGAAGCCTCCGTAAAAATATAAATAATTATCGTCCACCTCCTCAACGGGACGCGGTAAAATTATCAAACGTTGAACGGCCCGCGGCTATAATAAGGTTGGTGCGCACTGCTGTAAAGCACAAGTGAAAGCTTTTGGATTCGAAGAATTGCAAGCCCTTATTATCGCCACTGGTCTAGCGAAACGTGGGAATTAAGCTGTACAACACAATATTCCACCAACACAGAGTGGAACCACGCGCAGGATCTCGTTTTCCAACAGAAGCAGAGATGGACCCGTTCGAAGAATACGGGATCATCCACAAAGGGTATTTCCTATTTGTCGGAGGACGACGTGATGAAGAAAAATTGGAATTTATTCTGCGAGGCTCTCCGTCTCACTGGTGAGACAGGGCCGAAGCCTCCGAAAAAATATATACAATTATCGTCCCCCTCCTCAACGGGACGCGGTAAAATTATCAAACGTTGAACGGCCCGCGGCTATAATAAGGTTGGTTCGCACTGCTGTAAAGCACAAGTGAAAGCTTTTGGATTCGAAGAATTGCAAGCCCTTATTATCACCACTGGTCTAGCGAAACGTGGGAATTAAGCTGTACAACCCAATATTCCACCAACACAGAGTGGAACCACGCCCAGGATCTCGTTCTCCAACAGAAGCAGAGATGGACCCGTTCGAAGAATACGCGAACATCCACAAAGGGTATTTCGATTTGTCGGAGAACGACGTGATAAAGAAAAATTGGAATTTATTCTGCGAGGCTCTCCGTCTCACTGGTGAGACAGGGCCGAAGCCACCGAAAAAATATAAACAATTATCGACCCCTCCTCAACGGGACGCGGTAAAATTATCAAACGTTGAACGGCCCGCGGCTATAATAAGGTTGGTGCGCACTGCTGTAAAGCACAAGTGAAAGCTTTTGGATTCGAGGAATTGCAAGCCCTTATTATCACCACTGGTCTAGCGAAACGTGGGAATTAAGCTGTACAACCCAATATTCCGCCAACACAGAGTGGAACCACGCGCAAGATCGCGTTCACCAACCGAAGCAGAGATGGACATGTTCGAAGAATACGGGACCATCCACAAAGGGTATTTCGATTTGTCGGAGGACGACGTGATGAAGAAAAATTGGACTTGATTCTGAGAGGATCACCGTCTCACCGACGAGACGTAGCCGATGCCACCGTACCAATATAAACAACTAACGTCCCCTCCCACTCTGCGGGACGCGGTAAAATTATCAAACGTTGGCCGGTCCGCGGATGTAAAAAGGTACGGGAGCACTGCTGTAAAGCACAAGTGAAAGCTTTTGGATTCGAAGAATTGCAAGCCCTTATTACCACCACTGGTCTAGCGAAACGTGGAAATTAAGCTGTACATCCCAATATTGCACCAACACACAGTTGCACCACGCGGAGGATCTCGTTCTCCAACCGAAGCAGAGATGGACGCGTTCGAAAAATACGCGACCATCCGCAAGGGTATTTCGATTCGTTGGAGAACGACGTGATGAAGAAACATTGGAATTTGTTCTGCGAGGCTCACCGGCGAGTCGGGACCGAAGCCACCGCAACAATATAAGCAATTAACGTCCCCCCCTTCATCGGGGCGAGGTAAAATTATCTAACGTTGGCCGGCTCGCGACTATAATAAGTTTGGTTCGCACTGAAGTAAAGCACAAGTGAAAGCTTATTGATTCGACGAATTGCAAGCTCATATTATCACCACTGGTCTAGCGAAACGTGGGAATTAAGTTGTACAACCCAATATTGCACCAACACAGAGTGGAACCACGCGCAGGATCTCGTTCTGCAACCGTAGCAGAGATGGACCCGTTCGAAGAATACGCGACCATCCACAAAGGGTATTTCGATTTGTCCGAGGACGACGTGATGAAGAAAAATTGGAATTTATTCTGCGAGGCTCTCCGTCTCACTAGTGAGCCAGGGCCGAAGCCTCCGAAAAAATATAAACAATTATCGTCCCCCTCCTCAACGGGACGCGGTAAAATTATCAAACGTTGAACGGCCCGCGGCTATAAAAAGGTTGGTGCGCACTGCCGTAAAGCACAAGTGAAAGCTTTTGGATTTGAAAAATTGCAAGCTCTCATTATCACCACTGACCTAGCCAAACGTGAGAATTAAGCTGTACAACCCAATATTCCACCAACACAGAGTGGAACCACAAGCAGGATCTCGTTCACCAACCGAAGCAGAGATGGACATGTTCGAAGAATACGCGACCATCCACGAAGGGTATTTCGATTTGTCGGAGGACGACGTGATGAGGAAAAATTGGAATTGATTCTGCGAGGATCACCGTCTCACCGGCGAGACGTGGCCGATGCCACCGTACCAATATAAACAACTAACGTCCCCTCCCCCTCGTCGGGAGGCGGTAAAATTATCGAACGTTGACTGGTCCGCGGATGTAAAAAGGTTCGGGAGCACTGCTGTAAAGCACAAGTGAGAGCTTCTGGATTCGAAGAATTGCAAGCTCTTAATATCACCATAGGTCTTGCGATCCCTGAGAATTAAGCTGTGGAGCCCAATATTGCACCATCACAGAGTGAACCACACGCAGGATCTCGTTCTGCAACCGTAGCAGAGATGGACCCGTTCGAAGCATACGCGACCATCCACAAAGGGTCATTTCGATTCGTCGGAGAACGACGTGATAAAGAAAAATTGGAATTTATTCTGCGAGGCTCTCCGTCTCACTGGTGAGACAGGGCCGAAGCCTCCGAAAAAATATAAACAATTAACGTCCCCCTCCTCAACGGGACGCGGTAAAATTATCAAACGTTGAACGGCCCGCGGCTATAGAAAGGTTGGTGCGCACTGCTGTAAAGCACAAGTGAAATCTTTTGGATTCGAAGAATTGCAAGCTCTTATTATCACCACTGACCTAGTGAAACGTGGGAATTAAGCTGTACAACCCAATATTCCGCCAACACAGAGTGGAACCACGCGCAGGATCGCGTTCACCAACCGAAGCAGAGATGGACATGTTCGAAGAATACGGGATCATCCACAAAGGGTATTTCCTATTTGTCGGAGGACGACGTGATGAAGAAAAATTGGAATTTATTCTGCGAGGCTCTCCGTCTCACTAGTGAGCCAGGGCCGAAGCCTCCGAAAAAATATAAACAATTATCGTCCCCCTCCTCAACGGGACGCGGTAAAATTATCAAACGTTGAACGGCCCGCGGCTATAAAAAGGTTGGTGCGCACTGCCGTAAAGCACAAGTGAAAGCTTTTGGATTCGAAGAATTGCAAGCTCTCATTATCACCACTGACCTAGCCAAACGTGAGAATTGAGCTGTACAACCCAATATTCCACCAACACAGAGTGGAAATACAAGCAGGATCGCGTTCACCAACCGAAGCAGAGATGGACATGTTCGAAGAATACGGGATCATCCACAAAGGGTATTTCCTATTTGTCGGAGGACGACGTGATGAACAAAAATTGGAATTTATTCTGCGAGGCTCTCCGTCTCACTAGTGAGCCAGGGCCGAAGCCTCCGAAAAAATATAAGCAATTATCGTCCCCCTCCTCAACAGGACGCGGTAAAATTATCAAACGTTGAACGGCCCGCGGCTATAATAAAGTTGGTGCGCACTGCTGTAAAGCACAAGTGAAAGCTTTTGGATTTGAAAAATTGCAAGCTCTCATTATCACCACTGACCTAGCCAAACGTGAGAATTAAGCTGTACAACCCAATATTCCACCAACACAGAGTGGAACCACAAGCAGGATCTCGTTCACCAACCGAAGCAGAGATGGACATGTTCGAAGAATACTCGACCATCCACGAAGGGTATTTCGATTTGTCGGAGGACGACGTGATGAGGAAAAATTGGAATTGATTCTGCGAGGATCACCGTCTCACCGGCGAGACGTGGCCGATGCCACCGTACCAATATAAACAACTAACGTCCCCTCCCCCTCGTCGGGACGCGGTAAAATTATCGAACGTTGACCGGTCCGCGGATATAAAAAGGTTCGGGAGCACTGCTGTAAAGCACAAGTGAGAGCTTCTGGATTCAAAGAATTGCAAGCTCTCATTATCACCACTGACCTAGCCAAACGTGAGAATTGAGCTGTACAACCCAATATTCCACCAACACAGAGTGGAAATACAAGCAGGGTCCCGTTCACCAACCGAAGCAGAGATGGACATGTTCGAAGAATACGCGACCATCCACGAAGGGTATTTCGATTTGTCGGAGGACGACGTGATGAGGAAAAATTGGAATTGATTCTGCGAGGATCGCCGTCTCTCCGGCGAGACGTGGCCGATGCCACCGTACCAATATAAACAACGAACGTCCCCTCCCCCTCGTCGGGACGCGGTAAAATTATCGAACGTTGACCGGTCCGCGGATGTAAAAAGGTTCGGGAGCACTGCTGTAAAGCACAAGTGAGAGCTTCTGGATTCGGAGAATTGCAAGCTCTTAATATCACCATAGGTCTTGCGAACCCTGAGAATTAAGCTGTGGAGCCCAATATTGCACCAACACAGAGTGGAACCACACGCAGGATCTCGTTCTGCAACCGCAGCAGAGATGGACCCGTTCGAAGCATACGCGACCATCCACAAAGGGTCATTTCGATTCGTCGGAGAACGACGTGATAAAAAAAAATTGGAATTTATTCTGCGAGGCTCTCGTCTCACTGGTGACACAGGGCCGAAGCCTCCGTAAAAATATAAATAATTATCGTCCACCTCCTCAACGGGACGCGGTAAAATTATCAAACGTTGAACGGCCCGCGGCTATAATAAGGTTGGTGCGCACTGCTGTAAAGCACAAGTGAAAGCTTTTGGATTCGAAGAATTGCAAGCCCTTATTATCGCCACTGGTCTAGCGAAACGTGGGAATTAAGCTGTACAACACAATATTCCACCAACACAGAGTGGAAACACGCGCAGGATCTCGTTTTTCAACAGAAGCAGAGATGGACCCGTTCGAAGAATACGGGATCATCCACAAAGGGTATTTCCTATTTGTCGGAGGACGACGTGATGAAGAAAAATTGGAATTTATTCTGCGAGGCTCTCCGTCTCACTGGTGAGACAGGGCCGAAGCCTCCGAAAAAATATATACAATTATCGTCCCCCTCCTCAACGGGACGCGGTAAAATTATCAAACGTTGAACGGCCCGCGGCTATAATAAGGTTGGTTCGCACTGCTGTAAAGCACAAGTGAAAGCTTTTGGATTCGAAGAATTGCAAGCCCTTATTATCACCACTGGTCTAGCGAAACGTGGGAATTAAGCTGTACAACCCAATATTCCACCAACACAGAGTGGAACCACGCCCAGGATCTCGTTCTCCAACAGAAGCAGAGATGGACCCGTTCGAAGAATACGCGAACATCCACAAAGGGTATTTCGATTTGTCGGAGAACGACGTGATAAAGAAAAATTGGAATTTATTCTGCGAGGCTCTCCGTCTCACTGGTGAGACAGGGCCGAAGCCACCGAAAAAATATAAACAATTATCGACCCCTCCTCAACGGGACGCGGTAAAATTATCAAACGTTGAACGGCCCGCGGCTATAATAAGGTTGGTGCGCACTGCTGTAAAGCACAAGTGAAAGCTTTTGGATTCGAGGAATTGCAAGCCCTTATTATCACCACTGGTCTAGCGAAACGTGGGAATTAAGCTGTACAACCCAATATTCCGCCAACACAGAGTGGAACCACGCGCAAGATCGCGTTCACCAACCGAAGCAGAGATGGACATGTTCGAAGAATACGGGACCATCCACAAAGGGTATTTCGATTTGTCGGAGGACGACGTGATGAAGAAAAATTGGACTTGATTCTGAGAGGATCACCGTCTCACCGACGAGACGTGGCCGATGCCACCGTACCAATATAAACAACTAACGTCCCCTCCCACTCTGCGGGACGCGGTAAAATTATCAAACGTTGGCCGGTCCGCGGATGTAAAAAGGTACGGGAGCACTGCTGTAAAGCACAAGTGAAAGCTTTTGGATTCGAAGAATTGCAAGCCCTTATTACCACCACTGGTCTAGCGAAACGTGGAAATTAAGCTGTACATCCCAATATTCCACCAACACAGAGTGGAACCACGCGCAGGATCTCGTTCTCCAACAGAAGCAGAGATGGACCCGTTCGAAGAATACGGGATCATCCACGAAGGGTATTTCGATTTGTCGGAGGACGACGTGATGAGGAAAAATTGGAATTGATTCTGCGAGGATCACCGTCTCACCGGCGAGACGTGGCCGATGCCACCGTACCAATATAAACAACTAACGTCCCCTCCCCCTCGTCGGGACGCGGGAAAATTATCGAACGTTGGCCGTTCCGCGGATGTAAAAAGGTTCGGGAGCACTGCTGTATAGCACAAGTTAGAGCTTCTGGATTCGAAGAATTGCAAGCTCTTAATATCACCATAAATCTTGCGATCCCTGAGAATTAAGCTGTGGAGCCCAATATTGCACCAACACAGAGTGGAACCACACGCAGGATCTCGTTCTGTAACCGTAGCAGAGATGGACCCGTTCGAAGCATACGCGACCATCCACAAAGGGTCATTTCGATTCGTCGGAGAACGACGTGATAAAGAAAAATTGGAATTTATTCTGCGAGGCTCTCCGTCTCACTGGTGACACAGGGCCGAAGCCTCCGAAAAAATATAAACAATTATCGTCCCCCTCCTCAACGGGACGCGGTAAAATTATCAAACGTTGAAGGGCCCGCGGCTATAATAAGGTTGGTGCGCACTGCTGTAAAGCACAAGTGAAAGCTTTTGGATTCGAAGAATTGCAAGCCCTTATTACCACCACTGGTCTAGCGAAACGTGGGAATTAAGCAGTACATCCCAATATTCCACCAACACAGAGTGGAACCACGCGCAGGATCTCGTTCTCCAACAGAAGCAGAGATGGACCCGTTCGAAGAATACGGGATCATCCACGAAGGGTATTTCGATGTGTCGGATGACGACGTGATGAGGAAAAATTGGAATTGATTCTGCGAGGATCACCGTCTCACCGGCGAGACGTGGCCGATGCCACCGTACCAATATAAACAACTAACGTCCCCTCCCCCTCGTCGGGACGCGGTAAAATTATCGAACGTTGACCGGTCCGCGGATATAAAAAGGTTCGGGAGCACTGCTGTAAAGCACAAGTGAGAGCTTCTGGATTCGAAGAATTGCAAGCTCTTAATATCACCATAGGTCTTGCGATCCCTGAGAATTAAGCAGTGGAGCCCAATATTGCACCAACACAGAGTGGAACCACACGCAGGATCTCGTTCTGCAACCGTAGCAGAGATGGGCCCGTTCGAAGCATACGCGACCATCCACAAAGGGTCATTTCGATTCGTCGGAGGACGACGTGATGAAGAAAAATTGGAATTTATTCTGCGAGGCTCTCCGTCTCACCGGTGAGACAGGGCCGAAGCCTCCGAAAAAATATATACAATTATCGTCCCCCTCCTCAACGGGCCGCGGTAAAATTATCAAACGTTGTACGGCCCGCGGCTATAATAAGGTTGGTTCGCACTGCTGTAAAGCACAAGTGAAAGCTTTTGGATTCGAAGAATTGCAAGCCCTTATTATCGCCACTGGTCTAGCGAAACGTGGGATTAAGCTGTACAACCCAATATTCCGCCAACACAGAGTGGAACCACGCGCAGGATCTCGTTCTCCAACAGAAGCAGAGATGGACCCGTTCGAAGAATACGGGATCATCCACAAAGGCTATTTCCTATTTGTCGGAGGACGACGTGATGAAGAAAAATTGGAATTTATTCTGCGAGGCTCACCGCCTCAGTAGTGAGCCAGGGCCGAAGCCTCCGAAAAAATATAAACAATTATCGTCCCCCTCCTCACCGGGACGCGGTAAAATTATCAAACGTTGAACGGCCCGCGGCTATAATAAGGTTGGTGCGCACTGCTGTAAAGCACAAGTGAAAGCTTTTGAATTCGAAGAATTGCAAGCCCTTATTACCACCACTGGTCTAGCGAAACGTGGGAATTAAGCTGTACATCCCAATATTCCACCAACACAGAGTGGAACCACGCGCAGGATCTCGTTCTCCAACAGAAGCAGAGATGGAACCGTTCGAAGAATACGGGATCATCCACGAAGGGTATTTCGATTTGTCGGATGACGACGTGATTAGAAAAATTGGAATTTATTCTGCGAGGCTCTCCGTCTCACCGGTGAGACAGGGCCGAAGCCTCCGAAAAAATATATACAATTATCGACCCCCTCCTCAACGGGACGCGGTAAAATTATCAAACGTTGAACGGCCCGCGGCTATAATAAGATTGGTGCGCACTGCTGTAAAGCACAAGTGAAAGCTTTTGGATTCGAAGAATTGCAAGCCCTTATTATCGCCACTGGTCTAGCGAAACGTGGGAATTAAGCTGTACAAAACAATATTCCACCAACACAGAGTGGAACCACGCGCAGGATCTCGTTCTCCAACAGAAGCAGAGATGGATCCGTTCGAAGAATACGGGATCATCCACGAAGGGTATTTCGATTTGTCGGATGACGACGTGATGAGGAAAAATTTGAATTGATTCTGCGAGGATCACCGTCTCACCGGCGAGACGTTGCCGATGCCACCGTACCAATATAAACAACTAACGTCCCCTCCCCCTCGTCGGGACGCGGTAAAATTATCGAACGTTGACCGGTCCGCGGATATAAAGAGGTTCGGGAGCACTGCTGTAAAGCACAAGTGGGAGCTTCTGGATTCGAAGAATTGCAAGCTCTTAATATCACCATAGGTCTCGCGATCCCTGAGAATTAAGCTGTGGAGCCCAATATTGCACCAACACAGAGTGGAACCACACGCAGGATCTCGTTCTGCAACCGTAGCAGAGATGGACCCGTTCGAAGAATACGGGATCATCCACAAAGGGTATTTCCTATTTGTCGGAGGACGACGTGATGAAGAAAAATTGGAATTTATTCTGCGAGGCTCTCCGTCTCACTGGTGAGACAGAGCCGAAGCCTCCGAAAAAATATATACAATTATCGTCCCCCTCCTCAACGGGACGCGGTAAAATTGTCAAACGTTGAACGGCCCGCGGCTATAATAAGGTTGGTGCGCACTGCTGTAAAGCACAAGTGAAAGCTTTTGGATTCGAAGAATTGCAAGCCCTTATTATCGCCACTGGTCTAGCGAAACGTGGGAATTAAGCTGTACAAAACAATATTCCACCAACACAGAGTGGAACCACGCGCAGGATCTCGTTCTCCAACAGAAGCAGAGATGGACCCGTTCGAAGAATACGGGATCATCCACAAAGGGTATTTCCTATTTGTCGGAGGACGACGTGATGAAGAATAATTGGAATTTATTCTGCGAGGCTCTCCGTCTCACTAGTGAGCCAGGGCCGAAGCCTCCGAAAAAATATAAACAATTATCGTCCCCCTGCTCAACGGGACGCGGTAAAATTATCAAACGTTGAACGGCCCGCGGCTATAAAAAGGTTGGTGCGCACTGCCGTAAAGCACAAGTGAAAGCTTTTGGATTTGAAGAATTGCAAGCTCTCATTATCACCACTGACCTAGCCAAACGTGAGAATTAAGCTGTACAACCCAATATTCCACCAACACAGAGTGGAACCACAAGCAGGATCTCGTTCACCAACCGAAGCAGAGATGGACATGTTCGAAGAATACGCGACCATCCACGAAGGGTATTTCGATTTGTCGGAGGACGACGTGATGAGGAAAAATTGGAATTGATTCTGCGAGGATCACCGTCTCACCGGCGAGACGTGGCCGATGCCACCGTACCAATATAAACAACTAACGTCCCCTCCCCCTCGTCGGGACGCGGTAAAATTATCGAACGTTGACCGGTCCGCGGATATAAAAAGGTTCGGGAGCACTGCTGTAAAGCACAAGTGAGAGCTTCTGGATTCGAAGAATTGCAAGCTCTTAATATCACGATAGGTCTTGCGATCCCTGAGAATTAAGCAGTGGAGCCCAATATTGCACCAACACAGAGTGGAACCACACGCAGGATCTCGTTCTGCAACCGTAGCAGAGATGGACCCGTTCGAAGCATACGCGACCATCCACAAAGGGTCATTTCGATTCGTCGGAGGACGACGTGATGAAGAAAAATTGGAATTTATTCTGCGAGGCTCTCCGTCTCACCGGTGAGACAGGGCCGAAGCCTCCGAAAAAATATATACAATTATCGTCCCCCTCCTCAACGGGACGCGGTAAAATTATCAAACGTTGTACGGCCCGCGGCTATAATAAGGTTGGTTCGCACTGCTGTAAAGCACAAGTGAAAGCTTTTGGATTCGAAGAATTGCAAGCCCTTATTACCACCACTGGTCTAGCGAAACGTGGGAATTAAGCTGTACATCCCAATATTCCACCAACACAGAGTGGAACCACGCGCAGGATCTCGTTCTCCAACAGAAGCAGAGATGGACCCGTTCGAAGAATACGGGATCATCCACGAAGGGTATTTCGATTTGTCGGATGACGACGTGATGAGGAAAAATTGGAATTGATTCTGCGAGGATCACCGTCTCACCGGCGAGACGTGGCCGATGCCACCGTACCAATATAAACAACTAACGTCCCCTCCCCCTCGTCGGGACGCGGTAAAATTATCGAACGTTGACTGGTCCGAGGATATAAAAAGGTTCGGGAGCACTGCTGTAAAGCACAAGTGAGAGCTTCTGGATTCGAAGAATTGCAAGCTCTTAATATCACCATAGGTCTTGCGATCCCTGAGAATTAAGCTGTGGAGCCCAATATTGCACCAACACAGAGTGGAACCACACGCAGGATCTCGTTCTGCAACCGTAGCAGAGATGGACCCGTTCGAAGAATACGGGATCATCCACAAAGGGTCATTTCGATTCGTCGGAGAACGACGTGATAAAGAAAAATTGGAATTTATTCTGCGAGGCTCTCCGTCTCACTGGTGAGACAGGGCCGAAGCCTCCGAAAAAATATAAACAATTATCGTCCCCCTCCTCAACGGGACGCGGTAAAATTATCATACGTTGAACGGCCCGCGGCTATAATACGGTTGGTTCGCACTGCTGTAAAGCACAAGTGAAAGCTTTTGGATTCGAAGAATTGCAAGCCCTTATTATCGCCACTGGTCTAGCGAAACGTGGGAATTAAGCTGTACAACACAATATTCCACCAACACAGAGTGGAACCACGCGCAGGATCTCGATCTCTAACAGAAGCAGAGATGGAACCGTTCGAAGAAGACGGGATCATCCACAAAGGGTATTTCCTATTTGTCGGAGGACGACGTGATGAAGAAAAATTGGAATTTATTCTGCGAGGCTCTCCGTCTCACTGGTGAGACAGTGCCGAAGCCTCCGAAAAAATATATACAATTATCGTCCCCCTCCTCAACGGGACGCGGTAAAATTATCAAACGTTGAACGGCCCGCGGCTATAGTAAGGTTGGTGCGCACTGCTGTAAAGCACAAGTGAAAGCTTTTGGATTCGAAGAATTGCAAGCCCTTATTATCGCCACTGGTCTAGCGAAACGTGGGAATTAAGCTGTACAACCCAATATTCCGCCAACACAGAGTGGAACCACGCGCAGGATCGCGTTCACCAACCGAAGCAGAGATGGACATGTTCGAAGAATACGGGATCATCCACAAAGGGTATTTCCTATTTGTCGGAGGACGACGTGATGAAGAAAAATTGGAATTTATTCTGCGAGGCTCTCCGTCTCACTAGTGAGCCAGGGCCGAAGCCTCCGAAAAAATATAAACAATTATCGTCCCCCTCCTCAACGGGACGCGGTAAAATTATCAAACGTTGAACGGCCCGCGGCTATAATAAGGTTGGTTCGCACTGCTGTAAAGCACAAGTGAAAGCTTTTGGATTCGAAGAATTGCAAGCCCTTATTATCACCACTGGTCTAGCGAAACGTGGGAATTAAGCTGTACAACCCAATATTCCGCCAACACAGAGTGGAACCACGCGCAGGATCGCGTTCACCAACCGAAGCAGAGATGGACATGTTCGAAGAATACGGGACCATCCACAGAGGGTATTTCGATTTGTCGGAGGACGACGTGATGAAGAAAAATTGGACTTGATTCTGAGAGGATCACCGTCTCACCGACGAGACGTGGCCGATGCCACCGTACCAATATAAACAACTAACGTCCCCTCCCCCTCTGCGGGACGCGGTAAAATTATCAAACGTTGGCCGGTCCGCGGATGTAAAAAGGTACGGGAGCACTGCTGTAAAGCACAAGTGAAAGCTTTTGGATTCGAAGAATTGGGAAGCTCGTATTTCCAGCACAGGTATAGCGAAACCTGAGAATTAAGCTGTGCAGCCCAATATTGCACCAACACAGAGTTGCACCACGCGGAGGATCTCGTTCTCCAACCGAAGCAGAGATGGACGCGTTCGAAAAATACGCGACCATCCGCAAGGGTATTTCGATTCGTTGGAGAACGACGTGATGAAGAAACATTGGAATTTGTTCTGCGAGGCTCACCGGCGAGTCGGGACCGAAGCCACCGCAACAATATAAGCAATTAACGTCCCCCCCTTCATCGGGGCGAGGTAAAATTATCTAACGTTGGCCGGCTCTCGACTATAAAAAGTTTGGGGAGCACTGCTGTAAAGCACAAGTGAAAGCTTTTTGATTCGACGAATTGCAAGCCCTTATTACCACCACTGGTCTAGCGAAACGTGGGAATTAAGCTGTACATCCCAATATTCCACCAACACAGAGTGGAACCACGCGCAGGATCTCGTTCACCAACAGAAGCAGAGATGGACCCGTTCGAAGAATACGGGATCATCCACGAAGGGTATTTCGATTTGTCGGAGGACGACGTGATGAGGAAAAATTGGAATTGATTCTGCGAGGATCACCGTCTCACCGGCGAGACGTGGCCGATGCCACCGTACCAATATAAACAACTAACGTCCCCTCCCCCTCGTCGGGACGCGGTAAAATTATCGAACGTTGACCGGTCCGCGGATATAAAAAGGTTCGGGAGCACTGCTGTAAAGCACAAGTGAGAGCTTCTGGATTCGAAGAATTGCAAGCTCTTAATATCACCATAGGTCTTGCGATCCCTGAGAATTAAGCAGTGGAGCCCAATATTGCACCAACACAGAGTGGAACCACACGCAGGATCTCGTTCTGCAACCGTAGCAGAGATGGGCCCGTTCGAAGCATACGCGACCATCCACAAAGGGTCATTTCGATTCGTCGGAGGACGACGTGATGAAGAAAAATTGGAATTTATTCTGCGAGGCTCTCCGTCTCACCGGTGAGACAGGGCCGAAGCCTCCGAAAAAATATATACAATTATCGTCCCCCTCCTCAACGGGACGCGGTAAAATTATCAAACGTTGTACGGCCCGCGGCTATAATAAGGTTGGTTCGCACTGCTGTAAAGCACAAGTGAAAGCTTTTGGATTCGAAGAATTGCAAGCCCTTATTACCACCACTGGTCTAGCGAAACGTGGGAATTAAGCTGTACATCCCAATATTCCACCAACACAGAGTGGAACCACGCGCAGGATCTCGTTCTCCAACAGAAGCAGAGATGGACCCGTTCGAAGAATACGGGATCATCCACGAAGGGTATTTCGATTTGTCGGATGACGACGTGATGAGGAAAAATTGGAATTGATTCTGCGAGGATCACCGTCTCACCGGCGAGACGTGGCCGATGCCACCGTACCAATATAAACAACTAACGTCCCCTCCCCCTCGTCGGGACGCGGTAAAATTATCGAACGTTGACTGGTCCGCGGATATAAAAAGGTTCGGGAGCACTGCTGTAAAGCACAAGTGAGAGCTTCTGGATTCGAAGAATTGCAAGCTCTTAATATCACCATAGGTCTTGCGATCCCTGAGAATTAAGCTGTGGAGCCCAATATTGCACCAACACAGAGTGGAACCACACGCAGGATCTCGTTCTGCAACCGTAGCAGAGATGGACCCGTTCGAAGAATACGGGATCATCCACAAAGGGTCATTTCGATTCGTCGGAGAACGACGTGATAAAGAAAAATTGGAATTTATTCTGCGAGGCTCTCCGTCTCACTGGTGAGACAGGGCCGAAGCCTCCGAAAAAATATAAACAATTATCGTCCCCCTCCTCAACGGGACGCGGTAAAATTATCATACGTTGAACGGCCCGCGGCTATAATACGGTTGGTTCGCACTGCTGTAAAGCACAAGTGAAAGCTTTTGGATTCGAAGAATTGCAAGCCCTTATTATCGCCACTGGTCTAGCGAAACGTGGGAATTAAGCTGTACAACACAATATTCCACCAACACAGAGTGGAACCACGCGCAGGATCTCGATCTCTAACAGAAGCAGAGATGGAACCGTTCGAAGAATACGGGATCATCCACAAAGGGTATTTCCTATTTGTCGGAGGACGACGCGATGAAGAAAAATTGGAATTTATTCTGCGAGGCTCTCCGTCTCACTGGTGAGACAGGGCCGAAGCCTCCGAAAAAATATATACAATTATCGTCCCCCTCCACAACGGGACGCGGTAAAATTATCAAACGTTGAACGGCCCGCGGCTATAGAAAGGTTGGTGCGCACTGCTGTAAAGCACAAGTGAAAGCTTTTGGATTCGAAGAATTGCAAGCCCTTATTATCGCCACTGGTCTAGCGAAACGTGGGAATTAAGCTGTACAACCCAATATTCCGCCAACACAGAGTGGAACCACGCGCAGGATCGCGTTCACCAACCGAAGCAGAGATGGACATGTTCGAAGAATACGGGATCATCCACAAAGGGTATTTCCTATTTGTCGGAGGACGACGTGATGAAGAAAAATTGGAATTTATTCTGCGAGGCTCTCCGTCTCACTAGTGAGCCAGGGCCGAAGCCTCCGAAAAAATATAAACAATTATCGTCCCCCTCCTCAACGGGACGCGGTAAAATTATCAAACGTTGAACGGCCCGCGGCTATAATAAGGTTGGTTCGCACTGCTGTAAAGCACAAGTGAAAGCTTTTGGATTCGAAGAATTGCAAGCCCTTATTATCACCACTGGTCTAGCGAAACGTGGGAATTAAGCTGTACAACCCAATATTCCGCCAACACAGAGTGGAACCACGCGCAGGATCGCGTTTACCAACCGAAGCAGAGATGGACATGTTCGAAGAATACGGGACCATCCACAGAGGGTATTTCGATTTGTCGGAGGACGACGTGATGAAGAAAAATTGGACTTGATTCTGAGAGGATCACCGTCTCACCGACGAGACGTGGCCGATGCCACCGTACCAATATAACAACTAACGTCCCCTCCCCCTCCGCGGGACGCGGTAAAATTATCAAACGTTGGCCGGTCCGCGGATGTAAAAACGTACGGGAGCACTGCTGTAAAGCACAAGTGAAAGCTTTTGGATTCGAAGAATTGGGAAGCTCGTATTTCCAGCACAGGTATAGCGAAACCTGAGAATTAAGCTGTGCAGCCCAATATTGCACCAACACAGAGTTGCACCACGCGGAGGATCTCGTTCTCCAACCGAAGCAGAGATGGACGCGTTCGAAAAATACGCGACCATCCGCAAGGGTATTTCGATTCGTTGGAGAACGACGTGATGAAGAAACATTGGAATTTGTTCTGCGAGGCTCACCGGCGAGTCGGGACCGAAGCCACCGCAACAATATAAGCAATTAACGTCCCCCCCTTCATCGGGGCGAGGTAAAATTATCTAACGTTGGCCGGCTCGCGACTATAAAAAGTTTGGGGAGCACTGCTGTAAAGCACAAGTGAAAGCTTTTTGATTCGACGAATTGCAAGCCCTTATTACCACCACTGGTCTAGCGAAACGTGGGAATTAAGCTGTACATCCCAATATTCCACCAACACAGAGTGGAACCACGCGCAGGATCTCGTTCACCAACAGAAGCAGAGATGGACCCGTTCGAAGAATACGGGATCATCCACGAAGGGTATTTCGATTTGTCGGAGGACGACGTGATGAGGAAAAATTGGAATTGATTCTGCGAGGATCACCGTCTCACCGGCGAGACGTGGCCGATGCCACCGTACCAATATAAACAACTAACGTCCCCTCCCCCTCGTCGGGACGCGGGAAAATTATCGAACGTTGGCCGGTCCGCGGATGTAAAAAGGTTCGGGAGCACTGCTGTATAGCACAAGTGAGAGCTTCTGGATTCGAAGATTTGCAAGCTGTTAATATCACCATAGGTCTTGCGATCCCTGAGAATTAAGCTGTGGAGCCCAATATTGCACCAACACAGAGTGGAACCACACGCAGGATCTCGTTCTGCAACCGTAGCAGAGATGGACCCGTTCGAAGAATACGGGATCATCCACAAAGGCTATTTCCTATTTGTCGGAGGACGACGTGATGAAGAAAAATTGGAGTTTATTCTGCGAGGCTCACCGCCTCACTAGTGAGCCAGGGCCCAAGCCTCCGAAAAAATATAAACAATTATCGTCCCCCTCCTCAACGGGACGCGGTAAAATTATCAAACGTTGAACGGCCCGCGGCTATAATAAGGTTGGTGCGTACTGCTGTAAAGCACAAGTGAAAGCTTTTGGATTCTAAGAATTGCAAGCCCTTTTTACCACCACTGGTCTAGCGAAACGTGGGAATTAAGCTGTACATGCCAATATTCCACCAACACAGAATGGAACCACACGCAGGATCTCGTTCTGCAACCGTAGCAGAGATGGACCCGTTCGAAGCATACGCGACCATCCACAAAGGGTCATTTCGATTCGTCGGAGAACGACGTTATAATGAAAAATTGGAATTTATTCTGCGAGGCTCTCCGTCTCACTGGTGAGACAGGGCCGAAGCCTCCGAAAAAATATAAACAATTATCGTCCCACTCCTCAACGGGACGCGGTAAAATTATCAAACGTTGAACGGCCCGCGGCTACAATAAGGTTGGTTCGCACTGCTGTAAAGCACAAGTGATAGCTTTTGGCTTCGAAGAATTGCAAGCCCTTATTATCGCCACTGGTCTAGCGAAACGTGGGAATTAAGCTGTACAACCCAATATTCCACCAACACAGAGTGGAACCACGCGCAGGATCTCGTTCTCCAACAGAAGCAGAGATGGACCCGTTCGAAGAATACGGGATCATCCACGAAGGGTATTTGGATTTGTCGGATGACGACGTGATGAGGAAAAATTTGAATTGATTCTGCGAGGATCACCGTCTCACCGGCGAGACGTTGCCGATGCCACCGTACCAATATAAACAACTAACGTCCCCTCCCCCTCGTCGGGACGCGGTAAAATTATCGAACGTTGACCGGTCCGCGGATATAAAGAGGTTCGGGAGCACTGCTGTAAAGCACAAGTGGGAGCTTCTGGATTCGAAGAATTGCAAGCTCTTAATATCACCATAGGTCTTGCGATCCCTGAGAATTAAGCTGTGGAGCCCAATATTGCACCAACACAGAGTGGAACCACACGCAGGATCTCGTTCTGCAACCGTAGCAGAGATGGACCCGTTCGAAGCATACGCGACCATCCACAAAGGGTCATTTCGATTCGTCGGAGAACGACGTGATAAAGAAAAATTGGAATTTATTCTGCGAGGCTCTCCGTCTCACTGGTGAGACAGGGCCGAAGCCTCCGAAAAAATATATACAATTATCGTCCCCCTCCTCAACGGGACGCGGTAAAATTATCAAACGTTGAACGGCCCGCGGCTATAATAAGGTTGGTTCGCACTGCTGTAAAGCACAAGTGAAAGGTTTTTTATTCGATGAATTGCAAGCCCTTATTATCACCACTGGTCTAGCGAAACATGGGAATTAAGCTGTACAACCCAATATTCCACCAACACAGAGTGGAACCACGCCCAGGATCTCGTTCTCCAACCGAAGCAGAGATGGACGCGTTCGAAAAATACGCGACCATCCGCAAAGGGTATTTCGATTCGTTGGAGAACGACGTGATGAAGAAACATTGGAATTTGTTCTGCGAGGCTCACCGGCGAGTCGGGACCGAAGCCACCTCAACAATATAAGCAATTAACGTCCCCCCCCTTCATCGGGGCGAGGTAAAATTATCTAACGTTGGCCGGCTCGCCACTATAAAAAGTTTGGGGAGCACTGCTGTAAAGCACAAGTGAAAGCTTTTTGATTCGACGAATTGCAAGCTCATATTATCACCACTGGTCTAGCGAAACGTGGGAATTAAGTTGTACAACCCAATATTGCACCAACGCAGAGTGGAACCACGCGCAGGATCTCGTTCTGCAACCGTAGCAGAGGTGGACCCGTTCGAAGAATACGCGACCATCCACAAAGGGTATTTCGATTTGTCGGAGAACGACGTGATAAAGAAAAATTGGAATTTATTCTGCGAGGCTCTCCGTCTCACCGGTGAGACAGGGCCGAAGCCTCCGAAAAAATATATACAATTATCGTCCCCCTCCTCAACGGGACGCGGTAAAATTATCAAACGTTGAACGGCCCGCGGCTATAATAAGGTTGGTGCGCACTGCTGTAAAGCACAAGTGAAAGCTTTTGGATTCGAAGAATTGCAAGCCCTTATTATCGCCACTGGTCTAGCGAAACGTGGGAATTAAGCTGTACAAAACAATATTCCACCAACACAGAGTGGAACCACGCGCAGGATCTCGTTCTCCAACAGAAGCAGAGATGGACCCGTTCGAAGAATACGGGATCATCCACAAAGGGTATTTCCTATTTGTCGGAGGACGACGTGATGAAGAAAAATTGGAATTTATTCTGCGAGGCTCTCCGTCTCACTGGTGAGACAGGGCCGAAGCCTCCGAAAAAATATATACAATTATCGTCCCCCTCCTCAACGGGACGCGGTAAAATTATCAAACGTTGAACGGCCCGCGGCTATAATAAGGTTGGTTCGCACTGCTGTAAAGCACAAGTGAAAGGTTTTTTATTCGAAGAATTGCAAGCCCTTATTATCACCACTGGTCTAGCGAAACGTGGGAATTAAGCTGTACAACCCAATATTCCACCAACACAGAGTGGAACCACGCCCAGGATCTCGTTCTCCAACCGAAGCAGAGATGGACGCGTTCGAAAAATACGCGACCATCCGCAAAGGGTATTTCGATTCGTTGGAGAACGACGTGATGAAGAAACATTGGAATTTGTTCTGCGAGGCTCACCGGCGAGTCGGGACCGAAGCCACCTCAACAATATAAGCAATTAACGTCCCCCCCTTCATCGGGGCGAGGTAAAATTATCTAACGTTGGCCGGCTCGCCACTATAAAAAGTTTGGGGAGCACTGCTGTAAAGCACAAGTGAAAGCTTTTTGATTCGACGAATTGCAAGCTCATATTATCACCACTGGTCTAGCGAAACGTGGGAATTAAGTTGTACAACCCAATATTGCACCAACACAGAGTGGAACCACGCGCAGGATCTCGTTCTGCAACCGTAGCAGAGGTGGACCCGTTCGAAGAATACGCGACCATCCACAAAGGGTATTTCGATTTGTCGGAGAACGACGTGATAAAGAAAAATTGGAATTTATTCTGCGAGGCTCTCCGTCTCACCGGTGAGACAGGGCCGAAGCCTCCGAAAAAATATATACAATTATCGTCCCCCTCCTCAACGGGACGCGGTAAAATTATCAAACGTTGAACGGCCCGCGGCTATAATAAGGTTGGTGCGCACTGCTGTAAAGCACAAGTGAAAGCTTTTGGATTCGAAGAATTGCAAGCCCTTATTATCGCCACTGGTCTAGCGAAACGTGGGAATTAAGCTGTACAAAACAATATTCCACCAACACAGAGTGGAACCACGCGCAGGATCTCGTTCTCCAACAGAAGCAGAGATGGACCCGTTCGAAGAATACGGGATCATCCACAAAGGGTATTTCCTATTTGTCGGAGGACGACGTGATGAAGAAAAATTGGAATTTATTCTGCGAGGCTCTCCGTCTCACTGGTGAGACAGGGCCGAAGCCTCCGAAAAAATATATACAATTATCGTCCCCCTCCTCAACGGGACGCGGTAAAATTATCAAACGTTGAACGGCCCGCGGCTATAATAAGGTTGGTGCGCACTGCTGTAAAGCACAAGTGAAAGCTTTTGGATTCGAAGAATTGCAAGCCCTTATTATCGCCACTGGTCTAGCGAAACGTGGGCATTAAGCTGTACAAAACAATATTCCACCAACACAGAGTGGAACCACGCGCAGGATCTCGTTCTCCAACAGAAGCAGAGATGGACCCGTTCGAAGAATACGGGATCATCCACAAAGGGTATTTCCTATTTGTCGGAGGACGACGTGATGAAGAAAAATTGGAATTTATTCTGCGAGGCTCTCCGTCTCACTAGTGAGCCAGGGCTGAAGCCTCCGAAAAAATATAAACAATTATCGTCCCCCTGCTCAACGGGACGCGGTAAAATTATCAAACGTTGAACGGCCCGCGGCTATAAAAAGGTTGGTGCGCACTGCCGTAAAGCACAAGTGAAAGCTTTTGGATTTGAAGAATTGCAAGCTCTCATTATCACCACTGACCTAGCCAAACGTGAGAATTAAGCTGTACAACCCAATATTCCACCAACACAGAGTGGAACCACAAGCAGGATCTCGTTCACCAACCGAAGCAGAGATGGACATGTTCGAAGAATACGCGACCATCCACGAAGGGTATTTCGATTTGTCGGAGGACGACGTGATGAGGAAAAATTGGAATTGATTCTGCGAGGATCACCGTCTCACCGGCGAGACGTGGCCGATGCCACCGTACCAATATAAACAACTAACGTCCCCTCCCCCTCGTCGGGACGCGGTAAAATTATCGAACGTTGACCGGTCCGCGGATATAAAAAGGTTCGGGAGCACTGCTGTAAAGCACAAGTGAGAGCTTCTGGATTCGAAGAATTGCAAGCTCTTAATATCACGATAGGTCTTGCGATCCCTGAGAATTAAGCAGTGGAGCCCAATATTGCACCAACACAGAGTGGAACCACACGCAGGATCTCGTTCTGCAACCGTAGCAGAGATGGACCCGTTCGAAGCATACGCGACCATCCACAAAGGGTCATTTCGATTCTTCGGAGAACGACGTGATAAAGAAAAATTGGAATTTATTCTGCGAGGCTCTCCGTCTCACTGGTGAGACAGGGCCGAAGCCTCCGAAAAAATATAAACAATTATCGTCCCCCTCCTCAACGGGACGCGGTAAAATTATCAAACGTTGAACGGCCCGCGGCTACAATAAGGTTGGTTCGCACTGCTGTAAAGCACAAGTTATAGCTTTTGGCTTCGAAGAATTGCAAGCCCTTATTATCGCCACTGGTCTAGCGAAACGTGGGAATTAAGCTGTACAACCCAATATTCCACCAACACAGAGTGGAACCACGCGCAGGATCTCGTTCTCCAACAGAAGCAGAGATGGACCCGTTCGAAGAATACGGGATCATCCACGAAGGGTATTTCGATTTGTCGGATGACGACGTGATGAGGAAAAATTGGAATTGATTCTGCGAGGATCACCGTCTCACCGGCGAGACGTGGCCGATGCCACCGTACCAATATAAACAACTAACGTCCCCTCCCCCTCGTCGGGACGCGGTAAAATTATCGAACGTTGACCTGTCCGCGGATATAAAGAGGTTCGGGAGCACTGCTGTAAAGCACAAGTGGGAGCTTCTGGATTCGAAGAATTGCAAGCTCTTAATATCACCATAGGTCTTGCGATCCCTGAGAATTAAGCTGTGGAGCCCAATATTGCACCAACACAGAGTGGAACCACACGCAGGATCTCGTTCTGCAACCGTAGCAGAGATGGACCCGTTCGAAGCATACGCGACCATCCACAAAGGGTCATTTCGATTCGTCGGAGAACGACGTGATAAAGAAAAATTGGAATTTATTCTGCGAGGCTCTCCGTCTCACTGGTGACACAGGGCCGAAGCCTCCGTAAAAATATAAACAATTATCGTCCCCCTCCTCAACGGGACGCGGTAAAATTATCAAACGTTGAACGGCCCGCGGCTATAATAAGGTTGGTGCGCACTGCTGTAAAGCACAAGTGAAAGCTTTTGGATTCGAAGAATTGCAAGCCCTTATTATCGCCACTGTCTAGCGAAACGTGGGAATTAAGCTGTACAACACAATATTCCACCAACACAGAGTGGAACCACGACCAGGATCTCGTTCTCCAACAGAAGCAGAGATGGACCCGTTCGAAGAATACGCGACCATCCACAAAGGGTATTTCGATTTGTCGGAGAACGACGTGATAAAGAAAAATTGGAATTTATTCTGCGAGGCTCTCCGTCTCACTGGTGAGACAGGGCCGAAGCCCCCGAAAAAATATAAACAATTATCGACCCCTCCTCAACGGGACGAGGTAAAATTATCAAACGTTGAACGGCCCGCGGCTATAATAAGGTTGGTGCGCACTGCTGTAAAGCACAAGTGAAAGCTTTTGGATTCGAAGAATTGCAAGCCCTTATTATCACCACTGGTCTAGCGAAACGTGGGAATTAAGCTGTACAACCCAATATTCCGCCAACACAGAGTGGAACCACGCGCAGGATCGCGTTCACCAACCGAAGCAGAGATGGACATGTTCGAAGAATACGGGACCATCCACAAAGGGTATTTCGATTTGTCGGAGGACGACGTGATGAAGAAAAATTGGACTTGATTCTGAGAGGATCACCGTCTCACCGACGAGACGTGGCCGATGCCACCGTACCAATATAAACAACTAACGTCCCCTCCCCCTCTGGGGGACGCGGTAAAATTATCAAACGTTGGCCGGTCCGCGGATGTAAAAAGGTACGGGAGCACTGCTGTAAAGCACAAGTGGAAGCTTTTGGATTCGAAGAATTGGGAAGCTCGTATTTCCAGCACAGGTATAGCGAAACCTGAGAATTAAGCTGTGCAGCCCAATATTGCACCAACACAGAGTGAAACCACACGCAGGATCTCGTTCTGCAACCGTAGCAGAGATGGACCCGTTCGAAGCATACGCGACCATCCACAAAGGGTCATTTCGATTCGTCGGAGAACGACGTGATAAAGAAAAATTGGAATTTATTCTGCGAGGCTCTCCGTCTCACTGGTGAGACAGGGCCGAAACCTCCGAAAAAATATATACAATTATCGTCCCCCTCCTCAACGGGACGCGGTAAAATTATCAAACGTTGAACGGCCCGCGGCTATAATAAGGTTGGTGCGCACTGCTGTAAAGCACAAGTGAAAGCTTTTGGATTCGAAGAATTGCAAGCCCTTATTATCGCCACTGGTCTAGCGAAACGTGGGAATTAAGCTGTACAAAACAATATTCCACCAACACAGAGTGGAACCACGCGCAGGATCTCGTTCTCCAACAGAAGCAGAGATGGACCCGTTCGAAGAATACGGGATCATCCACAAAGGGTATTTCCTATTTGTCGGAGGACGACGTGATGAAGAAAAATTGGAATTTATTCTGCGAGGCTCTCCGTCTCACTGGTGAGACAGGGCCGAAGCCTCCGAAAAAATATATACAATTATCGTCCCCCTCCTCAACGGGACGCGGTAAAATTATCAAACGTTGAACGGCCCGCGGCTATAATAAGGTTGGTGCGCACTGCTGTAAAGCACAAGTGAAAGCTTTTGGATTCGAAGAATTGCAAGCCCTTATTATCGCCACTGGTCTAGCGAAACGTGGGCATTAAGCTGTACAAAACAATATTCCACCAACACAGAGTGGAACCACGCGCAGGATCTCGTTCTCCAACAGAAGCAGAGATGGACCCGTTCGAAGAATACGGGATCATCCACAAAGGGTATTTCCTATTTGTCGGAGGACGACGTGATGAAGAAAAATTGGAATTTATTCTGCGAGGCTCTCCGTCTCACTAGTGAGCCAGGGCTGAAGCCTCCGAAAAAATATAAACAATTATCGTCCCCCTGCTCAACGGGACGCGGTAAAATTATCAAACGTTGAACGGCCCGCGGCTATAAAAAGGTTGGTGCGCACTGCCGTAAAGCACAAGTGAAAGCTTTTGGATTTGAAGAATTGCAAGCTCTCATTATCACCACTGACCTAGCCAAACGTGAGAATTAAGCTGTACAACCCAATATTCCACCAACACAGAGTGGAACCACAAGCAGGATCTCGTTCACCAACCGAAGCAGAGATGGACATGTTCGAAGAATACGCGACCATCCACGAAGGGTATTTCGATTTGTCGGAGGACGACGTGATGAGGAAAAATTGGAATTGATTCTGCGAGGATCACCGTCTCACCGGCGAGACGTGGCCGATGCCACCGTACCAATATAAACAACTAACGTCCCCTCCCCCTCGTCGGGACGCGGTAAAATTATCGAACGTTGACCGGTCCGCGGATATAAAAAGGTTCGGGAGCACTGCTGTAAAGCACAAGTGAGAGCTTCTGGATTCGAAGAATTGCAAGCTCTTAATATCACGATAGGTCTTGCGATCCCTGAGAATTAAGCAGTGGAGCCCAATATTGCACCAACACAGAGTGGAACCACACGCAGGATCTCGTTCTGCAACCGTAGCAGAGATGGACCCGTTCGAAGCATACGCGACCATCCACAAAGGGTCATTTCGATTCTTCGGAGAACGACGTGATAAAGAAAAATTGGAATTTATTCTGCGAGGCTCTCCGTCTCACTGGTGAGACAGGGCCGAAGCCTCCGAAAAAATATAAACAATTATCGTCCCCCTCCTCAACGGGACGCGGTAAAATTATCAAACGTTGAACGGCCCGCGGCTACAATAAGGTTGGTTCGCACTGCTGTAAAGCACAAGTTATAGCTTTTGGCTTCGAAGAATTGCAAGCCCTTATTATCGCCACTGGTCTAGCGAAACGTGGGAATTAAGCTGTACAACCCAATATTCCACCAACACAGAGTGGAACCACGCGCAGGATCTCGTTCTCCAACAGAAGCAGAGATGGACCCGTTCGAAGAATACGGGATCATCCACGAAGGGTATTTCGATTTGTCGGATGACGACGTGATGAGGAAAAATTGGAATTGATTCTGCGAGGATCACCGTCTCACCGGCGAGACGTGGCCGATGCCACCGTACCAATATAAACAACTAACGTCCCCTCCCCCTCGTCGGGACGCGGTAAAATTATCGAACGTTGACCTGTCCGCGGATATAAAGAGGTTCGGGAGCACTGCTGTAAAGCACAAGTGGGAGCTTCTGGATTCGAAGAATTGCAAGCTCTTAATATCACCATAGGTCTTGCGATCCCTGAGAATTAAGCTGTGGAGCCCAATATTGCACCAACACAGAGTGGAACCACGCGCAGGTTCTCGTTCTGCAACCGTAGCAGAGATGGACCCGTTCGAAGAATACGCGACCATCCACAAAGGGTATTTCGATTTGTCGGAGAACGACGTGATAAAGAAAAATTGGAATTTATTCTGCGAGGCTCTCCGTCTCACTGGTGAGACAGGGCCGAAGCCTCCGAAAAAATATAAACAATTATCGTCCCCCTCCTCAACGGGACGCGGTAAAATTATCAAACGTTGAACGGCCCGCGGCTATAATAAGGTTGGTGCGCACTCCTGTAAAGCACAAGTGAAAGCTTTTGGATTCGAAGAATGGCGAGCCCTTATTATCACCACTGGTCTAGCGAAACCTGAGAATTAAGCTGTGCAGCCCAATATTGCACCAACACAGAGTTGCACCACGCGGAGGATCTCGTTCTCCAACCGAAGCAGAGATGGACGCGTTCGAAAAATACGCGACCATCCGCAAAGGGTATTTCGATTCGTTGGAGAACGACGTGATGAGGAAAAATTGGAATTTATTCTGCGAGGCTCTCCATCTCACTGGTGAGACAGGGCCGAAGCCTCCGAAAAAATATAAACAATTATCGTCCCCCTCCTCAACGGGACGCGGTAAAATTATCGAACGTTGGCCGGTCCGCGGATGTAAAAAGGTTCGGGAGCACTGCTGTAAAGCACAAGTGAGAGCTTCTGGATTCGAAGAATTGCAAGGTCTTAATATCACCATAGGTCTTGCGATCCCTGAGAATTAAGCTGTGGAGCCCAATATTGCACCAACACAGAGTGGAACCACACGCAGGATCTCGTTCTGCAACCGTAGCAGAGATGGACCCGTTCGAAGCATACGCGACCATCCACAAAGGGTCATTTCGATTCGTCGGAGAACGACGTGATAAAGAAAAATTGGAATTTATTCTGCGAGGCTCTCCGTCTCACTGGTGAGACAGGGCCGAAGCCTCCGAAAAAATATAAACAATTATCGTCCCCCTCCTCAACGGGACGCGGTAAAATTATCAAACGTTGAACG
This sequence comes from Lasioglossum baleicum, assembly GCF_051020765.1. Lineage (NCBI taxonomy): Eukaryota > Metazoa > Arthropoda > Insecta > Hymenoptera > Halictidae > Lasioglossum > Lasioglossum baleicum. The sequence continues at coordinate 1,946,625 of NW_027469085.1, forward strand.
GCCCGCGGCTACAATAAGGTTGGTTCGCACTGTTGTAAAGCACAAGTGATAGCTTTTGGATTCGAAGAATTGCAAGCCCTTATTATCGCCACTGGTCTAGCGAAACGTGGGAATTAAGCTGTACAACCCAATATTCCACCAACACAGAGTGGAACCACGCGCAGGATCTCGTTCTCCAACAGAAGCAGAGATGGACCCGTTCGAAGAATACGGGGTCATCCACGAAGGGTATTTCGATTTGTCGGATGACGACGTGATGAGGAAAAATTGGAATTGATTCTGCGAGGATCACCGTCTCACCGGCGAGACGTGGCCGATGCCACCGTACCAATATAAACAACTAACGTCCCCTCCCGCTCGTCGGGACGCGGTAAAATTATCGAACGTTGACCGGTCCGCGGATATAAAGAGGTTCGGGAGCACTGCTGTAAAGCACAAGTGGAAGCTTTTGGATTCGAAGAATTGGGAAGCTCGTATTTCCAGCACAGGTATAGCGAAACCTGAGAATTAAGCTGTGCAGCCCAATATTGCACCAACACAGAGTGGAACCACACGCAGGATCTCGTTCTGCAACCGTAGCAGAGATGGACCCGTTCGAAGCATACGCGACCATCCACAAAGGGTCATTTCGATTCGTCGGAGAACGACGTGATAAAGAAAAATTGGAATTTATTCTGCGAGGCTCTCCGTCTCACTGGTGAGACAGGGCCGAAGCCTCCGAAAAAATATATACAATTATCGTCCCCCTCCTCAACGGGACGCGGTAAAATTATCAAACTTTGAACGGCCCGCGGCTATAATAAGGTTGGTTCGCACTGCTGTAAAGCACAAGTGAAAGCTTTTGGATTCGAAAAATTGCAAGCCCTTATTATCACCACTGGTCTAGCGAAACGTGGGAATTAAGCTGTACAACCCAATATTCCACCAACACAGAGTGGAACCACGCCCAGGATCTCGTTCTCCAACAGAAGCAGAGATGGACCCGTTCGAAGAATACGCGACCATCCACAAAGGGTATTTCGATTTGTCGGAGAACGACGTGATAAAGAAAAATTGGAATTTATTCTGCGAGGCTCTCCGTCTCACTGGTGAGACAGGGCCGAAGCCTCCGAAAAAATATAAACAATTATCGACCTGTCCTCAACGGGACGAGGTAAAATTATCAAACGTTGAACGGCCCGCGGCTATAATAAGGTTGGTGCGCACTGCTGTAAAGCACAAGTGAAAGCTTTTGGATTCGAAGAATTGCAAGCCCTTATTATCACCACTGGTCTAGCGAAACGTGGGAATTAAGCTGTACAACCCAATATTCCGCCAACACAGAGTGGAACCACGCGCAGGATCGCGTTCACCAACCGAAGCAGAGATGGACATGTTCGAAGAATACGGGACCATCCACAAAGGGTATTTCGATTTGTCGGAGGACGACGTGATGAAGAAAAATTGGACTTGATTCTGAGAGGATCACCGTCTCACCGACGAGACGTGGCCGATGCCACCGTACCAATATAAACAACTAACGTCCCCTCCCCCCTCTGGGGGACGCGGTAAAATTATCAAACGTTGGCCGGTCCGCGGATGTAAAAAGGTACGGGAGCACTGCTGTAAAGCACAAGTGGAAGCTTTTGGATTCGAAGAATTGGGAAGCTCGTATTTCCAGCACAGGTATAGCGAAACCTGAGAATTAAGCTGTGCAGCCCAATATTGCACCAACACAGAGTTGCACCACGCGGAGGATCTCGTTCTCCAACCGAAGCAGAGATGGACGCGTTCGAAAAATACGCGACCATCCGCAAAGGGTATTTCGATTCGTTGGAGAACGACGTGATGAGGAAAAATTGGAATTTATTCTGCGAGGCTCTCCATCTCACTGGTGAGACAGGGCCGAAGCCTCCGAAAAAATATAAACAATTATCGTCCCCCTCCTCAACGGGACGCGGTAAAATTATCGAACGTTGGCCGGTCCGCGGATGTAAAAAGGTTCGGGAGCACTGCTGTAAAGCACAAGTGATAGCTTTTGGATTCGAAGAATTGCAAGCCCTTATTATCGCCACTGGTCTAGCGAAACGTGGGAATTAAGCTGTACAACCCAATATTCCACCAACACAGAGTGGAACCACACGCAGGATCTCGTTCTGCAACCGTAGCAGAGATGGACCCGTTCGAAGCATACGCGACCATCCACAAAGGGTCATTTCGATTCGTCGGAGAACGACGTGATAAAGAAAAATTGGAATTTATTCTGCGAGGCTCTCCGTCTCACTGGTGAGACAGGGCCGAAGCCTCCGAAAAAATATAAACAATTATCGTCCCCCTCCTCAACGGGACGCGGTAAAATTATCAAACGTTGAACGGCCCGCGGCTACAATAAGGTTGGTTCGCACTGTTGTAAAGCACAAGTGATAGCTTTTGGATTCGAAGAATTGCAAGCCCTTATTATCACCACTGGTCTAGCGAAACGTGGGAATTAAGTTGTACAACCCAATATTCCACCAACACAGACTGGAACCACGCCCAGGATCTCGTTCTCCAACCGAAGCAGAGATGGACGCGTTCGAAAAATACGCGACCATCCGCAAAGGGTATTTCGATTCGTTGGAGAACGACGTGATGAAGAAACATTGGAATTTGTTCTGCGAGGCTCACCGGCGAGTCGGGACCGAAGCCACCGCAACAATATAAGCAATTAACGTCCCCCCCCTTCATCGGGGCGAGGTAAAATTATCTAACGTTGGCCGGCTCGCGACTATAAAAAGTTTGGGGAGCACTGCTGTAAAGCACAAGTGAAAGCTTTTTGATTCGACGAATTGCAAGCTCATATTATCACCACTGGTCTAGCGAAACGTGGGAATTAAGTTGTACAACCCAATATTGCACCAACACAGAGTGGAACCACGCGCAGGTTCTCGTTCTGCAACCGTAGCAGAGATGGACCCGTTCGAAGAATACGCGACCATCCACAAAGGGTATTTCGATTTGTCGGAGAACGACGTGATGAAGAAAAATTGGACTTGATTCTGAGAGGATCACCGTCTCACCGACGAGACGTGGCCGATGCCACCGTACCAATATAAACAACTAACGTCCCCTCCCCCTCTGGGGGACGCGGTAAAATTATCAAACGTTGGCCGGTCCGCGGATGTAAAAAGGTACGGGAGCACTGCTGTAAAGCACAAGTGGAAGCTTTTGGATTCGAAGAATTGGGAAGCTCGTATTTCCAGCACAGGTATAGCGAAACCTGAGAATTAAGCTGTGCAGCCCAATATTGCACCAACACAGAGTTGCACCACGCGGAGGATCTCGTTCTCCAACCGAAGCAGAGATGGACGCGTTCGAAAAATACGCGACCATCCGCAAAGGGTATTTCGATTCGTTGGAGAACGACGTGATGAGGAAAAATTGGAATTTATTCTGCGAGGCTCTCCATCTCACTGGTGAGACAGGGCCGAAGCCTCCGAAAAAATATAAACAATTATCGTCCCCCTCCTCAACGGGACGCGGTAAAATTATCGAACGTTGGCCGGTCCGCGGATGTAAAAAGGTTCGGGAGCACTGCTGTAAAGCACAAGTGAGAGCTTCTGGATTCGAAGAATTGCAAGCTCTTAATATCACCATAGGTCTTGCGATCCCTGAGAATTAAGCTGTGGAGCCCAATATTGCACCAACACAGAGTGGAACCACACGCAGGATCTCGTTCTGCAACCGTAGCAGAGATGGACCCGTTCGAAGCATACGCGACCATCCACAAAGGGTCATTTCGATTCGTCGGAGAACGACGTGATAAAGAAAAATTGGAATTTATTCTGCGAGGCTCTCCGTCTCACTGGTGAGACAGGGCCGAAGCCTCCGAAAAAATATAAACAATTATCGTCCCCCTCCTCAACGGGACGCGGTAAAATTATCAAACATTGAACGGCCCGCGGCTACAATAAGGTTGGTTCGCACTGTTGTAAAGCACAAGTGATAGCTTTTGGATTCGAAGAATTGCAAGCCCTTATTATCGCCACTGGTCTAGCGAAACGTGGGAATTAAGCTGTACAACCCAATCTCCACCAACACAGAGTGGAACCACGCGCAGGATCTCGTTCTCCAACAGAAGCAGAGATGGACCCGTTCGAAGAATACGGGGTCATCCACGAAGGGTATTTCGATATGTCGGATGACGACGTGATGAGGAAAAATTGGAATTGATTCTGCGAGGATCACCGTCTCACCGGCGAGACGTGGCCGATGCCACCGTAACAATATAAACAACTAACGTCCCCTCCCCCTCGTCGGGACGCGGTAAAATTATCGAACGTTGACCGGTCCGCGGATATAAAGAGGTTCGGGAGCACTGCTGTAAAGCACAAGTTTGAGCTTCTGGCTCGAAGAATTGCAAGCTCTTAATATCACCATAGGTCTTGCGATCCCTGAGAATTAAGCTGTGGAGCCCAATATTGCACCAACACAGAGTGGAACCACACGCAGGATCTCGTTCTGCAACCGTAGCAGAGATGGACCCGTTCGAAGCATACGCGACCATCCACAAAGGGTCTTTTCGATTCGTCGGAGGACGACGTGATAAAGAAAAATTGGAATTTATTCTGCGAGGCTCTCCGTCTCACCGGTGAGACAGGGCCGAAGCCTCCAAAAAATATATACAATTATCGTCCCCCTCCTCAACGGGACGCGGTAAAATTATCAAACGTTGTACGGCCCGCGGCTATAATAAGGTTGGTTCGCACTGCTGTAAAGCACAAGTGAAAGCTTTTGGATTCTAAGAATTGCAAGCCCTTTTTACCACCACTGGTCTAGCGAAACGTGGGAATTAAGCTGTACATCCCAATATTCCACCAACACAGAATGGAACCACACGCAGGATCTCGTTCTGCAACCGTAGCAGAGATGGACCCGTTCGAAGCATACGCGACCATCCACAAAGGGTCATTTCGATTCGTCGGAGAACGACGTGATAAAGAAAAATTGGAATTTATTCTGCGAGGCTCTCCGTCTCACTGGTGAGACAGGGCCGAAGCCTCCGAAAAAATATAAACAATTATCGTCCCCCTCCTCAACGGGACGCGGTAAAATTATCAAACGTTGAACGGCCCGCGGCTACAATAAGGTTGGTTCGCACTGCTGTAAAGCACAAGTGATAGCTTTTGGCTTCGAAGAATTGCAAGCCCTTATTATCGCCACTGGTCTAGCGAAACGTGGGAATTAAGCTGTACAACCCAATATTCCACCAACACAGAGTGGAACCACGCGCAGGATCTCGTTCTCCAACAGAAGCAGAGATGGACCCGTTCGAAGAATACGGGATCATCCACGAAGGGTATTTCGATTTGTCGGATGACGACGTGATGAGGAAAAATTGGAATTGATTCTGCGAGGATCACCGTCTCACCGGCGAGACGTGGCCGATGCCACCGTACCAATATAAACAACTAACGTCCCCTCCCCCTCGTCGGGACGCGGTAAAATTATCGAACGTTGACCTGTCCGCGGATATAAAGAGGTTCGGGAGCACTGCTGTAAAGCACAAGTGGGAGCTTCTGGATTCGAAGAATTGCAAGCTCTTAATATCACCATAGGTCTTGCGATCCCTGAGAATTAAGCTGTGGAGCCCAATATTGCACCAACACAGAGTGGAACCACACGCAGGATCTCGTTCTGCAACCGTAGCAGAGATGGACCCGTTCGAAGCATACGCGACCATCCACAAAGGGTCATTTCGATTCGTCGGAGAACGACGTGATAAAGAAAAATTGGAATTTATTCTGCGAGGCTCTCCGTCTCACTGGTGAGACAGGGCCGAAGCCTCCGAAAAAATATATACAATTATCGTCCCCCTCCTCAACGGGACGCGGTAAAATTATCAAACTTTGAACGGCCCGCGGCTATAATAAGGTTGGTTCGCACTGCTGTAAAGCACAAGTGAAAGCTTTTGGATTCGAAGAATTGCAAGCCCTTAGTATCACCACTGGTCTAGCGAAACGTGGGAATTAAGCTGTACAACCCAATATTCCACCAACACAGAGTGGAACCACGCCCTGGATCTCGTTCTCCAACAGAAGCAGAGATGGACCCGTTCGAAGAATACGCGACCATCCACAAAGGGTATTTCGATTTGTCGGAGAACGACGTGATAAAGAAAAATTGGAATTTATTCTGCGAGGCTCTCCGTCTCACTGGTGAGACAGGGCCGAAGCCTCGGAAAAAATATAAACAATTATCGACCCCTCCTCAACGGGACGAGGTAAAATTATCAAACGTTGAACGGCCCACGGCTATAATAAGGTTGGTGCGCACTGCTGTAAAGCACAAGTGAAAGCTTTTGGATTCGAAGAATTGCAAGCCCTTATTATCACCACTGGTCTAGCGAAACGTGGGAATTAAGCTGTACAACCCAATATTCCGCCAACACAGAGTGGAACCACGCGCAGGATCGCGTTCACCAACCGAAGCAGAGATGGACATGTTCGAAGAATACGGGACCATCCACAAAGGGTATTTCGATTTGTCGGAGGACGACGTGATGAAGAAAAATTGGACTTGATTCTGAGAGGATCACGGTCTCACCGACGAGACGTGGCCGATGCCACCGTACCAATATAAACAACTAACGTCCCCTCCCCCTCTGGGGGACGCGGTAAAATTATCAAACGTTGGCCGGTCCGCGGATGTAAAAAGGTACGGGAGCACTGCTGTAAAGCACAAGTGGAAGCTTTTGGATTCGAAGAATTGGGAAGCTCGTATTTCCAGCACAGGTATAGCGAAACCTGAGAATTAAGCTGTGCAGCCCAATATTGCACCAACACAGAGTTGCACCACGCGGAGGATCTCGTTCTCCAACCGAAGCAGAGATGGACGCGTTCGAAAAATACGCGACCATCCGCAAAGGGTATTTCGATTCGTTGGAGAACGACGTGATGAGGAAAAATTGGAATTTATTCTGCGAAGCTCTCCATCTCACTGGTGAGACAGGGACGAAGCCTCCGAAAAAATATAAACAATTATCGTCCCCCTCCTCAACGGGACGCGGTAAAATTATCGAACGTTGGCCGGTCCGCGGATGTAAAAAGGTTCGGGAGCACTGCTGTAAAGCACAAGAGAGAGCTTCTGGATTCGAAGAATTGCAAGCTCTTAATATCACCATAGGTCTTGCGATCCCTGAGAATTAAGCTGTGGAGCCCAATATTGCACCAACACAGAGTGGAACCACACGCAGGATCTCGTTCTGCAACCGTAGCAGAGATGGACCCGTTCGAAGCATACGCGACCATCCACAAAGGGTCATTTCGATTCGTCGGAGAACGACGTGATAAAGAAAAATTGGAATTTATTCTGCGAGGCTCTCCGTCTCACTGGTGAGACAGGGCCGAAGCCTCCGAAAAAATATATACAATTATCGTCCCACTCCTCAACGGGACGCCGTAAAATTATCAAACGTTGAACGGCCCGCGGCTATAATAAGGTTGGTTCGCACTGCTGTAAAGCACAAGTGAAAGGTTTTTTATTCGAAGAATTGCAAGCCCTTATTATCACCACTGGTCTAGCGAAACGTGGGAATTAAGCTGTACAACCCAATATTCCACCAACACAGAGTGGAACCACGCGCAGGATCTCGTTCTCCAACAGAAGCAGAGATGGACCCGTTCGAAGAATACGGGGTCATCCACGAAGGGTATTTCGATTTGTCGGATGACGACGTGATGAGGAAAAATTGGAATTGATTCTGCGAGGATCACCGTCTCACCGGCGAGACGTGGCCGATGCCACCGTACCAATATAAACACCTAACGTCCCCTCCCCCTCGTCGGGACGCGGTAAAATTATCGAACGTTGACCGGTCCGCGGATATAAAGAGGTTCGGGAGCACTGCTGTAAAGCACAAGTTTGAGCTTCTGGCTCGAAGAATTGCAAGCTCTTAATATCACCATAGGTCTTGCGATCCCTGAGAATTAAGCTGTGGAGCCCAATATTGCACCAACACAGAGTGGAACCACACGCAGGATCTCGTTCTGCAACCGTAGCAGAGATGGACCCGTTCGAAGCATACGCGACCATCCACAAAGGGTCATTTCGATTCGTCGGAGAACGACGTGATAAAGAAAAATTGGAATTTATTCTGCGAGGCTCTCCGTCTCACTGGTGAGACAGGGCCGAAGCCTCCGAAAAAATATATACAATTATCGTCCCACTCCTCAACGGGACGCGGTAAAATTATCAAAGGTTGAACGGCCCGCGGCTATAATAAGGTTGGTGCGCACTGCTGTAAAGCACAAGTGAAAGCTTTTGGATTCGAAGAATGGCAAGCCCTTATTATCACCACTGGTCTAGCGAATCGTGGGAATTAAGCTGTACAACCCAATATTCCACCAACACAGACTGGAACCACGCCCAGGATCTCGTTCTCCAACCGAAGCAGAGATGGACGCGTTCGAAAAATACGCGACCATCCGCAAAGGGTATTTCGATTCGTTGGAGAACGACGTGATGAAGAAACATTGGAATTTGTTCTGCGAGGCTCACCGGCGAGTCGGGACCGAAGCCACCGCAACAATATAAGCAATTAACGTCCCCCCCCCCTTCATCGGGGCGAGGTAAAATTATCTAACGTTGGCCGGCTCGCGACTATAAAAAGTTTGGGGAGCACTGCTGTAAAGCACAAGTGAAAGCTTTTTGATTCGACGAATTGCAAGCTCATATTATCACCACTGGTCTAGCGAAACGTGGGAATTAAGTTGTACAACCCAATATTGCACCAACACAGAGTGGAACCACGCGCAGGTTCTCGTTCTGCAACCGTAGCAGAGATGGACCCGTTCGAAGAATACGCGACCATCCACAAAGGGTATTTCGATTTGTCGGAGAACGACGTGATAAAGAAAAATTGGAATTTATTCTGCGAGGCTCTCCGTCTCACTGGTGAGACAGGGCCGAAGCCTCGGAAAAAATATAAACAATTATCGACCCCTCCTCAACGGGACGAGGTAAAATTATCAAACGTTGAACGGCCCGCGGCTATAATAAGGTTGGTGCGCACTGCTGTAAAGCACAAGTGAAAGCTTTTGGATTCGAAGAATGGCAAGCCCTTATTATCACCACTGGTCTAGCGAATCGTGGGAATTAAGCTGTACAACCCAATATTCCACCAACACAGAGTGGAACCACGCGCAGGTTCTCGTTCTGCAACCGTAGCAGAGATGGACCCGTTCGAAGAATACGCGACCATCCACAAAGGGTATTTCGATTCGTTGGAGAACGACGTGATGAAGAAACATTGGAATTTGTTCTGCGAGGCTCACCGGCGAGTCGGGACCGAAGCCACCGCAACAATATAAGCAATTAACGTCCACCCCCTTCATCGGGGCGAGGTAAAATTATCTAACGTTGGCCGGCTCGCGACTATAAAAAGTTTGGGGAGCACTGCTGTAAAGCACAAGTGAAAGCTTTTTGATTCGACGAATTGCAAGCTCATATTATCACCACTGGTCTAGCGAAACGTGGGAATTAAGCTGTACAACCCAATATTCCACCAACACAGAGTGGAACCACGCGCAGGTTCTCGTTCTGCAACCGTAGCAGAGATGGACCCGTTCGAAGAATACGCGACCATCCACAAAGGGTATTTCGATTTGTCGGAGGACGACGTGATGAAGAAAAATTGCAATTTATTCTGCGAGGCTCTCCGTCTCACTGGTGAGACAGGGCCGATGCCTCCGAAAAAATATATACAATTATCGTCCCCCTCCTCAACGGGACGCGGTAAAATTATCAAACGTTGAACGGCCCGCGGCTATAATAAGGTTGGTTCGCACTGCTGTAAAGCACAAGTGAAAGGTTTTTTATTCGAAGAATTGCAAGCCCTTATTATCACCACTGGTCTAGCGAAACGTGGGAATTAAGCTGTACAACCCAATATTCCACCAACACAGATTGGAACCACGCCCAGGATCTCGTTCTCCAACCGAAGCAGAAATGGACGCGTTCGAAGAATACGCGACCATCCACAAAGGGTATTTCGATTTGTCGGAGAACGACGTGATGAGGAAAAATTGGAATTTATTCTGCGAGGCTCTCCATCTCACTGGTGAGACAGGGCCGAAGCCTCCGAAAAAATATAAACAATTATCGTCCCCCTCCTCAACGGGACGCGGTAAAATTATCAAACGTTGAACGGCCCGCGGCTACAATAAGGTTGGTTCGCACTGTTGTAAAGCACAAGTGATAGCTTTTGGATTCGAAGAATTGCAAGCCCTTATTATCGCCACTGGTCTAGCGAAACGTGGGAATTAAGCTGTACAACCCAATATTCCACCAACACAGAGTGGAACCACGCGCAGGATCTCGTTCTCCAACAGAAGCAGAGATGGACCCGTTCGAAGAATACGGGGTCATCCACGAAGGGTATTTCGATTTGTCGGATGACGACGTGATGAGGAAAAATTGGAATTGATTCTGCGAGGATCACCGTCTCACCGGCGAGACGTGGCCGATGCCACCGTACCAATATAAACAACTAACGTCCCCTCCCCCTCGTCGGGACGCGGTAAAATTATCGAACGTTGACCGGTCCGCGGATATAAAGAGGTTCGGGAGCACTGCTGTAAAGCACAAGTTTGAGCTTCTGGCTCGAAGAATTGCAAGCTCTTAATATCACCATAGGTCTTGCGATCCCTGAGAATTAAGCTGTGGAGCCCAATATTGCACCAACACAGAGTGGAACCACACGCAGGATCTCGTTCTGCAACCGTAGCAGAGATGGACCCGTTCGAAGCATACGCGACCATCCACAAAGGGTCATTTCGATTCGTCGGAGAACGACGTGATAAAGAAAAGTTGGTATTTGTTCTGCGAGGCTCTCCGTCTCACTGGTGAGACAGGGCCAAAGCCTCCGAAAAAATATATACAATTATCGTCCCCCTCCTCAACGGGACGCGGTAAAATTATCAAACGTTGAACGGCCCGCGGCTATAATAAGGTTGGTTCGCACTGCTGTAAAGCACAAGTGAAAGGTTTTTTATTCGAAGAATTGCAAGCCCTTATTATCACCACTGGTCTAGCGAAACGTGGGAATTAAGCTGTACAACCCAATATTCCACCAACACAGACTGGAACCACGCCCAGGATCTCGTTCTCCAACCGAAGCAGAGATGGACGCGTTCGAAAAATACGCGACCATCCGCAAAGGGTATTTCGATTCGTTGGAGAACGACGTGATGAAGAAACATTGGAATTTGTTCTGCGAGGCTCACCGGCGAGTCGGGACCGAAGCCACCGCAACAATATAAGCAATTAACGTCCCCCCCCCCTTCATCGGGGCGAGGTAAAATTATCTAACGTTGGCCGGCTCGCGACTATAAAAAGTTTGGGGAGCACTGCTGTAAAGCACAAGTGAAAGCTTTTTGATTCGACGAATTGCAAGCTCATATTATCACCACTGGTCTAGCGAAACGTGGGAATTAAGTTGTACAACCCAATATTGCACCAACACAGAGTGGAACCACGCGCAGGTTCTCGTTCTGCAACCGTAGCAGAGATGGACCCGTTCGAAGAATACGCGACCATCCACAAAGGGTATTTCGATTTGTCGGAGAACGACGTGATAAAGAAAAATTGGAATTTATTCTGCGAGGCTCTCCGTCTCACTGGTGAGACAGGGCCGAAGCCTCCGAAAAAATATAAACAATTATCGTCCCCCTCCTCAACGGGACGCGGTAAAATTATCAAAGGTTGAACGGCCCGCGGCTATAATAAGGTTGGTGCGCACTGCTGTAAAGCACAAGTGAAAGCTTTTGGATTCGAAGAATGGCAAGCCCTTATTATCACCACTGGTCTAGCGAATCGTGGGAATTAAGCTGTACAACCCAATATTCCACCAACACAGAGTGGAACCACGCGCAGGTTCTCGTTCTGCAACCGTAGCAGAGATGGACCCGTTCGAAGAATACGCGACCATCCACAAAGGGTATTTCGATTCGTTGGAGAACGACGTGATGAAGAAACATTGGAATTTGTTCTGCGAGGCTCACCGGCGAGTCGGGACCGAAGCCACCGCAACAATATAAGCAATTAACGTCCACCCCCTTCATCGGGGCGAGGTAAAATTATCTAACGTTGGCCGGCTCGCGACTATAAAAAGTTTGGGGAGCACTGCTGTAAAGCACAAGTGAAAGCTTTTTGATTCGACGAATTGCAAGCTCATATTATCACCACTGGTCTAGCGAAACGTGGGAATTAAGCTGTACAACCCAATATTCCACCAACACAGAGTGGAACCACGCGCAGGTTCTCGTTCTGCAACCGTAGCAGAGATGGACCCGTTCGAAGAATACGCGACCATCCACAAAGGGTATTTCGATTTGTCGGAGGACGACGTGATGAAGAAAAATTGGAATTTATTCTGCGAGGCTCTCCGTCTCACTGGTGAGACAGGGCCGATGCCTCCGAAAAAATATATACAATTATCGTCCCCCTCCTCAACGGGACGCGGTAAAATTATCAAACGTTGAACGGCCCGCGGCTACAATAAGGTTGGTTCGCACTGTTGTAAAGCACAAGTGATAGCTTTTGGATTCGAAGAATTGCAAGCCCTTATTATCGCCACTGGTCTAGCGAAACGTGGGAATTAAGCTGTACAACCCAATATTCCACCAACACAGAGTGGAACCACGCGCAGGATCTCGTTCTCCAACAGAAGCAGAGATGGACCCGTTCGAAGAATACGGGGTCATCCACGAAGGGTATTTCGATTTGTCGGATGACGACGTGATGAGGAAAAATTGGAATTGATTCTGCGAGGATCACCGTCTCACCGGCGAGACGTGGCCGATGCCACCGTACCAATATAAACAACTAACGTCCCCTCCCCCTCGTCGGGACGCGGTAAAATTATCGAACGTTGACCGGTCCGCGGATATAAAGAGGTTCGGGAGCACTGCTGTAAAGCACAAGTTTGAGCTTCTGGCTCGAAGAATTGCAAGCTCTTAATATCACCATAGGTCTTGCGATCCCTGAGAATTAAGCTGTGGAGCCCAATATTGCACCAACACAGAGTGGAACCACACGCAGGATCTCGTTCTGCAACCGTAGCAGAGATGGACCCGTTCGAAGCATACGCGACCATCCACAAAGGGTCATTTCGATTCGTCGGAGAACGACGTGATAAAGAAAAATTGGAATTTATTCTGCGAGGCTCTCCGTCTCACTGGTGAGACAGGGCCAAAGCCTCCGAAAAAATATATACAATTATCGTCCCCCTCCTCAACGGGACGCGGTAAAATTATCAAACGTTGAACGGCCCGCGGCTATAATAAGGTTGGTGCGCACTGCTGTAAAGCACAAGTGAAAGGTTTTTTATTCGAAGAATTGCAAGCCCTTATTATCTCCACTGGTCTAGCGAAACGTGGGAATTAAGCTGTACAACCCAATATTCCACCAACACAGACTGGAACCACGCCCAGGATCTCGTTCTCCAACCGAAGCAGAGATGGACGCGTTCGAAAAATACGCGACCATCCGCAAAGGGTATTTCGATTCGTTGGAGAACGACGTGATGAAGAAACATTGGAATTTGTTCTGCGAGGCTCACCGGCGAGTCGGGACCGAAGCCACCGCAACAATATAAACAATTAACGTCCCCCCCCCCCTTCATCGGGGCGAGGTAAAATTATCTAACGTTGGCCGGCTCGCGACTATAAAAAGTTTGGGGAGCACTGCTGTAAAGCACAAGTGAAAGCTTTTTGATTCGACGAATTGCAAGCTCATATTATCACCACTGGTCTAGCGAAACGTGGGAATTAAGTTGTACAACCCAATATTGCACCAACACAGAGTGGAACCACGCGCAGGTTCTCGTTCTGCAACCGTAGCAGAGATGGACCCGTTCGAAGAATACGCGACCATCCACAAAGGGTATTTCGATTTGTCGGAGAACGACGTGATAAAGAAAAATTGGAATTTATTCTGCGAGGCTCTCCGTCTCACTGGTGAGACAGGGCCGAAGCCTCCGAAAAAATATAAACAATTATCGTCCCCCTCCTCAACGGGACGCGGTAAAATTATCAAACGTTGAACGGCCCGCGGCTATAATAAGGTTGGTGCGCACTGCTGTAAAGCACAAGTGAAAGCTTTTGGATTCGAAGAATGGCAAGCCCTTATTATCACCACTGGTCTAGCGAATCGTGGGAATTAAGCTGTACAACCCAATATTCCACCAACACAGAGTGGAACCACGCGCAGGTTCTCGTTCTGCAACCGTAGCAGAGATGGACCCGTTCGAAGAATACGCGACCATCCACAAAGGGTATTTCGATTCGTTGGAGAACGACGTGATGAAGAAACATTGGAATTTGTTCTGCGAGGCTCACCGGCGAGTCGGGACCGAAGCCACCGCAACAATATAAGCAATTAACGTCCACCCCCTTCATCGGGGCGAGGTAAAATTATCTAACGTTGGCCGGCTCGCGACTATAAAAAGTTTGGGGAGCACTGCTGTAAAGCACAAGTGAAAGCTTTTTGATTCGACGAATTGCAAGCTCATATTATCACCACTGGTCTAGCGAAACGTGGGAATTAAGCTGTACAACCCAATATTCCACCAACACAGAGTGGAACCACGCGCAGGTTCTCGTTCTGCAACCGTAGCAGAGATGGACCCGTTCGAAGAATACGCGACCATCCACAAAGGGTATTTCGATTTGTCGGAGGACGACGTGATGAAGAAAAATTGGAATTTATTCTGCGAGGCTCTCCGTCTCACTGGTGAGACAGGGCCGATGCCTCCGAAAAAATATATACAATTATCGTCCCCCTCCTCAACGGGACGCGGTAAAATTATCAAACGTTGAACGGCCCGCGGCTATAATAAGGTTGGTTCGCACTGCTGTAAAGCACAAGTGAAAGGTTTTTTATTCGAAGAATTGCAAGCCCTTATTATCACCACTGGTCTAGCGAAACGTGGGAATTAAGCTGTACAACCCAATATTCCACCAACACAGATTGGAACCACGCCCAGGATCTCGTTCTCCAACCGAAGCAGAAATGGACGCGTTCGAAGAATACGCGACCATCCACAAAGGGTATTTCGATTTGTCGGAGAACGACGTGATGAGGAAAAATTGGAATTTATTCTGCGAGGCTCTCCATCTCACTGGTGAGACAGGGCCGAAGCCTCCGAAAAAATATAAACAATTATCGTCCCCCTCCTCAACGGGACGCGGTAAAATTATCAAACGTTGAACGGCCCGCGGCTACAATAAGGTTGGTTCGCACTGTTGTAAAGCACAAGTGATAGCTTTTGGATTCGAAGAATTGCAAGCCCTTATTATCGCCACTGGTCTAGCGAAACGTGGGAATTAAGCTGTACAACCCAATATTCCACCAACACAGAGTGGAACCACGCGCAGGATCTCGTTCTCCAACAGAAGCAGAGATGGACCCGTTCGAAGAATACGGGGTCATCCACGAAGGGTATTTCGATTTGTCGGATGACGACGTGATGAGGAAAAATTGGAATTGATTCTGCGAGGATCACCGTCTCACCGGCGAGACGTGGCCGATGCCACCGTACCAATATAAACAACTAACGTCCCCTCCCCCTCGTCGGGACGCGGTAAAATTATCGAACGTTGACCGGTCCGCGGATATAAAGAGGTTCGGGAGCACTGCTGTAAAGCACAAGTTTGAGCTTCTGGCTCGAAG
Organism: Lasioglossum baleicum; assembly: GCF_051020765.1. Taxonomy (NCBI): domain Eukaryota; kingdom Metazoa; phylum Arthropoda; class Insecta; order Hymenoptera; family Halictidae; genus Lasioglossum; species Lasioglossum baleicum. Next base: position 1,962,315 of record NW_027469085.1, read on the forward strand.
AATTGCAAGCTCTTAATATCACCATAGGTCTTGCGATCCCTGAGAATTAAGCTGTGGAGCCCAATATTGCACCAACACAGAGTGGAACCACACGCAGGATCTCGTTCTGCAACCGTAGCAGAGATGGACCCGTTCGAAGCATACGCGACCATCCACAAAGGGTCATTTCGATTCGTCGGAGAACGACGTGATAAAGAAAAGTTGGTATTTGTTCTGCGAGGCTCTCCGTCTCACTGGTGAGACAGGGCCAAAGCCTCCGAAAAAATATATACAATTATCGTCCCCCTCCTCAACGGGACGCGGTAAAATTATCAAACGTTGAACGGCCCGCGGCTATAATAAGGTTGGTTCGCACTGCTGTAAAGCACAAGTGAAAGGTTTTTTATTCGAAGAATTGCAAGCCCTTATTATCACCACTGGTCTAGCGAAACGTGGGAATTAAGCTGTACAACCCAATATTCCACCAACACAGACTGGAACCACGCCCAGGATCTCGTTCTCCAACCGAAGCAGAGATGGACGCGTTCGAAAAATACGCGACCATCCGCAAAGGGTATTTCGATTCGTTGGAGAACGACGTGATGAAGAAACATTGGAATTTGTTCTGCGAGGCTCACCGGCGAGTCGGGACCGAAGCCACCGCAACAATATAAGCAATTAACGTCCCCCCCCCCCTTCATCGGGGCGAGGTAAAATTATCTAACGTTGGCCGGCTCGCGACTATAAAAAGTTTGGGGAGCACTGCTGTAAAGCACAAGTGAAAGCTTTTTGATTCGACGAATTGCAAGCTCATATTATCACCACTGGTCTAGCGAAACGTGGGAATTAAGTTGTACAACCCAATATTGCACCAACACAGAGTGGAACCACGCGCAGGTTCTCGTTCTGCAACCGTAGCAGAAATGGACCCGTTCGAAGAATACGCGACCATCCACAAAGGGTATTTCGATTTGTCGGAGAACGACGTGATAAAGAAAAATTGGAATTTATTCTGCGAGGCTCTCCGTCTCACTGGTGAGACAGGGCCGAAGCCTCCGAAAAAATATAAACAATTATCGTCCCCCTCCTCAACGGGACGCGGTAAAATTATCAAAGGTTGAACGGCCCGCGGCTATAATAAGGTTGGTGCGCACTGCTGTAAAGCACAAGTGAAAGCTTTTGGATTCGAAGAATGGCAAGCCCTTATTATCACCACTGGTCTAGCGAATCGTGGGAATTAAGCTGTACAACCCAATATTCCACCAACACAGAGTGGAACCACGCGCAGGTTCTCGTTCTGCAACCGTAGCAGAGATGGACCCGTTCGAAGAATACGCGACCATCCACAAAGGGTATTTCGATTCGTTGGAGAACGACGTGATGAAGAAACATTGGAATTTGTTCTGCGAGGCTCACCGGCGAGTCGGGACCGAAGCCACCGCAACAATATAAGCAATTAACGTCCCCCCCCCCCTTCATCGGGGCGAGGTAAAATTATCTAACGTTGGCCGGCTCGCGACTATAAAAAGTTTGGGGAGCACTGCTGTAAAGCACAAGTGAAAGCTTTTTGATTCGACGAATTGCAAGCTCATATTATCACCACTGGTCTAGCGAAACGTGGGAATTAAGTTGTACAACCCAATATTGCACCAACACAGAGTGGAACCACGCGCAGGTTCTCGTTCTGCAACCGTAGCAGAGATGGACCCGTTCGAAGAATACGCGACCATCCACAAAGGGTATTTCGATTTGTCGGAGAACGACGTGATAAAGAAAAATTGGAATTTATTCTGCGAGGCTCTCCGTCTCACTGGTGAGACAGGGCCGAAGCCTCCGAAAAAATATAAACAATTATCGTCCCCCTCCTCAACGGGACGCGGTAAAATTATCAAAGGTTGAACGGCCCGCGGCTATAATAAGGTTGGTGCGCACTGCTGTAAAGCACAAGTGAAAGCTTTTGGATTCGAAGAATGGCAAGCCCTTATTATCACCACTGGTCTAGCGAATCGTGGGAATTAAGCTGTACAACCCAATATTCCACCAACACAGAGTGGAACCACGCGCAGGTTCTCGTTCTGCAACCGTAGCAGAGATGGACCCGTTCGAAGAATACGCGACCATCCACAAAGGGTATTTCGATTCGTTGGAGAACGACGTGATGAAGAAACATTGGAATTTGTTCTGCGAGGCTCACCGGCGAGTCGGGACCGAAGCCACCGCAACAATATAAGCAATTAACGTCCACCCCCTTCATCGGGGCGAGGTAAAATTATCTAACGTTGGCCGGCTCGCGACTATAAAAAGTTTGGGGAGCACTGCTGTAAAGCACAAGTGAAAGCTTTTTGATTCGACGAATTGCAAGCTCATATTATCACCACTGGTCTAGCGAAACGTGGGAATTAAGCTGTACAACCCAATATTCCACCAACACAGAGTGGAACCACGCGCAGGTTCTCGTTCTGCAACCGTAGCAGAGATGGACCCGTTCGAAGAATACGCGACCATCCACAAAGGGTATTTCGATTTGTCGGAGGACGACGTGATGAAGAAAAATTGGAATTTATTCTGCGAGGCTCTCCGTCTCACTGGTGAGACAGGGCCGATGCCTCCGAAAAAATATATACAATTATCGTCCCCCTCCTCAACGGGACGCGGTAAAATTATCAAACGTTGAACGGCCCGCGGCTATAATAAGGTTGGTTCGCACTGCTGTAAAGCACAAGTGAAAGGTTTTTTATTCGAAGAATTGCAAGCCCTTATTATCACCACTGGTCTAGCGAAACGTGGGAATTAAGCTGTACAACCCAATATTCCACCAACACAGACTGGAACCACGCCCAGGATCTCGTTCTCCAACCGAAGCAGAAATGGACGCGTTCGAAGAATACGCGACCATCCACAAAGGGTATTTCGATTTGTCGGAGAACGACGTGATGAGGAAAAATTGGAATTTATTCTGCGAGGCTCTCCATCTCACTGGTGAGACAGGGCCGAAGCCTCCGAAAAAATATAAACAACTAACGTCCCCTCCCCCTCGTCGGGACGCGGTAAAATTATCAAACGTTGAACGGCCCGCGGCTACAATAAGGTTGGTTCGCACTGTTGTAAAGCACAAGTGATAGCTTTTGGATTCGAAGAATTGCAAGCCCTTATTATCGCCACTGGTCTAGCGAAACGTGGGAATTAAGCTGTACAACCCAATATTCCACCAACACAGAGTGGAACCACGCGCAGGATCTCGTTCTCCAACAGAAGCAGAGATGGACCCGTTCGAAGAATACGGGGTCATCCACGAAGGGTATTTCGATTTGTCGGATGACGACGTGATGAGGAAAAATTGGAATTGATTCTGCGAGGATCACCGTCTCACCGGCGAGACGTGGCCGATGCCACCGTACCAATATAAACAACTAACGTCCCCTCCCCCTCGTCGGGACGCGGTAAAATTATCGAACGTTGACCGGTCCGCGGATATAAAGAGGTTCGGGAGCACTGCTGTAAAGCACAAGTTTGAGCTTCTGGCTCGAAGAATTGCAAGCTCTTAATATCACCATAGGTCTTGCGATCCCTGAGAATTAAGCTGTGGAGCCCAATATTGCACCAACACAGAGTGGAACCACACGCAGGATCTCGTTCTGCAACCGTAGCAGAGATGGACCCGTTCGAAGCATACGCGACCATCCACAAAGGGTCATTTCGATTCGTCGGAGAACGACGTGATAAAGAAAAATTGGAATTTATTCTGCGAGGCTCTCCGTCTCACTGGTGAGACAGGGCCAAAGCCTCCGAAAAAATATATACAATTATCGTCCCCCTCCTCAACGGGACGCGGTAAAATTATCAAACGTTGAACGGCCCGCGGCTATAATAAGGTTGGTTCGCACTGCTGTAAAGCACAAGTGAAAGGTTTTTTATTCGAAGAATTGCAAGCCCTTATTATCACCACTGGTCTAGCGAAACGTGGGAATTAAGCTGTACAACCCAATATTCCACCAACACAGACTGGAACCACGCCCAGGATCTCGTTCTCCAACCGAAGCAGAGATGGACGCGTTCGAAAAATACGCGACCATCCGCAAAGGGTATTTCGATTCGTTGGAGAACGACGTGATGAAGAAACATTGGAATTTGTTCTGCGAGGCTCACCGGCGAGTCGGGACCGAAGCCACCGCAACAATATAAGCAATTAACGTCCCCCCCCCTTCATCGGGGCGAGGTAAAATTATCTAACGTTGGCCGGCTCGCGACTATAAAAAGTTTGGGGAGCACTGCTGTAAAGCACAAGTGAAAGCTTTTTGATTCGACGAATTGCAAGCTCATATTATCACCACTGGTCTAGCGAAACGTGGGAATTAAGTTGTACAACCCAATATTGCACCAACACAGAGTGGAACCACGCGCAGGTTCTCGTTCTGCAACCGTAGCAGAGATGGACCCGTTCGAAGAATACGCGACCATCCACAAAGGGTATTTCGATTTGTCGGAGAACGACGTGATAAAGAAAAATTGGAATTTATTCTGCGAGGCTCTCCGTCTCACTGGTGAGACAGGGCCGAAGCCTCCGAAAAAATATAAACAATTATCGTCCCCCTCCTCAACGGGACGCGGTAAAATTATCAAAGGTTGAACGGCCCGCGGCTATAATAAGGTTGATGCGCACTGCTGTAAAGCACAAGTGAAAGCTTTTGGATTCGAAGAATGGCAAGCCCTTATTATCACCACTGGTCTAGCGAATCGTGGGAATTAAGCTGTACAACCCAATATTCCACCAACACAGAGTGGAACCACGCGCAGGTTCTCGTTCTGCAACCGTAGCAGAGATGGACCCGTTCGAAGAATACGCGACCATCCACAAAGGGTATTTCGATTCGTTGGAGAACGACGTGATGAAGAAACATTGGAATTTGTTCTGCGAGGCTCACCGGCGAGTCGGGACCGAAGCCACCGCAACAATATAAGCAATTAACGTCCACCCCCTTCATCGGGGCGAGGTAAAATTATCTAACGTTGGCCGGCTCGCGACTATAAAAAGTTTGGGGAGCACTGCTGTAAAGCACAAGTGAAAGCTTTTTGATTCGACGAATTGCAAGCTCATATTATCACCACTGGTCTAGCGAAACGTGGGAATTAAGCTGTACAACCCAATATTCCACCAACACAGAGTGGAACCACTCGCAGGTTCTCGTTCTGCAACCGTAGCAGAGATGGACCCGTTCGAAGAATACGCGACCATCCACAAAGGGTATTTCGATTTGTCGGAGGACGACGTGATGAAGAAAAATTGGAATTTATTCTGCGAGCCTCTCCGTCTCACTGGTGAGACAGGGCCGATGCCTCCGAAAAAATATATACAATTATCGTCCCCCTCCTCAACGGGACGCGGTAAAATTATCAAACGTTGAACGGCCCGCGGCTATAATAAGGTTGGTTCGCACTGCTGTAAAGCACAAGTGAAAGGTTTTTTATTCGAAGAATTGCAAGCCCTTATTATCACCACTGGTCTAGCGAAACGTGGGAATTAAGCTGTACAACCCAATATTCCACCAACACAGACTGGAACCACGCCCAGGATCTCGTTCTCCAACCGAAGCAGAAATGGACGCGTTCGAAGAATACGCGACCATCCACAAAGGGTATTTCGATTTGTCGGAGAACGACGTGATAAAGAAAAATTGGAATTTATTCTGCGAGGCTCTCCGTCTCACTGGTGAGACAGGGCCGAAGCCTCCGAAAAAATATAAACAATTATCGTCCCCCTCCTCAACGGGACGCGGTAAAATTATCAAACGTTGAACGGCCCGCGGCTATAATAAGGTTGGTGCGCACTGCTGTAAAGCACAAGTGAAAGCTTTTGGATTCGAAGAATGGCAAGCCCTTATTATCACCACTGGTCTAGCGAAACCTGAGAATTAAGCTGTGCAGCCCAATATTGCACCAACACAGAGTTGCACCACGCGGAGGATCTCGTTCTCCAACAGAAGCAGAGATGGACGCGTTCGAAAAATACGCGACCATCCGCAAATGGTATTTCGATTCGTTGGAAAACGACGTGATGAGGAAAAATTGGAATTTATTCTGCGAGGCTCTCCATCTCACTGGTGAGACAGGGCCGAAGCCTCCGAAAAAATATAAACAATTATCGTCCCCCTCCTCAACGGGACGCGGTAAAATTATCAAACGTTGAACGGCCCGCGGCTACAATAAGGTTGGTTCGCACTGTTGTAAAGCACAAGTGATAGCTTTTGGATTCGAAGAATTGCAAGCCCTTATTATCGCCACTGGTCTAGCGAAACGTGGGAATTAAGCTGTACAACCCAATATTCCACCAACACAGAGTAGAACCACGCGCAGGATCTCGTTCTCCAACAGAAGCAGAGATGGACCCGTTCGAAGAATACGGGGTCATCCACGAAGGGTATTTCGATTTGTCGGATGACGACGTGATGAGGAAAAATTGGAATTGATTCTGCGAGGATCACCGTCTCACCGGCGAGACGTGGCCGATGCCACCGTACCAATATAAACAACTAACGTCCCCTCCCCCTCGTCGGGACGCGGTAAAATTATCGAACGTTGACCGGTCCGCGGATATAAAGAGGTTCGGGAGCACTGCTGTAAAGCACAAGTTTGAGCTTCTGGCTCGAAGAATTGCAAGCTCTTAATATCACCATAGGTCTTGCGATCCCTGAGAATTAAGCTGTGGAGCCCAATATTGCACCAACACAGAGTGGAACCACACGCAGGATCTCGTTCTGCAACCGTAGCAGAGATGGACCCGTTCGAAGCATACGCGACCATCCACAAAGGGTCATTTCGATTCGTCGGAGAACGACGTGATAAAGAAAAATTGGAATTTATTCTGCGAGGCTCTCCGTCTCACTGGTGAGACAGGGCCAAAGCCTCCGAAAAAATATATACAATTATCGTCCCCCTCCTCAACGGGACGCGGTAAAATTATCAAACGTTGAACGGCCCGCGGCTATAATAAGGTTGGTTCGCACTGCTGTAAAGCACAAGTGAAAGGTTTTTTATTCGAAGAATTGCAAGCCCTTATTATCACCACTGGTCTAGCGAAACGTGGGAATTAAGCTGTACAACCCAATATTCCACCAACACAGACTGGAACCACGCCCAGGATCTCGTTCTCCAACCGAAGCAGAGATGGACGCGTTCGAAAAATACGCGACCATCCGCAAAGGGTATTTCGATTCGTTGGAGAACGACGTGATGAAGAAACATTGGAATTTGTTCTGCGAGGCTCACCGGCGAGTCGGGACCGAAGCCACCGCAACAATATAAGCAATTAACGTCCCCCCCCCCCTTCATCGGGGCGAGGTAAAATTATCTAACGTTGGCCGGCTCGCGACTATAAAAAGTTTGGGGAGCACTGCTGTAAAGCACAAGTGAAAGCTTTTTGATTCGACGAATTGCAAGCTCATATTATCACCACTGGTCTAGCGAAACGTGGGAATTAAGTTGTACAACCCAATATTGCACCAACACAGAGTGGAACCACGCGCAGGTTCTCGTTCTGCAACCGTAGCAGAGATGGACCCGTTCGAAGAATACGCGACCATCCACAAAGGGTATTTCGATTTGTCGGAGAACGACGTGATAAAGAAAAATTGGAATTTATTCTGCGAGGCTCTCCGTCTCACTGGTGAGACAGGGCCGAAGCCTCCGAAAAAATATAAACAATTATCGTCCCCCTCCTCAACGGGACGCGGTAAAATTATCAAAGGTTGAACGGCCCGCGGCTATAATAAGGTTGATGCGCACTGCTGTAAAGCACAAGTGAAAGCTTTTGGATTCGAAGAATGGCAAGCCCTTATTATCACCACTGGTCTAGCGAATCGTGGGAATTAAGCTGTACAACCCAATATTCCACCAACACAGAGTGGAACCACGCGCAGGTTCTCGTTCTGCAACCGTAGCAGAGATGGACCCGTTCGAAGAATACGCGACCATCCACAAAGGGTATTTCGATTCGTTGGAGAACGACGTGATGAAGAAACATTGGAATTTGTTCTGCGAGGCTCACCGGCGAGTCGGGACCGAAGCCACCGCAACAATATAAGCAATTAACGTCCACCCCCTTCATCGGGGCGAGGTAAAATTATCTACCGTTGGCCGGCTCGCGACTATAAAAAGTTTGGGGAGCACTGCTGTAAAGCACAAGTGAAAGCTTTTTGATTCGACGAATTGCAAGCTCATATTATCACCACTGGTCTAGCGAAACGTGGGAATTAAGCTGTACAACCCAATATTCCACCAACACAGAGTGGAACCACTCGCAGGTTCTCGTTCTGCAACCGTAGCAGAGATGGACCCGTTCGAAGAATACGCGACCATCCACAAAGGGTATTTCGATTTGTCGGAGGACGACGTGATGAAGAAAAATTGGAATTTATTCTGCGAGGCTCTCCGTCTCACTGGTGAGACAGGGCCGATGCCTCCGAAAAAATATATACAATTATCGTCCCCCTCCTCAACGGGACGCGGTAAAATTATCAAACGTTGAACGGCCCGCGGCTATAATAAGGTTGGTTCGCACTGCTGTAAAGCACAAGTGAAAGGTTTTTTATTCGAAGAATTGCAAGCCCTTATTATCACCACTGGTCTAGCGAAACGTGGGAATTAAGCTGTACAACCCAATATTCCACCAACACAGACTGGAACCACGCCCAGGATCTCGTTCTCCAACCGAAGCAGAAATGGACGCGTTCGAAGAATACGCGACCATCCACAAAGGGTATTTCGATTTGTCGGAGAACGACGTGATAAAGAAAAATTGGAATTTATTCTGCGAGGCTCTCCGTCTCACTGGTGAAACAGGGCCGAAGCCTCCGAAAAAATATAAACAATTATCGTCCCCCTCCTCAACGGGACGCGGTAAAATTATCAAACGTTGAACGGCCCGCGGCTATAATAAGGTTGGTGCGCACTGCTGTAAAGCACAAGTGAAAGCTTTTGGATTCGAAGAATGGCAAGCCCTTATTATCACCACTGGTCTAGCGAAACCTGAGAATTAAGCTGTGCAGCCCAATATTGCACCAACACAGAGTTGCACCACGCGGAGGATCTCGTTCTCCAACAGAAGCAGAGATGGACGCGTTCGAAAAATACGCGACCATCCGCAAATGGTATTTCGATTCGTTGGAGAACGACGTGATGAGGAAAAATTGGAATTTATTCTGCGAGGCTCTCCATCTCACTGGTGAGACAGGGCCGAAGCCTCCGAAAAAATATAAACAATTATCGTCCCCCTCCTCAACGGGACGCGGTAAAATTATCAAACGTTGAACGGCCCGCGGCTACAATAAGGTTGGTTCGCACTGTTGTAAAGCACAAGTGATAGCTTTTGGATTCGAAGAATTGCAAGCCCTTATTATCGCCACTGGTCTAGCGAAACGTGGGAATTAAGCTGTACAACCCAATATTCCACCAACACAGAGTGGAACCACGCGCAGGATCTCGTTCTCCAACAGAAGCAGAGATGGACCCGTTCGAAGAATACGGGGTCATCCACGAAGGGTATTTCGATTTGTCGGATGACGACGTGATGAGGAAAAATTGGAATTGATTCTGCGAGGATCACCGTCTCACCGGCGAGACGTGGCCGATGCCACCGTACCAATATAAACAACTAACGTCCCCTCCCCCTCGTCGGGACGCGGTAAAATTATCGAACGTTGACCGGTCCGCGGATATAAAGAGGTTCGGGAGCACTGCTGTAAAGCACAAGTTTGAGCTTCTGGCTCGAAGAATTGCAAGCTCTTAATATCACCATAGGTCTTGCGATCCCTGAGAATTAAGCTGTGGAGCCCAATATTGCACCAACACAGAGTGGAACCACACGCAGGATCTCGTTCTGCAACCGTAGCAGAGATGGACCCGTTCGAAGCATACGCGACCATCCACAAAGGGTCATTTCGATTCGTCGGAGAACGACGTGATAAAGAAAAATTGGAATTTATTCTGCGAGGCTCTCCGTCTCACTGGTGAGACAGGGCCAAAGCCTCCGAAAAAATATATACAATTATCGTCCCCCTCCTCAACGGGACGCGGTAAAATTATCAAACGTTGAACGGCCCGCGGCTATAATAAGGTTGGTTCGCACTGCTGTAAAGCACAAGTGAAAGGTTTTTTATTCGAAGAATTGCAAGCCCTTATTATCACCACTGGTCTAGCGAAACGTGGGAATTAAGCTGTACAACCCAATATTCCACCAACACAGACTGGAACCACGCCCAGGATCTCGTTCTCCAACCGAAGCAGAGATGGACGCGTTCGAAAAATACGCGACCATCCGCAAAGGGTATTTCGATTCGTTGGAGAACGACGTGATGAAGAAACATTGGAATTTGTTCTGCGAGGCTCACCGGCGAGTCGGGACCGAAGCCACCGCAACAATATAAGCAATTAACGTCCCCCCCCCTTCATCGGGGCGAGGTAAAATTATCTAACGTTGGCCGGCTCGCGACTATAAAAAGTTTGGGGAGCACTGCTGTAAAGCACAAGTGAAAGCTTTTTGATTCGACGAATTGCAAGCTCATATTATCACCACTGGTCTAGCGAAACGTGGGAATTAAGTTGTACAACCCAATATTGCACCAACACAGAGTGGAACCACGCGCAGGTTCTCGTTCTGCAACCGTAGCAGAGATGGACCCGTTCGAAGAATACGCGACCATCCACAAAGGGTATTTCGATTTGTCGGAGAACGACGTGATAAAGAAAAATTGGAATTTATTCTGCGAGGCTCTCCGTCTCACTGGTGAGACAGGGCCGAAGCCTCCGAAAAAATATAAACAATTATCGTCCCCCTCCTCAACGGGACGCGGTAAAATTATCAAAGGTTGAACGGCCCGCGGCTATAATAAGGTTGGTGCGCACTGCTGTAAAGCACAAGTGAAAGCTTTTGGATTCGAAGAATGGCAAGCCCTTATTATCACCACTGGTCTAGCGAATCGTGGGAATTAAGCTGTACAACCCAATATTCCACCAACACAGAGTGGAACCACGCGCTGGTTCTCGTTCTGCAACCGTAGCAGAGATGGACCCGTTCGAAGAATACGCGACCATCCACAAAGGGTATTTCGATTTGTCGGAGAACGACGTGATAAAGAAAAATTGGAATTTATTCTGCGAGGCTCTGCGTCTCACTGGTGAGACAGGGCCGAAGCCTCCGAAACAATATAAACAATTATCGTCCCCCTCCTCAACGGGACGCGGTAAAATTATCAAACGTTGAACGGCCCGCGGCTATAATAAGGTTGGTGCGCACTGCTGTAAAGCACAAGTGAAAGCTTTTGGATTCGAAGAATGGCAAGCCCTTATTATCACCACTGGTCTAGCGAAACGTGGGAATTAAGCTGTACAACACAATATTCCACCAACACAGAGTGGAACCACGCGCAGGATCTCGTTTTCCAACAGAAGCAGAGATGGACCCGTTCGAAGAATACGGGATCATCCACAAAGGGTATTTCCTATTTGTCGGAGGACGACGTGATGAAGAAAAATTGGAATTTATTCTGCGAGGCTCTCCGTCTCACTGGTGAGACAGGGCCGAAGCCTCCGAAAAAATATATACAATTATCGTCCCCCTCCTCAACGGGCGCGGTAAAATTATCAAACTTTGAACGGCCCGCGGCTATAATAAGGTTGGTTCGCACTGCTGTAAAGCACAAGTGGAAGCTTTTGGATTCGAAGAATTGGGAAGCTCGTATTTCCAGCACAGGTATAGCGAAACCTGAGAATTAAGCTGTGCAGCCCAATATTGCACCAACACAGAGTTGCACCACGCGGAGGATCTCGTTCTCCAACCGAAGCAGAGATGGACGCGTTCGAAAAATACGCGACCATCCGCAAAGGGTATTTCGATTCGTTGGAGAACGACGTGATGAGGAAAAATTGGAATTTATTCTGCGAAGCTCTCCATCTCACTGGTGAGACAGGGCCGAAGCCTCCGAAAAAATATAAACAATTATCGTCCCCCTCCTCAACGGGACGCGGTAAAATTATCGAACGTTGGCCGGTCCGCGGATGTAAAAAGGTTCGGGAGCACTGCTGTAAAGCACAAGTGAGAGCTTCTGGATTCGAAGAATTGCAAGCTCTTAATATCACCATAGGTCTTGCGATCCCTGAGAATTAAGCTGTGGAGCCCAATATTGCACCAACACAGAGTGGAACCACACGCAGGATCTCGTTCTGCAACCGTAGCAGAGATGGACCCGTTCGAAGCATACGCGACCATCCACAAAGGGTCATTTCGATTCGTCGGAGAACGACGTGATAAAGAAAAATTGGAATTTATTCTGCGAGGCTCTCCGTCTCACTGGTGAGACAGGGCCGAAGCCTCCGAAAAAATATAAACAATTATCGTCCCCCTCCTCAACGGGACGCGGTAAAATTATCAAACGTTGAACGGCCCGCGGCTACAATAAGGTTGGTTCGCACTGTTGTAAAGCACAAGTGATAGCTTTTGGATTCGAAGAATTGCAAGCCCTTATTATCGCCACTGGTCTAGCGAAACGTGGGAATTAAGCTGTGCAACCCAATATTCCACCAACACAGAGTGGAACCACGCGCAGGATCTCGTTCTCCAACAGAAGCAGAGATGGACCCGTTCGAAGAATACGGGGTCATCCACGAAGGGTATTTCGATTTGTCGGATGACGACGTGATGAGGAAAAATTGGAATTGATTCTGCGAGGATCACCGTCTCACCGGCGAGACGTGGCCGATGCCACCGTACCAATATAAACAACTAACGTCCCCTCCCCCTCGTCGGGACGCGGTAAAATTATCGAACGTTGACCGGTCCGCGGATATAAAGAGGTTCGGGAGCACTGCTGTAAAGCACAAGTTTGGGCTTCTGGCTCGAAGAATTGCAAGCTCTTAATATCACCATAGGTCTTGCGATCCCTGAGAATTAAGCTGTGGAGCCCAATATTGCACCAACACAGAGTGGAACCACACGCAGGATCTCGTTCTGCAACCGTAGCAGAGATGGACCCGTTCGAAGCATACGCGACCATCCACAAAGGGTCATTTCGATTCGTCGGAGAACGACGTGATAAAGAAAAATTGGAATTTATTCTGCGAGGCTCTCCGTCTCACTGGTGAGACAGGGCCGAAGCCTCCGAAAAAATATATACAATTATCGTCCCCCTCCTCAACGGGACGCGGTAAAATTATCAAACGTTGAACGGCCCGCGGCTATAATAAGGTTGGTTCGCACTGCTGTAAAGCACAAGTGAAAGGTTTTTTATTCGAAGAATTGCAAGCCCTTATTAACACCACTGGTCTAGCGAAACGTGGGAATTAAGCTGTACAACCCAATATTCCACCAACACAGACTGGAACCACGCCCAGGATCTCGTTCTCCAACCGAAGCAGAGATGGACGCGTTCGAAAAATACGCGACCATCCGCAAAGGGTATTTCGATTCGTTGGAGAACGACGTGATGAAGAAACATTGGAATTTGTTCTGCGAGGCTCACCGGCGAGTCGGGACCGAAGCCACCGCAACAATATAAACAATTAACGTCCCCCCCCCTTCATCGGGGCGAGGTAAAATTATCTAACGTTGGCCGGCTCGCGACTATAAAAAGTTTGGGGAGCACTGCTGTAAAGCACAAGTGAAAGCTTTTTGATTCGACGAATTGCAAGCTCATATTATCACCACTGGTCTAGCGAAACGTGGGAATTAAGTTGTACAACCCAATATTGCACCAACACAGAGTGGAACCACGCGCAGGTTCTCGTTCTGCAACCGTAGCAGAGATGGACCCGTTCGAAGAATACGCGACCATCCACAAAGGGTATTTCGATTTGTCGGAGAACGACGTGATAAAGAAAAATTGGAATTTATTCTGCGAGGCTCTCCGTCTCACTGGTGAGACAGGGCCGAAGCCTCCGAAAAAATATAAACAATTATCGTCCCCCTCCTCAACGGGACGCGGTAAAATTATCAAACGTTGAACGGCCCGCGGCTATAATAAGGTTGGTGCGCACTGCTGTAAAGCACAAGTGAAAGCTTTTGGATTCGAAGAATGGCAAGCCCTTATTATCACCACTGGTCTAGCGAAACGTGGGAATTAAGCTGTACAACACAATATTCCACCAACACAGAGTGGAACCACGCGCAGGATCTCGTTTTCCAACAGAAGCAGAGATGGACCCGTTCGAAGAATACGGGATCATCCACAAAGGGTATTTCCTATTTGTCGGAGGACGACGTGATGAAGAAAAATTGGAATTTATTCTGCGAGGCTCTCCGTCTCACTGGTGAGACAGGGCCGAAGCCTCCGAAAAAATATATACAATTATCGTCCCCCTCCTCAACGGGCGCGGTAAAATTATCAAACTTTGAACGGCCCGCGGCTATAATAAGGTTGGTTCGCACTGCTGTAAAGCACAAGTGAAAGCTTTTGGATTCGAAGAATTGCAAGCCCTTATTATCACCACTGGTCTAGCGAAACGTGGGAATTAAGCTGTACAACCCAATATTCCACCAACACAGAGTGGAACCACGCCCAGGATCTCGTTCTCCAACAGAAGCAGAGATGGACCCGTTCGAAGAATACGCGACCATCCACAAAGGGTATTTCGATTTGTCGGAGAACGACGTGATAAAGAAAAATTGGAATTTATTCTGCGAGGCTCTCCGTCTCACTGGTGAGACAGGGCCGAAGCCTCCGAAAAAATATAAACAATTATCGACCCCTCCTCAACGGGACGAGGTAAAATTATCAAACGTTGAACGGCCCGCGGCTATAATAAGGTTGGTGCGCACTGCTGTAAAGCACAAGTGAAAGCTTTTGGATTCGAAGAATGGCAAGCCCTTATTATCACCACTGGTCTAGCGAATCGTGGGAATTAAGCTGTACAACCCAATATTCCACCAACACAGAGTGGAACCACGCGCAGGTTCTCGTTCTGCAACCGTAGCAGAGATGGACCCGTTCGAAGAATACGCGACCATCCACAAAGGGTATTTCGATTCGTTGGAGAACGACGTGATGAAGAAACATTGGAATTTGTTCTGCGAGGCTCACCGGCGAGTCGGGACCGAAGCCACCGCAACAATATAAGCAATTAACGTCCACCCCCTTCATCGGGGCGAGGTAAAATTATCTAACGTTGGCCGGCTCGCGACTATAAAAAGTTTGGGGAGCACTGCTGTAAAGCACAAGTGAAAGCTTTTTGATTCGACGAATTGCAAGCTCATATTATCACCACTGGTCTAGCGAAACGTGGGAATTAAGCTGTACAACCCAATATTCCACCAACACAGAGTGGAACCACGCGCAGGTTCTCGTTCTGCAACCGTAGCAGAGATGGACCCGTTCGAAGAATACGCGACCATCCACAAAGGGTATTTCGATTTGTCGGAGGACGACGTGATGAAGAAAAATTGGAATTTATTCTGCGAGGCTCTCCGTCTCACTGGTGAGACAGGGCCGATGCCTCCGAAAAAATATATACAATTATCGTCCCCCTCCTCAACGGGACGCGGTAAAATTATCAAACGTTGAACGGCCCGCGGCTATAATAAGGTTGGTTCGCACTGCTGTAAAGCACAAGTGAAAGGTTTTTTATTCGAAGAATTGCAAGCCCTTATTATCACCACTGGTCTAGCGAAACGTGGGAATTAAGCTGTACAACCCAATATTCCACCAACACAGACTGGAACCACGCCCAGGATCTCGTTCTCCAACCGAAGCAGAGATGGACGCGTTCGAAAAATACGCGACCATCCGCAAAGGGTATTTCGATTCGTTGGAGAACGACGTGATGAAGAAACATTGGAATTTGTTCTGCGAGGCTCACCGGCGAGTCGGGACCGAAGCCACCGCAACAATATAAGCAATTAACGTCCCCCCCCCTTCATCGGGGCGAGGTAAAATTATCTAACGTTGGCCGGCTCGCGACTATAAAAAGTTTGGGGAGCACTGCTGTAAAGCACAAGTGAAAGCTTTTTGATTCGACGAATTGCAAGCTCATATTATCACCACTGGTCTAGCGAAACGTGGGAATTAAGTTGTACAACCCAATATTGCACCAACACAGAGTGGAACCACGCGCAGGTTCTCGTTCTGCAACCGTAGCAGAGATGGACCCGTTCGAAGAATACGCGACCATCCACAAAGGGTATTTCGATTTGTCGGAGAACGACGTGATAAAGAAAAATTGGAATTTATTCTGCGAGGCTCTCCGTCTCACTGGTGAGACAGGGCCGAAGCCTCCGAAAAAATATAAACAATTATCGTCCCCCTCCTCAACGGGACGCGGTAAAATTATCAAAGGTTGAACGGCCCGCGGCTATAATAAGGTTGATGCGCACTGCTGTAAAGCACAAGTGAAAGCTTTTGGATTCGAAGAATGGCAAGCCCTTATTATCACCACTGGTCTAGCGAATCGTGGGAATTAAGCTGTACAACCCAATATTCCACCAACACAGAGTGGAACCACGCGCAGGTTCTCGTTCTGCAACCGTAGCAGAGATGGACCCGTTCGAAGAATACGCGACCATCCACAAAGGGTATTTCGATTCGTTGGAGAACGACGTGATGAAGAAACATTGGAATTTGTTCTGCGAGGCTCACCGGCGAGTCGGGACCGAAGCCACCGCAACAATATAAGCAATTAACGTCCACCCCCTTCATCGGGGCGAGGTAAAATTATCTAACGTTGGCCGGCTCGCGACTATAAAAAGTTTGGGGAGCACTGCTGTAAAGCACAAGTGAAAGGTTTTTTATTCGAAGAATTGCAAGCCCTTATTATCACCACTGGTCTAGCGAAACGTGGGAATTAAGCTGTACAACCCAATATTCCACCAACACAGACTGGAACCACGCCCAGGATCTCGTTCTCCAACCGAAGCAGAAATGGACGCGTTCGAAGAATACGCGACCATCCACAAAGGGTATTTCGATTTGTCGGAGAACGACGTGATAAAGAAAAATTGGAATTTATTCTGCGAGGCTCTCCGTCTCACTGGTGAGACAGGGCCGAAGCCTCCGAAAAAATATAAACAATTATCGTCCCCCTCCTCAACGGGACGCGGTAAAATTATCAAACGTTGAACGGCCCGCGGCTATAATAAGGTTGGTGCGCACTGCTGTAAAGCACAAGTGAAAGCTTTTGGATTCGAAGAATGGCAAGCCCTTATTATCACCACTGGTCTAGCGAAACCTGAGAATTAAGCTGTGCAGCCCAATATTGCACCAACACAGAGTTGCACCACGCGGAGGATCTCGTTCTCCAACAGAAGCAGAGATGGACGCGTTCGAAAAATACGCGACCATCCGCAAATGGTATTTCGATTCGTTGGAAAACGACGTGATGAGGAAAAATTGGAATTTATTCTGCGAGGCTCTCCATCTCACTGGTGAGACAGGGCCGAAGCCTCCGAAAAAATATAAACAATTATCGTCCCCCTCCTCAACGGGACGCGGTAAAATTATCAAACGTTGAACGGCCCGCGGCTACAATAAGGTTGGTTCGCACTGTTGTAAAGCACAAGTGATAGCTTTTGGATTCGAAGAATTGCAAGCCCTTATTATCGCCACTGGTCTAGCGAAACGTGGGAATTAAGCTGTACAACCCAATATTCCACCAACACAGAGTAGAACCACGCGCAGGATCTCGTTCTCCAACAGAAGCAGAGATGGACCCGTTCGAAGAATACGGGGTCATCCACGAAGGGTATTTCGATTTGTCGGATGACGACGTGATGAGGAAAAATTGGAATTGATTCTGCGAGGATCACCGTCTCACCGGCGAGACGTGGCCGATGCCACCGTACCAATATAAACAACTAACGTCCCCTCCCCCTCGTCGGGACGCGGTAAAATTATCGAACGTTGACCGGTCCGCGGATATAAAGAGGTTCGGGAGCACTGCTGTAAAGCACAAGTTTGAGCTTCTGGCTCGAAGAATTGCAAGCTCTTAATATCACCATAGGTCTTGCGATCCCTGAGAATTAAGCTGTGGAGCCCAATATTGCACCAACACAGAGTGGAACCACACGCAGGATCTCGTTCTGCAACCGTAGCAGAGATGGACCCGTTCGAAGCATACGCGACCATCCACAAAGGGTCATTTCGATTCGTCGGAGAACGACGTGATAAAGAAAAATTGGAATTTATTCTGCGAGGCTCTCCGTCTCACTGGTGAGACAGGGCCAAAGCCTCCGAAAAAATATATACAATTATCGTCCCCCTCCTCAACGGGACGCGGTAAAATTATCAAACGTTGAACGGCCCGCGGCTATAATAAGGTTGGTTCGCACTGCTGTAAAGCACAAGTGAAAGGTTTTTTATTCGAAGAATTGCAAGCCCTTATTATCACCACTGGTCTAGCGAAACGTGGGAATTAAGCTGTACAACCCAATATTCCACCAACACAGACTGGAACCACGCCCAGGATCTCGTTCTCCAACCGAAGCAGAGATGGACGCGTTCGAAAAATACGCGACCATCCGCAAAGGGTATTTCGATTCGTTGGAGAACGACGTGATGAAGAAACATTGGAATTTGTTCTGCGAGGCTCACCGGCGAGTCGGGACCGAAGCCACCGCAACAATATAAGCAATTAACGTCCCCCCCCCCCTTCATCGGGGCGAGGTAAAATTATCTAACGTTGGCCGGCTCGCGACTATAAAAAGTTTGGGGAGCACTGCTGTAAAGCACAAGTGAAAGCTTTTTGATTCGACGAATTGCAAGCTCATATTATCACCACTGGTCTAGCGAAACGTGGGAATTAAGTTGTACAACCCAATATTGCACCAACACAGAGTGGAACCACGCGCAGGTTCTCGTTCTGCAACCGTAGCAGAGATGGACCCGTTCGAAGAATACGCGACCATCCACAAAGGGTATTTCGATTTGTCGGAGAACGACGTGATAAAGAAAAATTGGAATTTATTCTGCGAGGCTCTCCGTCTCACTGGTGAGACAGGGCCGAAGCCTCCGAAAAAATATAAACAATTATCGTCCCCCTCCTCAACGGGACGCGGTAAAATTATCAAAGGTTGAACGGCCCGCGGCTGTAATAAGGTTGATGCGCACTGCTGTAAAGCACAAGTGAAAGCTTTTGGATTCGAAGAATGGCAAGCCCTTATTATCACCACTGGTCTAGCGAATCGTGGGAATTAAGCTGTACAACCCAATATTCCACCAACACAGAGTGGAACCACGCGCAGGTTCTCGTTCTGCAACCGTAGCAGAGATGGACCCGTTCGAAGAATACGCGACCATCCACAAAGGGTATTTCGATTCGTTGGAGAACGACGTGATGAAGAAACATTGGAATTTGTTCTGCGAGGCTCACCGGCGAGTCGGGACCGAAGCCACCGCAACAATATAAGCAATTAACGTCCACCCCCTTCATCGGGGCGAGGTAAAATTATCTAACGTTGGCCGGCTCGCGACTATAAAAAGTTTGGGGAGCACTGCTGTAAAGCACAAGTGAAAGCTTTTTGATTCGACGAATTGCAAGCTCATATTATCACCACTGGTCTAGCGAAACGTGGGAATTAAGCTGTACAACCCAATATTCCACCAACACAGAGTGGAACCACTCGCAGGTTCTCGTTCTGCAACCGTAGCAGAGATGGACCCGTTCGAAGAATACGCGACCATCCACAAAGGGTATTTCGATTTGTCGGAGGACGACGTGATGAAGAAAAATTGGAATTTATTCTGCGAGGCTCTCCGTCTCACTGGTGAGACAGGGCCGATGCCTCCGAAAAAATATATACAATTATCGTCCCCCTCCTCAACGGGACGCGGTAAAATTATCAAACGTTGAACGGCCCGCGGCTATAATAAGGTTGGTTCGCACTGCTGTAAAGCACAAGTGAAAGGTTTTTTATTCGAAGAATTGCAAGCCCTTATTATCACCACTGGTCTAGCGAAACGTGGGAATTAAGCTGTACAACCCAATATTCCACCAACACAGACTGGAACCACGCCCAGGATCTCGTTCTCCAACCGAAGCAGAAATGGACGCGTTCGAAGAATACGCGACCATCCACAAAGGGTATTTCGATTTGTCGGAGAACGACGTGATAAAGAAAAATTGGAATTTATTCTGCGAGGCTCTCCGTCTCACTGGTGAAACAGGGCCGAAGCCTCCGAAAAAATATAAACAATTATCGTCCCCCTCCTCAACGGGACGCGGTAAAATTATCAAACGTTGAACGGCCCGCGGCTATAATAAGGTTGGTGCGCACTGCTGTAAAGCACAAGTGAAAGCTTTTGGATTCGAAGAATGGCAAGCCCTTATTATCACCACTGGTCTAGCGAAACCTGAGAATTAAGCTGTGCAGCCCAATATTGCACCAACACAGAGTTGCACCACGCGGAGGATCTCGTTCTCCAACAGAAGCAGAGATGGACGCGTTCGAAAAATACGCGACCATCCGCAAATGGTATTTCGATTCGTTGGAGAACGACGTGATGAGGAAAAATTGGAATTTATTCTGCGAGGCTCTCCATCTCACTGGTGAGACAGGGCCGAAGCCTCCGAAAAAATATAAACAATTATCGTCCCCCTCCTCAACGGGACGCGGTAAAATTATCAAACGTTGAACGGCCCGCGGCTACAATAAGGTTGGTTCGCACTGTTGTAAAGCACAAGTGATAGCTTTTGGATTCGAAGAATTGCAAGCCCTTATTATCGCCACTGGTCTAGCGAAACGTGGGAATTAAGCTGTACAACCCAATATTCCACCAACACAGAGTGGAACCACGCGCAGGATCTCGTTCTCCAACAGAAGCAGAGATGGACCCGTTCGAAGAATACGGGGTCATCCACGAAGGGTATTTCGATTTGTCGGATGACGACGTGATGAGGAAAAATTGGAATTGATTCTGCGAGGATCACCGTCTCACCGGCGAGACGTGGCCGATGCCACCGTACCAATATAAACAACTAACGTCCCCTCCCCCTCGTCGGGACGCGGTAAAATTATCGAACGTTGACCGGTCCGCGGATATAAAGAGGTTCGGGAGCACTGCTGTAAAGCACAAGTTTGAGCTTCTGGCTCGAAGAATTGCAAGCTCTTAATATCACCATAGGTCTTGCGATCCCTGAGAATTAAGCTGTGGAGCCCAATATTGCACCAACACAGAGTGGAACCACACGCAGGATCTCGTTCTGCAACCGTAGCAGAGATGGACCCGTTCGAAGCATACGCGACCATCCACAAAGGGTCATTTCGATTCGTCGGAGAACGACGTGATAAAGAAAAATTGGAATTTATTCTGCGAGGCTCTCCGTCTCACTGGTGAGACAGGGCCAAAGCCTCCGAAAAAATATATACAATTATCGTCCCCCTCCTCAACGGGACGCGGTAAAATTATCAAACGTTGAACGGCCCGCGGCTATAATAAGGTTGGTTCGCACTGCTGTAAAGCACAAGTGAAAGGTTTTTTATTCGAAGAATTGCAAGCCCTTATTATCACCACTGGTCTAGCGAAACGTGGGAATTAAGCTGTACAACCCAATATTCCACCAACACAGACTGGAACCACGCCCAGGATCTCGTTCTCCAACCGAAGCAGAAATGGACGCGTTCGAAGAATACGCGACCATCCACAAAGGGTATTTCGATTTGTCGGAGAACGACGTGATAAAGAAAAATTGGAATTTATTCTGCGAGGCTCTCCGTCTCACTGGTGAAACAGGGCCGAAGCCTCCGAAAAAATATAAACAATTATCGTCCCCCTCCTCAACGGGACGCGGTAAAATTATCAAACGTTGAACGGCCCGCGGCTATAATAAGGTTGGTGCGCACTGCTGTAAAGCACAAGTGAAAGCTTTTGGATTCGAAGAATGGCAAGCCCTTATTATCACCACTGGTCTAGCGAAACCTGAGAATTAAGCTGTGCAGCCCAATATTGCACCAACACAGAGTTGCACCACGCGGAGGATCTCGTTCTCCAACAGAAGCAGAGATGGACGCGTTCGAAAAATACGCGACCATCCGCAAATGGTATTTCGATTCGTTGGAGAACGACGTGATGAGGAAAAATTGGAATTTATTCTGCGAGGCTCTCCATCTCACTGGTGAGACAGGGCCGAAGCCTCCGAAAAAATATAAACAATTATCGTCCCCCTCCTCAACGGGACGCGGTAAAATTATCAAACGTTGAACGGCCCGCGGCTACAATAAGGTTGGTTCGCACTGTTGTAAAGCACAAGTGATAGCTTTTGGATTCGAAGAATTGCAAGCCCTTATTATCGCCACTGGTCTAGCGAAACGTGGGAATTAAGCTGTACAACCCAATATTCCACCAACACAGAGTGGAACCACGCGCAGGATCTCGTTCTCCAACAGAAGCAGAGATGGACCCGTTCGAAGAATACGGGGTCATCCACGAAGGGTATTTCGATTTGTCGGATGACGACGTGATGAGGAAAAATTGGAATTGATTCTGCGAGGATCACCGTCTCACCGGCGAGACGTGGCCGATGCCACCGTACCAATATAAACAACTAACGTCCCCTCCCCCTCGTCGGGACGCGGTAAAATTATCGAACGTTGACCGGTCCGCGGATATAAAGAGGTTCGGGAGCACTGCTGTAAAGCACAAGTTTGAGCTTCTGGCTCGAAGAATTGCAAGCTCTTAATATCACCATAGGTCTTGCGATCCCTGAGAATTAAGCTGTGGAGCCCAATATTGCACCAACACAGAGTGGAACCACACGCAGGATCTCGTTCTGCAACCGTAGCAGAGATGGACCCGTTCGAAGCATACGCGACCATCCACAAAGGGTCATTTCGATTCGTCGGAGAACGACGTGATAAAGAAAAATTGGAATTTATTCTGCGAGGCTCTCCGTCTCACTGGTGAGACAGGGCCAAAGCCTCCGAAAAAATATATACAATTATCGTCCCCCTCCTCAACGGGACGCGGTAAAATTATCAAACGTTGAACGGCCCGCGGCTATAATAAGGTTGGTTCGCACTGCTGTAAAGCACAAGTGAAAGGTTTTTTATTCGAAGAATTGCAAGCCCTTATTATCACCACTGGTCTAGCGAAACGTGGGAATTAAGCTGTACAACCCAATATTCCACCAACACAGACTGGAACCACGCCCAGGATCTCGTTCTCCAACCGAAGCAGAAATGGACGCGTTCGAAGAATACGCGACCATCCACAAAGGGTATTTCGATTTGTCGGAGAACGACGTGATAAAGAAAAATTGGAATTTATTCTGCGAGGCTCTCCGTCTCACTGGTGAAACAGGGCCGAAGCCTCCGAAAAAATATAAACAATTATCGTCCCCCTCCTCAACGGGACGCGGTAAAATTATCAAACGTTGAACGGCCCGCGGCTATAATAAGGTTGGTGCGCACTGCTGTAAAGCACAAGTGAAAGCTTTTGGATTCGAAGAATGGCAAGCCCTTATTATCACCACTGGTCTAGCGAAACCTGAGAATTAAGCTGTGCAGCCCAATATTGCACCAACACAGAGTTGCACCACGCGGAGGATCTCGTTCTCCAACAGAAGCAGAGATGGACGCGTTCGAAAAATACGCGACCATCCGCAAATGGTATTTCGATTCGTTGGAGAACGACGTGATGAGGAAAAATTGGAATTTATTCTGCGAGGCTCTCCATCTCACTGGTGAGACAGGGCCGAAGCCTCCGAAAAAATATAAACAATTATCGTCCCCCTCCTCAACGGGACGCGGTAAAATTATCAAACGTTGAACGGCCCGCGGCTACAATAAGGTTGGTTCGCACTGTTGTAAAGCACAAGTGATAGCTTTTGGATTCGAAGAATTGCAAGCCCTTATTATCGCCACTGGTCTAGCGAAACGTGGGAATTAAGCTGTACAACCCAATATTCCACCAACACAGAGTGGAACCACGCGCAGGATCTCGTTCTCCAACAGAAGCAGAGATGGACCCGTTCGAAGAATACGGGGTCATCCACGAAGGGTATTTCGATTTGTCGGATGACGACGTGATGAGGAAAAATTGGAATTGATTCTGCGAGGATCACCGTCTCACCGGCGAGACGTGGCCGATGCCACCGTACCAATATAAACAACTAACGTCCCCTCCCCCTCGTCGGGACGCGGTAAAATTATCGAACGTTGACCGGTCCGCGGATATAAAGAGGTTCGGGAGCACTGCTGTAAAGCACAAGTTTGAGCTTCTGGCTCGAAGAATTGCAAGCTCTTAATATCACCATAGGTCTTGCGATCCCTGAGAATTAAGCTGTGGAGCCCAATATTGCACCAACACAGAGTGGAACCACACGCAGGATCTCGTTCTGCAACCGTAGCAGAGATGGACCCGTTCGAAGCATACGCGACCATCCACAAAGGGTCATTTCGATTCGTCGGAGAACGACGTGATAAAGAAAAATTGGAATTTATTCTGCGAGGCTCTCCGTCTCACTGGTGAGACAGGGCCAAAGCCTCCGAAAAAATATATACAATTATCGTCCCCCTCCTCAACGGGACGCGGTAAAATTATCAAACGTTGAACGGCCCGCGGCTATAATAAGGTTGGTTCGCACTGCTGTAAAGCACAAGTGAAAGGTTTTTTATTCGAAGAATTGCAAGCCCTTATTATCACCACTGGTCTAGCGAAACGTGGGAATTAAGCTGTACAACCCAATATTCCACCAACACAGACTGGAACCACGCCCAGGATCTCGTTCTCCAACCGAAGCAGAGATGGACGCGTTCGAAAAATACGCGACCATCCGCAAAGGGTATTTCGATTCGTTGGAGAACGACGTGATGAAGAAACATTGGAATTTGTTCTGCGAGGCTCACCGGCGAGTCGGGACCGAAGCCACCGCAACAATATAAGCAATTAACGTCCCCCCCCCTTCATCGGGGCGAGGTAAAATTATCTAACGTTGGCCGGTCCGCGGATATAAAGAGGTTCGGGAGCACTGCTGTAAAGCACAAGTTTGAGCTTCTGGCTCGAAGAATTGCAAGCTCTTAATATCACCATAGGTCTTGCGATCCCTGAGAATTAAGCTGTGGAGCCCAATATTGCACCAACACAGAGTGGAACCACACGCAGGATCTCGTTCTGCAACCGTAGCAGAGATGGACCCGTTCGAAGCATACGCGACCATCCACAAAGGGTCATTTCGATTCGTCGGAGAACGACGTGATAAAGAAAAATTGGAATTTATTCTGCGAGGCTCTCCGTCTCACTGGTGAGACAGGGCCGAAGCCTCCGAAAAAATATAAACAATTATCGTCCCCCTCCTCAACGGGACGCGGTAAAATTATCAAACGTTGAACGGCCCGCGGCTACAATAAGGTTGGTTCGCACTGTTGTAAAGCACAAGTGATAGCTTTTGGATTCGAAGAATTGCAAGCCCTTATTATCGCCACTGGTCTAGCGAAACGTGGGAATTAAGCTGTGCAACCCAATATTCCACCAACACAGAGTGGAACCACGCGCAGGATCTCGTTCTCCAACAGAAGCAGAGATGGACCCGTTCGAAGAATACGGGGTCATCCACGAAGGGTATTTCGATTTGTCGGATGACGACGTGATGAGGAAAAATTGGAATTGATTCTGCGAGGATCACCGTCTCACCGGCGAGACGTGGCCGATGCCACCGTACCAATATAAACAACTAACGTCCCCTCCCCCTCGTCGGGACGCGGTAAAATTATCGAACGTTGACCGGTCCGCGGATATAAAGAGGTTCGGGAGCACTGCTGTAAAGCACAAGTTTGAGCTTCTGGCTCGAAGAATTGCAAGCTCTTAATATCACCATAGGTCTTGCGATCCCTGAGAATTAAGCTGTGGAGCCCAATATTGCACCAACACAGAGTGGAACCACACGCAGGATCTCGTTCTGCAACCGTAGCAGAGATGGACCCGTTCGAAGCATACGCGACCATCCACAAAGGGTCATTTCGATTCGTCGGAGAACGACGTGATAAAGAAAAATTGGAATTTATTCTGCGAGGCTCTCCGTCTCACTGGTGAGACAGGGCCGAAGCCTCCGAAAAAAATATATACAATTATCGTCCCCCTCCTCAACGGGACGCGGTAAAATTATCAAACGTTGAACGGCCCGCGGCTATAATAAGGTTGGTTCGCACTGCTGTAAAGCACAAGTGAAAGGTTTTTTATTCGAAGAATTGCAAGCCCTTATTAACACCACTGGTCTAGCGAAACGTGGGAATTAAGCTGTACAACCCAATATTCCACCAACACAGACTGGAACCACGCCCAGGATCTCGTTCTCCAACCGAAGCAGAGATGGACGCGTTCGAAAAATACGCGACCATCCGCAAAGGGTATTTCGATTCGTTGGAGAACGACGTGATGAAGAAACATTGGAATTTGTTCTGCGAGGCTCACCGGCGAGTCGGGACCGAAGCCACCGCAACAATATAAGCAATTAACGTCCCCCCCCCTTCATCGGGGCGAGGTAAAATTATCTAACGTTGGCCGGCTCGCGACTATAAAAAGTTTGGGGAGCACTGCTGTAAAGCACAAGTGAAAGCTTTTTGATTCGACGAATTGCAAGCTCATATTATCACCACTGGTCTAGCGAAACGTGGGAATTAAGTTGTACAACCCAATATTGCACCAACACAGAGTGGAACCACGCGCAGGTTCTCGTTCTGCAACCGTAGCAGAGATGGACCCGTTCGAAGAATACGCGACCATCCACAAAGGGTATTTCGATTTGTCGGAGAACGACGTGATAAAGAAAAATTGGAATTTATTCTGCGAGGCTCTCCGTCTCACTGGTGAGACAGGGCCGAAGCCTCCGAAAAAATATAAACAATTATCGTCCCCCTCCTCAACGGGACGCGGTAAAATTATCAAACGTTGAACGGCCCGCGGCTATAATAAGGTTGGTGCGCACTGCTGTAAAGCACAAGTGAAAGCTTTTGGATTCGAAGAATGGCAAGCCCTTATTATCACCACTGGTCTAGCGAAACGTGGGAATTAAGCTGTACAACACAATATTCCACCAACACAGAGTGGAACCACGCGCAGGATCTCGTTTTCCAACAGAAGCAGAGATGGACCCGTTCGAAGAATACGGGATCATCCACAAAGGGTATTTCCTATTTGTCGGAGGACGACGTGATGAAGAAAAATTGGAATTTATTCTGCGAGGCTCTCCGTCTCACTGGTGAGACAGGGCCGAAGCCTCCGAAAAAATATATACAATTATCGTCCCCCTCCTCAACGGGCGCGGTAAAATTATCAAACTTTGAACGGCCCGCGGCTATAATAAGGTTGGTTCGCACTGCTGTAAAGCACAAGTGAAAGCTTTTGGATTCGAAGAATTGCAAGCCCTTATTATCACCACTGGTCTAGCGAAACGTGGGAATTAAGCTGTACAACCCAATATTCCACCAACACAGAGTGGAACCACGCCCAGGATCTCGTTCTCCAACAGAAGCAGAGATGGACCCGTTCGAAGAATACGCGACCATCCACAAAGGGTATTTCGATTTGTCGGAGAACGACGTGATAAAGAAAAATTGGAATTTATTCTGCGAGGCTCTCCGTCTCACTGGTGAGACAGGGCCGAAGCCTCCGAAAAAATATAAACAATTATCGACCCCTCCGCAACGGGACGAGGTAAAATTATCAAACGTTGAACGGCCCGCGGCTATAATAAGGTTGGTGCGCACTGCTGTAAAGCACAAGTGAAAGCTTTTGGATTCGAAGAATGGCAAGCCCTTATTATCACCACTGGTCTA
Source organism: Lasioglossum baleicum (assembly GCF_051020765.1). Classification (NCBI taxonomy): domain Eukaryota; kingdom Metazoa; phylum Arthropoda; class Insecta; order Hymenoptera; family Halictidae; genus Lasioglossum; species Lasioglossum baleicum. The sequence goes on from NW_027469085.1 coordinate 1,990,036, forward strand.
GCGAATCGTGGGAATTAAGCTGTACAACCCAATATTCCACCAACACAGAGTGGAACCACGCGCAGGTTCTCGTTCTGCAACCGTAGCAGAGATGGACCCGTTCGAAGAATACGCGACCATCCACAAAGGGTATTTCGATTCGTTGGAGAACGACGTGATGAGGAAAAATTGGAATTTATTCTGCGAGGCTCTCCATCTCACTGGTGAGACAGGGCCGAACCTCCGAAAAAATATAAACAATTATCGTCCCCCTCCTCAACGGGACGCGGTAAAATTATCAAACGTTGAACGGCCCGCGGCTACAATAAGGTTGGTTCGCACTGTTGTAAAGCACAAGTGATAGCTTTTGGATTCGAAGAATTGCAAGCCCTTATTATCGCCACTGGTCTAGCGAAACGTGGGAATTAAGCTGTACAACCCAATATTCCACCAACACAGAGTGGAACCACGCGCAGGATCTCGTTCTCCAACAGAAGCAGAGATGGACCCGTTCGAAGAATACGGGGTCATCCACGAAGGGTATTTCGATTTGTCGGATGACGACGTGATGAGGAAAAATTGGAATTGATTCTGCGAGGATCACCGTCTCACCGGCGAGACGTGGCCGATGCCACCGTACCAATATAAACAACTAACGTCCCCTCCCCCTCGTCGGGACGCGGTAAAATTATCGAACGTTGACCGGTCCGCGGATATAAAGAGGTTCGGGAGCACTGCTGTGAAGCACAAGTTTGAGCTTCTGGCTCGAAGAATTGCAAGCTCTTAATATCACCATAGGTCTTGCGATCCCTGAGAATTAAGCTGTGGAGCCCAATATTGCACCAACACAGAGTGGAACCACACGCAGGATCTCGTTCTGCAACCGTAGCAGAGATGGACCCGTTCGAAGCATACGCGACCATCCACAAAGGGTCATTTCGATTCGTCGGAGAACGACGTGATAAAGAAAAATTGGAATTTATTCTGCGAGGCTCTCCGTCTCACTGGTGAGACAGGGCCAAAGCCTCCGAAAAAATATATACAATTATCGTCCCCCTCCTCAACGGGACGCGGTAAAATTATCAAACGTTGAACGGCCCGCGGCTATAATAAGGTTGGTTCGCACTGCTGTAAAGCACAAGTGAAAGGTTTTTTATTCGAAGAATTGCAAGCCCTTATTATCACCACTGGTCTAGCGAAACGTGGGAATTAAGCTGTACAACCCAATATTCCACCAACACAGACTGGAACCACGCCCAGGATCTCGTTCTCCAACCGAAGCAGAGATGGACGCGTTCGAAAAATACGCGACCATCCGCAAAGGGTATTTCGATTCGTTGGAGAACGACGTGATGAAGAAACATTGGAATTTGTTCTGCGAGGCTCACCGGCGAGTCGGGACCGAAGCCACCGCAACAATATAAGCAATTAACGTCCCCCCCCCCCTTCATCGGGGCGAGGTAAAATTATCTAACGTTGGCCGGCTCGCGACTATAAAAAGTTTGGGGAGCACTGCTGTAAAGCACAAGTGAAAGCTTTTTGATTCGACGAATTGCAAGCTCATATTATCACCACTGGTCTAGCGAAACGTGGGAATTAAGTTGTACAACCCAATATTGCACCAACACAGAGTGGAACCACGCGCAGGTTCTCGTTCTGCAACCGTAGCAGAGATGGACCCGTTCGAAGAATACGCGACCATCCACAAAGGGTATTTCGATTTGTCGGAGAACGACGTGATAAAGAAAAATTGGAATTTATTCTGCGAGGCTCTCCGTCTCACTGGTGAGACAGGGCCGAAGCCTCCGAAAAAATATAAACAATTATCGTCCCCCTCCTCAACGGGACGCGGTAAAATTATCAAAGGTTGAACGGCCCGCGGCTATAATAAGGTTGGTGCGCACTGCTGTAAAGCACAAGTGAAAGCTTTTGGATTCGAAGAATGGCAAGCCCTTATTATCACCACTGGTCTAGCGAATCGTGGGAATTAAGCTGTACAACCCAATATTCCACCAACACAGAGTGGAACCACGCGCAGGTTCTCGTTCTGCAACCGTAGCAGAGATAGACCCGTTCGAAGAATACGCGACCATCCACAAAGGTTATTTCGATTCGTTGGAGAACGACGTGATGAAGAAACATTGGAATTTGTTCTGCGAGGCTCACCGGCGAGTCGGGACCGAAGCCACCGCAACAATATAAGCAATTAACGTCCCCCCCCCCTTCATCGGGGCGAGGTAAAATTATCTAACGTTGGCCGGCTCGCGACTATAAAAAGTTTGGGGAGCACTGCTGTAAAGCACAAGTGAAAGCTTTTTGATTCGACGAATTGCAAGCTCATATTATCACCACTGGTCTAGCGAAACGTGGGAATTAAGTTGTACAACCCAATATTGCACCAACACAGAGTGGAACCACGCGCAGGTTCTCGTTCTGCAACCGTAGCAGAGATGGACCCGTTCGAAGAATACGCGACCATCCACAAAGGGTATTTCGATTTGTCGGAGAACGACGTGATAAAGAAAAATTGGAATTTATTCTGCGAGGCTCTCCGTCTCACTGGTGAGACAGGGCCGAAGCCTCCGAAAAAATATAAACAATTATCGTCCCCCTCCTCAACGGGACGCGGTAAATTTATCAAACGTTGAACGGCCCGCGGCTATAATAAGGTTGGTGCGCACTGCTGTAAAGCACAAGTGAAAGCTTTTGGATTCGAAGAATGGCAAGCCCTTATTATCACCACTGGTCTAGCGAAACGTGGGAATTAAGCTGTACAACACAATATTCCACCAACACAGAGTGGAACCACGCGCAGGATCTCGTTTTCCAACAGAAGCAGAGATGGACCCGTTCGAAGAATACGGGATCATCCACAAAGGGTATTTCCTATTTGTCGGAGGACGACGTGATGAAGAAAAATTGGAATTTATTCTGCGAGGCTCTCCGTCTCACTGGTGAGACAGGGCCGAAGCCTCCGAAAAAATATATACAATTATCGTCCCCCTCCTCAACGGGCGCGGTAAAATTATCATACTTTGAACGGCCCGCGGCTATAATGAGGTTGGTTCGCACTGCTGTAAAGCACAAGTGAAAGCTTTTGGATTCGAAGAATTGCAAGCCCTTATTATCACCACTGGTCTAGCGAAACGTGGGAATTAAGCTGTACAACCCAATATTCCACCAACACAGAGTGGAACCACGCCCAGGATCTCGTTCTCTAACAGAAGCAGAGATGGACCCGTTCGAAGAATACGCGACCATCCACAAAGGGTATTTCGATTTGTCGGAGAACGACGTGATAAAGAAAAATTGGAATTTATTCTGCGAGGCTCTCCGTCTCACTGGTGAGACAGGGCCGAAGCCTCCGAAAAAATATAAACAATTATCGACCCCTCCTCAACGGGACGAGGTAAAATTATCAAACGTTGAACGGCCCGCGGCTATAATAAGGTTGGTGCGCACTGCTGTAAAGCACAAGTGAAAGCTTTTGGATTCGAAGAATGGCAAGCCCTTATTATCACCACTGGTCTAGCGAATCGTGGGAATTAAGCTGTACAACCCAATATTCCACCAACACAGAGTGGAACCACGCGCAGGTTCTCGTTCTGCAACCGTAGCAGAGATGGACCCGTTCGAAGAATACGCGACCATCCACAAAGGGTATTTCGATTCGTTGGAGAACGACGTGATGAAGAAACATTGGAATTTGTTCTGCGAGGCTCACCGGCGAGTCGGGACCGAAGCCACCGCAACAATATAAGCAATTAACGTCCCCCCCTTCATCGGGGCGAGGTAAAATTATCTAACGTTGGCCGGCTCGCGACTATAAAAAGTTTGGGGAGCACTGCTGTAAAGCACAAGTGAAAGCTTTTTGATTCGACGAATTGCAAGCTCATATTATCACCACTGGTCTAGCGAAACGTGGGAATTAAGTTGTACAACCCAATATTGCACCAACACAGAGTGGAACCACGCGCAGGTTCTCGTTCTGCAACCGTAGCAGAGATGGACCCGTTCGAAGAATACGCGACCATCCACAAAGGGTATTTCGATTTGTCGGAGAACGACGTGATAAAGAAAAATTGGAATTTATTCTGCGAGGCTCTCCGTCTCACTGGTGAGACAGGGCCGAAGCCTCCGAAAAAATATAAACAATTATCGTCCCCCTCCTCAACGGGACGCGGTAAAATTATCAAACGTTGAACGGCCCGCGGCTATAATAAGGTTGGTGCGCACTGCTGTAAAGCACAAGTGAAAGCTTTTGGATTCGAAGAATGGCAAGCCCTTATTATCACCACTGGTCTAGCGAAACGTGGGAATTAAGCTGTACAACACAATATTCCACCAACACAGACTGGAACCACGCCCAGGATCTCGTTCTCCAACCGAAGCAGAGATGGACCCGTTCGAAGAATACGGGATCATCCACAAAGGGTATTTCCTATTTGTCGGAGGACGACGTGATGAAGAAAAATTGGAATTTATTCTGCGAGGCTCTCCGTCTCACTGGTGAGACAGGGCCGAAGCCTCCGAAAAAATATATACAATTATCGTCCCCCTCCTCAACGGGACGCGGTAAAATTATCAAACTTTGAACGGCCCGCGGCTATAATAAGGTTGGTTCGCACTGCTGTAAAGCACAAGTGAAAGCTTTTGGATTCGAAGAATTGCAAGCCCTTATTATCACCACTGGTCTAGCGAATCGTGGGAATTAAGCTGTACAACCCAATATTCCACCAACACAGAGTGGAACCACGCGCAGGTTCTCGTTCTGCAACCGTAGCAGAGATGGACCCGTTCGAAGAATACGCGACCATCCACAAAGGGTATTTCGATTCGTTGGAGAACGACGTGATGAAGAAACATTGGAATTTGTTCTGCGAGGCTCACCGGCGAGTCGGGACCGAAGCCACCGCAACAATATAAGCAATTAACGTCCCCCCCCTTCATCGGGGCGAGGTAAAATTATCTAACGTTGGCCGGCTCGCGACTATAAAAAGTTTGGGGAGCACTGCTGTAAAGCACAAGTGAAAGCTTTTTGATTCGACGAATTGCAAGCTCATATTATCACCACTGGTCTAGCGAAACGTGGGAATTAAGTTGTACAACCCAATATTGCACCAACACAGAGTGGAACCACGCGCAGGTTCTCGTTCTGCAACCGTAGCAGAGATGGACCCGTTCGAAGAATACGCGACCATCCACAAAGGGTATTTCGATTTGTCGGAGAACGACGTGATAAAGAAAAATTGGAATTTATTCTGCGAGGCTCTCCGTCTCACTGGTGAGACAGGGCCGAAGCCTCCGAAAAAATATAAACAATTATCGTCCCCCTCCTCAACGGGACGCGGTAAAATTATCAAACGTTGAACGGCCCGCGGCTATAATAAGGTTGGTGCGCACTGCTGTAAAGCACAAGTGAAAGCTTTTGGATTCGAAGAATGGCAAGCCCTTATTATCACCACTGGTCTAGCGAAACGTGGGAATTAAGCTGTACAACACAATATTCCACCAACACAGACTGGAACCACGCCCAGGATCTCGTTCTCCAACCGAAGCAGAGATGGACCCGTTCGAAGAATACGGGATCATCCACAAAGGGTATTTCCTATTTGTCGGAGGACGACGTGATGAAGAAAAATTGGAATTTATTCTGCGAGGCTCTCCGTCTCACTGGTGAGACAGGGCCGAAGCCTCCGAAAAAATATATACAATTATCGTCCCCCTCCTCAACGGGACGCGGTAAAATTATCAAACTTTGAACGGCCCGCGGCTATAATAAGGTTGGTTCGCACTGCTGTAAAGCACAAGTGAAAGCTTTTGGATTCGAAGAATTGCAAGCCCTTATTATCACCACTGGTCTAACGAAACGTGGGAATTAAGCTGTACAACCCAATATTCCACCAACACAGAGTGGAACCACGCCCAGGATCTCGTTCTCCAACAGAAGCAGAGATGGACCCGTTCGAAGAATACGCGACCATCCACAAAGGGTATTTCGATTTGTCGGAGAACGACGTGATAAAGAAAAATTGGAATTTATTCTGCGAGGCTCTCCGTCTCACTGGTGAGACAGGGCCGAAGCCTCCGAAAAAATATAAACAATTATCGACCCCTCCTCAACGGGACGAGGTAAAATTATCAAACGTTGAACGGCCCGCGGCTATAATAAGGTTGGTGCGCACTGCTGTAAAGCACAAGTGAAAGCTTTTGGATTCGAAGAATGGCAAGCCCTTATTATCACCACTGGTCTAGCGAAACGTGGGAATTAAGTTGTACAACCCAATATTGCACCAACACAGAGTGGAACCACGCGCAGGTTCTCGTTCTGCAACCGTAGCAGAGATGGACCCGTTCGAAGAATACGCGACCATCCACAAAGGGTCATTTCGATTTGTCGGAGAACGACGTGATAAAGAAAAATTGGAATTTATTCTGCGAGGCTCTCCGTCTCACTGGTGAGACAGGGCCGAAGCCTCCGAAAAAATATAAACAATTATCGTCCCCCTCCTCAACGGGCGCGGTAAAATTATCAAACTTTGAACGGCCCGCGGCTATAATAAGGTTGGTTCGCACTGCTGTAAAGCACAAGTGGAAGCTTTTGGATTCGAAGAATTGGGAAGCTCGTATTTCCAGCACAGGTATAGCGAAACCTGAGAATTAAGCTGTGCAGCCCAATATTGCACCAACACAGAGTTGCACCACGCGGAGGATCTCGTTCTCCAACCGAAGCAGAGATGGACGCGTTCGAAAAATACGCGACCATCCGCAAAGGGTATTTCGATTCGTTGGAGAACGACGTGATGAGGAAAAATTGGAATTTATTCTGCGAAGCTCTCCATCTCACTGGTGAGACAGGGCCGAAGCCTCCGAAAAAATATAAACAATTATCGTCCCCCTCCTCAACGGGACGCGGTAAAATTATCGAACGTTGGCCGGTCCGCGGATGTAAAAAGGTTCGGGAGCACTGCTGTAAAGCACAAGTGAGAGCTTCTGGATTCGAAGAATTGCAAGCTCTTAATATCACCATAGGTCTTGCGATCCCTGAGAATTAAGCTGTGGAGCCCAATATTGCACCAACACAGAGTGGAACCACACGCAGGATCTCGTTCTGCAACCGTAGCAGAGATGGACCCGTTCGAAGCATACGCGACCATCCACAAAGGGTCATTTCGATTCGTCGGAGAACGACGTGATAAAGAAAAATTGGAATTTATTCTGCGAGGCTCTCCGTCTCACTGGTGAGACAGGGCCGAAGCCTCCGAAAAAATATAAACAATTATCGTCCCCCTCCTCAACGGGACGCGGTAAAATTATCAAACGTTGAACGGCCCGCGGCTACAATAAGGTTGGTTCGCACTGTTGTAAAGCACAAGTGATAGCTTTTGGATTCGAAGAATTGCAAGCCCTTATTATCGCCACTGGTCTAGCGAAACGTGGGAATTAAGCTGTGCAACCCAATATTCCACCAACACAGAGTGGAACCACGCGCAGGATCTCGTTCTCCAACAGAAGCAGAGATGGACCCGTTCGAAGAATACGGGGTCATCCACGAAGGGTATTTCGATTTGTCGGATGACGACGTGATGAGGAAAAATTGGAATTGATTCTGCGAGGATCACCGTCTCACCGGCGAGACGTGGCCGATGCCACCGTACCAATATAAACAACTAACGTCCCCTCCCCCTCGTCGGGACGCGGTAAAATTATCGAACGTTGACCGGTCCGCGGATATAAAGAGGTTCGGGAGCACTGCTGTAAAGCACAAGTTTGAGCTTCTGGCTCGAAGAATTGCAAGCTCTTAATATCACCATAGGTCTTGCGATCCCTGAGAATTAAGCTGTGGAGCCCAATATTGCACCAACACAGAGTGGAACCACACGCAGGATCTCGTTCTGCAACCGTAGCAGAGATGGACCCGTTCGAAGCATACGCGACCATCCACAAAGGGTCATTTTGATTCGTCGGAGAACGACGTGATAAAGAAAAATTGGAATTTATTCTGCGAGGCTCTCCGTCTCACTGGTGAGACAGGGCCGAAGCCTCCGAAAAAATATATACAATTATCGTCCCCCTCCTCAACGGGACGCGGTAAAATTATCAAACGTTGAACGGCCCGCGGCTATAATAAGGTTGGTTCGCACTGCTGTAAAGCACAAGTGAAAGGTTTTTTATTCGAAGAATTGGGAAGCTCGTATTTCCAGCACAGGTATAGCGAAACCTGAGAATTAAGCTGTGCAGCCCAATATTGCACCAACACAGAGTTGCACCACGCGGAGGATCTCGTTCTCCAACCGAAGCAGAGATGGACGCGTTCGAAAAATACGCGACCATCCGCAAAGGGTATTTCGATTCGTTGGAGAACGACGTGATGAGGAAAAATTGGAATTTATTCTGCGAAGCTCTCCATCTCACTGGTGAGACAGGGCCGAAGCCTCCGAAAAAATATAAACAATTATCGTCCCCCTCCTCAACGGGACGCGGTAAAATTATCGAACGTTGGCCGGTCCGCGGATGTAAAAAGGTTCGGGAGCACTGCTGTAAAGCACAAGTGAGAGCTTCTGGATTCGAAGAATTGCAAGCTCTTAATATCACCATAGGTCTTGCGATCCCTGAGAATTAAGCTGTGGAGCCCAATATTGCACCAACACAGAGTGGAACCACACGCAGGATCTCGTTCTGCAACCGTAGCAGAGATGGACCCGTTCGAAGCATACGCGACCATCCACAAAGGGTCATTTCGATTCGTCGGAGAACGACGTGATAAAGAAAAATTGGAATTTATTCTGCGAGGCTCTCCGTCTCACTGGTGAGACAGGGCCGAAGCCTCCGAAAAAATATAAACAATTATCGTCCCCCTCCTCAACGGGACGCGGTAAAATTATCAAACGTTGAACGGCCCGCGGCTACAATAAGGTTGGTTCGCACTGTTGTAAAGCACAAGTGATAGCTTTTGGATTCGAAGAATTGCAAGCCCTTATTATCGCCACTGGTCTAGCGAAACGTGGGAATTAAGCTGTGCAACCCAATATTCCACCAACACAGAGTGGAACCACGCGCAGGATCTCGTTCTCCAACAGAAGCAGAGATGGACCCGTTCGAAGAATACGGGGTCATCCACGAAGGGTATTTCGATTTGTCGGATGACGACGTGATGAGGAAAAATTGGAATTGATTCTGCGAGGATCACCGTCTCACCGGCGAGACGTGGCCGATGCCACCGTACCAATATAAACAACTAACGTCCCCTCCCCCTCGTCGGGACGCGGTAAAATTATCGAACGTTGACCGGTCCGCGGATATAAAGAGGTTCGGGAGCACTGCTGTAAAGCACAAGTTTGAGCTTCTGGCTCGAAGAATTGCAAGCTCTTAATATCACCATAGGTCTTGCGATCCCTGAGAATTAAGCTGTGGAGCCCAATATTGCACCAACACAGAGTGGAACCACACGCAGGATCTCGTTCTGCAACCGTAGCAGAGATGGACCCGTTCGAAGAATACGCGACCATCCACAAAGGGTATTTCGATTTGTCGGAGAACGACGTGATAAAGAAAAATTGGAATTTATTCTGCGAGGCTCTCCGTCTCACTGGTGAGACAGGGCCGAAGCCTCCGAAAAAATATAAACAATTATCGACCCCTCCTCAACGGGACGAGGTAAAATTATCAAACGTTGAACGGCCCGCGGCTATAATAAGGTTGGTGCGCACTGCTGTAAAGCACAAGTGAAAGCTTTTGGATTCGAAGAATGGCAAGCCCTTATTATCACCACTGGTCTAGCGAATCGTGGGAATTAAGCTGTACAACCCAATATTCCACCAACACAGAGTGGAACCACGCGCAGGTTCTCGTTCTGCAACCGTAGCAGAGATGGACCCGTTCGAAGAATACGCGACCATCCACAAAGGGTATTTCGATTCGTTGGAGAACGACGTGATGAAGAAACATTGGAATTTGTTCTGCGAGGCTCACCGGCGAGTCGGGACCGAAGCCACCGCAACAATATAAGCAATTAACGTCCACCCCCTTCATCGGGGCGAGGTAAAATTATCTAACGTTGGCCGGCTCGCGACTATAAAAAGTTTGGGGAGCACTGCTGTAAAGCACAAGTGAAAGCTTTTTGATTCGACGAATTGCAAGCTCATATTATCACCACTGGTCTAGCGAAACGTGGGAATTAAGCTGTACAACCCAATATTCCACCAACACAGAGTGGAACCACGCGCAGGTTCTCGTTCTGCAACCGTAGCAGAGATGGACCCGTTCGAAGAATACGCGACCATCCACAAAGGGTATTTCGATTTGTCGGAGGACGACGTGATGAAGAAAAATTGGAATTTATTCTGCGAGGCTCTCCGTCTCACTGGTGAGACAGGGCCGATGCCTCCGAAAAAATATATACAATTATCGTCCCCCTCCTCAACGGGACGCGGTAAAATTATCAAACGTTGAACGGCCCGCGGCTATAATAAGGTTGGTGCGCACTGCTGTAAAGCACAAGTGAAAGCTTTTGGATTCGAAGAATGGCAAGCCCTTATTATCACCACTGGTCTAGCGAAACCTGAGAATTAAGCTGTGCAGCCCAATATTGCACCAACACAGAGTTGCACCACGCGGAGGATCTCGTTCTCCAACCGAAGCAGAGATGGACGCGTTCGAAAAATACGCGACCATCCGCAAAGGGTATTTCGATTCGTTGGAGAACGACGTGATGAGGAAAAATTGGAATTTATTCTGCGAGGCTCTCCATCTCACTGGTGAGACAGGGCCGAAGCCTCCGAAAAAATATAAACAATTATCGTCCCCCTCCTCAACGGGACGCGGTAAAATTATCAAACGTTGAACGGCCCGCGGCTACAATAAGGTTGGTTCGCACTGTTGTAAAGCACAAGTGATAGCTTTTGGATTCGAAGAATTGCAAGCCCTTATTATCGCCACTGGTCTAGCGAAACGTGGGAATTAAGCTGTACAACCCAATATTCCACCAACACAGAGTGGAACCACGCGCAGGATCTCGTTCTCCAACAGAAGCAGAGATGGACCCGTTCGAAGAATACGGGGTCATCCACGAAGGGTATTTCGATTTGTCGGATGACGACGTGATGAGGAAAAATTGGAATTGATTCTGCGAGGATCACCGTCTCACCGGCGAGACGTGGCCGATGCCACCGTACCAATATAAACAACTAACGTCCCCTCCCCCTCGTCGGGACGCGGTAAAATTATCGAACGTTGACCGGTCCGCGGATATAAAGAGGTTCGGGAGCACTGCTGTGAAGCACAAGTTTGAGCTTCTGGCTCGAAGAATTGCAAGCTCTTAATATCACCATAGGTCTTGCGATCCCTGAGAATTAAGCTGTGGAGCCCAATATTGCACCAACACAGAGTGGAACCACACGCAGGATCTCGTTCTGCAACCGTAGCAGAGATGGACCCGTTCGAAGCATACGCGACCATCCACAAAGGGTCATTTCGATTCGTCGGAGAACGACGTGATAAAGAAAAATTGGAATTTATTCTGCGAGGCTCTCCGTCTCACTGGTGAGACAGGGCCAAAGCCTCCGAAAAAATATATACAATTATCGTCCCCCTCCTCAACGGGACGCGGTAAAATTATCAAACGTTGAACGGCCCGCGGCTATAATAAGGTTGGTTCGCACTGCTGTAAAGCACAAGTGAAAGGTTTTTTATTCGAAGAATTGCAAGCCCTTATTATCACCACTGGTCTAGCGAAACGTGGGAATTAAGCTGTACAACCCAATATTCCACCAACACAGACTGGAACCACGCCCAGGATCTCGTTCTCCAACCGAAGCAGAGATGGACGCGTTCGAAAAATACGCGACCATCCGCAAAGTGTATTTCGATTCGTTGGAGAACGACGTGATGAAGAAACATTGGAATTTGTTCTGCGAGGCTCACCGGCGAGTCGGGACCGAAGCCACCGCAACAATATAAGCAATTAACGTCCCCCCCCCCCTTCATCGGGGCGAGGTAAAATTATCTAACGTTGGCCGGCTCGCGACTATAAAAAGTTTGGGGAGCACTGCTGTAAAGCACAAGTGAAAGCTTTTTGATTCGACGAATTGCAAGCTCATATTATCACCACTGGTCTAGCGAAACGTGGGAATTAAGTTGTACAACCCAATATTGCACCAACACAGAGTGGAACCACGCGCAGGTTCTCGTTCTGCAACCGTAGCAGAGATGGACCCGTTCGAAGAATACGCGACCATCCACAAAGGGTATTTCGATTTGTCGGAGAACGACGTGATAAAGAAAAATTGGAATTTATTTTGCGAGGCTCTCCGTCTCACTGGTGAGACAGGGCCGAAGCCTCCGAAAAAATATAAACAATTATCGTCCCCCTCCTCAACGGGACGCGGTAAATTTATCAAACGTTGAACGGCCCGCGGCTATAATAAGGTTGGTGCGCACTGCTGTAAAGCACAAGTGAAAGCTTTTTGATTCGACGAATTGCAAGCTCATATTATCACCACTGGTCTAGCGAAACGTGGGAATTAAGTTGTACAACCCAATATTGCACCAACACAGAGTGGAACCACGCGCAGGTTCTCGTTCTGCAACCGTAGCAGAGATGGACCCGTTCGAAGAATACGCGACCATCCACAAAGGGTATTTCCTATTTGTCGGAGGACGACGTGATGAAGAAAAATTGGAATTTATTTTGCGAGGCTCTCCGTCTCACTGGTGAGACAGGGCCGAAGCCTCCGAAAAAATATATACAATTATCGTCCCCCTCCTCAACGGGCGCGGTAAAATTATCAAACTTTGAACGGCCCGCGGCTATAATGAGGTTGGTTCGCACTGCTGTAAAGCACAAGTGAAAGCTTTTGGATTCGAAGAATTGCAAGCCCTTATTATCACCACTGGTCTAGCGAAACGTGGGAATTAAGCTGTACAACCCAATATTCCACCAACACAGAGTGGAACCACGCCCAGGATCTCGTTCTCTAACAGAAGCAGAGATGGACCCGTTCGAAGAATACGCGACCATCCACAAAGGGCATTTCGATTTGTCGGAGAACGACGTGATAAAGAAAAATTGGAATTTATTCTGCGAGGCTCTCCGTCTCACTGGTGAGACAGGGCCGAAGCCTCCGAAAAAATATAAACAATTATCGTCCCCCTCCTCAACGGGACGCGGTAAAATTATCAAACGTTGAACGGCCCGCGGCTATAATAAGGTTGGTGCGCACTGCTGTAAAGCACAAGTGAAAGCTTTTGGATTCGAAGAATGGCAAGCCCTTATTATCACCACTGGTCTAGCGAATCGTGGGAATTAAGCTGTACAACCCAATATTCCACCAACACAGAGTGGAACCACGCCCAGGATCTCGTTCTCCAACAGAAGCAGAGATGGACCCGTTCGAAGAATACGCGACCATCCACAAAGGGTATTTCGATTTGTCGGAGAACGACGTGATAAAGAAAAATTGGAATTTATTCTGCGAGGCTCTCCGTCTCACTGGTGAGACAGGGCCGAAGCCTCCGAAAAAATATAAACAATTATCGACCCCTCCTCAACGGGACGAGGTAAAATTATCAAACGTTGAACGGCCCGCGGCTATAATAAGGTTGGTGCGCACTGCTGTAAAGCACAAGTGAAAGCTTTTGGATTCGAAGAATGGCAAGCCCTTATTATCACCACTGGTCTAGCGAAACGTGGGAATTAAGCTGTACAACCCAATATTCCACCAACACAGAGTGGAACCACGCGCAGGTTCTCGTTCTGCAACCGTAGCAGAGATGGACCCGTTCGAAGAATACGCGACCATCCACAAAGTGTATTTCGATTCGTTGGAGAACGACGTGATGAAGAAACATTGGAATTTGTTCTGCGAGGCTCACCGGCGAGTCGGGACCGAAGCCACCGCAACAATATAAGCAATTAACGTCCACCCCCTTCATCGGGGCGAGGTAAAATTATCTAACGTTGGCCGGCTCGCGACTATAAAAAGTTTGGGGAGCACTGCTGTAAAGCACAAGTGAAAGCTTTTTGATTCGACGAATTGCAAGCTCATATTATCACCACTGGTCTAGCGAAACGTGGGAATTAAGTTGTACAACCCAATATTGCACCAACACAGAGTGGAACCACGCGCAGGTTCTCGTTCTGCAACCGTAGCAGAGATGGACCCGTTCGAAGAATACGCGACCATCCACAAAGGGTCATTTCGATTTGTCGGAGAACGACGTGATAAAGAAAAATTGGAATTTATTCTGCGAGGCTCTCCGTCTCACTGGTGAGACAGGGCCGAAGCCTCCGAAAAAATATAAACAATTATCGTCCCCCTCCTCAACGGGACGCGGTAAAATTATCAAACGTTGAACGGCCCGCGGCTATAATAAGGTTGGTGCGCACTGCTGTAAAGCACAAGTGAAAGCTTTTGGATTCGAAGAATGGCAAGCCCTTATTATCACCACTGGTCTAGCGAAACGTGGGAATTAAGCTGTACAACACAATATTCCACCAACACAGAGTGGAACCACGCGCAGGATCTCGTTTTCCAACAGAAGCAGAGATGGACCCGTTCGAAGAATACGGGATCATCCACAAAGGGTAATTCCTATTTGTCGGAGGACGACGTGATGAAGAAAAATTGGAATTTATTCTGCGAGGCTCTCCGTCTCACTGGTGAGACAGGGCCGAAGCCTCCGAAAAAATATATACAATTATCGTCCCCCTCCTCAACGGGCGCGGTAAAATTATCAAACTTTGAACGGCCCGCGGCTATAATAAGGTTGGTTCGCACTGCTGTAAAGCACAAGTGAAAGCTTTTAGATTCGAAGAATTGCAAGCCCTTATTATCACCACTGGTCTAGCGAAACGTGGGAATTAAGTTGTACAACCCAATATTGCACCAACACAGAGTGGAACCACGCGCAGGTTCTCGTTCTGCAACCGTAGCAGAGATGGACCCGTTCGAAGAATACGCGACCATCCACAAAGGGTATTTCGATTTGTCGGAGAACGACGTGATAAAGAAAAATTGGAATTTATTCTGCGAGGCTCTCCGTCTCACTGGTGAGACAGGGCCGAAGCCTCCGAAAAAATATAAACAATTATCGTCCCCCTCCTCAACGGGACGCGGTAAAATTATCAAAGGTTGAACGGCCCGCGGCTATAATAAGGTTGGTGCGCACTGCTGTAAAGCACAAGTGAAAGCTTTTGGATTCGAAGAATGGCAAGCCCTTATTATCACCACTGGTCTAGCGAATCGTGGGAATTAAGCTGTACAACCCAATATTCCACCAACACAGAGTGGAACCACGCGCAGGTTCTCGTTCTGCAACCGTAGCAGAGATGGACCCGTTCGAAGAATACGCGACCATCCACAAAGGGTATTTCGATTCGTTGGAGAACGACGTGATGAAGAAACATTGGAATTTGTTCTGCGAGGCTCACCGGCGAGTCGGGACCGAAGCCACCGCAACAATATAAGCAATTAACGTCCCCCCCCCCCTTCATCGGGGCGAGGTAAAATTATCTAACGTTGGCCGGCTCGCGACTATAAAAAGTTTGGGGAGCACTGCTGTAAAGCACAAGTGAAAGCTTTTTGATTCGACGAATTGCAAGCTCATATTATCACCACTGGTCTAGCGAAACGTGGGAATTAAGTTGTACAACCCAATATTGCACCAACACAGAGTGGAACCACGCGCAGGTTCTCGTTCTGCAACCGTAGCAGAGATGGACCCGTTCGAAGAATACGCGACCATCCACAAAGGGTATTTCGATTTGTCGGAGAACGACGTGATAAAGAAAAATTGGAATTTATTCTGCGAGGCTCTCCGTCTCACTGGTGAGACAGGGCCGAAGCCTCCGAAAAAATATAAACAATTATCGTCCCCCTCCTCAACGGGACGCGGTAAAATTATCAAACGTTGAACGGCCCGCGGCTATAATAAGGTTGGTGCGCACTGCTGTAAAGCACAAGTGAAAGCTTTTGGATTCGAAGAATGGCAAGCCCTTATTATCACCACTGGTCTAGCGAAACGTGGGAATTAAGCTGTACAACACAATATTCCACCAACACAGACTGGAACCACGCCCAGGATCTCGTTCTCCAACCGAAGCAGAGATGGACCCGTTCGAAGAATACGGGATCATCCACAAAGGGTATTTCCTATTTGTCGGAGGACGACGTGATGAAGAAAAATTGGAATTTATTCTGCGAGGCTCTCCGTCTCACTGGTGAGACAGGGCCGAAGCCTCCGAAAAAATATATACAATTATCGTCCCCCTCCTCAACGGGACGCGGTAAAATTATCAAACTTTGAACGGCCCGCGGCTATAATAAGGTTGGTTCGCACTGCTGTAAAGCACAAGTGAAAGCTTTTGGATTCGAAGAATTGCAAGCCCTTATTATCACCACTGGTCTAGCGAAACGTGGGAATTAAGCTGTACAACCCAATATTCCACCAACACAGAGTGGAACCACGCCCAGGATCTCGTTCTCCAACAGAAGCAGAGATGGACCCGTTCGAAGAATACGCGACCATCCACAAAGGGTATTTCGATTTGTCGGAGAACGACGTGATAAAGAAAAATTGGAATTTATTCTGCGAGGCTCTCCGTCTCACTGGTGAGACAGGGCCGAAGCCTCCGAAAAAATATAAACAATTATCGACCCCTCCTCAACGGGACGAGGTAAAATTATCAAACGTTGAACGGCCCGCGGCTATAATAAGGTTGGTGCGCACTGCTGTAAAGCACAAGTGAAAGCTTTTGGATTCGAAGAATGGCAAGCCCTTATTATCACCACTGGTCTAGCGAAACGTGGGAATTAAGCTGTACAACCCAATATTCCACCAACACAGAGTGGAACCACGCGCAGGTTCTCGTTCTGCAACCGTAGCAGAGATGGACCCGTTCGAAGAATACGCGACCATCCACAAAGGGTATTTCGATTCGTTGGAGAACGACGTGATGAAGAAACATTGGAATTTGTTCTGCGAGGCTCACCGGCGAGTCGGGACCGAAGCCACCGCAACAATATAAGCAATTAACGTCCACCCCCTTCATCGGGGCGAGGTAAAATTATCTAACGTTGGCCGGCTCGCGACTATAAAAAGTTTGGGGAGCACTGCTGTAAAGCACAAGTGAAAGCTTTTTGATTCGACGAATTGCAAGCTCATATTATCACCACTGGTCTAGCGAAACGTGGGAATTAAGTTGTACAACCCAATATTGCACCAACACAGAGTGGAACCACGCGCAGGTTCTCGTTCTGCAACCGTAGCAGAGATGGACCCGTTCGAAGAATACGCGACCATCCACAAAGGGTATTTCGATTTGTCGGAGAACGACGTGATAAAGAAAAATTGGAATTTATTCTGCGAGGCTCTCCGTCTCACTGGTGAGACAGGGCCGAAGCCTCCGAAAAAATATAAACAATTATCGTCCCCCTCCTCAACGGGACGCGGTAAAATTATCAAAGGTTGAACGGCCCGCGGCTATAATAAGGTTGGTGCGCACTGCTGTAAAGCACAAGTGAAAGCTTTTGGATTCGAAGAATGGCAAGCCCTTATTATCACCACTGGTCTAGCGAATCGTGGGAATTAAACTGTACAACCCAATATTCCACCAACACAGAGTGGAACCACGCGCAGGTTCTCGTTCTGCAACCGTAGCAGAGATGGACCCGTTCGAAGAATACGCGACCATCCACAAAGGGTATTTCGATTTGTCGGAGAACGACGTGATAAAGAAAAATTGGAATTTATTCTGCGAGGCTCTCCGTCTCACTGGTGAGACAGGGCCGAAGCCTCCGAAAAAATATAAACAATTATCGTCCCCCTCCTCAACGGGACGCGGTAAAATTATCAAACGTTGAACGGCCCGCGGCTATAATAAGGTTGGTGCGCACTGCTGTAAAGCACAAGTGAAAGCTTTTGGATTCGTAGAATGGCAAACCCTTATTATCACCACTGGTCTAGCGAAACGTGGGAATTAAGCTGTACAACACAATATTCCACCAACACAGAGTGGAACCACGCGCAGGATCTCGTTTTCCAACAGAAGCAGAGATGGACCCGTTCGAAGAATACGGGATCATCCACAAAGGGTATTTCCTATTTGTCGGAGGACGACGTGATGAAGAAAAATTGGAATTTATTCTGCGAGGCTCTCCGTCTCACTGGTGAGACAGGGCCGAAGCCTCCGAAAAAATATATACAATTATCGTCCCCCTCCTCAACGGGCGCGGTAAAATTATCAAACTTTGAACGGCCCGCGGCTATAATAAGGTTGGTTCGCACTGCTGTAAAGCACAAGTGGAAGCTTTTGGATTCGAAGAATTGGGAAGCTCGTATTTCCAGCACAGGTATAGCGAAACCTGAGAATTAAGCTGTGCAGCCCAATATTGCACCAACACAGAGTTGCACCACGCGGAGGATCTCGTTCTCCAACCGAAGCAGAGATGGACGCGTTCGAAAAATACGCGACCATCCGCAAAGGGTATTTCGATTCGTTGGAGAACGACGTGATGAGGAAAAATTGGAATTTATTCTGCGAAGCTCTCCATCTCACTGGTGAGACAGGGCCGAAGCCTCCGAAAAGATATAAACAATTATCGTCCCCCTCCTCAACGGGACGCGGTAAAATTATCGAACGTTGGCCGGTCCGCGGATGTAAAAAGGTTCGGGAGCACTGCTGTAAAGCACAAGTGAGAGCTTCTGGATTCGAAGAATTGCAAGCTCTTAATATCACCATAGGTCTTGCGATCCCTGAGAATTAAGCTGTGGAGCCCAATATTGCACCAACACAGAGTGGAACCACACGCAGGATCTCGTTCTGCAACCGTAGCAGAGATGGACCCGTTCGAAGCATACGCGACCATCCACAAAGGGTCATTTCGATTCGTCGGAGAACGACGTGATAAAGAAAAATTGGAATTTATTCTGCGAGGCTCTCCGTCTCACTGGTGAGACAGGGCCGAAGCCTCCGAAAAAATATAAACAATTATCGTCCCCCTCCTCAACGGGACGCGGTAAAATTATCAAACGTTGAACGGCCCGCGGCTACAATAAGGTTGGTTCGCACTGTTGTAAAGCACAAGTGATAGCTTTTGGATTCGAAGAATTGCAAGCCCTTATTATCGCCACTGGTCTAGCGAAACGTGGGAATTAAGCTGTGCAACCCAATATTCCACCAACACAGAGTGGAACCACGCGCAGGATCTCGTTCTCCAACAGAAGCAGAGATGGACCCGTTCGAAGAATACGGGGTCATCCACGAAGGGTATTTCGATTTGTCGGATGACGACGTGATGAGGAAAAATTGGAATTGATTCTGCGAGGATCACCGTCTCACCGGCGAGACGTGGCCGATGCCACCGTACCAATATAAACAACTAACGTCCCCTCCCCCTCGTCGGGACGCGGTAAAATTATCGAACGTTGACCGGTCCGCGGATATAAAGAGGTTCGGGAGCACTGCTGTAAAGCACAAGTTTGAGCTTCTGGCTCGAAGAATTGCAAGCTCTTAATATCACCATAGGTCTTGCGATCCCTGAGAATTAAGCTGTGGAGCCCAATATTGCACCAACACAGAGTGGAACCACACGCAGGATCTCGTTCTGCAACCGTAGCAGAGATGGACCCGTTCGAAGCATACGCGACCATCCACAAAGGGTCATTTCGATTCGTCGGAGAACGACGTGATAAAGAAAAATTGGAATTTATTCTGCGAGGCTCTCCGTCTCACTGGTGAGACAGGGCCGAAGCCTCCGAAAAAATATATACAATTATCGTCCCCCTCCTCAACGGGACGCGGTAAAATTATCAAACGTTGAACGGCCCGCGGCTATAATAAGGTTGGTTCGCACTGCTGTAAAGCACAAGTGAAAGGTTTTTTATTCGAAGAATTGCAAGCCCTTATTATCACCACTGGTCTAGCGAAACGTGGGAATTAAGCTGTACAACCCAATATTCCACCAACACAGACTGGAACCACGCCCAGGATCTCGTTCTCCAACCGAAGCAGAGATGGACGCGTTCGAAAAATACGCGACCATCCGCAAAGGGTATTTCGATTCGTTGGAGAACGACGTGATGAAGAAACATTGGAATTTGTTCTGCGAGGCTCACCGGCGAGTCGGGACCGAAGCCACCGCAACAATATAAGCAATTAACGTCCCCCCCCCCCTTCATCGGGGCGAGGTAAAATTATCTAACGTTGGCCGGCTCGCGACTATAAAAAGTTTGGGGAGCACTGCTGTAAAGCACAAGTGAAAGCTTTTTGATTCGACGAATTGCAAGCTCATATTATCACCACTGGTCTAGCGAAACGTGGGAATTAAGTTGTACAACCCAATATTGCACCAACACAGAGTGGAACCACGCGCAGGTTCTCGTTCTGCAACCGTAGCAGAGATGGACCCGTTCGAAGAATACGCGACCATCCACAAAGGGTATTTCGATTTGTCGGAGAACGACGTGATAAAGAAAAATTGGAATTTATTCTGCGAGGCTCTCCGTCTCACTGGTGAGACAGGGCCGAAGCCTCCGAAAAAATATAAACAATTATCGTCCCCCTCCTCAACGGGACGCGGTAAAATTATCAAACGTTGAACGGCCCGCGGCTATAATAAGGTTGGTGCGCACTGCTGTAAAGCACAAGTGAAAGCTTTTGGATTCGAAGAATGGCAAGCCCTTATTATCACCACTGGTCTAGCGAAACGTGGGAATTAAGCTGTACAACACAATATTCCACCAACACAGAGTGGAACCACGCGCAGGATCTCGTTTTCCAACAGAAGCAGAGATGGACCCGTTCGAAGAATACGGGATCATCCACAAAGGGTATTTCCTATTTGTCGGAGGACGACGTGATGAAGAAAAATTGGAATTTATTCTGCGAGGCTCTCCGTCTCACTGGTGAGACAGGGCCGAAGCCTCCGAAAAAATATATACAATTATCGTCCCCCTCCTCAACGGGCGCGGTAAAATTATCAAACTTTGAACGGCCCGCGGCTATAATAAGGTTGGTTCGCACTGCTGTAAAGCACAAGTGAAAGCTTTTGGATTCGAAGAATTGCAAGCCCTTATTATCACCACTGGTCTAGCGAAACGTGGGAATTAAGCTGTACAACCCAATATTCCACCAACACAGAGTGGAACCACGCCCAGGATCTCGTTCTCCAACAGAAGCAGAGATGGACCCGTTCGAAGAATACGCGACCATCCACAAAGGGTATTTCGATTTGTCGGAGAACGACGTGATAAAGAAAAATTGGAATTTATTCTGCGAGGCTCTCCGTCTCACTGGTGAGACAGGGCCGAAGCCTCCGAAAAAATATAAACAATTATCGACCCCTCCTCAACGGGACGAGGTAAAATTATCAAACGTTGAACGGCCCGCGGCTATAATAAGGTTGGTGCGCACTGCTGTAAAGCACAAGTGAAAGCTTTTGGATTCGAAGAATGGCAAGCCCTTATTATCACCACTGGTCTAGCGAATCGTGGGAATTAAGCTGTACAACCCAATATTCCACCAACACAGAGTGGAACCACGCGCAGGTTCTCGTTCTGCAACCGTAGCAGAGATGGACCCGTTCGAAGAATACGCGACCATCCACAAAGGGTATTTCGATTCGTTGGAGAACGACGTGATGAAGAAACATTGGAATTTGTTCTGCGAGGCTCACCGGCGAGTCGGGACCGAAGCCACCGCAACAATATAAGCAATTAACGTCCACCCCCTTCATCGGGGCGAGGTAAAATTATCTAACGTTGGCCGGCTCGCGACTATAAAAAGTTTGGGGAGCACTGCTGTAAAGCACAAGTGAAAGCTTTTTGATTCGACGAATTGCAAGCTCATATTATCACCACTGGTCTAGCGAAACGTGGGAATTAAGCTGTACAACCCAATATTCCACCAACACAGAGTGGAACCACGCGCAGGTTCTCGTTCTGCAACCGTAGCAGAGATGGACCCGTTCGAAGAATACGCGACCATCCACAAAGGGTATTTCGATTTGTCGGAGGACGACGTGATGAAGAAAAATTGGAATTTATTCTGCGAGGCTCTCCGTCTCACTGGTGAGACAGGGCCGATGCCTCCGAAAAAATATATACAATTATCGTCCCCCTCCTCAACGGGACGCGGTAAAATTATCAAACGTTGAACGGCCCGCGGCTATAATAAGGTTGGTTCGCACTGCTGTAAAGCACAAGTGAAAGGTTTTTTATTCGAAGAATTGCAAGCCCTTATTATCACCACTGGTCTAGCGAAACGTGGGAATTAAGCTGTACAACCCAATATTCCACCAACACAGACTGGAACCACGCCCAGGATCTCGTTCTCCAACCGAAGCAGAAATGGACGCGTTCGAAGAATACGCGACCATCCACAAAGGGCATTTCGATTTGTCGGAGAACGACGTGATAAAGAAAAATTGGAATTTATTCTGCGAGGCTCTCCGTCTCACTGGTGAGACAGTGCCGAAGCCTCCGAAAAAATATAAACAATTATCGTCCCCCTCCTCAACGGGACGCGGTAAAATTATCAAACGTTGAACGGCCCGCGGCTATAATAAGGTTGGTGCGCACTGCTGTAAAGCACAAGTGAAAGCTTTTGGATTCGAAGAATGGCAAGCCCTTATTATCACCACTGGTCTAGCGAAACCTGAGAATTAAGCTGTGCAGCCCAATATTGCACCAACACAGAGTTGCACCACGCGGAGGATCTCGTTCTCCAACCGAAGCAGAGATGGACGCGTTCGAAAAATACGCGACCATCCGCAAAGGGTATTTCGATTCGTTGGAGAACGACGTGATGAGGAAAAATTGGAATTTATTCTGCGAGGCTCTCCATCTCACTGGTGAGACAGGGCCGAAGCCTCCGAAAAAATATAAACAATTATCGTCCCCCTCCTCAACGGGACGCGGTAAAATTATCAAACGTTGAACGGCCCGCGGCTACAATAAGGTTGGTTCGCACTGTTGTAAAGCACAAGTGATAGCTTTTGGATTCGAAGAATTGCAAGCCCTTATTATCGCCACTGGTCTAGCGAAACGTGGGAATTAAGCTGTACAACCCATATTCCACCAACAGAGAGTGGAACCACGCGCAGGATCTCGTTCTCCAACAGAAGCAGAGATGGACCCGTTCGAAGAATACGGGGTCATCCACGAAGGGTATTTCGATTTGTCGGATGACGACGTGATGAGGAAAAATTGGAATTGATTCTGCGAGGATCACCGTCTCACCGGCGAGACGTGGCCGATGCCACCGTACCAATATAAACAACTAACGTCCCCTCCCCCTCGTCGGGACGCGGTAAAATTATCGAACGTTGACCGGTCCGCGGATATAAAGAGGTTCGGGAGCACTGCTGTGAAGCACAAGTTTGAGCTTCTGGCTCGAAGAATTGCAAGCTCTTAATATCACCATAGGTCTTGCGATCCCTGAGAATTAAGCTGTGGAGCCCAATATTGCACCAACACAGAGTGGAACCACACGCAGGATCTCGTTCTGCAACCGTAGCAGAGATGGACCCGTTCGAAGCATACGCGACCATCCACAAAGGGTCATTTCGATTCGTCGGAGAACGACGTGATAAAGAAAAATTGGAATTTATTCTGCGAGGCTCTCCGTCTCACTGGTGAGACAGGGCCAAAGCCTCCGAAAAAATATATACAATTATCGTCCCCCTCCTCAACGGGACGCGGTAAAATTATCAAACGTTGAACGGCCCGCGGCTATAATAAGGTTGGTTCGCACTGCTGTAAAGCACAAGTGAAAGGTTTTTTATTCGAAGAATTGCAAGCCCTTATTATCACCACTGGTCTAGCGAAACGTGGGAATTAAGCTGTACAACCCAATATTCCACCAACACAGACTGGAACCACGCCCAGGATCTCGTTCTCCAACCGAAGCAGAGATGGACGCGTTCGAAAAATACGCGACCATCCGCAAAGGGTATTTCGATTCGTTGGAGAACGACGTGATGAAGAAACATTGGAATTTGTTCTGCGAGGCTCACCGGCGAGTCGGGACCGAAGCCACCGCAACAATATAAGCAATTAACGTCCCCCCCCCCTTCATCGGGGCGAGGTAAAATTATCTAACGTTGGCCGGCTCGCGACTATAAAAAGTTTGGGGAGCACTGCTGTAAAGCACAAGTGAAAGCTTTTTGATTCGACGAATTGCAAGCTCATATTATCACCACTGGTCTAGCGAAACGTGGGAATTAAGTTGTACAACCCAATATTGCACCAACACAGAGTGGAACCACGCGCAGGTTCTCGTTCTGCAACCGTAGCAGAGATGGACCCGTTCGAAGAATACGCGACCATCCACAAAGGGTATTTCGATTTGTCGGAGAACGACGTGATAAAGAAAAATTGGAATTTATTCTGCGAGGCTCTCCGTCTCACTGGTGAGACAGGGCCGAAGCCTCCGAAAAAATATAAACAATTATCGTCCCCCTCCTCAACGGGACGCGGTAAAATTATCAAAGGTTGAACGGCCCGCGGCTATAATAAGGTTGGTGCGCACTGCTGTAAAGCACAAGTGAAAGCTTTTGGATTCGAAGAATGGCAAGCCCTTATTATCACCACTGGTCTAGCGAATCGTGGGAATTAAGCTGTACAACCCAATATTCCACCAACACAGAGTGGAACCACGCGCAGGTTCTCGTTCTCCAACCGAAGCAGAGATGGACCCGTTCGAAGAATACGCGACCATCCACAAAGGGTATTTCGATTCGTTGGAGAACGACGTGATGAAGAAACATTGGAATTTGTTCTGCGAGGCTCACCGGCGAGTCGGGACCGAAGCCACCGCAACAATATAAGCAATTAACGTCCCCCCCCCCCTTCATCGGGGCGAGGTAAAATTATCTAACGTTGGCCGGCTCGCGACTATAAAAAGTTTGGGGAGCACTGCTGTAAAGCACAAGTGAAAGCTTTTTGATTCGACGAATTGCAAGCTCATATTATCACCACTGGTCTAGCGAAACGTGGGAATTAAGTTGTACAACCCAATATTGCACCAACACAGAGTGGAACCACGCGCAGGTTCTCGTTCTGCAACCGTAGCAGAGATGGACCCGTTCGAAGAATACGCGACCATCCACAAAGGGTATTTCGATTTGTCGGAGGACGACGTGATGAAGAAAAATTGGAATTTATTCTGCGAGGCTCTCCGTCTCACTGGTGAGACAGGGCCGATGCCTCCGAAAAAATATATACAATTATCGTCCCCCTCCTCAACGGGACGCGGTAAAATTATCAAACGTTGAACGGCCCGCGGCTATAATAAGGTTGGTTCGCACTGCTGTAAAGCACAAGTGAAAGGTTTTTTATTCGAAGAATTGCAAGCCCTTATTATCACCACTGGTCTAGCGAAACGTGGGAATTAAGCTGTACAACCCAATATTCCACCAACACAGACTGGAACCACGCCCAGGATGTCGTTCTCCAACCGAAGCAGAAATGGACGCGTTCGAAGAATACGCGACCATCCACAAAGGGTATTTCGATTTGTCGGAGAACGACGTGATAAAGAAAAATTGGAATTTATTCTGCGAGGCTCTCCGTCTCACTGGTGAGACAGGGCCGAAGCCTCCGAAAAAATATAAACAATTATCGTCCCCCTCCTCAACGGGACGCGGTAAAATTATCAAAGGTTGAACGGCCCGCGGCTATAATAAGGTTGGTGCGCACTGCTGTAAAGCACAAGTGAAAGCTTTTGGATTCGAAGAATGGCAAGCCCTTATTATCACCACTGGTCTAGCGAATCGTGGGAATTAAGCTGTACAACCCAATATTCCACCAACACAGAGTGGAACCACGCGCAGGTTCTCGTTCTGCAACCGTAGCAGAGATGGACCCGTTCGAAGAATACGCGACCATCCACAAAGGGTATTTCGATTCGTTGGAGAACGACGTGATGAAGAAACATTGGAATTTGTTCTGCGAGGCTCACCGGCGAGTCGGGACCGAAGCCACCGCAACAATATAAGCAATTAACGTCCACCCCCTTCATCGGGGCGAGGTAAAATTATCTAACGTTGGCCGGCTCGCGACTATAAAAAGTTTGGGGAGCACTGCTGTAAAGCACAAGTGAAAGCTTTTTGATTCGACGAATTGCAAGCTCATATCATCACCACTGGTCTAGCGAAACGTGGGAATTAAGCTGTACAACCCAATATTCCACCAACACAGAGTGGAACCACTCGCAGGTTCTCGTTCTGCAACCGTAGCAGAGATGGACCCGTTCGAAGAATACGCGACCATCCACAAAGGGTATTTCGATTTGTCGGAGGACGACGTGATGAAGAAAAATTGGAATTTATTCTGCGAGGCTCTCCGTCTCACTGGTGAGACAGGGCCGATGCCTCCGAAAAAATATATACAATTATCGTCCCCCTCCTCAACGGGACGCGGTAAAATTATCAAACGTTGAACGGCCCGCGGCTATAATAAGGTTGGTTCGCACTGCTGTAAAGCACAAGTGAAAGGTTTTTTATTCGAAGAATTGCAAGCCCTTATTATCACCACTGGTCTAGCGAAACGTGGGAATTAAGCTGTACAACCCAATATTCCACCAACACAGACTGGAACCACGCCCAGGATGTCGTTCTCCAACCGAAGCAGAAATGGACGCGTTCGAAGAATACGCGACCATCCACAAAGGGTATTTCGATTTGTCGGAGAACGACGTGATAAAGAAAAATTGGAATTTATTCTGCGAGGCTCTCCGTCTCACTGGTGAGACAGGGCCGAAGCCTCCGAAAAAATATAAACAATTATCGTCCCCCTCCTCAACGGGACGCGGTAAAATTATCAAACGTTGAACGGCCCGCGGCTATAATAAGGTTGGTGCGCACTGCTGTAAAGCACAAGTGAAAGCTTTTGGATTCGAAGAATGGCAAGCCCTTATTATCACCACTGGTCTAGCGAAACCTGAGAATTAAGCTGTGCATCCCAATATTGCACCAACACAGAGTTGCACCACGCGGAGGATCT
Source organism: Lasioglossum baleicum (assembly GCF_051020765.1). Lineage (NCBI taxonomy): Eukaryota > Metazoa > Arthropoda > Insecta > Hymenoptera > Halictidae > Lasioglossum > Lasioglossum baleicum. Next base: position 2,017,018 of record NW_027469085.1, read on the forward strand.
CGTTCTCCAACAGAAGCAGAGATGGACGCGTTCGAAAAATACGCGACCATCCGCAAATGGTATTTCGATTCGTTGGAGAACGACGTGATGAGGAAAAATTGGAATTTATTCTGCGAGGCTCTCCATCTCACTGGTGAGACAGGGCCGAAGCCTCCGAAAAAATATAAACAATTATCGTCCCCCTCCTCAACGGGACGCGGTAAAATTATCAAACGTTGAACGGCCCGCGGCTACAATAAGGTTGGTTCGCACTGTTGTAAAGCACAAGTGATAGCTTTTGGATTCGAAGAATTGCAAGCCCTTATTATCGCCACTGGTCTAGCGAAACGTGGGAATTAAGCTGTACAACCCAATATTCCACCAACACAGAGTGGAACCACGCGCAGGATCTCGTTCTCCAACAGAAGCAGAGATGGACCCGTTCGAAGAATACGGGGTCATCCACGAAGGGTATTTCGATTTGTCGGATGACGACGTGATGAGGAAAAATTGGAATTGATTCTGCGAGGATCACCGTCTCACCGGCGAGACGTGGCCGATGCCACCGTACCAATATAAACAACTAACGTCCCCTCCCCCTCGTCGGGACGCGGTAAAATTATCGAACGTTGACCGGTCCGCGGATATAAAGAGGTTCGGGAGCACTGCTGTAAAGCACAAGTTTGAGCTTCTGGCTCGAAGAATTGCAAGCTCTTAATATCACCATAGGTCTTGCGATCCCTGAGAATTAAGCTGTGGAGCCCAATATTGCACCAACACAGAGTGGAACCACACGCAGGATCTCGTTCTGCAACCGTAGCAGAGATGGACCCGTTCGAAGCATACGCGACCATCCACAAAGGGTCATTTCGATTTGTCGGAGAACGACGTGATAAAGAAAAATTGGAATTTATTCTGCGAGGCTCTCCGTTTCACTGGTGAGACAGGGCCGAAGCCTCCGAAAAAATATAAACAATTATCGTCCCCCTCCTCAACGGGACGCGGTAAAATTATCAAAGGTTGAACGGCCCGCGGCTATAATAAGGTTGGTGCGCACTGCTGTAAAGCACAAGTGAAAGCTTTTGGATTCGAAGAATGGCAAGCCCTTATTATCACCACTGGTCTAGCGAATCGTGGGAATTAAGCTGTACAACCCAATATTCCACCAACACAGAGTGGAACCACGCGCAGGTTCTCGTTCTGCAACCGTAGCAGAGATGGACCGTTCGAAGAATACGCGACCATCCACAAAGGGTATTTCGATTCGTTGGAGAACGACGTGATGAAGAAACATTGGAATTTGTTCTGCGAGGCTCACCGGCGAGTCGGGACCGAAGCCACCGCAACAATATAAGCAATTAACGTCCACCCCCTTCATCGGGGCGAGGTAAAATTATCTAACGTTGGCCGGCTCGCGACTATAAAAAGTTTGGGGAGCACTGCTGTAAAGCACAAGTGAAAGCTTTTTGATTCGACGAATTGCAAGCTCATATCATCACCACTGGTCTAGCGAAACGTGGGAATTAAGCTGTACAACCCAATATTCCACCAACACAGAGTGGAACCACGCGCAGGTTCTCGTTCTGCAACCGTAGCAGAGATGGACCCGTTCGAAGAATACGCGACCATCCACAAAGGGTATTTCGATTTGTCGGAGGACGACGTGATGAAGAAAAATTGGAATTTATTCTGCGAGGCTCTCCGTCTCACTGGTGAGACAGGGCCGATGCCTCCGAAAAAATATATACAATTATCGTCCCCCTCCTCAACGGGACGCGGTAAAATTATCAAACGTTGAACGGCCCGAGGCTATAATAAGGTTGGTTCGCACTGCTGTAAAGCACAAGTGAAAGGTTTTTTATTCGAAGAATTGCAAGCCCTTATTATCACCACTGGTCTAGCGAAACGTGGGAATTAAGCTGTACAACCCAATATTCCACCAACACAGACTGGAACCACGCCCAGGATGTCGTTCTCCAACCGAAGCAGAAATGGACGCGTTCGAAGAATACGCGACCATCCACAAAGGGTATTTCGATTTGTCGGAGAACGACGTGATAAAGAAAAATTGGAATTTATTCTGCGAGGCTCTCCGTCTCACTGGTGAGACAGGGCCGAAGCCTCCGAAAAAATATAAACAATTATCGTCCCCCTCCTCAACGGGACGCGGTAAAATTATCAAAGGTTGAACGGCCCGCGGCTATAATAAGGTTGGTGCGCACTGCTGTAAAGCACAAGTGAAAGCTTTTGGATTCGAAGAATGGCAAGCCCTTATTATCACCACTGGTCTAGCGAATCGTGGGAATTAAGCTGTACAACCCAATATTCCACCAACACAGAGTGGAACCACGCGCAGGTTCTCGTTCTGCAACCGTAGCAGAGATGGACCCGTTCGAAGAATACGCGACCATCCACAAAGGGTATTTCGATTCGTTGGAGAACGACGTGATGAAGAAACATTGGAATTTGTTCTGCGAGGCTCACCGGCGAGTCGGGACCGAAGCCACCGCAACAATATAAGCAATTAACGTCCACCCCCTTCATCGGGTCGAGGTAAAATTATCTAACGTTGGCCGGCTCGCGACTATAAAAAGTTTGGGGAGCACTGCTGTAAAGCACAAGTGAAAGCTTTTTGATTCGACGAATTGCAAGCTCATATCATCACCACTGGTCTAGCGAAACGTGGGAATTAAGCTGTACAACCCAATATTCCACCAACACAGAGTGGAACCACGCGCAGGTTCTCGTTCTGCAACCGTAGCAGAGATGGACCCGTTCGAAGAATACGCGACCATCCACAAAGGGTATTTCGATTTGTCGGAGGACGACGTGATGAAGAAAAATTGGAATTTATTCTGCGAGGCTCTCCGTCTCACTGGTGAGACAGGGCCGATGCCTCCGAAAAAATATATACAATTATCGTCCCCCTCCTCAACGGGACGCGGTAAAATTATCAAACGTTGAACGGCCCGCGGCTATAATAAGGTTGGTTCGCACTGCTGTAAAGCACAAGTGAAAGGTTTTTTATTCGAAGAATTGCAAGCCCTTATTATCACCACTGGTCTAGCGAAACGTGGGAATTAAGCTGTACAACCCAATATTCCACCAACACAGACTGGAACCACGCCCAGGATGTCGTTCTAAAACCGAAGCAGAAATGGACGCGTTCGAAGAATACGCGACCATCCACAAAGGGTATTTCGATTTGTCGGAGAACGACGTGATAAAGAAAAATTGGAATTTATTCTGCGAGGCTCTCCGTCTCACTGGTGAGACAGGGCCGAAGCCTCCGAAAAAATATAAACAATTATCGTCCCCCTCCTCAACGGGACGCGGTAAAATTATCAAAGGTTGAACGGCCCGCGGCTATAATAAGGTTGGTGCGCACTGCTGTAAAGCACAAGTGAAAGCTTTTGGATTCGAAGAATGGCAAGCCCTTATTATCACCACTGGTCTAGCGAATCGTGGGAATTAAGCTGTACAACCCAATATTCCACCAACACAGAGTGGAACCACGCGCAGGTTCTCGTTCTGCAACCGTAGCAGAGATGGACCCGTTCGAAGAATACGCGACCATCCACAAAGGGTATTTCGATTCGTTGGAGAACGACGTGATGAAGAAACATTGGAATTTGTTCTGCGAGGCTCACCGGCGAGTCGGGACCGAAGCCACCGCAACAATATAAGCAATTAACGTCCACCCCCTTCATCGGGGCGAGGTAAAATTATCTAACGTTGGCCGGCTCGCGACTATAAAAAGTTTGGGGAGCACTGCTGTAAAGCACAAGTGAAAGCTTTTTGATTCGACGAATTGCAAGCTCATATCATCACCACTGGTCTAGCGAAACGTGGGAATTAAGCTGTACAACCCAATATTCCACCAACACAGAGTGGAACCACGCGCAGGTTCTCGTTCTGCAACCGTAGCAGAGATGGACCCGTTCGAAGAATACGCGACCATCCACAAAGGGTATTTCGATTTGTCGGAGGACGACGTGATGAAGAAAAATTGGAATTTATTCTGCGAGGCTCTCCGTCTCACTGGTGAGACAGGGCCGATGCCTCCGAAAAAATATATACAATTATCGTCCCCCTCCTCAACGGGACGCGGTAAAATTATCAAACGTTGAACGGCCCGCGGCTATAATAAGGTTGGTTCGCACTGCTGTAAAGCACAAGTGAAAGGTTTTTTATTCGAAGAATTGCAAGCCCTTATTATCACCACTGGTCTAGCGAAACGTGGGAATTAAGCTGTACAACCCAATATTCCACCAACACAGACTGGAACCACGCCCAGGATGTCGTTCTCCAACCGAAGCAGAAATGGACGCGTTCGAAGAATACGCGACCATCCACAAAGGGTATTTCGATTTGTCGGAGAACGACGTGATAAAGAAAAATTGGAATTTATTCTGCGAGGCTCTCCGTCTCACTGGTGAGACAGGGCCGAAGCCTCCGAAAAAATATAAACAATTATCGTCCCCCTCCTCAACGGGACGCGGTAAAATTATCAAACGTTGAACGTCCCGCGGCTATAATAAGGTTGGTGCGCACTGCTGTAAAGCACAAGTGAAAGCTTTTGGATTCGAAGAATGGCAAGCCCTTATTATCACCACTGGTCTAGCGAAACCTGAGAATTAAGCTGTGCATCCCAATATTGCACCAACACAGAGTTGCACCACGCGGAGGATCTCGTTCTCCAACAGAAGCAGAGATGGACGCGTTCGAAAAATACGCGACCATCCGCAAATGGTATTTCGATTCGTTGGAGAACGACGTGATGAGGAAAAATTGGAATTTATTCTGCGAGGCTCTCCATCTCACTGGTGAGACAGGGCCGAAGCCTCCGAAAAAATATAAACAATTATCGTCCCCCTCCTCAACGGGACGCGGTAAAATTATCAAACGTTGAACGGCCCGCGGCTACAATAAGGTTGGTTCGCACTGTTGTAAAGCACAAGTGATAGCTTTTGGATTCGAAGAATTGCAAGCCCTTATTATCGCCACTGGTCTAGCGAAACGTGGGAATTAAGCTGTACAACCCAATATTCCACCAACACAGAGTGGAACCACGCGCAGGATCTCGTTCTCCAACAGAAGCAGAGATGGACCCGTTCGAAGAATACGGGGTCATCCACGAAGGGTATTTCGATTTGTCGGATGACGACGTGATGAGGAAAAATTGGAATTGATTCTGCGAGGATCACCGTCTCACCGGCGAGACGTGGCCGATGCCACCGTACCAATATAAACAACTAACGTCCCCTCCCCCTCGTCGGGACGCGGTAAAATTATCGAACGTTGACCGGTCCGCGGATATAAAGAGGTTCGGGAGCACTGCTGTAAAGCACAAGTTTGAGCTTCTGGCTCGAAGAATTGCAAGCTCTTAATATCACCATAGGTCTTGCGATCCCTGAGAATTAAGCTGTGGAGCCCAATATTGCACCAACACAGAGTGGAACCACACGCAGGATCTCGTTCTGCAACCGTAGCAGAGATGGACCCGTTCGAAGCATACGCGACCATCCACAAAGGGTCATTTCGATTTGTCGGAGAACGACGTGATAAAGAAAAATTGGAATTTATTCTGCGAGGCTCTCCGTCTCACTGGTGAGACAGGGCCGAAGCCTCCGAAAAAATATAAACAATTATCGTCCCCCTCCTCAACGGGACGCGGTAAAATTATCAAAGGTTGAACGGCCCGCGGCTATAATAAGGTTGGTGCGCACTGCTGTAAAGCACAAGTGAAAGCTTTTGGATTCGAAGAATGGCAAGCCCTTATTATCACCACTGGTCTAGCGAATCGTGGGAATTAAGCTGTACAACCCAATATTCCACCAACACAGAGTGGAACCACGCGCAGGTTCTCGTTCTGCAACCGTAGCAGAGATGGACCCGTTCGAAGAATACGCGACCATCCACAAAGGGTATTTCGATTCGTTGGAGAACGACGTGATGAAGAAACATTGGAATTTGTTCTGCGAGGCTCACCGGCGAGTCGGGACCGAAGCCACCGCAACAATATAAGCAATTAACGTCCACCCCCTTCATCGGGGCGAGGTAAAATTATCTAACGTTGGCCGGCTCGCGACTATAAAAAGTTTGGGGAGCACTGCTGTAAAGCACAAGTGAAAGCTTTTTGATTCGACGAATTGCAAGCTCATATCATCACCACTGGTCTAGCGAAACGTGGGAATTAAGCTGTACAACCCAATATTCCACCAACACAGAGTGGAACCACGCGCAGGTTCTCGTTCTGCAACCGTAGCAGAGATGGACCCGTTCGAAGAATACGCGACCATCCACAAAGGGTATTTCGATTTGTCGGAGGACGACGTGATGAAGAAAAATTGGAATTTATTCTGCGAGGCTCTCCGTCTCACTGGTGAGACAGGGCCGATGCCTCCGAAAAAATATATACAATTATCGTCCCCCTCCTCAACGGGACGCGGTAAAATTATCAAACGTTGAACGGCCCGAGGCTATAATAAGGTTGGTTCGCACTGCTGTAAAGCACAAGTGAAAGGTTTTTTATTCGAAGAATTGCAAGCCCTTATTATCACCACTGGTCTAGCGAAACGTGGGAATTAAGCTGTACAACCCAATATTCCACCAACACAGACTGGAACCACGCCCAGGATGTCGTTCTCCAACCGAAGCAGAAATGGACGCGTTCGAAGAATACGCGACCATCCACAAAGGGTATTTCGATTTGTCGGAGAACGACGTGATAAAGAAAAATTGGAATTTATTCTGCGAGGCTCTCCGTCTCACTGGTGAGACAGGGCCGAAGCCTCCGAAAAAATATAAACAATTATCGTCCCCCTCCTCAACGGGACGCGGTAAAATTATCAAACGTTGAACGGCCCGCGGCTATAATAAGGTTGGTGCGCACTGCTGTAAAGCACAAGTGAAAGCTTTTGGATTCGAAGAATGGCAAGCCCTTATTATCACCACTGGTCTAGCGAATCGTGGGAATTAAGCTGTACAACCCAATATTCCACCAACACAGAGTGGAACCACGCGCAGGTTCTCGTTCTGCAACCGTAGCAGAGATGGACCCGTTCGAAGAATACGCGACCATCCACAAAGGGTATTTCGATTCGTTGGAGAACGACGTGATGAAGAAACATTGGAATTTGTTCTGCGAGGCTCACCGGCGAGTCGGGACCGAAGCCACCGCAACAATATAAGCAATTAACGTCCCCCCCCTTCATCGGGGCGAGGTAAAATTATCTAACGTTGGCCGGCTCGCGACTATAAAAAGTTTGGGGAGCACTGCTGTAAAGCACAAGTGAAAGCTTTTTGATTCGACGAATTGCAAGCTCATATTATCACCACTGGTCTAGCGAAACGTGGGAATTAAGTTGTACAACCCAATATTGCACCAACACAGAGTGGAACCACGCGCAGGTTCTCGTTCTGCAACCGTAGCAGAGATGGACCCGTTCGAAGAATACGCGACCATCCACAAAGGGTATTTCGATTTGTCGGAGAACGACGTGATAAAGAAAAATTGGAATTTATTCTGCGAGGCTCTCCGTCTCACTGGTGAGACAGGGCCGAAGCCTCCGAAAAAATATAAACAATTATCGTCCCCCTCCTCAACGGGACGCGGTAAAATTATCAAACGTTGAACGGCCCGCGGCTATAATAAGGTTGGTGCGCACTGCTGTAAAGCACAAGTGAAAGCTTTTGGATTCGAAGAATGGCAAGCCCTTATTATCACCACTGGTCTAGCGAAACGTGGGAATTAAGCTGTACAACACAATATTCCACCAACACAGACTGGAACCACGCCCAGGATCTCGTTCTCCAACCGAAGCAGAGATGGACCCGTTCGAAGAATACGGGATCATCCACAAAGGGTATTTCCTATTTGTCGGAGGACGACGTGATGAAGAAAAATTGGAATTTATTCTGCGAGGCTCTCCGTCTCACTGGTGAGACAGGGCCGAAGCCTCCGAAAAAATATATACAATTATCGTCCCCCTCCTCAACGGGACGCGGTAAAATTATCAAACTTTGAACGGCCCGCGGCTATAATAAGGTTGGTTCGCACTGCTGTAAAGCACAAGTGAAAGCTTTTGGATTCGAAGAATTGCAAGCCCTTATTATCACCACTGGTCTAGCGAAACGTGGGAATTAAGCTGTACAACCCAATATTCCACCAACACAGAGTGGAACCACGCCCAGGATCTCGTTCTCCAACAGAAGCAGAGATGGACCCGTTCGAAGAATACGCGACCATCCACAAAGGGTATTTCGATTTGTCGGAGAACGACGTGATAAAGAAAAATTGGAATTTATTCTGCGAGGCTCTCCGTCTCACTGGTGAGACAGGGCCGAAGCCTCCGAAAAAATATAAACAATTATCGACCCCTCCTCAACGGGACGAGGTAAAATTATCAAACGTTGAACGGCCCGCGGCTATAATAAGGTTGGTGCGCACTGCTGTAAAGCACAAGTGAATGCTTTTGGATTCGAAGAATGGCAAGCCCTTATTATCACCACTGGTCTAGCGAAACGTGGGAATTAAGCTGTACAACCCAGTATTCCACCAACACAGAGTGGAACCACGCGCAGGTTCTCGTTCTGCAACCGTAGCAGAGATGGACCCGTTCGAAGAATACGCGACCATCCACAAAGGGTATTTCGATTCGTTGGAGAACGACGTGATGAAGAAACATTGGAATTTGTTCTGCGAGGCTCACCGGCGAGTCGGGGCCGAAGCCACCGCAACAATATAAGCAATTAACGTCCACCCCCTTCATCGGCGCGAGGTAAAATTATCTAACGTTGGCCGGCCCGCGGCTATAATAAGGTTGGTTCGCACTGCTGTAAAGCACAAGTGAAAGCTTTTGGATTCGAAGAATTGCAAGCCCTTATTATCACCACTGGTCTAGCGAAACGTGGGAATTAAGCTGTACAACCCAATATTCCACCAACACAGAGTGGAACCACGCCCAGGATCTCGTTCTCCAACAGAAGCAGAGATGGACCCGTTCGAAGAATACGCGACCATCCACAAAGGGTATTTCGATTTGTCGGAGAACGACGTGATAAAGAAAAATTGGAATTTATTCTGCGAGGCTCTCCGTCTCACTGGTGAGACAGGGCCGAAGCCTCCGAAAAAATATAAACAATTATCGACCCCTCCTCAACGGGACGAGGTAAAATTATCAAACGTTGAACGGCCCGCGGCTATAATAAGGTTGGTGCGCACTGCTGTAAAGCACAAGTGAATGCTTTTGGATTCGAAGAATGGCAAGCCCTTATTATCACCACTGGTCTAGCGAAACGTGGGAATTAAGCTGTACAACCCAGTATTCCACCAACACAGAGTGGAACCACGCGCAGGTTCTCGTTCTGCAACCGTAGCAGAGATGGACCCGTTCGAAGAATACGCGACCATCCACAAAGGGTATTTCGATTCGTTGGAGAACGACGTGATGAAGAAACATTGGAATTTGTTCTGCGAGGCTCACCGGCGAGTCGGGGCCGAAGCCACCGCAACAATATAAGCAATTAACGTCCACCCCCTTCATCGGCGCGAGGTAAAATTATCTAACGTTGGCCGGCTCGCGACTATAAAAAGTTTGGGGAGCACTGCTGTAAAGCACAAGTGAAAGCTTTTTGATTCGACGAATTGCAAGCTCATATTATCACCACTGGTCTAGCGAAACGTGGGAATTAAGTTGTACAACCCAATATTGCACCAACACAGAGTGGAACCACGCGCAGGTTCTCGTTCTACAACCGTAGCAGAGATGGACCCGTTTGAAGAATACGCGACCATCCACAAAGGGTCATTTCGATTTGTCGGAGAACGACGTGATAAAGAAAAATTGGAATTTATTCTGCGAGGCTCTCCGTCTCACTGGTGAGACAGGGCCGAAGCCTCCGAAAAAATATAAACAATTATCGTCCCCCTCCTCAACGGGACGCGGTAAAATTATCAAACGTTGAACGGCCCGCGGCTATAATAAGGTTGGTGCGCACTGCTGTAAAGCACAAGTGAAAGCTTTTGGATTCGAAGAATGGCAAGCCCTTATTATCACCACTGGTCTAGCGAATCGTGGGAATTAAGCTGTACAACCCAATATTCCACCAACACAGAGTGGAACCACGCGCAGGTTCTCGTTCTGCAACCGTAGCAGAGATGGACCCGTTCGAAGAATACGCGACCATCCACAAAGGGTATTTCCTATTTGTCGGAGGACGACGTGATGAAGAAAAATTGGAATTTATTCTGCGAGGCTCTCCGTCTCACTGGTGAGACAGAGCCGAAGCCTCCGAAAAAATATATACAATTATCGTCCCCCTCCTCAACGGGCGCGGTAAAATTATCAAACTTTGAACGGCCCGCGGCTATAATAAGGTTGGTGCGCACTGCTGTAAAGCACAAGTGAAAGCTTTTGGATTCGAAGAATGGCAAGCCCTTATTATCACCACTGGTCTAGCGAAACCTGAGAATTAAGCTGTGCATCCCAATATTGCACCAACACAGAGTTGCACCACGCGGAGGATCTCGTTCTCCAACAGAAGCAGAGATGGACGCGTTCGAAAAATACGCGACCATCCGCAAATGGTATTTCGATTCGTTGGAGAACGACGTGATGAGGAAAAATTGGAATTTATTCTGCGAGGCTCTCCATCTCACTGGTGAGACAGGGCCGAAGCCTCCGAAAAAATATAAACAATTATCGTCCCCCTCCTCAACGGGACGCGGTAAAATTATCAAACGTTGAACGGCCCGCGGCTACAATAAGGTTGGTTCGCACTGTTGTAAAGCACAAGTGATAGCTTTTGGATTCGAAGAATTGCAAGCCCTTATTATCGCCACTGGTCTAGCGAAACGTGGGAATTAAGCTGTACAACCCAATATTCCACCAACACAGAGTGGAACCACGCGCAGGATCTCGTTCTCCAACAGAAGCAGAGATGGACCCGTTCGAAGAATACGGGGTCATCCACGAAGGGTATTTCGATTTGTCGGATGACGACGTGATGAGGAAAAATTGGAATTGATTCTGCGAGGATCACCGTCTCACCGGCGAGACGTGGCCGATGCCACCGTACCAATATAAACAACTAACGTCCCCTCCCCCTCGTCGGGACGCGGTAAAATTATCGAACGTTGACCGGTCCGCGGATATAAAGAGGTTCGGGAGCACTGCTGTAAAGCACAAGTTTGAGCTTCTGGCTCGAAGAATTGCAAGCTCTTAATATCACCATAGGTCTTGCGATCCCTGAGAATTAAGCTGTGGAGCCCAATATTGCACCAACACAGAGTGGAACCACACGCAGGATCTCGGTCTGCAACCGTAGCAGAGATGGACCCGTTCGAAGCATACGCGACCATCCACAAAGGGTCATTTCGATTCGTCGGAGAACGACGTGATAAAGAAAAATTGGAATTTATTCTGCGAGGCTCTCCGTCTCACTGGTGAGACAGGGCCAAAGCCTCCGAAAAAATATATACAATTATCGTCCCCCTCCTCAACGGGACGCGGTAAAATTATCAAAGGTTGAACGGCCCGCGGCTATAATAAGGTTGGTGCGCACTGCTGTAAAGCACAAGTGAAAGCTTTTGGATTCGAAGAATGGCAAGCCCTTATTATCACCACTGGTCTAGCGAATCGTGGGAATTAAGCTGTACAACCCAATATTCCACCAACACAGAGTGGAACCACGCGCAGGTTCTCGTTCTGCAACCGTAGCAGAGATGGACCCGTTCGAAAAATACGCGACCATCCACAAAGGGTATTTCGATTCGTTGGAGAACGACGTGATGAAGAAACATTGGAATTTGTTCTGCGAGGCTCACCGGCGAGTCGGGACCGAAGCCACCGCAACAATATAAGCAATTAACGTCCCCCCCCCCTTCATCGGGGCGAGGTAAAATTATCTAACGTTGGCCGGCTCGCGACTATAAAAAGTTTGGGGAGCACTGCTGTAAAGCACAAGTGAAAGCTTTTTGATTCGACGAATTGCAAGCTCATATTATCACCACTGGTCTAGCGAAACGTGGGAATTAAGTTGTACAACCCAATATTGCACCAACACAGAGTGGAACCACGCGCAGGTTCTCGTTCTACAACCGTAGCAGAGATGGACCCGTTTGAAGAATACGCGACCATCCACAAAGGGTCATTTCGATTTGTCGGAGAACGACGTGATAAAGAAAAATTGGAATTTATTCTGCGAGGCTCTCCGTCTCACTGGTGAGACAGGGCCGAAGCCTCCGAAAAAATATAAACAATTATCGTCCCCCTCCTCAACGGGACGCGGTAAAATTATCAAACGTTGAACGGCCCGCGGCTATAATAAGGTTGGTGCGCACTGCTGTAAAGCACAAGTGAAAGCTTTTGGATTCGAAGAATGGCAAGCCCTTATTATCACCACTGGTCTAGCGAATCGTGGGAATTAAGCTGTACAACCCAATATTCCACCAACACAGAGTGGAACCACGCGCAGGTTCTCGTTCTGCAACCGTAGCAGAGATGGACCCGTTCGAAGAATACGCGACCATCCACAAAGGGTATTTCCTATTTGTCGGAGGACGACGTGATGAAGAAAAATTGGAATTTATTCTGCGAGGCTCTCCGTCTCACTGGTGAGACAGGGCCGAAGCCTCCGAAAAAATATATACAATTATCGTCCCCCTCCTCAACGGGCGCGGTAAAATTATCAAACTTTGAACGGCCCGCGGCTATAATAAGGTTGGTGCGCACTGCTGTAAAGCACAAGTGAAAGCTTTTGGATTCGAAGAATGGCAAGCCCTTATTATCACCACTGGTCTAGCGAAACCTGAGAATTAAGCTGTGCATCCCAATATTGCACCAACACAGAGTTGCACCACGCGGAGGATCTCGTTCTCCAACAGAAGCAGAGATGGACGCGTTCGAAAAATACGCGACCATCCGCAAATGGTATTTCGATTCGTTGGAGAACGACGTGATGAGGAAAAATTGGAATTTATTCTGCGAGGCTCTCCATCTCACTGGTGAGACAGGGCCGAAGCCTCCGAAAAAATATAAACAATTATCGTCCCCCTCCTCAACGGGACGCGGTAAAATTATCAAACGTTGAACGGCCCGCGGCTACAATAAGGTTGGTTCGCACTGTTGTAAAGCACAAGTGATAGCTTTTGGATTCGAAGAATTGCAAGCCCTTATTATCGCCACTGGTCTAGCGAAACGTGGGAATTAAGCTGTACAACCCAATATTCCACCAACACAGAGTGGAACCACGCGCAGGATCTCGTTCTCCAACAGAAGCAGAGATGGACCCGTTCGAAGAATACGGGGTCATCCACGAAGGGTATTTCGATTTGTCGGATGACGACGTGATGAGGAAAAATTGGAATTGATTCTGCGAGGATCACCGTCTCACCGGCGAGACGTGGCCGATGCCACCGTACCAATATAAACAACTAACGTCCCCTCCCCCTCGTCGGGACGCGGTAAAATTATCGAACGTTGACCGGTCCGCGGATATAAAGAGGTTCGGGAGCACTGCTGTAAAGCACAAGTTTGAGCTTCTGGCTCGAAGAATTGCAAGCTCTTAATATCACCATAGGTCTTGCGATCCCTGAGAATTAAGCTGTGGAGCCCAATATTGCACCAACACAGAGTGGAACCACACGCAGGATCTCGTTCTGCAACCGTAGCAGAGATGGACCCGTTCGAAGCATACGCGACCATCCACAAAGGGTCATTTCGATTCGTCGGAGAACGACGTGATAAAGAAAAATTGGAATTTATTCTGCGAGGCTCTCCGTCTCACTGGTGAGACAGGGCCAAAGCCTCCGAAAAAATATATACAATTATCGTCCCCCTCCTCAACGGGACGCGGTAAAATTATCAAAGGTTGAACGGCCCGCGGCTATAATAAGGTTGGTGCGCACTGCTGTAAAGCACAAGTGAAAGCTTTTGGATTCGAAGAATGGCAAGCCCTTATTATCACCACTGGTCTAGCGAATCGTGGGAATTAAGCTGTACAACCCAATATTCCACCAACACAGAGTGGAACCACGCGCAGGTTCTCGTTCTGCAACCGTAGCAGAGATGGACCCGTTCGAAAAATACGCGACCATCCACAAAGGGTATTTCGATTCGTTGGAGAACGACGTGATGAAGAAACATTGGAATTTGTTCTGCGAGGCTCACCGGCGAGTCGGGACCGAAGCCACCGCAACAATATAAGCAATTAACGTCCCCCCCCCCTTCATCGGGGCGAGGTAAAATTATCTAACGTTGGCCGGCTCGCGACTATAAAAAGTTTGGGGAGCACTGCTGTAAAGCACAAGTGAAAGCTTTTTGATTCGACGAATTGCAAGCTCATATTATCACCACTGGTCTAGCGAAACGTGGGAATTAAGTTGTACAACCCAATATTGCACCAACACAGAGTGGAACCACGCGCAGGTTCTCGTTCTGCAACCGTAGCAGAGATGGACCCGTTCGAAGAATACGCGACCATCCACAAAGGGTATTTCGATTTGTCGGAGAACGACGTGATAAAGAAAAATTGGAATTTATTCTGCGAGGCTCTCCGTCTCACTGGTGAGACAGGGCCGAAGCCTCCGAAAAAATATAAACAATTATCGTCCCCCTCCTCAACGGGACGCGGTAAAATTATCAAACGTTGAACGGCCCGCGGCTATAATAAGGTTGGTGCGCACTGCTGTAAAGCACAAGTGAAAGCTTTTGGATTCGAAGAATGGCAAGCCCTTATTATCACCACTGGTCTAGCGAAACGTGGGAATTAAGCTGTACAACACAATATTCCACCAACACAGAGTGGAACCACGCGCAGGATCTCGTTTTCCAACAGAAGCAGAGATGGACCCGTTCGAAGAATACGGGATCATCCACAAAGGGTATTTCCTATTTGTCGGAGGACGACGTGATGAAGAAAAATTGGAATTTATTCTGCGAGGCTCTCCGTCTCACTGGTGAGACAGGGCCGAAGCCTCCGAAAAAATATAAACAATTATCGACCCCTCCTCAACGGGACGAGGTAAAATTATCAAACGTTGAACGGCCCGCGGCTATAATAAGGTTGGTGCGCACTGCTGTAAAGCACAAGTGAAAGCTTTTGGATTCGAAGAATGGCAAGCCCTTATTATCACCACTGGTCTAGCGAATCGTGGGAATTAAGCTGTACAACCCAATATTCCACCAACACAGAGTGGAACCACGCGCAGGTTCTCGTTCTGCAACCGTAGCAGAGATGGACCCGTTCGAAGAATACGCGACCATCCACAAAGGGTATTTCGATTCGTTGGAGAACGACGTGATGAAGAAACATTGGAATTTGTTCTGCGAGGCTCACCGGCGAGTCGGGACCGAAGCCACCGCAACAATATAAGCAATTAACGTCCCCCCCCTTCATCGGGGCGAGGTAAAATTATCTAACGTTGGCCGGCTCGCGACTATAAAAAGTTTGGGGAGCACTGCTGTAAAGCACAAGTGAAAGCTTTTTGATTCGACGAATTGCAAGCTCATATTATCACCACTGGTCTAGCGAAACGTGGGAATTAAGTTGTACAACCCAATATTGCACCAACACAGAGTGGAACCACGCGCAGGTTCTCGTTCTGCAACCGTAGCAGAGATGGACCCGTTCGAAGAATACGCGACCATCCACAAAGGGTATTTCGATTTGTCGGAGAACGACGTGATAAAGAAAAATTGGAATTTATTCTGCGAGGCTCTCCGTCTCACTGGTGAGACAGGGCCGAAGCCTCCGAAAAAATATAAACAATTATCGTCCCCCTCCTCAACGGGACGCGGTAAAATTATCAAACGTTGAACGGCCCGCGGCTATAATAAGGTTGGTGCGCACTGCTGTAAAGCGCAAGTGAAAGCTTTTGGATTCGAAGAATGGCAAGCCCTTATTATCACCACTGGTCTAGCGAAACGTGGGAATTAAGCTGTACAACACAATATTCCACCAACACAGACTGGAACCACGCCCAGGATCTCGTTCTCCAACCGAAGCAGAGATGGACGCGTTCGAAAAATACGCGACCATCCGCAAAGGGTATTTCGATTTGTCGGAGAACGACGTGATAAAGAAAAATTGGAATTTATTCTGCGAGGCTCTCCGTCTCACTGGTGAGACAGGGCCGAAGCCTCCGAAAAAATATAAACAATTATCGACCCCTCCTCAACGGGACGAGGTAAAATTATCAAACGTTGAACGGCCCGCGGCTATAATAAGGTTGGTGCGCACTGCTGTAAAGCACAAGTGAATGCTTTTGGATTCGAAGAATGGCAAGCCCTTATTATCACCACTGGTCTAGCGAAACGTGGGAATTAAGCTGTACAACCCAGTATTCCACCAACACAGAGTGGAACCACGCGCAGGTTCTCGTTCTGCAACCGTAGCAGAGATGGACCCGTTCGAAGAATACGCGACCATCCACAAAGGGTATTTCGATTCGTTGGAGAACGACGTGATGAAGAAACATTGGAATTTGTACTGCGAGGCTCACCGGCGAGTCGGGGCCGAAGCCACCGCAACAATATAAGCAATTAACGTCCACCCCCTTCATCGGCGCGAGGTAAAATTATCTAACGTTGGCCGGCTCGCGACTATAAAAAGTTTGGGGAGCACTGCTGTAAAGCACAAGTGAAAGCTTTTTGATTCGACGAATTGCAAGCTCATATTATCACCACTGGTCTAGCGAAACGTGGGAATTAAGTTGTACAACCCAATATTGCACCAACACAGAGTGGAACCACGCGCAGGTTCTCGTTCTACAACCGTAGCAGAGATGGACCCGTTTGAAGAATACGCGACCATCCACAAAGGGTCATTTCGATTTGTCGGAGAACGACGTGATAAAGAAAAATTGGAATTTATTCTGCGAGGCTCTCCGTCTCACTGGTGAGACAGGGCCGAAGCCTCCGAAAAAATATAAACAATTATCGTCCCCCTCCTCAACGGGACGCGGTAAAATTATCAAACGTTGAACGGCCCGCGGCTATAATAAGGTTGGTGCGCACTGCTGTAAAGCACAAGTGAAAGCTTTTGGATTCGAAGAATGGCAAGCCCTTATTATCACCACTGGTCTAGCGAATCGTGGGAATTAAGCTGTACAACCCAATATTCCACCAACACAGAGTGGAACCACGCGCAGGTTCTCGTTCTGCAACCGTAGCAAAGATGGACCCGTTCGAAGAATACGCGACCATCCACAAAGGGTATTTCCTATTTGTCGGAGGACGACGTGATGAAGAAAAATTGGAATTTATTCTGCGAGGCTCTCCGTCTCACTGGTGAGACAGGGCCGAAGCCTCCGAAAAAATATATACAATTATCGTCCCCCTCCTCAACGGGCGCGGTAAAATTATCAAACTTTGAACGGCCCGCGGCTATAATAAGGTTGGTGCGCACTGCTGTAAAGCACAAGTGAAAGCTTTTGGATTCGAAGAATGGCAAGCCCTTATTATCACCACTGGTCTAGCGAAACCTGAGAATTAAGCTGTGCATCCCAATATTGCACCAACACAGAGTTGCACCACGCGGAGGATCTCGTTCTCCAACAGAAGCAGAGATGGACGCGTTCGAAAAATACGCGACCATCCGCAAATGGTATTTCGATTCGTTGGAGAACGACGTGATGAGGAAAAATTGGAATTTATTCTGCGAGGCTCTCCATCTCACTGGTGAGACAGGGCCGAAGCCTCCGAAAAAATATAAACAATTATCGTCCCCCTCCTCAACGGGACGCGGTAAAATTATCAAACGTTGAACGGCCCGCGGCTACAATAAGGTTGGTTCGCACTGTTGTAAAGCACAAGTGATAGCTTTTGGATTCGAAGAATTGCAAGCCCTTATTATCGCCACTGGTCTAGCGAAACGTGGGAATTAAGCTGTACAACCCAATATTCCACCAACACAGAGTGGAACCACGCGCAGGATCTCGTTCTCCAACAGAAGCAGAGATGGACCCGTTCGAAGAATACGGGGTCATCCACGAAGGGTATTTCGATTTGTCGGATGACGACGTGATGAGGAAAAATTGGAATTGATTCTGCGAGGATCACCGTCTCACCGGCGAGACGTGGCCGATGCCACCGTACCAATATAAACAACTAACGTCCCCTCCCCCTCGTCGGGACGCGGTAAAATTATCGAACGTTGACCGGTCCGCGGATATAAAGAGGTTCGGGAGCACTGCTGTAAAGCACAAGTTTGAGCTTCTGGCTCGAAGAATTGCAAGCTCTTAATATCACCATAGGTCTTGCGATCCCTGAGAATTAGGCTGTGGAGCCCAATATTGCACCAACACAGAGTGGAACCACACGCAGGATCTCGTTCTGCAACCGTAGCAGAGATGGACCCGTTCGAAGCATACGCGACCATCCACAAAGGGTATTTCGATTTGTCGGAGAACGACGTGATAAAGAAAAATTGGAATTTATTCTGCGAGGCTCTCCGTCTCACTGGTGAGACAGGGCCGAAGCCTCCGAAAAAATATAAACAATTATCGTCCCCCTCCTCAACGGGACGCGGTAAAATTATCAAACGTTGAACGGCCCGCGGCTATAATAAGGTTGGTGCGCACTGCTGTAAAGCACAAGTGAAAGCTTTTGGATTCGAAGAATGGCAAGCCCTTATTATCACCACTGGTCTAGCGAAACGTGGGAATTAAGCTGTACAACACAATATTCCACCAACACAGAGTGGAACCACGCGCAGGATCTCGTTTTCCAACAGAAGCAGAGATGGACCCGTTCGAAGAATACGGGATCATCCACAAAGGGTATTTCCTATTTGTCGGAGGACGACGTGATGAAGAAAAATTGGAATTTATTCTGCGAGGCTCTCCGTCTCACTGGTGAGACAGGGCCGAAGCCTCCGAAAAAATATAAACAATTATCGACCCCTCCTCAACGGGACGAGGTAAAATTATCAAACGTTGAACGGCCCGCGGCTATAATAAGGTTGGTGCGCACTGCTGTAAAGCACAAGTGAAAGCTTTTGGATTCGAAGAATGGCAAGCCCTTATTATCACCACTGGTCTAGCGAATCGTGGGAATTAAGCTGTACAACCCAATATTCCACCAACACAGAGTGGAACCACGCGCAGGTTCTCGTTCTGCAACCGTAGCAGAGATGGACCCGTTCGAAGAATACGCGACCATCCACAAAGGGTATTTCGATTCGTTGGAGAACGACGTGATGAAGAAACATTGGAATTTGTTCTGCGAGGCTCACCGGCGAGTCGGGACCGAAGCCACCGCAACAATATAAGCAATTAACGTCCCCCCCCTTCATCGGGGCGAGGTAAAATTATCTAACGTTGGCCGGCTCGCGACTATAAAAAGTTTGGGGAGCACTGCTGTAAAGCACAAGTGAAAGCTTTTTGATTCGACGAATTGCAAGCTCATATTATCACCACTGGTCTAGCGAAACGTGGGAATTAAGTTGTACAACCCAATATTGCACCAACACAGAGTGGAACCACGCGCAGGTTCTCGTTCTGCAACCGTAGCAGAGATGGACCCGTTCGAAGAATACGCGACCATCCACAAAGGGTATTTCGATTTGTCGGAGAACGACGTGATAAAGAAAAATTGGAATTTATTCTGCGAGGCTCTCCGTCTCACTGGTGAGACAGGGCCGAAGCCTCCGAAAAAATATAAACAATTATCGTCCCCCTCCTCAACGGGACGCGGTAAAATTATCAAACGTTGAACGGCCCGCGGCTATAATAAGGTTGGTGCGCACTGCTGTAAAGCACAAGTGAAAGCTTTTGGATTCGAAGAATGGCAAGCCCTTATTATCACCACTGGTCTAGCGAAACGTGGGAATTAAGCTGTACAACACAATATTCCACCAACACAGACTGGAACCACGCCCAGGATCTCGTTCTCCAACCGAAGCAGAGATGGACCCGTTCGAAGAATACGCGACCATCCACAAAGGGTATTTCGATTTGTCGGAGAACGACGTGATAAAGAAAAATTGGAATTTATTCTGCGAGGCTCTCCGTCTCACTGGTGAGACAGGGCCGAAGCCTCCGAAAAAATATAAACAATTATCGACCCCTCCTCAACGGGACGAGGTAAAATTATCAAACGTTGAACGGCCCGCGGCTATAATAAGGTTGGTGCGCACTGCTGTAAAGCACAAGTGAAAGCTTTTGGATTCGAAGAATGGCAAGCCCTTATTATCACCACTGGTCTAGCGAATCGTGGGAATTAAGCTGTACAACCCAATATTCCACCAACACAGAGTGGAACCACGCGCAGGTTCTCGTTCTGCAACCGTAGCAGAGATGGACCCGTTCGAAGAATACGCGACCATCCACAAAGGGTATTTCGATTCGTTGGAGAACGACGTGATGAAGAAACATTGGAATTTGTTCTGCGAGGCTCACCGGCGAGTCGGGACCGAAGCCACCGCAACAATATAAGCAATTAACGTCCCCCCCCCCCCTTCATCGGGGCGAGGTAAAATTATCTAACGTTGGCCGGCTCGCGACTATAAAAAGTTTGGGGAGCACTGCTGTAAAGCACAAGTGAAAGCTTTTTGATTCGACGAATTGCAAGCTCATATTATCACCACTGGTCTAGCGAAACGTGGGAATTAAGTTGTACAACCCAATATTGCACCAACACAGAGTGGAACCACGCGCAGGTTCTCGTTCTGCAACCGTAGCAGAGATGGACCCGTTCGAAGAATACGCGACCATCCACAAAGGGTATTTCGATTTGTCGGAGAACGACGTGATAAAGAAAAATTGGAATTTATTCTGCGAGGCTCTCCGTCTCACTGGTGAGACAGGGCCGAAGCCTCCGAAAAAATATAAACAATTATCGTCCCCCTCCTCAACGGGACGCGGTAAAATTATCAAACGTTGAACGGCCCGCGGCTATAATAAGGTTGGTGCGCACTGCTGTAAAGCACAAGTGAAAGCTTTTGGATTCGAAGAATGGCAAGCCCTTATTATCACCACTGGTCTAGCGAAACGTGGGAATTAAGCTGTACAACCCAATATTCCACCAACACAGAGTGGAACCACGCGCAGGTTCTCGTTCTGCAACCGTAGCAGAGATGGACCCGTTCGAAGAATACGCGACCATCCACAAAGGGTATTTCGATTCGTTGGAGAACGACGTGATGAAGAAACATTGGAATTTGTTCTGCGAGGCTCACCGGCGAGTCGGGACCGAAGCCACCGCAACAATATAAGCAATTAACGTCCACCCCCTTCATCGGGGCGAGGTAAAATTATCTAACGTTGGCCGGCTCGCGACTATAAAAAGTTTGGGGAGCACTGCTGTAAAGCACAAGTGAAAGCTTTTTGATTCGACGAATTGCAAGCTCATATTATCACCACTGGTCTAGCGAAACGTGGGAATTAAGTTGTACAACCCAATATTGCACCAACACAGAGTGGAACCACGCGCAGGTTCTCGTTCTGCAACCGTAGCAGAGATGGACCCGTTCGAAGAATACGCGACCATCCACAAAGGGTCATTTCGATTTGTCGGAGAACGACGTGATAAAGAAAAATTGGAATTTATTCTGCGAGGCTCTCCGTCTCACTGGTGAGACAGGGCCGAAGCCTCCGAAAAAATATAAACAATTATCGTCCCCCTCCTCAACGGGACGCGGTAAAATTATCAAACGTTGAACGGCCCGCGGCTATAATAAGGTTGGTTCGCACTGCTGTAAAGCACAAGTGAAAGCTTTTGGATTCGAAGAATTGCAAGCCCTTATTATCACCACTGGTCTAGCGAAACGTGGGAATTAAGCTGTACAACCCAATATTCCGCCAACACAGAGTGGAACCACGCGCAGGATCTCGTTCTCCAACAGAAGCAGAGATGGACCCGTTCGAAGAATACGGGATCATCCACAAAGGCTATTTCCTATTTGTCGGAGGCCGACGTGATGAAGAAAAATTGGAATTTATTCTGCGAGGCTCTCCGTCTCACTAGTGAGCCAGGGCCGAAGCCTCCGAAAAAATATAAACAAATATCGTCCCCCTCCTCAACGGGACGCGGTAAAATTATCAAACGTTGAACGGCCCGCGGCTATAAAAAGGTTGGTGCGCACTGCTGTAAAGCACAAGTGAAAGGTTTTGGATTTGAAGAATTGCAAGCTCTCATTATCACCACTGACCTAGCCAAACGTGAGAATTAAGCTGTACAACCCAATATTCCACCAACACAGAGTGGAACCACAAGCAGGATCTCGTTCACCAACCGAAGCAGAGATGGACATGTTCGAAGAATACGCGACCAACCACGAAGGGTATTTCGATTTGTCGGAGGACGACGTGATGAGGAAAAATTGGAATTGAATGTGCGAGGATCACCGTCTCACCGGCGAGACGTGGCCGATGCCACCGTGCCAATATAAACCACTAACGTCCCCTCCCCCTCGTCGGGACGCGGGAAAATTATCGAACGTTGGCCGGTCCGCGGATGTAAAAAGGTTCGGGAGCACTGCTGTAAAGCACAAGTGAGAGCTTCTGGATTCGAAGAATTGCAAGCTCTTAATATCACCATAGGTCTTGCGATCCCTGAGAATTAAGCTGTGGAGCCCAATATTGCACCAACACAGAGTGGAACCACACGCAGGATCTCGTTCTGCAACCGTAGCAGAGATGGACCCGTTCGAAGCATACGCGACCATCCACAAAGGGTCATTTCGATTCGTCGGAGAACGACGTGATAAAGAAAAATTGGAATTTATTCTGCGAGGCTCTCCATCTCACTGGTGACACAGGGCCGAAGCCTCCGAAAAATATAAACAATTATCGTCCCCCTCCTCAACGGGACGCGGTAAAATTATCAAACGTTGAACGGCCCGCGGCTATAATAAGGTTGGTGCGCACTGCTGTAAAGCACAAGTGAAAGCTTTTGGATTCGAAGAATTGCAAGCCCTTATTACCACCACTGGTCTAGCGAAACGTGGGAATTAAGCTGTACAACCCAATATTCCACCAACACAGAGTGGAACCACGCCCAGGATCTCGTTCTCCAACAGAAGCAGAGATGGACCCGTTCGAAGAATACGGGATCATCCACAAAGGGTATTTCCTATTTGTCGGAGGACGACGTGATGAAGAAAAATTGGAATTTATTCTGCGAGGCTCTCCGTCTCACTGGTGAGACAGGGCCGAAGCCTCCGAAAAAATATATACAATTATCGTCCCCCTCCTCAACGGGACGCGGTAAAATTATCAAACTTTGAACGGCCCGCGGCTATAATAAGGTTGGTTCGCACTGCTGTAAAGCACAAGTGAAAGCTTTTGGATTCGAAGAATTGCAAGCCCTTATTATCACCACTGGTCTAGCGAAACGTGGGAATTAAGCTGTACAACCCAATATTCCACCAACACAGAGTGGAACCACGCCCAGGATCTCGTTCTCCAACAGAAGCAGAGATGGACCCGTTCGAAGAATACGCGACCATCCATAAAGGGTATTTCGATTTGTCGGAGAACGACGTGATAAAGAAAAATTGGAATTTATTCTGCGAGGCTCTCCGTCTCACTGGTGAGACAGGGCCGAAGCCTCCGAAAAAATATAAACAATTATCGACCCCTCCTCAACGGGACGAGGTAAAATTATCAAACGTTGAACGGCCCGCGGCTATAATAAGGTTGGTGCGCACTGCTGTAAAGCACAAGTGAAAGCTTTTGGATTCGAAGAATGGCAAGCCCTTATTATCACCACTGGTCTAGCGAAACGTGGGAATTAAGCTGTACAACCCAATATTCCACCAACACAGAGTGGAACCACGCGCAGGTTCTCGTTCTGCAACCGTAGCAGAGATGGACCCGTTCGAAGAATACGCGACCATCCACAAAGGGTATTTCGATTCGTTGGAGAACGACGTGATGAAGAAACATTGGAATTTGTTCTGCGAGGCTCACCGGCGAGTCGGGACCGAAGCCACCGCAACAATATAAGCAATTAACGTCCACCCCCTTCATCGGGGCGAGGTAAAATTATCTAACGTTGGCCGGCTCGCGACTATAAAAAGTTTGGGGAGCACTGCTGTAAAGCACAAGTGAAAGCTTTTTGATTCGACGAATTGCAAGCTCATATTATCACCACTGGTCTAGCGAAACGTGGGAATTAAGTTGTACAACCCAATATTGCACCAACACAGAGTGGAACCACGCGCAGGTTCTCGTTCTGCAACCGTAGCAGAGATGGACCCGTTCGAAGAATACGCGACCATCCACAAAGGGTCATTTCGATTTGTCGGAGAACGACGTGATAAAGAAAAATTGGAATTTATTCTGCGAGGCTCTCCGTCTCACTGGTGAGACAGGGCCGAAGCCTCCGAAAAAATATAAACAATTATCGTCCCCCTCCTCAACGGGACGCGGTAAAATTATCAAACGTTGAACGGCCCGCGGCTATAATAAGGTTGGTGCGCACTGCTGTAAAGCACAAGTGAAAGCTTTTGGATTCGAAGAATGGCAAGCCCTTATTATCACCACTGGTCTAGCGAAACGTGGGAATTAAGCTGTACAACCCAATATTCCACCAACACAGAGTGGAACCACGCGCAGGTTCTCGTTCTGCAACCGTAGCAGAGATGGACCCGTTCGAAGAATACGCGACCATCCACAAAGGGTATTTCGATTTGTCGGAGGACGACGTGATGAAGAAAAATTGGAATTTATTCTGCGAGGCTCTCCGTCTCACTGGTGAGACAGGGCCGATGCCTCCGAAAAAATATATACAATTATCGTCCCCCTCCTCAACGGGACGTGGTAAAATTATCAAACGTTGAACGGCCCGCGGCTATAAGAAGGTTGGTTCGCACTGCTGTAAAGCACAAGTGAAAGGTTTTTTATTCGAAGAATTGCAAGCCCTTATTATCACCACTGGTCTAGCGAAACGTGGGAATTAAGCTGTACAACCCAATATTCCACCAACACAGACTGGAACCACGCCCAGGATCTCGTTCTCCAACCGAAGCAGAAATGGACGCGTTCGAAAAATACGCGACCATCCGCAAAGGGTATTTCGATTCGTTGGAGAACGACGTGATGAAGAAACATTGGAATTGATTCTGCGAGGATCACCGTCTCACCGGCGAGTCGTGGCCGATGCCACCGTACCAATATAAACAACTAACGTCCCCTCCCCCTCGTCGGGACGCGGTAAAATTATCGAACGTTGACCGGTCCGCGGATATAAAAAGGTTCGGGAGCACTGCTGTAAAGCACAAGTGAGAGCTTCTGGATTCGAAGAATTGCAAGCTCTTAATATCACCATAGGTCTTGCGATCCCTGAGAATTAAGCTGTGGAGCCCAATATTGCACCAACACAGAGTGGAACCACACGCAGGATCTCGTTCTGCAACCGTAGCAGAGATGGACCCGTTCGAAGCATACGCGACCATCCACAAAGGGTCATTTCGATTCGTCGGAGAACGACGTGATAAAGAAAAATTGGAATTTATTCTGCGAGGCTCTCCGTCTCACTGGTGAGACAGAGCCGAAGCCTCCGAAAAAATATACACAATTATCGTCCCCCTCCTCAACGGGACGCGGTAAAATTATCAAACGTTGAACGGCCCGCGGCTATAATAAGGTTGGTTCGCACTGCTGTAAAGCACAAGTGAAAGCTTTTGGATTCGAAGAATTGCAAGCCCTTATTATCACCACTGGTCTAGCGAAACGTGGGAATTAAGCTGTACAACCCAATATTCCACCAACACAGACTGGAACCACGCCCAGGATCTCGTTCTCCAACCGAAGCAGAGATGGACCCGTTCGAAGAATACGGGATCATCCACAAAGGCTATTTCCTATTTGTCGGAGGACGACGTGATAAAGAAAAATTGGAATTTATTCTGCGAGGCTCTCCATCTCACTGGTGACACAGGGCCGAAGCCTCCGAAAAATATAAACAATTATCGTCCCCCTCCTCAACGGGACGCGGTAAAATTATCAAACGTTGAACGGCCCGCGGCTATAATAAGGTTGGTGCGCACTGCTGTAAAGCACAAGTGAAAGCTTTTGGATTCGAAGAATTGCAAGCCCTTATTACCACCACTGGTCTAGCGAAACGTGGGAATTAAGCTGTACATCCCAATATTCCACCAACACAGAGTGGAACCACGCGCAGGATCTCGTTCTCCAACAGAAGCAGAGATGGACCCGTTCGAAGAATACGGGATCATCCACGAAGGGTATTTCGATTTGTCGGATGACGACGTGATGAGGAAAAATTGGAATTGATTCTGCGAGGATCACCGCCTCACCGGCGAGACGTGGCCGATGCCACCGTACCAATATAAACAACTAACGTCCCCTCCCCCTCGTCGGGACGCGGTAAAATTATCGAATGTTGACCGGTCCGCGGATATAAAACGGTTCGGGAGCACTGCTGTAAAGCACAAGTGAGAGCTTCTCGATTCGAAGAATTGCAAGCTCTTAATATCACCATAGGTCTTGCGATCCCTGAGAATTAAGCTGTGGAGCCCAATATTGCACCAACACAGAGTGGAACCACACGCAGGATATCGTTCTGCAACCGTAGCAGAGATGGACCCGTTCGAAGCATACGCGACCATCCACAAAGGGTCATTTCGATTCGTCGGAGAACGACGTGATAAAGAAAAATTGGAATTTATTCTGCGAGGCTCTCCGTCTCACTGGCGAGACAGGGCCGAAGCCTCCGCATAAACCGTCGAATCTGACATAAGCTCGAATAAATCGTTATCGTGCTTGTCGGGTCGGGGTTTCTATTCCAATTTCGCATACTTGCATGCAAATGCACTGATATAGCACGCGAAACAGCGATTCCGCACAGAAATACACTTCTGAAACGAAGAATCGTCGAATCTAACATAAGCTCGAATAAATCGTGATTCTGATTGCCGGGTCGGAGTTTCTATTCCAATTTCGCATACTTGCATGCAAATGCACTGATATAGCACGCGAAACAGCGATTCCGCATAGAAATACACTTCTGAAAAGAAGAATCGTCGAATCTGACATAAGCTCGAATAAATCGTGATCGTGCTTGCCGGGTCGGAGTTTCTATTCCACTTTCTCATACTTGCATGCAAATGCACTGATCTAGCACGCGAAACAGCGATTCCGCACAGAAATACACTTCTGAAACGAAGAATCGTCGAATCTGACATAAGCTCGAATAAATCGTGATCGTTCTTGCCGGGTCGGAGTTTTCGTGCCAATTTGGCATACTTGCATGCAAATGCACAGATCTAGCGCGCAACAGCGATTCCGGAGAGAAATACACTTTTGAAACGAAGAATCGTCGAATCTGACATAAGCTCGAATAAATCGTGATCGTGCTTGCCGGGTCGGAGTTTTCGTGCCAATTTGGCATACTTGCATGCAAATGCACTGATCCAGCACGCGAAACAGCGATTCCGCATAGAAATTCATTTGTGAACCGAATAATCGTCGAATCTGACAAAAGCTCGAATAAATGGTGATCGTGCTTGCCGGGTCGGAGTTTCTATTCCAATTTCTCATACTTGCATGCAAATGCACAGATCTAGCGCGCGAAACAGCGATTCCGCACAGAAATACATTTGTGAAACGAATAATCGTCGAATCTGACATAAGCTCGAATAAATCGTGATCGTGCTTGCCGAATCGGAGTTTTCGTGCCAATTTCGCATATTTGCATGCAAATGCACTGATCTAGCACGCGAAACAGCGATTCCGCACAGAAATACACTTCTGAAACGAAGAATCGTCGAATCTGACATAAGCTCGAATAAAGGGTGATCGTGCTTGTCGGGTCGGAGTTTCTATTCCAATTTCGCATACTTGCATACAAATGCTCTGATCGAGCACACGAAACAGCGATTCCGCACAGAAATACACTTCCGAAACGAAGAATCGTCGAATCTGACATAAGCTCGAATAAATCATGATCGTGCTTGTCGGGTCGGAGTTTCTATTCCACTTTCTCATACTTGCATGCAAATGCACTGATCTAGCACGCGAAACAGCGATTCCGCACAGAAATACATTTGTGAAACGAATAATCGTCGAATCTGACATAAGCTCGAATAAATCGTGATCGTGCTTGCCGAATCGGAGTTTTCGTGCCAATTTCGCATATTTGCATGCAAATGCACTGATCTAGCACGCGAAACAGCGATTCCGCACAGAAATACACTTCTGAAACGAAGAATCGTCGAATCTGACATAAGCTCGAATAAAGGGTGATCGTGCTTGTCGGGTCGGAGTTTCTATTCCAATTTCGCATACTTGCATGCAAATGCACTGATACAGCACGCGAAACAGCGATTCCGCACGGAAAGACACTTCTGAAACGAAGAATCGTCGAATCTGACATAAGCTCCAATAAATCGTGGTCGTGCTTGCCGAATCGGAGTTTCCGTGCCAATTTCGCATATTTGCATACAAATGCTATGATCGAGCACACGAAACAGCGATTCCGCACAGAAATACACTTCTGAAACGAAGAATCGTCGAATCTGACATAAGCTCGAATAAATCGTGATCGTTCTTGCCGGGTCGGAGTTTTCGTGCCAGTTTGGCATACTTGCATGCAAATGCACAGATCTAGCGCGCAACAGCGATTCCGCAGAGAAATACACTTTTGAAACGAAGAATCGTCGAATCTGACATAAGCTCGAATAAATCGTGATCGTGCTTGCCGGGTCGGAGTTTTCGTGCCAATTTGGCATACTTGCATGCAAATGCACTGATCCAGCACGCGAAACAGCGATTCCGCAAAGAAATTCATTTGTGAACCGAATAATCGTCGAATCTGACATAAGCTCGAATAAATGGTGATCGTGCTTGCCGGGTCGGAGTTTCTATTCCAATTTCTCATACTTGCATGCAAATGCACAGATCTAGCGCGCGAAACAGCGATTCCGCACAGAAATACATTTGTGAAACGAATAATCGTCGAATCTGACATAAGCTCGAATAAATCGTGATCGTGCTTGCCGAATCGGAGTTTCCGTGCCAATTTCGCATATTTGCATACAAATGCTATGATCGAGCACACGAAACAGCGATTCCGCACAGAAATACACATCTGAAACGAAGAATCGTCGAAACTGACATAAGCTCGAATAAATCATGATCGTGCTTGTCGGGTCGGAGTTTCTATTCCACTTTCTCATACTTGCATGCAAATGCACTGATCTAGCTCGCGAAACAGCGATTCCGCACAGAAATACACTTCTGAAACGAAGAATCGTCGAATCTGACATAAACTCGAATAAATCGTGATCGTGCTTGCCTTGTCGGAGTTTCTGTGCCAATTTCGCATCTTTGCATGCAAATGCACTGATCTAGCACGCGAAACAGCGATTCCGCCCAGAAATACACTTCTGAAACGAAGAATCGTCGAATCTGACATAAGCTCGAATAAATGGTGATCGTCCTTGCCGGGTCGGAGTTTCTATTTCAATTTCTCATACTTGCATGCAAATGCACAGATCTAGCGCGCAACAGCGATTCCGCAGAGAAATACACTTTTGAAACGAAGAATCGTCGAATCTGACATAAGCTCGAATAAATCGTGATCGTGCTTGCCAGGTCGGAGTTTTCGTGCCAATTTGGCATACTTGCATGCAAATGCACAGATCTAGCGCGCGAAACAGCGATTCCGCACAGAAATACACTTCCGAAACGAAGAATCGTCGAATCTGACATAAGCTCGAATAAATCATGATCGTGCTTGTCGGGTCGGAGTTTCTATTCCACTTTCTCATACTTGCATGCAAATGCACTGATCTAGCACGCGAAACAGCGATTCCGCACAGAAATACACTTCTGAAACGAAGAATCGTCGAATCTGACATAAGCTCGAATAAATCGTGATCGTTCTTGCCGGGTCGGAGTTTTCGTGCCAATTTGGCATACTTGCATGCAAATGCACAGATCTAGCGCGCAACAGCGATTCCGCAGAGAAATACACTTTTGAAACGAAGAATCGTCGAATCTGACATAAGCTCGAATAAATCGTGATCGTGCTTGCCGGGTCGGAGGTTTCGTGCCAATTTGGCATACTTGCATGCAAATGCACTGATCCAGCACGCGAAACAGCGATTCCGCAAAGAAATTCATTTGTGAACCGAATAATCGTCGAATCTGACATAAGCTCGAATAAATGGTGATCGTGCTTGCCGGGTCGGAGTTTCTATTCCAATTTCTCATACTTGCATGCAAATGCACAGATCTAGCGCGCGAAACAGCGATTCCGCACAGAAATTCATTTGTGAAACGAATAATCGTCGAATCTGACATAAACTCGAATAAATCGTGATCGTGCTTGCCTTGTCGGAGTTTCTGTGCCAATTTCGCATCTTTGCATGCAAATGCACTGATCTAGCACGCGAAACAGCGATTCCGCCCAGAAATACACTTCTGAAACGAAGAATCGCGAATCTGACATAAGCTCGAATAAATGGTGATCGTCCTTGCCGGGTCGGAGTTTCTATTTCAATTTCTCATACTTGCATGCAAATGCACAGATCTAGCGCGCAACAGCGATTCCGCAGAGAAATACACTTTTGAAACGAAGAATCGTCGAATCTGACATAAGCTCGAATAAATCGTGATCGTGCTTGCCAGGTCGGAGTTTTCGTGCCAATTTGGCATACTTGCATGCAAATGCACAGATCTAGCGCGCGAAACAGCGATTCCACACAGAAATACTCTTCTGAAACGAAGAATCGTTGAATCTGACATAAGCTCGAATAAATGGTGATCGTGCTTGCCGGGTCGGAGTTTCTGTTCCAATTTCTCATACTTCCATGCAAATGCACAGATCTAGCGCGCAACAGCGATTCCGCAGAGAAATACACTTTTGAAACGAAGAATCGTCGAATCTGACATAAGCTCGAATAAATCGTGATCGTGCTTGCCGGGTCGGAGTTTTCGTGCCAATTTGGCATACTTGCATGCAAATGCACAGATCTAGCGCGCGAAACAGCGATTCCACACAGAAATACTCTTCTGAAACGAAGAATCGTCGAATCTGACATAAGCTCGAATAAATGGTGATCGTGCTTGCCGGGTCGGAGTTTCTGTTCCAATTTCTCATACTTGCATACAAATGCACTGATCGAGCACACGAAACAGTGATTCCGCACAGAAATACACTTCCGAAACGAAGAATCGTCGAATCTGACATAAGCTCGAATAAATCATGATCGAGCTTGTCGGGTCGGAGTTTCTATTCCACTTTCTCATACTTGCATGCAAATGCACTGATCTAGCACGCGAAACAGCGATTCCGCACAGAAATACACTTCTGAAACGAAGAATCGTCGAATCTGACATAAACTCGAATAAATCGTGATCGTGCTTGCCTTGTCGGAGTTTCTGTGCCAATTTCGGATCTTTGCATGCAAATGCACTGATCTAGCACGCGAAACAGCGATTCCGCACAGAAATACACTTCTGAAACGAAGAATCGTCGAATCTGACATAAGCTCGAATAAATGGTGATCGTCCTTGCCGGGTCGGAGTTTCTATTTCAATTTCTCATACTTGCATGCAAATGCACAGATCTAGCGCGCAACAGCGATTCCGCAGAGAAATACACTTTTGAAACGAAGAATCGTCGAATCTGACATAAGCTCGAATAAATCGTGATCGTGCTTGCCAGGTCGGAGTTTTCGTGCCAATTTGGCATACTTGCATGCAAATGCACAGATCTAGCGCGCGAAACAGCGATTCCACACAGAAATACTCTTCTGAAACGAAGAATCGTCGAATCTGACATAAGCTCGAATAAATGGTGATCGTGCTTGCCGGGTCGGAGTTTCTGTTCCAATTTCTCATACTTGCATGCAAATGCACAGATCTAGCGCGCAACAGCGATTCCGCAGAGAAATACACTTTTGAAACGAAGAATCGTCGAATCTGACATAAGCTCCAATAAATCGTGGTCGTGCTTGCCGAATCGGAGTTTCCGTGCCAATTTGGCATACTTGCATGCAAATGCACTGATCCAGCACGCGAAACAGCGATTCCGCACAGAAATTCATTTGTGAACCGAATAATCGTCGAATCTGACATAAGCTCGAATAAATGGTGATCGGGCTTGCCGGGTCGGAGTTTCTATTCCAATTTCTCATACTTGCATGCAAATGCACAGATCTAGCGCGCGAAACAGCGATTCCGCACAGAAATTCATTTGTGAAACGAATAATCGTCGAATCTGACATAAACTCGAATAAATCGTGATCGTGCTTGCCTTTCGGAGTTTCTGTGCCAATTTCGCATCTTTGCATGCAAATGCACTGATCTAGCACGCGAAACAGCGATTCCGCCCAGAAATACACTTCTGAAACGAAGAATCGTCGAATCTGACATAAGCTCGAATAAATGGTGATCGTCCTTGCCGGGTCGGAGTTTCTATTTCAATTTCTCATACTTGCATGCAAATGCACAGATCTAGCGCGCAACAGCGATTCCGCAGAGAAATACACTTTTGAAACGAAGAATCGTCGAATCTGACATAAGCTCGAATAAATCGTGATCGTGCTTGCCGGGTCGGAGTTTTCGTGCCAATTTGGCATACTTGCATGCAAATGCACTGATCTAGCACGCGAAACAGCGATTCCGCACAGAAAGACACTTCTGAAACGAAGAATCGTCGAATCTGACATAAGCTCGAATAAAGGGTGATCGTGCTTGTCGGGTCGGAGTTTCTATTCCAATTTCGCATACTTGCATGCAAATGCACTGATCTAGCACGCGAAACAGCGATTCCGCACAGAAAGACACTTCTGAAACGAAGAATCGTCGAATCTGACATAAGCTCGAATAAAGGGTGATCGTGCTTGTCGGGTCGGAGTTTCTATTCCAATTTCGCATACTTGCATGCAAATGCACTGATATGGCACGCGAAACAGCGATTCCGCACAGAAATACACTTCTGAAACGAAGAATCGTCGAATCTGACATAAGCTCGAATAAATCATGATCGTGCTTGTCGGGTCGGAGTTTCTATTCCACTTTCTCATACTTGCATGCAAATGCACTGATCTAGCACGCGAAACAGCGATTCCGCCCAGAAATACACTTCTGAAACGAAGAATCGTCGAATCTGACATAAGCTCGAATAAATGGTGATCGTCCTTGCCGGGTCAGAGTTTCTATTTCAATTTCTCATACTTGCATGCAAATGCACAGATCTAGCGCGCAACAGCGATTCCGCAGAGAAATACACTTTTGAAACGAAGAATCGTCGAATCTGACATAAGCTCGAATAAATCGTGATCGTGCTTGCCGGGTCAGAGTTTTCGTGCCAATTTGGCATACTTGCATGCAAATGCACTGATCCAGCACGCGAAACAGCGATTCCGCACAGAAATTCATTTGTGAACCGAATAATCGTCGAATCTGACATAAGCTCGAATAAATGGTGATCGTGCTTGCCGGGTCGGAGTTTCTATTCCAATTTCTCATACTTGCATGCAAATGCACTGATATAACACGCGAAACAGCGATTCCGCACAGAAAGACACTTCTGAAACGAAGAATCGTCGAATCTGACATAAGCTCCAATAAATCGTGGTCGTGCTTGCCGAATCGGAGTTTCCGTGCCAATTTTTCATATTTGCATGCAAATGCACTGATCTAGCACGCGAAACAGCGATTCCGCACAGAAATACACTTCTGAAAAGAAGAATCGTCGAATCTGACATAAGCTCGAATAAATCGTGATCGTGCTTGCCGGGTCGGAGTTTCTATTCCACTTTCTCATACTTGCATGCAAATGCACTGATCTAGCACGCGAAACAGCGATTCCGCACAGAAATACACTTCTGAAACGAAGAATCGTCGAATCTGACATAAGCTCGAATAAATGGTGATCGTGCTTGCCGGGTCGGAGTTTCTGTTCCAATTTCTCATACTTGCATGCAAATGCACAGATCTAGCGCGCAACAGCGATTCCGCAGAGAAATACACTTTTGAAACGAAGAATCGTCGAATCTGACAAAAGCTCCAATAAATCGTGGTCGTGCTTGCCGAATCGGAGTTTCCGTGCCAATTTCGCATATTTGCATACAAATGCACTGATCGAGCACACGAAACAGCGATTCCGCACAGAAATACACTTCCGAAACGAAGAATCGTCGAATCTGACATAAGCTCGAATAAATCATGATCGTGCTTGTCGGGTCGGAGTTTCTATTCCACTTTCTCATACTTGCATGCAAATGCACTGATCTAGCACGCGAAACAGCGATTCCGCACAGAAATACACTTCTGAAACGAAGAATCGTCGAATCTGACATAAGCTCGAATAAATCGTGATCGTGCTTGCCGGGTCGGAGTTTTCGTGCCAATTTGGCATACTTGCATGCAAATGCACAGATCTAGCGCGCGAAACAGCGATTCCACACAGAAATACTCTTCTGAAACGAAGAATCGTCGAATCTGACATAAGCTCGAATAAATGGTGATCGTGCTTGCCGGGTCGGAGTTTCTGTTCCAATTTCTCATACTTGCATGCAAATGCACAGATCTAGCGCGCAACAGCGATTCCGCAGAGAAATACACTTTTGAAACGAAGAATCGTCGAATCTGACAAAAGCTCCAATAAATCGTGGTCGTGCTTGCCGAATCGGAGTTTCCGTGCCAATTTCGCATATTTGCATAAAAATGCACTGATCGAGCACACGAAACAGCGATTCCGCACAGAAATACACTTCCGAAACGAAGAATCGTCGAATCTGACATAAGCTCGAATAAATCATGATCGTGCTTGTCGGGTCGGAGTTTCTATTCCACTTTCTCATACTTGCATGCAAATGCACTGATCTAGCACGCGAAACAGCGATTCCGCACAGAAATACACTTCTGAAACGAAGAATCGTCGAATCTGACATAAACTCGAATAAATCGTGATCGTGCTTGCCTTGTCGGAGTTTCTGTGCCAATTTCGGATCTTTGCATGCAAATGCACTGATCTAGCACGCGAAACAGCGATTCCGCACAGAAATACACTTCTGAAACGAAGAATCGTCGAATCTGACATAAGCTCGAATAAATCGTGATCGTTCTTGCCGGGTCGGAGTTTTCGTGCCAATTTGGCATACTTGCATGCAAATGCACAGATCTAGCGCGCAACAGCGATTCCGCAGAGAAATACACTTTTGAAACGAAGAATCGTCGAATCTGACATAAGCTCGAATAAATCGTGATCGTGCTTGCCGGGTCGGAGTTTTCGTGCCAATTTGGCATACTTGCATGCAAATGCACTGATCCAGCACGCGAAACAGCGATTCCGCACAGAAATTCATTTGTGAACCGAATAATCGTCGAATCTGACATAAGCTCGAATAAATGGTGATCGTGCTTGCCGGGTCGGAGTTTCTATTCCAATTTCTCATACTTGCATGCAAATGCACAGATCTAGCGCGCGAAACAGCGATTCCGCACAGAAATTCATTTGTGAAACGAATAATCGTCGAATCTGACATAAACTCGAATCAATCGTGATCGTGCTTGCCTTGTCGGAGTTTCTGTGCCAATTTCGCATCATTGCATGCAAATGCACTGATCTAGCACGCGAAACAGCGATTCCGCCCAGAAATACACTTCTGAAACGAAGAATCGTCGAATCTGACATAAGCTCGAATAAATGGTGATCGTCCTTGCCGGGTCGGAGTTTCTATTTCAATTTCTCATACTTGCATGCAAATGCACAGATCTAGCGCGCAACAGCGATTCCGCAGAGAAATACACTTTTGAAACGAAGAATCGTCGAATCTGACATAAGCTCGAATAAATCGTGATCGTGCTTGCCGGGTCGGAGTTTTCGTGCCAATTTGGCATACTTGCATGCAAATGCACAGATCTAGCGCGCGAAACAGCGATTCCACACAGAAATACTCTTCTGAAACGAAGAATCGTCGAATCTGACATAAGCTCGAATAAATGGTGATCGTGCTTGCCGGGTCGGAGTTTCTGTTCCAATTTCTCATACTTCCATGCAAATGCACAGATCTAGCGCGCAACAGCGATTCCGCAGAGAAATACACTTTTGAAACGAAGAATCGTCGAATCTGACATAAGCTCGAATAAATCGTGATCGTGCTTGCCGGGTCGGAGTTTTCGTGCCAATTTGGCATACTTGCATGCAAATGCACAGATCTAGCGCGCGAAACAGCGATTCCACACAGAAATACTCTTCTGAAACGAAGAATCGTCGAATCTGACATAAGCTCGAATAAATGGTGATCGTGCTTGCCGGGTCGGAGTTTCTGTTCCAATTTCTCATACTTGCATGCAAATGCACAGATCTAGCGCGCAACAGCGATTCCGCAGAGAAATACACTTTTGAAACGAAGAATTGTCGAATCTGACATAAGCTCCAATAAATCGTGGTCGTGCTTGCCGAATCGGAGTTTCCGTGCCAATTTCGCATATTTGCATACAAATGCACTGATCGAGCACACGAAACAGCGATTCCGCACAGAAATACACTTCCGAAACGAAGAATCGTCGAATCTGACATAAGCTCGAATAAATCATGATCGTGCTTGTCGGGTCGGAGTTTCTATTCCACTTTCTCATACTTGCATGCAAATGCACTGATCTAGCACGCGAAACAGCGATTCCGCACTGAAATACACTTCTGAAACGAAGAATCGTCGAATCTGACATAAACTCGAATAAATCGTGATCGTGCTTGCCTTGTCGGAGTTTCTGTGCCAATTTCGGATCTTTGCATGCAAATGCACTGATCTAGCACGCGAAACAGCGATTCCGCACAGAAATACACTTCTGAAACGAAGAATCGTCGAATCTAACATAAGCTCGAATAAATCATGATCGTGCTTGTCGGGTCGGAGTTTCTATTCCACTTTCTCATACTTGCATGCAAATGCACTGATCTAGCACGCGAAACAGCGATTCCGCACAGAAAGACACTTCTGAAACGAAGAATCGTCGAATCTGACATAAGCTCGAATAAAGGGTGATCGTGCTTGTCGGGTCGGAGTTTCTATTCCAATTTCGCATACTTGCATGCAAATGCACTGATATGGCACGCGAAACAGCGATTCCGCACGGAAAGACACTTCTGAAACGAAGAATCGTTGAATCTGACATAAGCTCCAATAAATCGTGGTCGTGCTTGCCGAATCGGAGTTTCCGTGCCAATTTCGCATATTTGCATGCAAATGCACTGATCGAGCACACGAAACAGCGATTCCGCACAGAAATACACTTCTGAAACGAAGAATCGTCGAATATGACATAAGCTCGAATAAATCATGATCGTGCTTGTCGGGTCGGAGTTTTCGTGCCAATTTGGCATACTTGCATGCAAATGCACTGATCTAGCACGCGAAACAGCGATTCCGCACAGAAATACAATTCTGAAACGAAGAATCGTCGAATCTGACATAAGCTCGAATAAATCATGATCGTGCTTGTCGGGTCGGAGTTTCTATTCCACTTTCTCATACTTGCATGCAAATGCACTGATCTAGCACGCGAAACAGCGATTCCGCCCAGAAATACACTTCTGAAACGATGAATCGTCGAATCTGACATAAGCTCGAATAAATGGTGATCGTCCTTGCCGGGTCGGAGTTTCTATTTCAATTTCTCATACTTGCATGCAAATGCACAGATCTAGCGCGCAACAGCGATTCCGCAGAGAAATACACTTTTGAAACGAAGAATCGTCGAATCTGACATAAGCTCGAATAAATCGTGATCGTGCTTGCCGGGTCAGAGTTTTCGTGCCAATTTGGCATACTTGCATGCAAATGCACTGATCCAGCACGCGAAACAGCGATTCCGCACAGAAATTCATTTGTGAACCGAATAATCGTCGAATCTGACATAAGCTCGAATAAATGGTGATCGTGCTTGCCGGGTCGGAGTTTCTATTCCAATTTCTCATACTTGCATGCAAATGCACTGATATAGCACGCGAAACAGCGATTCCGCACAGAAAGACACTTCTGAAACGAAGAATCGTCGAATCTGACATAAGCTCCAATAAATCGTGGTCGTGCTTGCCGAATCGGAGTTTCCGTGCCAATTTCGCATATTTGCATACAAATGCACTGATCGAGCA
Source organism: Lasioglossum baleicum (assembly GCF_051020765.1). Taxonomy (NCBI): domain Eukaryota; kingdom Metazoa; phylum Arthropoda; class Insecta; order Hymenoptera; family Halictidae; genus Lasioglossum; species Lasioglossum baleicum. Next base: position 2,055,081 of record NW_027469085.1, read on the forward strand.
CACGAAACAGCGATTCCGCACAGAAATACACTTCTGAAAAGAAGAATCGTCGAATCTGACATAAGCTCGAATAAATCGTGATCGTGCTTGCCGGGTCGGAGTTTCTATTCCACTTTCTCATACTTGCATGCAAATGCACTGATCTAGCACGCGAAACAGCGATTCCGCACAGAAATACACTTCTGAAACGAAGAATCGTCGAATCTGACATAAGCTCGAATAAATCGTGATCGTTCTTGCCGGGTCGGAGTTTTCGTGCCAATTTGGCATACTTGCATGCAAATGCACAGATCTAGCGCGCAACAGCGATTCCGCAGAGAAATACACTTTTGAAACGAAGAATCGTCGAATCTGACATAAGCTCGAATAAATCGTGATCGTGCTTGCCGGGTCGGAGTTTTCGTGCCAATTTGGCATACTTGCATGCAAATGCACTGATCCAGCACGCGAAACAGCGATTCCGCATAGAAATTCATTTGTGAACCGAATAATCGTCGTATCTGACATAAGCTCGAATAAATGGTGATCGTGCTTGCCGGGTCGGAGTTTCTATTCCAATTTCTCATAATTGCATGCAAATGCACAGATCTAGCGCGCGAAACAGCGATTCCGCACAGAAATACATTTGTGAAACGAATAATCGTCGAATCTGACATAAGCTCGAATAAATCGTGATCGTGCTTGCCGGGTCGGAGTTTCTGTGCCAATTTCGCATATTTGCATGCAAATGCACTGATCTAGCACGCGAAACAGCGATTCCGCACAGAAATACACTTCTGAAACGAAGAATCGTCGAATCTGACATAAGCTCGAATAAATCGTGATCGTGCTTGCCAGGTCGGAGTTTCTATTCCAATTTCTCATAATTGCATGCAAATGCACAGATCTAGCGCGCGAAACAGCGATTCCGCACAGAAATACATTTGTGAAACGAATAATCGTCGAATCTGACATAAGCTCGAATAAATCGTGATCGTGCTTGCCGGGTCGGAGTTTTCGTGCCAATTTGGCATACTTGCATGCAAATGCACAGATCTAGCGCGCGAAACAGCGATTCCACACAGAAATACTCTTCTGAAACGAAGAATCGTCGAATCTGACATAAGCTCGAATAAATGGTGATCGTGCTTGCCGGGTCGGAGTTTCTGTTCCAATTTCTCATACTTGCATGCAAATGCACAGATCTAGCGCGCAACAGCGATTCCGCAGAGAAATACACTTTTGAAACGAAGAATCGTCGAATCTGACATAAGCTCCAATAAATCGTGGTCGTGCTTGCCGAATCGGAGTTTCCGTGCCAATTTCGCATATTTGCATACAAATGCACTGATCGAGCACACGAAACAGCGATTCCGCACAGAAATACACTTCCGAAACGAAGAATCGTCGAATCTGACATAAGCTCGAATAAATCATGATCGTGCTTGTCGGGTCGGAGTTTCTATTCCACTTTCTCATACTTGCATGCAAATGCACTGATCTAGCACGCGAAACAGCGATTCCGCACAGAAATACACTTCTGAAACGAAGAATCGTCGAATCTGACATAAACTCGAATAAATCGTGATCGTGCTTGCCTTGTCGGAGTTTCTGTGCCAATTTCGGATCTTTGCATGCAAATGCACTGATCTAGCACGCGAAACAGCGATTCCGCACAGAAATACACTTCTGAAACGAAGAATCGTCGAATCTGACATAAGCTCGAATAAATCGTGATCGTTCTTGCCGGGTCGGAGTTTTCGTGCCAATTTGGCATACTTGCATGCAAATGCACAGATCTAGCGCGCAACAGCGATTCCGCAGAGAAATACACTTTTGAAACGAAGAATCGTCGAATCTGACATAAGCTCGAATAAATCGTGATCGTGCTTGCCGGGTCGGAGTTTTCGTGCCAATTTGGCATACTTGCATGCAAATGCACTGATCCAGCACGCGAAACAGCGATTCCGCACAGAAATTCATTTGTGAACCGAATAATCGTCGAATCTGACATAAGCTCGAATAAATGGTGATCGTGGTTGCCGGGTCGGAGTTTCTATTCCAATTTCTCATACTTGCATGCAAATGCACAGATCTAGCGCGCGAAACAGCGATTCCGCACAGAAATTCATTTGTGAAACGAATAATCGTCGAATCTGACATAAACTCGAATAAATCGTGATCGTGCTTGCCTTGTCGGAGTTTCTGTGCCAATTTCGCATCATTGCATGCAAATGCACTGATCTAGCACGCGAAACAGCGATTCCGCCCAGAAATACACTTCTGAAACGAAGAATCGTCGAATCTGACATAAGCTCGAATAAATGGTGATCGTCCTTGCCGGGTCGGAGTTTCTATTTCAATTTCTCATACTTGCATGCAAATGCACAGATCTAGCGCGCAACAGCGATTCCGCAGAGAAATACACTTTTGAAACGAAGAATCGTCGAATCTGACATAAGCTCGAATAAATCGTGATCGTGCTTGCCGGGTCGGAGTTTTCGTGCCAATTTGGCATACTTGCATGCAAATGCACAGATCTAGCGCGCGAAACAGCGATTCCACACAGAAATACTCTTCTGAAACGAAGAATCGTCGAATCTGACATAAGCTCGAATAAATGGTGATCGTGCTTGCCGGGTCGGAGTTTCTGTTCCAATTTCTCATACTTCCATGCAAATGCACAGATCTAGCGCGCAACAGCGATTCCGTAGAGAAATACACTTTTGAAACGAAGAATCGTCGAATCTGACATAAGCTCGAATAAATCGTGATCGTGCTTGCCGGGTCGGAGTTTTCGTGCCAATTTGGCATACTTGCATGCAAATGCACAGATCTAGCGCGCGAAACAGCGATTCCACACAGAAATACTCTTCTGAAACGAAGAATCGTCGAATCTGACATAAGCTCGAATAAATGGTGATCGTGCTTGCCGGGTCGGAGTTTCTGTTCCAATTTCTCATACTTCCATGCAAATGCACAGATCTAGCGCGCAACAGCGATTCCGTAGAGAAATACACTTTTGAAACGAAGAATCGTCGAATCTGACATAAGCTCGAATAAATCGTGATCGTGCTTGCCGGGTCGGAGTTTTCGTGCCAATTTGGCATACTTGCATGCAAATGCACAGATCTAGCGCGCGAAACAGCGATTCCACACAGAAATACTCTTCTGAAACGAAGAATCGTCGAATCTGACATAAGCTCGAATAAATCATGATCGTGCTTGTCGGGTCGGAGTTTCTATTCCACTTTCTCATACTTGCATGCAAATGCACTGATCTAGCACGCGAAACAGCGATTCCGCACTGAAATACACTTCTGAAACGAAGAATCGTCGAATCTGACATAAACTCGAATAAATCGTGATCGTGCTTGCCTTGTCGGAGTTTCTGTGCCAATTTCGGATCTTTGCATGCAAATGCACTGATCTAGCACGCGAAACAGCGATTCCGCACAGAAATACACTTCTGAAACGAAGAATCGTCGAATCTAACATAAGCTCGAATAAATCATGATCGTGCTTGTCGGGTCGGAGTTTCTATTCCACTTTCTCATACTTGCATGCAAATGCACTGATCTAGCACGCGAAACAGCGATTCCGCACAGAAAGACACTTCTGAAACGAAGAATCGTCGAATCTGACATAAGCTCGAATAAAGGGTGATCGTGCTTGTCGGGTCGGAGTTTCTATTCCAATTTCGCATACTTGCATGCAAATGCACTGATATGGCACGCGAAACAGCGATTCCGCACGGAAAGACACTTCTGAAACGAAGAATCGTCGAATCTGACATAAGCTCCAATAAATCGTGGTCGTGCTTGCCGAATCGGAGTTTCCGTGCCAATTTCGCATATTTGCATGCAAATGCACTGATCGAGCACACGAAACAGCGATTCCGCACAGAAATACACTTCTGAAACGAAGAATCGTCGAATATGACATAAGCTCGAATAAATCATGATCGTGCTTGTCGGGTCGGAGTTTTCGTGCCAATTTGGCATACTTGCATGCAAATGCACTGATCTAGCACGCGAAACAGCGATTCCGCACAGAAATACAATTCTGAAACGAAGAATCGTCGAATCTGACATAAGCTCGAATAAATCATGATCGTGCTTGTCGGGTCGGAGTTTCTATTCCACTTTCTCATACTTGCATGCAAATGCACTGATCTAGCACGCGAAACAGCGATTCCGCCCAGAAATACACTTCTGAAACGATGAATCGTCGAATCTGACATAAGCTCGAATAAATGGTGATCGTCCTTGCCGGGTCGGAGTTTCTATTTCAATTTCTCATACTTGCATGCAAATGCACAGATCTAGCGCGCAACAGCGATTCCGCAGAGAAATACACTTTTGAAACGAAGAATCGTCGAATCTGACATAAGCTCGAATAAATCGTGATCGTGCTTGCCGGGTCAGAGTTTTCGTGCCAATTTGGCCTACTTGCATGCAAATGCACTGATCCAGCACGCGAAACAGCGATTCCGCACAGAAATTCATTTGTGAACCGAATAATCGTTGAATCTGACATAAGCTCGATTAAATCGCGATCGTGCTTATCGGGTCGGAGTTTCTATTCCAATTTCTCATACTTGCATGCAAATGCACTGATCTAGCACGCGAAACAGCGATTCCGCACAGAAATACACTTCTGAAACGAAGAATCGTCGAATCTGACATAAGCTCGAAAAAATTGTGATCGTGCTTGCCGGGTCGGAGTTTCTGTGCCAATTTCGCATATTTGCATGCAAATGCACTGATCTAGCACGCGAAACAGCGATTCCGCACAGAAATACACTTCTGAAACGAAGAATCGTCGAATCTGACATAAGCTCGAATAAATCGTGATCGTGCTTGCCGGGTCGGAGTTTTCGTGCCAATTTGGCATACTTGCATGCAAATGCACTGATCGAGCATGCGAAACAGCGATTCCGCACAGAAATTCATTTGTGAAACGAATAATCGTCGAATCTGACATAAGCTCGAATAAATCGTGATCGTGCTTGCCGAATCTGAGTTTTCGTGCCAATTTCGCATATTTGCATGCAAATGCACTGATCTAGCGCGCGAAACAGCGATTCCGCATAGAAATACACTTCTGAAACGAAGAATCGTCGAATCTGACATAAGCTCGAATAAATTGTGATCGTGCTTGCCGGGTCGGAGTTTTTATTCCAATTTCGCATACTTGCATGCAAATGTACTGATCTAGCACGCGAAACAGCGATTCCGCACAGAAATACGCTTCTGAAACTAAGAATCGTCGAATCTGACATAAGCTCGAATAAATTGTGATCGTGCTTGCCGGGTCGGAGTTTCTGTGCCAATTTCGCATATTTGCATGCAAATGCACAGATCTCGCGCGAATCAGCGATTCCGCACAGAAATACACTTCTGAAACGAAGAATCGTCGAATATGACATAAGCTCGAATAAATCATGATCGTGCTTGTCGGGTCGGAGTTTTCGTGCCAATTTGGCATACTTGCATGCAAATGCACTGATCTAGCACGCGAAACAGCGATTCCGCACAGAAATACAATTCTGAAACGAAGAATCGTCGAATCTGACATAAGCTCGAATAAATCATGATCGTGCTTGTCGGGTCGGAGTTTCTATTCCACTTTCTCATACTTGCATGACAAATGCACTGATCTAGCACGCGAAACAGCGATTCCGCACAGAAAGACACTTCTGAAACGAAGAATCGTCGAATCTGATATAAGCTCGAATAAATGGTGATCGTGCTTGCCGGGTCGGAGTTTCTATTCCAATTTCTCATACTTGCATGCAAATGCACAGATCTAGCGCGCGAAACAGCGATTCCGCACAGAAATACTCTTCTGAAACGAAGAATCGTCGAATCTGACATAAGCTCGAATAAATCGTGATCGTGCTTGCCGGGTCGGAGTTTTCGTGCCAATTTGGCATACTTGCATGCAAATGCACTGATCTAGCACGCGAAACAGCGATTCCGCACAGAAATTCATTTGTGAAACGAATAATCGTCGAATCTGACATAAGCTCGAATAAATCGTGATCGTGCTTGTCGGGTCGGGGTTTCTATTCCAATTTCTGACACTTGCATGCAAATGCACAGATCTAGCGCGCGAAACAGCGATTCCACACAGAAATACTCTTCAGCAACGAAGAATCGTCGAATCTGACATAAGCTCGAATAAATGGTGATCGTGCTTGCCGGGTCGGAGATTCTGTTCCAATTTCTGATACTTGCATGCAAATGCACAGATCTAGCCCGCAACAGCGATTCCGCAGAGAAATACACTTTTGAAACGAAGAATCGTCGAATCTGACATAAGCTCGAATAAATCGTGATCGTTCTTGCCGGGTCGGAGTTTTCGTGCCAATTTGGCATACTTGCATGCAAATGCACTGATCTAGCACGCGAAACAGCGATTCCGCACAGAAATACACTTCTGAAACGAAGAATCGTCGAATCTGACATAGGCTCGATTAAATCGCGATCGTGCTTATCGGGTCGGAGTTTCTATTCCAATTTCTCATACTTGCATGCAAATGCACTGATCTAGCACGCGAAACAGCGATTCCGCACAGAAATACACTTCTGAAACGAAGAATCGTCGAATCTGACATAAGCTCGAAAAAATTGTGATCGTGCTTGCCGGGTCGGAGTTTCTGTGCCAATTTCGCATATTTGCATGCAAATGCACTGATCTAGCACGCGAAACAGCGATTCCGCACAGAAATACACTTCTGAAACGAAGAATCGTCGAATCTGACATAAGCTCGAATAAATCGTGATCGTGCTTGCCGGGTCGGAGTTTTCGTGCCAATTTGGCATACTTGCATGCAAATGCACTGATCGAGCATGCGAAACAGCGATTCCGCACAGAAATTCATTTGTGAAACGAATAATCGTCGAATCTGACATAAGCTCGAATAAATCGTGATCGTGCTTGCCGAATCTGAGTTTTCGTGCCAATTTCGCATATTTGCATGCAAATGCACTGATCTAGCGCGCGAAACAGCGATTCCGCATAGAAATACACTTCTGAAACGAAGAATCGTCGAATCTGACATAAGCTCGAATAAATTGTGATCGTGCTTGCCGGGTCGGAGTTTTTATTCCAATTTCGCATACTTGCATGCAAATGTACTGATCTAGCACGCGAAACAGCGATTCCGCACAGAAATACACTTCTGAAACGAAGAATCGTCGAATCTGACATAAGCTCGAATAAATCGTTATCGTGCTTGTCGGGTCGGAGTTTTTATTCCAATTTCGCATACTTGCATGCAAATGTACTGATCTAGCACGCGAAACAGCGATTCCGCACAGAAATACGCTTCTGAAACTAAGAATCGTCGAATCTGACATAAGCTCGAATAAATTGTGATCGTGCTTGCCGGGTCGGAGTTTCTGTGCCAATTTCGCATATTTGCATGCAAATGCACAGATCTCGCGCGAATCAGCGATTCCGCACAGAAATACACTTCTGAAACGAAGAATCGTCGAATATGACATAAGCTCGAATAAATCATGATCGTGCTTGTCGGGTCGGAGTTTTCGTGCCAATTTGGCATACTTGCATGCAAATGCACTGATCTAGCACGCGAAACAGCGATTCCGCACAGAAATACAATTCTGAAACGAAGAATCGTCGAATCTGACATAAGCTCGAATAAATCATGATCGTGCTTGTCGGGTCGGAGTTTCTATTCCACTTTCTCATACTTGCATGCAAATGCACTGATCTAGCACGCGAAACAGCGATTCCGCCCAGAAATACACTTCTGAAACGATGAATCGTCGAATCTGACATAAGCTCGAATAAATGGTGATCGTCCTTGCCGGGTCGGAGTTTCTATTTCAATTTCTCATACTTGCATGCAAATGCACAGATCTAGCGCGCAACAGCGATTCCGCAGAGAAATACACTTTTGAAACGAAGAATCGTCGAATCTGACATAAGCTCGAATAAATCGTGATCGTGCTTGCCGGGTCAGAGTTTTCGTGCCAATTTGGCATACTTGCATGCAAATGCACTGATCCAGCACGCGAAACAGCGATTCCGCACAGAAATTCATTTGTGAACCGAATAATCGTTGAATCTGACATAAGCTCGAATAAATGGTGATCGTGCTTGCCGGGTCGGAGTTTCTATTCCAATTTCTAATACTTGCATGCAAATGCACTGATATAGCACGCGAAACAGCGATTCCGCACGGAAAGACACTTCTGAAACGAAGAATCGTCGAATCTGACATAAGCTCCAATAAATCGTGGTCGTGCTTGCCGAATCGGAGTTTCCGTGCCAATTTCGCATATTTGCATACAAATGCACTGATCGAGCACACGAAACAGCGATTCCGCACAGAAATACACTTCTGAAACGAAGAATCGTCGAATCTAACATAAGCTCGAATAAATCATGATCGTGCTTGTCGGGTCGGAGTTTCTATTCCACTTTCTCATACTTGCATGACAAATGCACTGATCTAGCACGCGAAACAGCGATTCCGCACAGAAAGACACTTCTGAAACGAAGAATCGTCGAATCTGATATAAGCTCGAATAAATGGTGATCGTGCTTGCCGGGTCGGAGTTTCTATTCCAATTTCTCATACTTGCATGCAAATGCACAGATCTAGCGCGCGAAACAGCGATTCCGCACAGAAATACTCTTCTGAAACGAAGAATCGTCGAATCTGACATAAGCTCGAATAAATCGTGATCGTGCTTGCCGGGTCGGAGTTTTCGTGCCAATTTGGCATACTTGCATGCAAATGCACTGATCTAGCACGCGAAACAGCGATTCCGCACAGAAATTCATTTGTGAAACGAATAATCGTCGAATCTGACATAAGCTCGAATAAATCGTGATCGTGCTTGTCGGGTCGGGGTTTCTATTCCAATTTCTGACACTTGCATGCAAATGCACAGATCTAGCGCGCGAAACAGCGATTCCACACAGAAATACTCTTCAGCAACGAAGAATCGTCGAATCTGACATAAGCTCGAATAAATGGTGATCGTGCTTGCCGGGTCGGAGATTCTGTTCCAATTTCTGATACTTGCATGCAAATGCACAGATCTAGCCCGCAACAGCGATTCCGCAGAGAAATACACTTTTGAAACGAAGAATCGTCGAATCTGACATAAGCTCGAATAAATCGTGATCGTTCTTGCCGGGTCGGAGTTTTCGTGCCAATTTGGCATACTTGCATGCAAATGCACTGATCTAGCACGCGAAACAGCGATTCCGCACAGAAATACACTTCTGAAACGAAGAATCGTCGAATCTGACATAGGCTCGATTAAATCGCGATCGTGCTTATTGGGTCGGAGTTTCTATTCCAATTTCTCATACTTGCATGCAAATGCACTGATCTAGCACGCGAAACAGCGATTCCGCACAGAAATACACTTCTGAAACGAAGAATCGTCGAATCTGACATAAGCTCGAAAAAATTGTGATCGTGCTTGCCGGGTCGGAGTTTCTGTGCCAATTTCGCATATTTGCATGCAAATGCACTGATCTAGCACGCGAAACAGCGATTCCGCACAGAAATACACTTCTGAAACGAAGAATCGTCGAATCTGACATAAGCTCGAATAAATCGTGATCGTGCTTGCCGGGTCGGAGTTTTCGTGCCAATTTGGCATACTTGCATGCAAATGCACTGATCGAGCATGCGAAACAGCGATTCCGCACAGAAATTCATTTGTGAAACGAATAATCGTCGAATCTGACATAAGCTCGAATAAATCGTGATCGTGCTTGCCGAATCTGAGTTTTCGTGCCAATTTCGCATATTTGCATGCAAATGCACTAATCTAGCGCGCGAAACAGCGATTCCGCATAGAAATACACTTCTGAAACGAAGAATCGTCGAATCTGACATAAGCTCGAATAAATTGTGATCGTGCTTGCCGGGTCGGAGTTTTTATTCCAATTTCGCATACTTGCATGCAAATGTACTGATCTAGCACGCGAAACAGCGATTCCGCACAGAAATACACTTCTGAAACGAAGAATCGTCGAATCTGACATAAGCTCGAATAAATCGTTATCGTGCTTGTCGGGTCGGAGTTTTTATTCCAATTTCGCATACTTGCATGCAAATGTACTGATCTAGCACGCGAAACAGCGATTCCGCACAGAAATACGCTTCTGAAACTAAGAATCGTCGAATCTGACATAAGCTCGAATAAATTGTGATCGTGCTTGCCGGGTCGGAGTTTCTGTGCCAATTTCGCATATTTGCATGCAAATGCACAGATCTCGCGCGAAACAGCGATTCCGCACAGAAATACACTTCTGAAACGAAGAATCGTCGAATCTGACATAAGCTCGAATAAATCGTGATCGTTCTTGCCGGGTCGGAGTTTTCGTGCCAATTTGGCATACTTGCATGCAAATGCACTGATCTAGCACGCGAAACAGCGATTCCGCACAGAAATACACTTCTCAAACGAAGAATCGTCGAATCTGACATAGGCTCGAATAAATTGTGATCGTGCTTGCCGGGTCGGAGTTACTGTGCCAATTTCGCATATTTGCATGCAAATGCACTGATCTAGCACGCGAAACAGCGATTCCGCACAGAAATACACTTCTGAAACGAAGAATCGTCGAATCTGACATAAGCTCGAATAAATCGTTATCGTGCTTGTCGGGTCGGAGTTTCTATTCCAATTTCTCATACTTGCATGCAAATGCACAGATCTAGCGCGCGAAACAGCGATTCCGCACAGAAATACTCTTCTGAAACGAAGAATCGTCGAATCTGACATAAGCTCGAATAAATCGTGATCGTGCTTGCCAGGTCGGAGTTTTCGTGCCAATTTGGCATACTTGCATGCAAATGCACAGATCTAGCGCGCGAAACAGCGATTCCACACAGAAATACTCTTCTGAAACGAAGAATCGTCGAATCTGACATAAGCTCGAATAAATGGTGATCGTCCTTGCCGGGTCGGAGTTTCTATTTCAATTTCTCATACTTGCATGCAAATGCACAGATCTAGCGCGCAACAGCGATTCCGCAGAGAAATACTCTTCTGAAACGAAGAATCGTCGAATCTGACATAAGCTCGAATAAATGGTGATCGTGCTTGCCGGGTCGGAGTTTCTGTTCCAATTTCTCATACTTGCATGCAAATGCACAGATCTAGCGCGCAACAGCGATTCCGCAGAGAAATACACTTTTGAAACGAAGAATCGTCGAATCTGACATAAGCTCCAATAAATCGTGGTCGTGCTTGCCGAATCGGAGTTTCCGTGCCAATTTCGCATATTTGCATACAAATGCACTGATCGAGCACACGAAACAGCGATTCCGCACAGAAATACACTTCCGAAACGAAGAATCGTCGAATCTGACATAAGCTCGAATAAATCATGATCGTGCTTGTCGGGTCGGAGTTTCTATTCCACTTTCTCATACTTGCATGCAAATGCACTGATCTAGCACGCGAAACAGCGATTCCGCACAGAAATACACTTCTGAAACGAAGAATCGTCGAATCTGACATAAACTCGAATAAATCGTGATCGTGCTTGCCTTGTCGGAGTTTCTGTGCCAATTTCGGATCTTTGCATGCAAATGCACTGATCTAGCACGCGAAACAGCGATTCCGCACAGAAATACACTTCTGAAACGAAGAATCGTCGAATCTGACATAAGCTCGAATAAATCGTGATCGTTCTTGCCGGGTCGGAGTTTTCGTGCCAATTTGGCTTACTTGCATGCAAATGCACAGATCTAGCGCGCAACAGCGATTCCGCAGAGAAATACACTTTTGAAACGAAGAATCGTCGAATCTGACATAAGCTCGAATAAATCGTGATCGTGCTTGCCGGGTCGGAGTTTTCGTGCCAATTTGGCATACTTGCATGCAAATGCACTGATCCAGCACGCGAAACAGCGATTCCGCATAGAAATTCATTTGTGAACCGAATAATCGTCGTATCTGACATAAGCTCGAATAAATGGTGATCGTGCTTGCCGGGTCGGAGTTTCTATTCCAATTTCTCATAATTGCATGCAAATGCACAGATCTACGCGCGAAACAGCGATTCCGCACAGAAATACATTTGTGAAACGAATAATCGTCGAATCTGACATAAGCTCGAATAAATCGTGATCGTGCTTGCCGAATCGGAGTTTTCGTGCCAATTTCGCATATTTGCATGCAAATGCACTGATCTAGCACGCGAAACAGCGATTCCGCACAGAAATACGCTTCTGAAACGAAGAATCGTCGAATCTGACATAAGCTCGAATAAAGGGTGATCGTGCTTGTCGGGTCGGAGTTTCTATTCCAATTTCGCATACTTGCATGCAAATGCACTGATACAGCACGCGAAACAGCGATTCCGCACGGAAAGACACTTCTGAAACGAAGAATCGTCGAATCTGACATAAGCTCCAATAAATCGTGGTCGTGCTTGCCGAATCGGTTTTTCCGTGCCAATTTCGCATATTTGCATACAAATGCACTGATCGAGCACACGAAACAGCGATTCCGCACAGAAATACACTTCTGAAACGAAGAATCGTCGAATCTGACATAAGCTCGAATAAATGGTGATCGTCCTTGCCGGGTCGGAGTTTCTATTTCAATTTCTCATACTTGCATGCAAATGCACAGATCTAGCGCGCAACAGCGATTCCGCAGAGAAATACTCTTCTGAAACGAAGAATCGTCGAATCTGACATAAGCTCGAATAAATGGTGATCGTGCTTGCCGGGTCGGAGTTTCTGTTCCAATTTCTCATACTTGCATGCAAATGCACAGATCTAGCGCGCAACAGCGATTCCGCAGAGAAATACACTTTTGAAACGAAGAATCGTCGAATCTGACATAAGCTCCAATAAATCGTGGTCGTGCTTGCCGAATCGGAGTTTCCGTGCCAATTTCGCATATTTGCATACAAATGCACTGATCGAGCACACGAAACAGCGATTCCGCACAGAAATACACTTCCGAAACGAAGAATCGTCGAATCTGACATAAGCTCGAATAAATCATGATCGTGCTTGTCGGGTCGGAGTTTCTATTCCACTTTCTCATACTTGCATGCAAATGCACTGATCTAGCACGCGAAACAGCGATTCCGCACAGAAATACACTTCTGAAACGAAGAATCGTCGAATCTGACATAAACTCGAATAAATCGTGATCGTGCTTGCCTTGTCGGAGTTTCTGTGCCAATTTCGGATCTTTGCATGCAAATGCACTGATCTAGCACGCGAAACAGCGATTCCGCACAGAAATACACTTCTGAAACGAAGAATCGTCGAATCTGACATAAGCTCGAATAAATCGTGATCGTTCTTGCCGGGTCGGAGTTTTCGTGCCAATTTGGCATACTTGCATGCAAATGCACAGATCTAGCGCGCAACAGCGATTCCGCAGAGAAATACACTTTTGAAACGAAGAATCGTCGAATCTGACATAAGCTCGAATAAATCGTGATCGTGCTTGCCGGGTCGGAGTTTTCGTGCCAATTTGGCATACTTGCATGCAAATGCACTGATCCAGCACGCGAAACAGCGATTCCGCACAGAAATTCATTTGTGAACCGAATAATCGTCGAATCTGACATAAGCTCGAATAAATGGTGATCGTGCTTGCCGGGTCGGAGTTTCTATTCCAATTTCTCATACTTGCATGCAAATGCACAGATCTAGCGCGCGAAACAGCGATTCCGCACAGAAATTCATTTGTGAAACGAATAATCGTCGAATCTGACATAAACTCGAATAAATCGTGATCGTGCTTGCCTTGTCGGAGTTTCTGTGCCAATTTCGCATCTTTGCATGCAAATGCACTGATCGAGCACACGAAACAGCGATTCCGCCCAGAAATACACTTCTGAAACGAAGAATCGTCGAATCTGACATAAGCTGGAATAAATCGTGATCGTTCTTGCCGGGTCGGAGTTTTCGTGCCAATTTGGCATACTTGCATGCAAATGCACAGATCTAGCGCGCAACAGCGATTCCGCAGAGAAATACACTTTTGAAACGAAGAATCGTCGAATCTGACATAAGCTCGAATAAATCGTGATCGTGCTTGCCGGGTCGGAGTTTTCGTGCCAATTTGGCATACTTGCATGCAAATGCACTGATCCAGCACGCGAAACAGCGATTCCTCACAGAAATTCATTTGTGAACCGAATAATCGTCGAATCTGACATAAGCTCGAATAAATGGTGATCGTGCTTGCCGGGTCGGAGTTTCTATTCCAATTTCTCATACTTGCATGCAAATGCACAGATCTAGCGCGCAACAGCGATTCCGCAGAGAAATACACTTTTGAAACGAAGAATCGTCGAATCTGACATAAGCTCGAATAAATCGTGATCGTGCATGCCGGGTCGGAGTTTTCGTGCCAATTTGGCATACTTGCATGCAAATGCACAGATCTAGCGCGCGAAACAGCGATTCCACACAGAAATACTCTTCTGAAACGAAGAATCGTCGAATCTGACATAAGCTCGAATAAATGGTGATCGTGCTTGCCGGGTCGGAGTTTCTGTTCCAATTTCTCATACTTACATGCAAATGCACAGATCTAGCGCGCAACAGCGATTCCGCAGAGAAATACACTTTTGAAACGAAGAATCGTCGAATCTGACATAAGCTCGAATAAATCGTGATCGTGCTTGCCGGGTCGGAGTTTTCGTGCCAATTTGGCATACTTGCATGCAAATGCACAGATCTAGCGCGCGAAACAGCGATTCCACACAGAAATACTCTTCTGAAACGAAGAATCGTCGAATCTGACATAAGCTCGAATAAATCATGATCGTGCTTGTCGGGTCGGAGTTTCTATTCCACTTTCTCATACTTGCATGCAAATGCACTGATCTAGCACGCGAAACAGCGATTCCGCACAGAAATACACTTCTGAAACGAAGAATCGTCGAATCTGACATAAGCTCGAATAAATCGTGATCGTTCTTGCCGGGTCGGAGTTTTCGTGCCAATTTGGCATACTTGCATGCAAATGCACAGATCTAGCGCGCAACAGCGATTCCGCAGAGAAATACACTTTTGAAACGAAGAATCGTCGAATCTGACATAAGCTCGAATAAATCGTGATCGTGCTTGCCGGGTCGGAGTTTTCGTGCCAATTTGGCATACTTGCATGCAAATGCACTGATCCAGCACGCGAAACAGCGATTCCGCACAGAAATTCATTTGTGAACCGAATAATCGTCGAATCTGACATAAGCTCGAATAAATGGTGATCGTGCTTGCCGGGTCGGAGTTTCTATTCCAATTTCTCATACTTGCATGCAAATGCACAGATCTAGCGCGCGAAACAGCTATTCCGCACAGAAATTCATTTGTGAAACGAATAATCGTCGAATCTGACATAAACTCGAATAAATCGTGATCGTGCTTGCCTTGTCGGAGTTTCTGTGCCAATTTCGCATCTTTGCATGCAAATGCACTGATCTAGCACGCGAAACAGCGATTCCGCCCAGAAATACACTTCTGAAACGAAGAATCGTCGAATCTGACATAAGCTCGAATAAATGGTGATCGTCCTTGCCGGGTCGGAGTTTCTATTTCAATTTCTCATACTTGCATGCAAATGCACAGATCTAGCGCGCAACAGCGATTCCGCAGAGAAATACACTTTTGAAACGAAGAATCGTCGAATCTGACATAAGCTCGAATAAATCGTGATCGTGCATGCCGGGTCGGAGTTTTCGTGCCAATTTGGCATACTTGCATGCAAATGCACAGATCTAGCGCGCGAAACAGCGATTCCACACAGAAATACTCTTCTGAAACGAAGAATCGTCGAATCTGACATAAGCTCGAATAAATGGTGATCGTGCTTGCCGGGTCGGAGTTTCTGTTCCAATTTCTCATACTTCCATGCAAATGCACAGATCTAGCGCGCAACAGCGATTCCGCAGAGAAATACACTTTTGAAACGAAGAATCGTCGAATCTGACATAAGCTCGAATAAATCGTGATCGTGCTTGCCGGGTCGGAGTTTTCGTGCCAATTTGGCATACTTGCATGCAAATGCACAGATCTAGCGCGCGAAACAGCGATTCCACACAGAAATACTCTTCTGAAACGAAGAATCGTCGAATCTGACATAAGCTCGAATAAATCATGATCGTGCTTGTCGGGTCGGAGTTTCTATTCCACTTTCTCATACTTGCATGCAAATGCACTGATCTAGCACGCGAAACAGCGATTCCGCACAGAAATACACTTCTGAAACGAAGAATCGTCGAATCTGACATAAGCTCGAATAAATCGTGATCGTTCTTGCCGGGTCGGAGTTTTCGTGCCAATTTGGCATACTTGCATGCAAATGCACAGATCTAGCGCGCAACAGCGATTCCGCAGAGAAATACACTTTTGAAACGAAGAATCGTCGAATCTGACATAAGCTCGAATAAATCGTGATCGTGCTTGCCGGGTCGGAGTTTTCGTGCCAATTTGGCATACTTGCATGCAAATGCACTGATCCAGCACGCGAAACAGCGATTCCGCACAGAAATTCATTTGTGAACCGAATAATCGTCGAATCTGACATAAGCTCGAATAAATGGTGATCGTGCTTGCCGGGTCGGAGTTTCTATTCCAATTTCTCATACTTGCATGCAAATGCACAGATCTAGCGCGCGAAACAGCGATTCCGCACAGAAATTCATTTGTGAAACGAATAATCGTCGAATCTGACATAAACTCGAATAAATCGTGATCGTGATTGCCTTGTCGGAGTTTCTGTGCCAATTTCGCATCTTTGCATGCAAATGCACTGATCGAGCACACGAAACAGCGATTCCGCCCAGAAATACACTTCTGAAACGAAGAATCGTCGAATCTGACATAAGCTCGAATAAATCGTGATCGTTCTTGCCGGGTCGGAGTTTTCGTGCCAATTTGGCATACTTGCATGCAAATGCACAGATCTAGCGCGCAACAGCGATTCCGCAGAGAAATACACTTTTGAAACGAAGAATCGTCGAATCTGACATAAGCTCGAATAAATCGTGATCGTGCTTGCCGGGTCGGAGTTTTCGTGCCAATTTGGCATACTTGCATGCAAATGCACTGATCCAGCACGCGAAACAGCGATTCCGCACAGAAATTCATTTGTGAACCGAATAATCGTCGAATCTGACATAAGCTCGAATAAATGGTGATCGTGCTTGCCGGGTCGGAGTTTCTATTCCAATTTCTCATACTTGCATGCAAATGCACAGATCTAGCGCGCGAAACAGCGATTCCGCACAGAAATTCATTTGTGAAACGAATAATCGTCGAATCTGACATAAACTCGAATAAATCGTGATCGTGCTTGCCTTGTCGGAGTTGCTGTGCCAATTTCGCATCTTTGCATGCAAATGCACTGATCTAGCACGCGAAACAGCGATTCCGCCCAGAAATACACTTCTGAAACGAAGAATCGTCGAATCTGACATAAGCTCGAATAAATGGTGATCGTCCTTGCCGGGTCGGAGTTTCTATTTCAATTTCTCATACTTGCATGCAAATGCACAGATCTAGCGCGCAACAGCGATTCCGCAGAGAAATACACTTTTGAAACGAAGAATCGTCGAATCTGACATAAGCTCGAATAAATCGTGATCGTGCTTGCCGGGTCGGAGTTTTCGTGCCAATTTGGCATACTTGCATGCAAATGCACTGATCCAGCACGCGAAACAGCGATTCCGCACAGAAATTCATTTGTGAACCGAATAATCGTCGAATCTGACATAAGCTCGAATAAATGGTGATCGTGCTTGCCGGGTCGAAGTTTCTATTCCAATTTCTCATACTTGCATGCAAATGCACAGATCTAGCGCGCGAAACAGCGATTCCGCACAGAAATTCATTTGTGAAACGAATAATCGTCGAATCTGACATAAACTCGAATAAATCGTGATCGTGCTTGCCTTGTCGGAGTTGCTGTGCCAATTTCGCATCTTTGCATGCAAATGCACTGATCTAGCACGCGAAACAGCGATTCCGCCCAGAAATACACTTCTGAAACGAAGAATCGTCGAATCTGACATAAGCTCGAATAAATGGTGATCGTCCTTGCCGGGTCGGAGTTTCTATTTCAATTTCTCATACTTGCATGCAAATGCACAGATCTAGCGCGCAACAGCGATTCCGCAGAGAAATACACTTTTGAAACGAAGAATCGTCGAATCTGACATAAGCTCGAATAAATCGTGATCGTGCATGCCGGGTCGGAGTTTTCGTGCCAATTTGGCATACTTGCATGCAAATGCACAGATCTAGCGCGCGAAACAGCGATTCCACACAGAAATACTCTTCTGAAACGAAGAATCGTCGAATCTGACATAAGCTCGAATAAATGGTGATCGTGCTTGCCGGGTCGGAGTTTCTGTTCCAATTTCTCATACTTCCATGCAAATGCACAGATCTAGCGCGCAACAGCGATTCCGCAGAGAAATACACTTTTGA
This sequence comes from Lasioglossum baleicum, assembly GCF_051020765.1. Classification (NCBI taxonomy): domain Eukaryota; kingdom Metazoa; phylum Arthropoda; class Insecta; order Hymenoptera; family Halictidae; genus Lasioglossum; species Lasioglossum baleicum. Next base: position 2,073,535 of record NW_027469085.1, read on the forward strand.
AACGAAGAATCGTCGAATCTGACATAAGCTCGAATAAATCGTGATCGTGCTTGCCGGGTCGGAGTTTTCGTGCCAATTTGGCATACTTGCATGCAAATGCACAGATCTAGCGCGCGAAACAGCGATTCCACACAGAAATACTCTTCTGAAACGAAGAATCGTCGAATCTGACATAAGCTCGAATAAATCATGATCGTGCTTGTCGGGTCGGAGTTTCTATTCCACTTTCTCATACTTGCATGCAAATGCACTGATCTAGCACGCGAAACAGCGATTCCGCACAGAAATACACTTCTGAAACGAAGAATCGTCGAATCTGACATAAGCTCGAATAAATCGTGATCGTTCTTGCCGGGTCGGAGTTTTCGTGCCAATTTGGCATACTTGCATGCAAATGCACAGATCTAGCGCGCAACAGCGATTCCGCAGAGAAATACACTTTTGAAACGAAGAATCGTCGAATCTGACATAAGCTCGAATAAAGGGTGATCGTGCTTGTCGGGTCGGAGTTTCTATTCCAATTTCGCATACTTGCATGCAAATGCACTGATACAGCACGCGAAACAGCGATTCCGCACGGAAAGACACTTCTGAAACGAAGAATCGTCGAATCTGACATAAGCTCCAATAAATCGTGGTCGTGCTTGCCGAATCGGTTTTTCCGTGCCAATTTCGCATATTTGCATACAAATGCACTGATCGAGCACACGAAACAGCGATTCCGCACAGAAATACACTTCTGAAACGAAGAATCGTCGAATCTGACATGAGCTCGAATAAATGGTGATCGTCCTTGCCGGGTCGGAGTTTCTATTTCAATTTCTCATACTTGCATGCAAATGCACAGATCTAGCGCGCAACAGCGATTCCGCAGAGAAATACACTTTTGAAACGAAGAATCGTCGAATCTGACATAAGCTCGAATAAATCGTGATCGTGCTTGCCAGGTCGGAGTTTTCGTGCCAATTTGGCATACTTGCATGCAAATGCACAGATCTAGCGCGCGAAACAGCGATTCCACACAGAAATACTCTTCTGAAACGAAGAATCGTCGAATCTGACATAAGCTCGAATAAATGGTGATCGTGCTTGCCGGGTCGGAGTTTCTGTTCCAATTTCTCATACTTGCATGCAAATGCACAGATCTAGCGCGCAACAGCGATTCCGCAGAGAAATACACTTTTGAAACGAAGAATCGTCGAATCTGACATAAGCTCCAATAAATCGTGGTCGTGCTTGCCGAATCGGAGTTTCCGTGCCAATTTCGCATATTTGCATACAAATGCACTGATCGAGAACACGAAACAGCGATTCCGCACAGAAATACACTTCCGAAACGAAGAATCGTCGAATCTGACATAAGCTCGAATAAATCATGATCGTGCTTGTCGGGTCGGAGTTTCTATTCCACTTTCTCATACTTGCATGCAAATGCACTGATCTAGCACGCGAAACAGCGATTCCGCACAGAAATACACTTCTGAAACGAAGAATCGTCGAATCTGACATAAACTCGAATAAATCGTGATCGTGCTTGCCTTGTCGGAGTTTCTGTGCCAATTTCGGATCTTTGCATGCAAATGCACTGATCTAGCACGCGAAACAGCGATTCCGCACAGAAATACACTTCTGAAACGAAGAATCGTCGAATCTGACATAAGCTCGAATAAATCGTGATCGTTCTTGCCGGGTCGGAGTTTTCGTGCCAATTTGGCATACTTGCATGCAAATGCACAGATCTAGCGCGCAACAGCGATTCCGCAGAGAAATACACTTTTGAAACGAAGAATCGTCGAATCTGACATAAGCTCGAATAAATCGTGATCGTGCTTTCCGGGTCGGAGTTTTCGTGCCAATTTGGCATACTTGCATGCAAATGCACTGATCCAGCACGCGAAACAGCGATTCCGCACAGAAATTCATTTGTGAACCGAATAATCGTCGAATCTGACATAAGCTCGAATAAATGGTGATCGTGCTTGCCGGGTCGGAGTTTCTATTCCAATTTCTCATACTTGCATGCAAATGCACAGATCTAGCGCGCGAAACAGCGATTCCGCACAGAAATTCATTTGTGAAACGAATAATCGTCGAATCTGACATAAACTCGAATAAATCGTGATCGTGCTTGCCTTGTCGGAGTTTCTGTGCCAATTTCGCATCTTTGCATGCAAATGCACTGATCTAGCACGCGAAACAGCGATTCCGCCCAGAAATACACTTCTGAAACGAAGAATCGTCGAATCTGACATAAGCTCGAATAAATCATGATCGTGCTTGTCGGGTCGGAGTTTCTATTCCACTTTCTCATACTTGCATGCAAATGCACTGATCTAGCACGCGAAACAGCGATTCCGCACAGAAATACACTTCTGAAACGAAGAATCGTCGAATCTGACATAAACTCGAATAAATCGTGATCGTGCTTGCCTTGTCGGAGTTTCTGTGCCAATTTCGGATCTTTGCATGCAAATGCACTGATCTAGCACGCGAAACAGCGATTCCGCACAGAAATACACTTCTGAAACGAAGAATCGTCGAATCTGACATAAGCTGGAATAAATCGTGATCGTTCTTGCCGGGTCGGAGTTTTCGTGCCAATTTGGCATACTTGCATGCAAATGCACAGATCTAGCGCGCAACAGCGATTCCGCAGAGAAATACACTTTTGAAACGAAGAATCGTCGAATCTGACATAAGCTCGAATAAATCGTGATCGTGCTTGCCGGGTCGGAGTTTTCGTGCCAATTTGGCATACTTGCATGCAAATGCACTGATCCAGCACGCGAAACAGCGATTCCGCACAGAAATTCATTTGTGAACCGAATAATCGTCGAATCTGACATAAGCTCGAATAAATGGTGATCGTGCTTGCCGGGTCGGAGTTTCTATTCCAATTTCTCATACTTGCATGCAAATGCACAGATCTAGCGCGCAACAGCGATTCCGCAGAGAAATACACTTTTGAAACGAAGAATCGTCGAATCTGACATAAGCTCGAATAAATCGTGATCGTGCATGCCGGGTCGGAGTTTTCGTGCCAATTTGGCATACTTGCATGCAAATGCACAGATCTAGCGCGCGAAACAGCGATTCCACACAGAAATACTCTTCTGAAACGAAGAATCGTCGAATCTGACATAAGCTCGAATAAATGGTGATCGTGCTTGCCGGGTCGGAGTTTCTGTTCCAATTTCTCATACTTCCATGCAAATGCACAGATCTAGCGCGCAACAGCGATTCCGCAGAGAAATACACTTTTGAAACGAAGAATCGTCGAATCTGACATAAGCTCGAATAAATCGTGATCGTGCTTGCCGGGTCGGAGTTTTCGTGCCAATTTGGCATACTTGCATGCAAATGCACAGATCTAGCGCGCGAAACAGCGATTCCACACAGAAATACTCTTCTGAAACGAAGAATCGTCGAATCTGACATAAGCTCGAATAAATCATGATCGTGCTTGTCGGGTCGGAGTTTCTATTCCACTTTCTCATACTTGCATGCAAATGCACTGATCTAGCACGCGAAACAGCGATTCCGCACAGAAATACACTTCTGAAACGAAGAATCGTCGAATCTGACATAAGCTCGAATAAATCGTGATCGTTCTTGCCGGGTCGGAGTTTTCGTGCCAATTTGGCATACTTGCATGCAAATGCACAGATCTAGCGCGCAACAGCGATTCCGCAGAGAAATACACTTTTGAAACGAAGAATCGTCGAATCTGACATAAGCTCGAATAAATCGTGATCGTGCTTGCCGGGTCGGAGTTTTCGTGCCAATTTGGCATACTTGCATGCAAATGCACTGATCCAGCACGCGAAACAGCGATTCCGCACAGAAATTCATTTGTGAACCGAATAATCGTCGAATCTGACATAAGCTCGAATAAATGGTGATCGTGCTTGCCGGGTCGGAGTTTCTATTCCAATTTCTCATACTTGCATGCAAATGCACAGATCTAGCGCGCGAAACAGCTATTCCGCACAGAAATTCATTTGTGAAACGAATAATCGTCGAATCTGACATAAACTCGAATAAATCGTGATCGTGCTTGCCTTGTCGGAGTTTCTGTGCCAATTTCGCATCTTTGCATGCAAATGCACTGATCTAGCACGCGAAACAGCGATTCCGCCCAGAAATACACTTCTGAAACGAAGAATCGTCGAATCTGACATAAGCTCGAATAAATGGTGATCGTCCTTGCCGGGTCGGAGTTTCTATTTCAATTTCTCATACTTGCATGCAAATGCACAGATCTAGCGCGCAACAGCGATTCCGCAGAGAAATACACTTTTGAAACGAAGAATCGTCGAATCTGACATAAGCTCGAATAAATCGTGATCGTGCATGCCGGGTCGGAGTTTTCGTGCCAATTTGGCATACTTGCATGCAAATGCACAGATCTAGCGCGCGAAACAGCGATTCCACACAGAAATACTCTTCTGAAACGAAGAATCGTCGAATCTGACATAAGCTCGAATAAATGGTGATCGTGCTTGCCGGGTCGGAGTTTCTGTTCCAATTTCTCATACTTCCATGCAAATGCACAGATCTAGCGCGCAACAGCGATTCCGCAGAGAAATACACTTTTGAAACGAAGAATCGTCGAATCTGACATAAGCTCGAATAAATCGTGATCGTGCTTGCCGGGTCGGAGTTTTCGTGCCAATTTGGCATACTTGCATGCAAATGCACAGATCTAGCGCGCGAAACAGCGATTCCACACAGAAATACTCTTCTGAAACGAAGAATCGTCGAATCTGACATAAGCTCGAATAAATCATGATCGTGCTTGTCGGGTCGGAGTTTCTATTCCACTTTCTCATACTTGCATGCAAATGCACTGATCTAGCACGCGAAACAGCGATTCCGCACAGAAATACACTTCTGAAACGAAGAATCGTCGAATCTGACATAAGCTCGAATAAATCGTGATCGTTCTTGCCGGGTCGGAGTTTTCGTGCCAATTTGGCATACTTGCATGCAAATGCACAGATCTAGCGCGCAACAGCGATTCCGCAGAGAAATACACTTTTGAAACGAAGAATCGTCGAATCTGACATAAGCTCGAATAAATCGTGATCGTGCTTGCCGGGTCGGAGTTTTCGTGCCAATTTGGCATACTTGCATGCAAATGCACTGATCCAGCACGCGAAACAGCGATTCCGCACAGAAATTCATTTGTGAACCGAATAATCGTCGAATCTGACATAAGCTCGAATAAATGGTGATCGTGCTTGCCGGGTCGGAGTTTCTATTCCAATTTCTCATACTTGCATGCAAATGCACAGATCTAGCGCGCGAAACAGCGATTCCGCACAGAAATTCATTTGTGAAACGAATAATCGTCGAATCTGACATAAACTCGAATAAATCGTGATCGTGCTTGCCTTGTCGGAGTTTCTGTGCCAATTTCGCATCTTTGCATGCAAATGCACTGATCGAGCACACGAAACAGCGATTCCGCCCAGAAATACACTTCTGAAACGAAGAATCGTCGAATCTGACATAAGCTCGAATAAATCGTGATCGTTCTTGCCGGGTCGGAGTTTTCGTGCCAATTTGGCATACTTGCATGCAAATGCACAGATCTAGCGCGCAACAGCGATTCCGCAGAGAAATACACTTTTGAAACGAAGAATCGTTGAATCTGACATAAGCTCGAATAAATCGTGATCGTGCTTGCCGGGTCGGAGTTTTCGTGCCAATTTGGCATACTTGCATGCAAATGCACTGATCCAGCACGCGAAACAGCGATTCCGCACAGAAATTCATTTGTGAACCGAATAATCGTCGAATCTGACATAAGCTCGAATAAATGGTGATCGTGCTTGCCGGGTCGGAGTTTCTATTCCAATTTCTCATACTTGCATGCAAATGCACAGATCTAGCGCGCGAAACAGCGATTCCGCACAGAAATTCATTTGTGAAACGAATAATCGTCGAATCTGACATAAACTCGAATAAATCGTGATCGTGCTTGCCTTGTCGGAGTTGCTGTGCCAATTTCGCATCTTTGCATGCAAATGCACTGATCTAGCACGCGAAACAGCGATTCCGCCCAGAAATACACTTCTGAAACGAAGAATCGTCGAATCTGACATAAGCTCGAATAAATGGTGATCGTCCTTGCCGGGTCGGAGTTTCTATTTCAATTTCTCATACTTGCATGCAAATGCACAGATCTAGCGCGCAACAGCGATTCCGCAGAGAAATACACTTTTGAAACGAAGAATCGTCGAATCTGACATAAGCTCGAATAAATCGTGATCGTGCATGCCGGGTCGGAGTTTTCGTGCCAATTTGGCATACTTGCATGCAAATGCACAGATCTAGCGCGCGAAACAGCGATTCCACACAGAAATACTCTTCTGAAACGAAGAATCGTCGAATCTGACATAAGCTCGAATAAATGGTGATCGTGCTTGCCGGGTCGGAGTTTCTGTTCCAATTTCTCATACTTCCATGCAAATGCACAGATCTAGCGCGCAACAGCGATTCCGCAGAGAAATACACTTTTGAAACGAAGAATCGTCGAATCTGACATAAGCTCGAATAAATCGTGATCGTGCTTGCCGGGTCGGAGTTTTCGTGCCAATTTGGCATACTTGCATGCAAATGCACAGATCTAGCGCGCGAAACAGCGATTCCACACAGAAATACTCTTCTGAAACGAAGAATCGTCGAATCTGACATAAGCTCGAATAAATCATGATCGTGCTTGTCGGGTCGGAGTTTCTATTCCACTTTCTCATACTTGCATGCAAATGCACTGATCTAGCACGCGAAACAGCGATTCCGCACAGAAATACACTTCTGAAACGAAGAATCGTCGAATCTGACATAAGCTCGAATAAATCGTGATCGTTCTTGCCGGGTCGGAGTTTTCGTGCCAATTTGGCATACTTGCATGCAAATGCACAGATCTAGCGCGCAACAGCGATTCCGCAGAGAAATACACTTTTGAAACGAAGAATCGTCGAATCTGACATAAGCTCGAATAAAGGGTGATCGTGCTTGTCGGGTCGGAGTTTCTATTCCAATTTCGGATCTTTGCATGCAAATGCACTGATCTAGCACGCGAAACAGCGATTCCGCACAGAAATACACTTCTGAAACGAAGAATCGTCGAATCTGACATAAGCTCGAATAAATCGTGATCGTTCTTGCCGGGGGGAGTTTTCGTGCCAATTTGGCATACTTGCATGCAAATGCACAGATCTAGCGCGCAACAGCGATTCCGCAGAGAAATACACTTTTGAAACGAAGAATCGTCGAATCTGACATAAGCTCGAATAAATCGTGATCGTGCTTGCCGGGTCGGAGTGTTCGTGCCAATTTGGCATACTTGCATGCAAATGCACTGATACAGCACGCGAAACAGCGATTCCGCACGGAAAGACACTTCTGAAACGAAGAATCGTCGAATCTGACATAAGCTCCAATAAATCGTGGTCGTGCTTGCCGAATCGGTTTTTCCGTGCCAATTTCGCATATTTGCATACAAATGCACTGATCGAGCACACGAAACAGCGATTCCGCACAGAAATACACTTCTGAAACGAAGAATCGTCGAATCTGACATAAGCTCGAATAAATGGTGATCGTCCTTGCCGGGTCGGAGTTTCTATTTCAATTTCTCATACTTGCATGCAAATGCACAGATCTAGCGCGCAACAGCGATTCCGCAGAGAAATACACTTTTGAAACGAAGAATCGTCGAATCTGACATAAGCTAGAATAAATCGTGATCGTGCTTGCCAGGTCGGAGTTTTCGTGCCAATTTGGCATACTTGCATGCAAATGCACAGATCTAGCGCGCGAAACAGCGATTCCACACAGAAATACTCTTCTGAAACGAAGAATCGTCGAATCTGACATAAGCTCGAATAAATGGTGATCGTGCTTGCCGGGTCGGAGTTTCTGTTCCAATTTCTCATACTTGCATGCAAATGCACAGATCTAGCGCGCAACAGCGATTCCGCAGAGAAATACACTTTTGAAACGAAGAATCGTCGAATCTGACATAAGCTCCAATAAATCGTGGTCGTGCTTGCCGAATCGGAGTTTCCGTGCCAATTTCGCATATTTGCATACAAATGCACTGATCGAGAACACGAAACAGCGATTCCGCACAGAAATACACTTCCGAAACGAAGAATCGTCGAATCTGACATAAGCTCGAATAAATCATGATCGTGCTTGTCGGGTCGGAGTTTCTATTCCACTTTCTCATACTTGCATGCAAATGCACTGATCTAGCACGCGAAACAGCGATTCCGCACAGAAATACACTTCTGAAACGAAGAATCGTCGAATCTGACATAAACTCGAATAAATCGTGATCGTGCTTGCCTTGTCGGAGTTTCTGTGCCAATTTCGGATCTTTGCATGCAAATGCACTGATCTAGCACGCGAAACAGCGATTCCGCACAGAAATACACTTCTGAAACGAAGAATCGTCGAATCTGACATAAGCTCGAATAAATCGTGATCGTTCTTGCCGGGTCGGAGTTTTCGTGCCAATTTGGCATACTTGCATGCAAATGCACAGATCTAGCGCGCAACAGCGATTCCGCAGAGAAATACACTTTTGAAACGAAGAATCGTCGAATCTGACATAAGCTCGAATAAATCGTGATCGTGCTTTCCGGGTCGGAGTTTTCGTGCCAATTTGGCATACTTGCATGCAAATGCACTGATCCAGCACGCGAAACAGCGATTCCGCACAGAAATTCATTTGTGAACCGAATAATCGTCGAATCTGACATAAGCTCGAATAAATGGTGATCGTGCTTGCCGGGTCGGAGTTTCTATTCCAATTTCTCATACTTGCATGCAAATGCACAGATCTAGCGCGCGAAACAGCGATTCCGCACAGAAATTCATTTGTGAAACGAATAATCGTCGAATCTGACATAAACTCGAATAAATCGTGATCGTGCTTGCCTTGTCGGAGTTTCTGTGCCAATTTCGCATCTTTGCATGCAAATGCACTGATCTAGCACGCGAAACAGCGATTCCGCCCAGAAATACACTTCTGAAACGAAGAATCGTCGAATCTGACATAAGCTCGAATAAATCGTGATCGTTCTTGCCGGGTCGGAGTTTTCGTGCCAATTTGGCATACTTGCATGCAAATGCACAGATCTAGCGCGCAACAGCGATTCCGCAGAGAAATACACTTTTGAAACGAAGAATCGTCGAATCTGACATAAGCTCGAATAAATCGTGATCGTGCTTGCCGGGTCGGAGTTTCCGTGCCAATTTGGCATACTTGCATGCAAATGCACTGATCCAGCACGCGAAACAGCGATTCCGCACAGAAATTCATTTGTGAACCGAATAATCGTCGAATCTGACATAAGCTCGAATAAATGGTGATCGTGCTTGCCGGGTCGGAGTTTCTATTCCAATTTCTCATACTTGCATGCAAATGCACAGATCTAGCGCGCGAAACAGCGATTCCGCACAGAAATTCATTTGTGAAACGAATAATCGTCGAATCTGACATAAACTCGAATAAATCGTGATCGTGCTTGCCTTGTCGGAGTTTCTGTGCCAATTTCGCATCTTTGCATGCAAATGCACTGATCTAGCACGCGAAACAGCGATTCCGCCCCGAAATACACTTCTGAAACGAAGAATCGTCGAATCTGACATAAGCTCGAATAAATGGTGATCGTCCTTGCCGGGTCGGAGTTTCTATTTCAATTTCTCATACTTGCATGCAAATGCACAGATCTAGCGCGCAACAGCGATTCCGCACAGAAATACACTTTTGAAACGAAGAATCGTCGAATCTGACATAAGCTCGAATAAATCGTGATCGTGCATGCCGGGTCGGAGTTTTCGTGCCAATTTGGCATACTTGCATGCAAATGCACAGATCTAGCGCGCGAAACAGCGATTCCACACAGAAATACTCTTCTGAAACGAAGAATCGTCGAATCTGACATAAGCTCGAATAAATGGTGATCGTGCTTGCCGGGTCGGAGTTTCTGTTCCAATTTCTCATACTTCCATGCAAATGCACAGATCTAGCGCGCAACAGCGATTCCGCAGAGAAATACACTTTTGAAACGAAGAATCGTCGAATCTGACATAAGCTCGAATAAATCGTGATCGTGCTTGCCGGGTCGGAGTTTTCGTGCCAATTTGGCATACTTGCATGCAAATGCACAGATCTAGCTCGCGAAACAGCGATTCCACACAGAAATACTCTTCTGAAACGAAGAATCGTCGAATCTGACATAAGCTCGAATAAATGGTGATCGTGCTTGCCGGGTCGGAGTTTCTGTTCCAATTTCTCATACTTGCATGCAAATGCACAGATCTAGCGCGCAACAGCGATTCCGCAGAGAAATACACTTTTGAAACGAAGAATCGTCGAATCTGACATAAGCTCCAATAAATCGTGGTCGTGCTTGCCGAATCGGAGTTTCCGTGCCAATTTCGCATATTTGCATACAAATGCACTGATCGAGCACACGAAACAGCGATTCCGCACAGAAATACACTTCCGAAACGAAGAATCGTCGAATCTGACATAAGCTCGAATAAATCATGATCGTGCTTGTCGGGTCGGAGTTTCTATTCCACTTTCACATACTTGCATGCAAATGCACTGATCTAGCACGCGAAACAGCGATTCCGCACAGAAATACACTTCTGAAACGAAGAATCGTCGAATCTGACATAAACTCGAATAAATCGTGATCGTGCTTGCCTTGTCGGAGTTTCTGTGCCAATTTCGGATCTTTGCATGCAAATGCACTGATCTAGCACGCGAAACAGCGATTCCGCACAGAAATACGCTTCTGAAACTAAGAATCGTCGAATCTGACATAAGCTCGAATAAATCGTGATCGTGCTTGCCGGGTCGGAGTTTTCGTGCCAATTTCGCATATTTGCATGCAAATGCACTGATCTAGCGCGCGAAACAGCGATTCCGCATAGAAATACACTTCTGAAACGAAGAATCGTCGAATCTGACATAAGCTCGAATAAATCGTGATCGTTCTTGCCGGGGGGAGTTTTCGTGCCAATTTGGCATACTTGCATGCAAATGCACAGATCTAGCGCGCAACAGCGATTCCGCAGAGAAATACACTTTTGAAACGAAGAATCGTCGAATCTGACATAAGCTCGAATAAATCGTGATCGTGCTTGCCGGGTCGGAGTGTTCGTGCCAATTTGGCATACTTGCATGCAAATGCACTGATCCAGCACGCGAAACAGCGATTCCGCACAGAAATTCATTTGTGAACCGAATAATCGTCGAATCTGACATAAGCTCGAATAAATCGTGATCGTGCTTGCCGGGTCGGAGTTTTCGTGCCAATTTGGCATACTTGCATGCAAATGCACTGATCCAGCACGCGAAACAGCGATTCCGCACAGAAATTCATTTGTGAACCGAATAATCGTCGAATCTGACATAAGCTCGAATAAATGGTGATCGGGCTTGCCGGGTCGGAGTTTCTATTCCAATTTCTCATACTTGCATGCAAATGCACAGATCTAGCGCGCGAAACAGCGATTCCGCACAGAAATTCATTTGTGAAACGAATAATCGTCGAATCTGACAAAAACTCGAATAAATCGTGATCGTGCTTGCCTTTCGGAGTTTCTGTGCCAATTTCGCATCTTTGCATGCAAATGCACTGATCTAGCACGCGAAACAGCGATTCCGCCCAGAAATACACTTCTGAAACGAAGAATCGTCGAATCTGACATAAGCTCGAATAAATGGTGTTCGTCCTTGCCGGGTCGGAGTTTCTATTTCAATTTCTCATACTTGCATGCAAATGCACAGATCTAGCGCGCAACAGCGATTCCGCAGAGAAATACACTTTTGAAACGAAGAATCGTCGAATCTGACATAAGCTCGAATAAATCGTGATCGTGCTTGCCGGGTCGGAGTTTTCGTGCCAATTTGGCATACTTGCATGCAAATGCACTGATCTAGCACGCGAAACAGCGATTCCGCACAGAAATACACTTCTGAAACGAAGAATCGTCGAATCTGACATAAGCTCGAATAAAGGGTGATCGTGCTTGTCGGGTCGGAGTTTCTATTCCAATTTCGCATACTTGCATGCAAATGCACTGATATGGCACGCGAAACAGCGATTCCGCACGGAAAGACACTTCTGAAACGAAGAATCGTCGAATCTGACATAAGCTCCAATAAATCGTGGTCGTGCTTGCCGAATCGGAGTTTCCGTGCCAATTTCGCATATTTGCATACAAATGCACTGATCGAGCACACGAAACAGCGATTCCGCACAGAAATACACTTCCGAAACGAAGAATCGTCGAATCTGACATAAGCTCGAATAAATCATGATCGTGCTTGTCGGGTCGGAGTTTCTATTCCACTTTCTCATACTTGCATGCAAATGCACTGATCTAGCACGCGAAACAGCGATTCCGCACAGAAATACACTTCTGAAACGAAGAATCGTCGAATCTGACATAAACTCGAATAAATCGTGGTCGTGCTTGCCGAATCGGAGTTTCCGTGCCAATTTCGCATATTTGCATACAAATGCACTGATCGAGCACACGAAACAGCGATTCCGCACAGAAATACACTTCTGAAACGAAGAATCGTCGAATCTGACATAAGCTCCAATAAATCGTGGTCGTGCTTGCCGAATCGGAGTTTCCGTGCCAATTTCGCATATTTGCATACAAATGCACTGATCGAGCACACGAAACAGCGATTCCGCACAGAAATACACTTCCGAAACGAAGAATCGTCGAATCTGACATAAGCTCGAATAAATCATGATCGTGCTTGTCGGGTCGGAGTTTCTATTCCACTTTCTCATACTTGCATGCAAATGCACTGATCTAGCACGCGAAACATCGATTCCGCACAGAAATACACTTCTGAAACGAAGAATCGTCGAATCTGACATAAACTCGAATAAATCGTGATCGTGCTTGCCTTGTCGGAGTTTCTGTGCCAATTTCGGATCTTTGCATGCAAATGCACTGATCTAGCACGCGAAACAGCGATTCCGCACAGAAATACACTTCTGAAACGAAGAATCGTCGAATCTGACATAAGCTCGAATAAATCGTGATCGTTCTTGCCGGGTCGGAGTTTTCGTGCCAATTTGGCATACTTGCATGCAAATGCACAGATCTAGCGCGCAACAGCGATTCCGCAGAGAAATACACTTTTGAAACGAAGAATCGTCGAATCTGACATAAGCTCGAATAAATCGTGATCGTGCTTGCCGGGTCGGAGTGTTCGTGCCAATTTGGCATACTTGCATGCAAATGCACTGATCCAGCACGCGAAACAGCGATTCCGCACAGAAATTCATTTGTGAACCGAATAATCGTCGAATCTGACATAAGCTCGAATAAATCGTGATCGTGCTTGCCGGGTCGGAGTTTTCGTGCCAATTTGGCATACTTGCATGCAAATGCACTGATCCAGCACGCGAAACAGCGATTCCGCACAGAAATTCATTTGTGAACCGAATAATCGTCGAATCTGACATAAGCTCGAATAAATGGTGATCGGGCTTGCCGGGTCGGAGTTTCTATTCCAATTTCTCATACTTGCATGCAAATGCACAGATCTAGCGCGCGAAACAGCGATTCCGCACAGAAATTCATTTGTGAAACGAATAATCGTCGAATCTGACAAAAACTCGAATAAATCGTGATCGTGCTTGCCTTTCGGAGTTTCTGTGCCAATTTCGCATCTTTGCATGCAAATGCACTGATCTAGCACGCGAAACAGCGATTCCGCCCAGAAATACACTTCTGAAACGAAGAATCGTCGAATCTGACATAAGCTCGAATAAATGGTGTTCGTCCTTGCCGGGTCGGAGTTTCTATTTCAATTTCTCATACTTGCATGCAAATGCACAGATCTAGCGCGCAACAGCGATTCCGCAGAGAAATACACTTTTGAAACGAAGAATCGTCGAATCTGACATAAGCTCGAATAAATCGTGATCGTGCTTGCCGGGTCGGAGTTTTCGTGCCAATTTGGCATACTTGCATGCAAATGCACTGATCTAGCACGCGAAACAGCGATTCCGCACAGAAATACACTTCTGAAACGAAGAATCGTCGAATCTGACATAAGCTCGAATAAAGGGTGATCGTGCTTGTCGGGTCGGAGTTTCTATTCCAATTTCGCATACTTGCATGCAAATGCACTGATATGGCACGCGAAACAGCGATTCCGCACGGAAAGACACTTCTGAAACGAAGAATCGTCGAATCTGACATAAGCTCCAATAAATCGTGGTCGTGCTTGCCGAATCGGAGTTTCCGTGCCAATTTCGCATATTTGCATACAAATGCACTGATCGAGCACACGAAACAGCGATTCCGCACAGAAATACACTTCTGAAACGAAGAATCGTCGAATCTGACATAAGCTCGAATAAATCGTGATCGTGCTTGCCTTGTCGGAGTTTCTGTGCCAATTTCGGATCTTTGCATGCAAATGCACTGATCTAGCACGCGAAACAGCGATTCCGCACAGAAATACACTTCTGAAACGAAGAATCGTCGAATCTGACATAAGCTCCAATAAATCGTGGTCGTGCTTGCCGAATCGGAGTTTCCGTGCCAATTTCGCATATTTGCATACAAATGCACTGATCGAGCACACGAAACAGCGATTCCGCACAGAAATACACTTCCGAAACGAAGAATCGTCGAATCTGACATAAGCTCGAATAAATCATGATCGTGCTTGTCGGGTCGGAGTTTCTATTCCACTTTCTCATACTTGCATGCATATGCACTGATCTAGCACGCGAAACAGCGATTCCGCACAGAAATTCATTTGTGAAACGAATAATCGTCGAATCTGACAAAAACTCGAATAAATCGTGATCGTGCTTGCCTTTCGGAGTTTCTGTGCCAATTTCGCATCTTTGCATGCAAATGCACTGATCTAGCACGCGAAACAGCGATTCCGCCCAGAAATACACTTCTGAAACGAAGAATCGTCGAATCTGACATAAGCTCGAATAAATGGTGTTCGTCCTTGCCGGGTCGGAGTTTCTATTTCAATTTCTCATACTTGCATGCAAATGCACAGATCTAGCGCGCAACAGCGATTCCACAGAGAAATACACTTTTGAAACGAAGAATCGTCGAATCTGACATAAGCTCGAATAAATCGTGATCGTGCTTGCCGGGTCGGAGTTTTCGTGCCAATTTGGCATACTTGCATGCAAATGCACTGATCTAGCACGCGAAACAGCGATTCCGCACAGAAATACACTTCTGAAACGAAGAATCGTCGAATCTGACATAAGCTCGAATAAAGGGTGATCGTGCTTGTCGGGTCGGAGTTTCTATTCCAATTTCGCATACTTGCATGCAAATGCACTGATATGGCACGCGAAACAGCGATTCCGCACGGAAAGACACTTCTGAAACGAAGAATCGTCGAATCTGACATAAGCTCCAATAAATCGTGGTCGTGCTTGCCGAATCGGAGTTTCCGTGCCAATTTCGCATATTTGCATACAAATGCACTGATCGAGCACACGAAACAGCGATTCCGCACAGAAATACACTTCTGAAACGAAGAATCGTCGAATCTGACATAAGCTCGAATAAATCATGATCGTGCTTGTCGGGTCGGAGTTTCTATTCCACTTTCTCATACTTGCATGCATATGCACTGATCTAGCACGCGAAACAGCGATTCCGCACAGAAATTCATTTGTGAAACGAATAATCGTCGAATCTGACAAAAACTCGAATAAATCGTGATCGTGCTTGCCTTTCGGAGTTTCTGTGCCAATTTCGCATCTTTGCATGCAAATGCACTGATCTAGCACGCGAAACAGCGATTCCGCCCAGAAATACACTTCTGAAACGAAGAATCGTCGAATCTGACATAAGCTCGAATAAATGGTGTTCGTCCTTGCCGGGTCGGAGTTTCTATTTCAATTTCTCATACTTGCATGCAAATGCACAGATCTAGCGCGCAACAGCGATTCCGCAGAGAAATACACTTTTGAAACGAAGAATCGTCGAATCTGACATAAGCTCGAATAAATCGTGTTCGTGCTTGCCGGGTCGGAGTTTTCGTGCCAATTTGGCATACTTGCATGCAAATGCACTGATCTAGCACGCGAAACAGCGATTCCGCACAGAAATACACTTCTGAAACGAAGAATCGTCGAATCTGACATAAGCTCGAATAAAGGGTGATCGGGCTTGTCGGGTCGGAGTTTCTATTCCAATTTCGCATACTTGCATGCAAATGCACTGATATGGCACGCGAAACAGCGATTCCGCACGGAAAGACACTTCTGAAACGAAGAATCGTCGAATCTGACATAAGCTCGAATAAATCGTGATCGTGCTTGCCGGGTCGGAGTTTTCGTGCCAATTTGGCATACTTGCATGCAAATGCACTGATCCAGCACGCGAAACAGCGATTCCGCACAGAAATTCATTTGTGAACCGAATAATCGTCGAATCTGACATAAGCTCGAATAAATGGTGATCGGGCTTGCCGGGTCGGAGTTTCTATTCCAATTTCTCATACTTGCATGCAAATGCACAGATCTAGCGCGCGAAACAGCGATTCCGCACAGAAATTCATTTGTGAAACGAATAATCGTCGAATCTGACAAAAACTCGAATAAATCGTGATCGTGCTTGCCTTTCGGAGTTTCTGTGCCAATTTCGCATCTTTGCATGCAAATGCACTGATCTAGCACGCGAAACAGCGATTCCGCCCAGAAATACACTTCTGAAACGAAGAATCGTCGAATCTGACATAAGCTCGAATAAATGGTGTTCGTCCTTGCCGGGTCGGAGTTTCTATTTCAATTTCTCATACTTGCATGCAAATGCACAGATCTAGCGCGCAACAGCGATTCCGCAGAGAAATACACTTTTGAAACGAAGAATCGTCGAATCTGACATAAGCTCGAATAAATCGTGATCGTGCTTGCCGGGTCGGAGTTTTCGTGCCAATTTGGCATACTTGCATGCAAATGCACTGATCTAGCACGCGAAACAGCGATTCCGCACAGAAATACACTTCTGAAACGAAGAATCGTCGAATCTGACATAAGCTCGAATAAAGGGTGATCGTGCTTGTCGGGTCGGAGTTTCTATTCCAATTTCGCATACTTGCATGCAAATGCACTGATATGGCACGCGAAACAGCGATTCCGCACGGAAAGACACTTCTGAAACGAAGAATCGTCGAATCTGACATAAGCTCGAATAAATCATGATCGTGCTTGTCGGGTCGGAGTTTCTATTCCACTTTCTCATACTTGCATGCATATGCACTGATCTAGCACGCGAAACAGCGATTCCGCCCAGAAATACAATTCTGAAACGAAGAATCGTCGAATCTGACATAAGCTCGAATAAATGGTGATCGTCCTTGCCGGGTCGGAGTTTCTATTTCAATTTCTCATACTTGCATGCAAATGCACAGATCTAGCGCGCAACAGCGATTCCGCAGAGAAATACACTTTTGAAACGAAGAATCGTCGAATCTGACATAAGCTCGAATAAATCGTGATCGTGCTTGCCGGGTCAGAGTTTGCGTGCCAATTTGGCATACTTACATGCAAATGCACTGATCCAGCACGCGAAACAGCGATTCCGCACAGAAATTCATTTGTGAACCGAATAATCGTCGAATCTGACATAAGCTCGAATAAATGGTGATCGTGCTTGCCGGGTCGGAGTTTCTATTCCAATTTCTCATACTTGCATGCAAATGCACTGATATAGCACGCGAAACAGCGATTCCGCACGGAAAGACACTTCTGAAACGAAGAATCGTCGAATCTGACATAAGCTCCAATAAATCGTGGTCGTGCTTGCCGAATCGGAGTTTCCGTGCCAATTTCGCATATTTGCATACAAATGCACTGATCGAGCACACGAAACAGCGATTCCGCACAGAAATACACTTCTGAAACGAAGAATCGTCGAATCTAACATAAGCTCGAATAAATCATGATCGTGCTTGTCGGGTCGGAGTTTCTATTCCACTTTCTCATACTTGCATGCAAATGCACTGATCTAGCACGCGAAACAGCGATTCCGCACAGAAAGACACTTCTGAAACGAAGAATCGTCGAATCTGACATAAGCTCGAATAAAGGGTGATCGTGCTTGTCGGGTCGGAGTTTCTATTCCAATTTCGCATACTTGCATGCAAATGCACTGATATGGCACGCGAAACAGCGATTCCGCACGGAAAGACACTTCTGAAACGAAGAATCGTCGAATCTGACATAAGCTCCAATAAATCGTGGTCGAGCTTGCCGAATCGGAGTTTCCGTGCCAATTTCGCATATTTGCATACAAATGCACTGATCGAGCACACGAAACAGCGATTCCGCACAGAAATACACTTCTGAAACGAAGAATCGTCGAATCTGACATAAGCTCGAATAAATCATGATCGTGCTTGTCGGGTCGGAGTTTTCGTGCCAATTTGGCATACTTGCATGCAAATGCACTGATCTAGCACGCGAAACAGCGATTCCGCACAGAAATACACTTCTGAAACGAAGAATCGTCGAATCTGACATAAGCTCGAATAAATCATGATCGTGCTTGTCGGGTCGGAGTTTCTATTCCACTTTCTCATACTTGCATGCAAATGCACTGATCTAGCACGCGAAACAGCGATTCCGCCCAGAAATACACTTCTGAAACGATGAATCGTCGAATCTGACATAAGCTCGAATAAATGGTGATCGTCCTTGCCGGGTCGGAGTTTATATTTCAATTTCTCATACTTGCATGCAAATGCACAGATCTAGCGCGCAACAGCGATTCCGCAGAGAAATACACTTTTGAAACGAAGAATCGTCGAATCTGACATAAGCTCGAATAAATCGTGATCGTGCTTGCCGGGTCAGAGTTTTCGTGCCAATTTGGCATACTTGCATGCAAATGCACTGATCCAGCACGCGAAACAGCGATTCCGCACAGAAATTCATTTGTGAACCGAATAATCGTCGAATCTGACATAAGCTCGAATAAATGGTGATCGTGCTTGCCGGGTCGGAGTTTCTATTCCAATTTCTCATACTTGCATGCAAATGCACAGATCTAGCGCGCGAAACAGCGATTCCGCACAGAAATACTCTTCTGAAACGAAGAATTGTCGAATCTGACATAAGCTCGAATAAATCGTGATCGTGCTTGCCGGGTCGGAGTTTTCGTGATAATTTGGCATACTTGCATGCAAATGCACTGATCTAGCGCGCAACAGCGATTCCGCAGAGAAATACACTTTTGAAACGAAGAATCGTCGAATCTGACATAAGCTCGAATAAATCGTGATCGTTCTTGCCGGGTCGGAGTTTTCGTGCCAATTTGGCATACTTGCATGCAAATGCACTGATCTAGCACGCGACACAGCGATTCCGCTCAGAAATACACTTCTGAAACGAAGAATCGTCGAATCTGACATAGGCTCGATTAAATCGCGATCGTGCTTATCGGGTCGGAGTTTCTGTGCCAATTTCGCATACTTGCATGCAAATGCACTGATCTACCACGCGAAACAGCGATTCCGCACAGAAATACACTTCTGAAACGAAGAATCGTCGAATCTGACATAAGCTCGAAAAAATTGTGATCGTGCTTGCCGGGTCGGAGTTTCTGTGCCAATTTCGCATATTTGCATGCAAATGCACTGATCTAGCACGCGAAACAGCGATTCCGCACAGAAATACACTTCTGAAACGAAGAATCGTCGAATCTGACATAAACTCGAATAAATCGTGATCGTGCTTGCCTTGTCGGAGTTTCTGTGCCAATTTCGGATCTTTGCATGCAAATGCACTGATCTAGCACGCGAAACAGCGATTCCGCACAGAAATACACTTCTGAAACGAAGAATCGTCGAATCTGACATAAGCTCGAATAAATCGTGATCGTTCTTGCCGGGTCGGAGTTTTCGTGCCAATTTGGCATACTTGCATGCAAATGCACAGATCTAGCGCGCAACAGCGATTCCGCAGAGAAATACACTTTTGAAACGAAGAATCGTCGAATCTGACATAAGCTCGAATAAATCGTGATCGTGCTTGCCGGGTCGGAGTTTTCGTGCCAATTTGGCATACTTGCATGCAAATGCACTGATCCAGCACGCGAAACAGCGATTCCGCACAGAAATTCATTTGTG
Organism: Lasioglossum baleicum; assembly: GCF_051020765.1. Taxonomy (NCBI): domain Eukaryota; kingdom Metazoa; phylum Arthropoda; class Insecta; order Hymenoptera; family Halictidae; genus Lasioglossum; species Lasioglossum baleicum. Next base: position 2,093,723 of record NW_027469085.1, read on the forward strand.
AACCGAATAATCGTCGAATCTGACATAAGCTCGAATAAATGGTGATCGTGCTTGCCGGGTCGGAGTTTCTATTCCAATTTCTCATACTTGCATGCAAATGCACAGATCTAGCGCGCGAAACAGCGATTCCGCACAGAAATTCATTTGTGAAACGAATAATCGTCGAATCTGACATAAACTCGAATAAATCGTGATCGTGCTTGCCTTGTCGGAGTTTCTGTGCCAATTTCGCATACTCGCATGCAAATGCACTGATCTAGCACGCGAAACAGCGATTCCGCCCAGAAATACACTTCTGAAACGAAGAATCGTCGAATCTGACATAAGCTCGAATAAATCGTGATCGTTCTTGCCGGGTCGGAGTTTTCGTGCCAATTTGGCATACTTGCATGCAAATGCACAGATCTAGCGCGCAACAGCGATTCCGCAGAGAAATACACTTTTGAAACGAAGAATCGTCGAATCTGACATAAGCTCGAATAAATCGTGATCGTGCTTGCCGGGTCGGAGTTTTCGTGCCAATTTGGCATACTTGCATGCAAATGCACTGATCCAGCACGCGAAACAGCGATTCCGCACAGAAATTCATTTGTGAACCGAATAATCGTCGAATCTGACATAAGCTCGAATAAATGGTGATCGTGCTTGCCGGGTCGGAGTTTCTATTCCAATTTCTCATACTTGCATGCAAATGCACAGATCTAGCGCGCGAAACAGCGATTCCGCACAGAAATACTCTTCTGAAACGAAGAATTGTCGAATCTGACATAAGCTCGAATAAATCGTGATCGTGCTTGCCGGGTCGGAGTTTTCGTGCCAATTTGGCATACTTGCATGCAAATGCACTGATCTAGCACGCGAAACAGCGATTCCGTACAGAAATTCATTTGTGAAACGAATAATCGTCGAATCTGACATAACCTCGAATAAATCGTGATCGTGCTTGTCGGGTCGGGGTTTATATTCCAATTTCTGATACTTGCATGCAAATGCACAGATCTAGCGCGCGAAACAGCGATTCCACACAGAAATACTCTTCAGCAACGAAGAATCGTCGAATCTGACATAAGCTCGAATAAATGGTGATCGTGCTTGCCGGGTCGGAGATTCTGTTCCAATTTCTGATACTTGCATGCAAATGCACAGATCTAGCCCGCAACAGCGATTCCGCAGAGAAATACACTTTTGAAACGAAGAATCGTCGAATCTGACATAAGCTCGAATAAATCGTGATCGTTCTTGCCGGGTCGGAGTTTTCGTGCCAATTTGGCATACTTGCATGCAAATGCACTGATCTAGCACGCGAAACAGCGATTCCGCTCAGAAATACACTTCTGAAACGAAGAATCGTCGAATCTGACATAGGCTCGATTAAATCACGATCGTGCTTATCGGGTCGGAGTTTCTGTGCCAATTTCGCATACTTGCATGCAAATGCACTGATCTAGCACGCGAAACAGCGATTCCGCACAGAAATACACTTCTGAAACGAAGAATCGTCGAATCTGACATAAGCTCGAAAAAATTGTGATCGTGCTTGCCGGGTCGGAGTTTCTGTGCCAATTTCGCATATTTGCATGCAAATGCACTGATCTAGCACGCGAAACAGCGATTCCGCACAGAAATACACTTCTGAAACGAAGAATCGTCGAATCTGACATAAACTCGAATAAATCGTGATCGTGCTTGCCTTGTCGGAGTTTCTGTGCCAATTTCGGATCTTTGCATGCAAATGCACTGATCTAGCACGCGAAACAGCGATTCCGCACAGAAATACACTTCTGAAACGAAGAATCGTCGAATCTGACATAAGCTCGAATAAATCGTGATCGTTCTTGCCGGGTCGGAGTTTTCGTGCCATTTTGGCATACTTGCATGCAAATGCACAGATCTAGCGCGCAACAGCGATTCCGCAGAGAAATACACTTTTGAAACGAAGAATCGTCGAATCTGACATAAGCTCGAATAAATCGTGATCGTGCTTGCCGGGTCGGAGTTTTCGTGCCAATTTGGCATACTTGCATGCAAATGCACTGATCCAGCACGCGAAACAGCGATTCCGCACAGAAATTCATTTGTGAACCGAATAATCGTCGAATCTGACATAAGCTCGAATAAATGGTGATCGTGCTTGCCGGGTCGGAGTTTCTATTCCAATTTCTCATACTTGCATGCAAATGCACAGATCTAGCGCGCGAAACAGCGATTCCGCACAGAAATTCATTTGTGAAACGAATAATCGTCGAATCTGACATAAACTCGAATATATCGTGATCGTGCTTGCCTTGTCGGAGTTTCTGTGCCAATTTCGCATCTTTGCATGCAAATGCACTGATCTAGCACGCGAAACAGCGATTCCGCCCAGAAATACACTTCTGAAACGAAGAATCGTCGAATCTGACATAAGCTCGAATAAATCGTGATCGTTCTTGCCGGGTCGGAGTTTTCGTGCCAATTTGGCATACTTGCATGCAAATGCACAGATCTAGCGCGCAACAGCGATTCCGCAGAGAAATACACTTTTGAAACGAAGAATCGTCGAATCTGACATAAGCTCGAATAAATCGTGATCGTGCTTGCCGGGTCGGAGTTTTCGTGCCAATTTGGCATACTTGCATGCAAATGCACTGATCCAGCACGCGAAACAGCGATTCCGCACAGAAATTCATTTGTGAACCGAATAATCGTCGAATCTGACATAAGCTCGAATAAATGGTGATCGTGCTTGCCGGGTCGGAGTTTCTATTCCAATTTCTCATACTTGCATGCAAATGCACAGATCTAGCGCGCGAAACAGCGATTCCGCACAGAAATTCATTTGTGAAACGAATAATCGTCGAATCTGACATAAACTCGAATAAATCGTGATCGTGCTTGCCTTGTCGGAGTTTCTGTGCCAATTTCGCATCTTTGCATGCAAATGCACTGATCTAGCACGCGAAACAGCGATTCCGCCCCGAAATACACTTCTGAAACGAAGAATCGTCGAATCTGACATAAGCTCGAATAAATGGTGATCGTCCTTGCCGGGTCGGAGTTTCTATTTCAATTTCTCATACTTGCATGCAAATGCACAGATCTAGCGCGCAACAGCGATTCCGCAGAGAAATACACTTTTGAAACGAAGAATCGTCGAATCTGACATAAGCTCGAATAAATCGTGATCGTGCATGCCGGGTCGGAGTTTTCGTGCCAATTTGGCATACTTGCATGCAAATGCACAGATCTAGCGCGCGAAACAGCGATTCCACACAGAAATACTCTTCTGAAACGAAGAATCGTCGAATCTGACATAAGCTCGAATAAATGGTGATCGTGCTTGCCGGGTCGGAGTTTCTGTTCCAATTTCTCATACTTCCATGAAAATGCACAGATCTAGCGCGCAACAGCGATTCCGCAGAGAAATACACTTTTGAAACGAAGAATCGTCGAATCTGACATAAGCTCGAATAAATCGTGATCGTGCTTGCCGGGTCGGAGTTTTCGTGCCAATTTGGCATACTTGCATGCAAATGCACAGATCTAGCTCGCGAAACAGCGATTCCACACAGAAATACTCTTCTGAAACGAAGAATCGTCGAATCTGACATAAGCTCGAATAAATGGTGATCGTGCTTGCCGGGTCGGAGTTTCTGTTCCAATTTCTCATACTTGCATGCAAATGCACAGATCTAGCGCGCAACAGCGATTCCGCAGAGAAATACACTTTTGAAACGAAGAATCGTCGAATCTGACATAAGCTCCAATAAATCGTGGTCGTGCTTGCCGAATCGGAGTTTCCGTGCCAATTTCGCATATTTGCATACAAATGCACTGATCGAGCACACGAAACAGCGATTCCGCACAGAAATACACTTCCGAAACGAAGAATCGTCGAATCTGACATAAGCTCGAATAAATCATGATCGTGCTTGTCGGGTCGGAGTTTCTATTCCACTTTCTCATACTTGCATGCAAATGCACTGATCTAGCACGCGAAACAGCGATTCCGCACAGAAATACACTTCTGAAACGAAGAATCGTCGAATCTGACATAAACTCGAATAAATCGTGATCGTGCTTGCCTTGTCGGAGTTTCTGTGCCAATTTCGGATCTTTGCATGCAAATGCACTGATCTAGCACGCGAAACAGCGATTCCGCACAGAAATACACTTCTGAAACGAAGAATCGTCGAATCTGACATAAGCTCGAATAAATCGTGATCGTTCTTGCCGGGTCGGAGTTTTCGTGCCAATTTGGCATACTTGCATGCAAATGCACAGATCTAGCGCGCAACAGCGATTCCGCAGAGAAATACACTTTTGAAACGAAGAATCGTCGAATCTGACATAAGCTCGAATAAATCGTGATCGTGCTTGCCGGGTCGGAGTTTTCGTGCCAATTTGGCATACTTGCATGCAAATGCACTGATCCAGCACGCGAAACAGCGATTCCGCACAGAAATTCATTTGTGAACCGAATAATCGTCGAATCTGACATAAGCTCGAATAAATGGTGATCGGGCTTGCCGGGTCGGAGTTTCTATTCCAATTTCTCATACTTGCATGCAAATGCACAGATCTAGCGCGCAAAACAGCGATTCCGCACAGAAATTCATTTGTGAAACGAATAATCGTCGAATCTGACAAAAACTCGAATAAATCGTGATCGTGCTTGCCTTTCGGAGTTTCTGTGCCAATTTCGCATCTTTGCATGCAAATGCACTGATCTAGCACGCGAAACAGCGATTCCGCACAGAAATACACTTCTGAAACGAAGAATCGTCGAATCTGACATAAGCTCGAAAAAATTGTGATCGTGCTTGCCGGGTCGGAGTTTCTGTGCCAATTTCGCATATTTGCATGCAAATGCACTGATCTAGCACGCGAAACAGCGATTCCGCACAGAAATACACTTCTGAAACGAAGAATCGTCGAATCTGACATAAACTCGAATAAATCGTGATCGTGCTTGCCTTGTCGGAGTTTCTGTGCCAATTTCGGATCTTTGCATGCAAATGCACTGATCTAGCACGCGAAACAGCGATTCCGCACAGAAATACACTTCTGAAACGAAGAATCGTCGAATCTGACATAAGCTCGAATAAATCGTGATCGTTCTTGCCGGGTCGGAGTTTTCGTGCCAATTTGGCATACTTGCATGCAAATGCACAGATCTAGCGCGCAACAGCGATTCCGCAGAGAAATACACTTTTGAAACGAAGAATCGTCGAATCTGACATAAGCTCGAATAAATCGTGATCGTGCTTGCCGGGTCGGAGTTTTCGTGCCAATTTGGCATACTTGCATGCAAATGCACTGATCCAGCACGCGAAACAGCGATTCCGCACAGAAATTCATTTGTGAACCGAATAATCGTCGAATCTGACATAAGCTCGAATAAATGGTGATCGTGCTTGCCGGGTCGGAGTTTCTATTCCAATTTCTCATACTTGCATGCAAATGCACAGATCTAGCGCGCGAAACAGCGATTCCGCACAGAAATTCATTTGTGAAACGAATAATCGTCGAATCTGACATAAACTCGAATAAATCGTGATCGTGCTTGCCTTGTCGGAGTTTCTGTGCCAATTTCGCATCTTTGCATGCAAATGCACTGATCTAGCACGCGAAACAGCGATTCCGCCCAGAAATACACTTCTGAAACGAAGAATCGTCGAATCTGACATAAGCTCGAATAAATCGTGATCGTTCTTGCCGGGTCGGAGTTTTCGTGCCAATTTGGCATACTTGCATGCAAATGCACAGATCTAGCGCGCAACAGCGATTCCGCAGAGAAATACACTTTTGAAACGAAGAATCGTCGAATCTGACATAAGCTCGAATAAATCGTGATCGTGCTTGCCGGGTCGGAGTTTTCGTGCCAATTTGGCATACTTGCATGCAAATGCACTGATCCAGCACGCGAAACAGCGATTCCGCACAGAAATTCATTTGTGAACCGAATAATCGTCGAATCTGACATAAGCTCGAATAAATGGTGATCGTGCTTGCCGGGTCGGAGTTTCTATTCCAATTTCTCATACTTGCATGCAAATGCACAGATCTAGCGCGCGAAACAGCGATTCCGCACAGAAATTCATTTGTGAAACGAATAATCGTCGAATCTGACATAAACTCGAATAAATCGTGATCGTGCTTGCCTTGTCGGAGTTTCTGTGCCAATTTCGCATCTTTGCATGCAAATGCACTGATCTAGCACGCGAAACAGCGATTCCGCCCCGAAATACACTTCTGAAACGAAGAATCGTCGAATCTGACATAAGCTCGAATAAATGGTGATCGTCCTTGCCGGGTCGGAGTTTCTATTTCAATTTCTCATACTTGCATGCAAATGCACAGATCTAGCGCGCAACAGCGATTCCGCAGAGAAATACACTTTTGAAACGAAGAATCGTCGAATCTGACATAAGCTCGAATAAATCGTGATCGTGCATGCCGGGTCGGAGTTTTCGTGCCAATTTGGCATACTTGCATGCAAATGCACAGATCTAGCGCGCGAAACAGCGATTCCACACAGAAATACTCTTCTGAAACGAAGAATCGTCGAATCTGACATAAGCTCGAATAAATGGTGATCGTGCTTGCCGGGTCGGAGTTTCTGTTCCAATTTCTCATACTTCCATGCAAATGCACAGATCTAGCGCGCAACAGCGATTCCGCAGAGAAATACACTTTTGAAACGAAGAATCGTCGAATCTGACATAAGCTCGAATAAATCGTGATCGTGCTTGCCGGGTCGGAGTTTTCGTGCCAATTTGGCATACTTGCATGCAAATGCACAGATCTAGCTCGCGAAACAGCGATTCCACACAGAAATACTCTTCTGAAACGAAGAATCGTCGAATCTGACATAAGCTCGAATAAATGGTGATCGTGCTTGCCGGGTCGGAGTTTCTGTTCCAATTTCTCATACTTGCATGCAAATGCACAGATCTAGCGCGCAACAGCGATTCCGCAGAGAAATACACTTTTGAAACGAAGAATCGTCGAATCTGACATAAGCTCCAATAAATCGTGGTCGTGCTTGCCGAATCGGAGTTTCCGTGCCAATTTCGCATATTTGCATACAAATGCACTGATCGAGCACACGAAACAGCGATTCCGCACAGAAATACACTTCCGAAACGAAGAATCGTCGAATCTGACATAAGCTCGAATAAATCATGATCGTGCTTGTCGGGTCGGAGTTTCTATTCCACTTTCTCATACTTGCATGCAAATGCACTGATCTAGCACGCGAAACAGCGATTCCGCACAGAAATACACTTCTGAAACGAAGAATCGTCGAATCTGACATAAACTCGAATAAATCGTGATCGTGCTTGCCTTGTCGGAGTTTCTGTGCCAATTTCGGATCTTTGCATGCAAATGCACTGATCTAGCACGCGAAACAGCGATTCCGCACAGAAATACACTTCTGAAACGAAGAATCGTCGAATCTGACATAAGCTCGAATAAATCGTGATCGTTCTTGCCGGGTCGGAGTTTTCGTGCCAATTTGGCATACTTGCATGCAAATGCACAGATCTAGCGCGCAACAGCGATTCCGCAGAGAAATACACTTTTGAAACGAAGAATCGTCGAATCTGACATAAGCTCGAATAAATCGTGATCGTGCTTGCCGGGTCGGAGTTTTCGTGCCAATTTGGCATACTTGCATGCAAATGCACTGATCCAGCACGCGAAACAGCGATTCCGCACAGAAATTCATTTGTGAACCGAATAATCGTCGAATCTGACATAAGCTCGAATAAATGGTGATCGGGCTTGCCGGGTCGGAGTTTCTATTCCAATTTCTCATACTTGCATGCAAATGCACAGATCTAGCGCGCAAAACAGCGATTCCGCACAGAAATTCATTTGTGAAACGAATAATCGTCGAATCTGACAAAAACTCGAATAAATCGTGATCGTGCTTGCCTTTCGGAGTTTCTGTGCCAATTTCGCATCTTTGCATGCAAATGCACTGATCTAGCACGCGAAACAGCGATTCCGCCCAGAAATACACTTCTGAAACGAAGAATCGTCGAATCTGACATAAGCTCGAATAAATGGTGATCGTCCTTGCCGGGTCGGAGTTTCTATTTCAATTTCTCATACTTGCATGCAAATGCACAGATCTAGCGCGCAACAGCGATTCCGCAGAGAAATACACTTTTGAAACGAAGAATCGTCGAATCTGACATAAGCTCGAATAAATCGTGATCGTGCTTGCCGGGTCGGAGTTTTCGTGCCAATTTGGCATACTTGCATGCAAATGCACTGATCTAGCACGCGAAACAGCGATTCCGCACAGAAATACACTTCTGAAACGAAGAATCGTCGAATCTGACATAAGCTCGAATAAAGGGTGATCGTGCTTGTCGGGTCGGAGTTTCTATTCCAATTTCGCATACTTGCATGCAAATGCACTGCTATGGCACGCGAAACAGCGATTCCGCACGGAAAGACACTTCTGAAACGAAGAATCGTCGAATCTGACATAAGCTCTAATAAATCGTGGTCGTGCTTGCCGAATCGGAGTTTCCGTGCCAATTTCGCATATTTGCATACAAATGCACTGATCGAGCACACGAAACAGCGATTCCGCACAGAAATACACTTCTGAAACGAAGAATCGTCGAATCTAACATAAGCTCGAATAAATCATGATCGTGCTTGTCGGGTCGGAGTTTCTATTCCACTTTCTCATACTTGCATGCAAATGCACTGATCTAGCACGCGAAACAGCGATTCCGCACAGAAAGACACTTCTGAAACGAAGAATCGTCGAATCTGACATAAGCTCGAATAAAGGGTGATCGTGCTTGTCGGGTCGGAGTTTCTATTCCAATTTCGCATACTTGCATGCAAATGCACTGATATGGCACGCGAAACAGCGATTCCGCACGGAAAGACACTTCTGAAACGAAGAATCGTCGAATCTGACATAAGCTCCAATAAATCGTGGTCGAGCTTGCCGAATCGGAGTTTCCGTGCCAATTTCGCATATTTGCATACAAATGCACTGATCGAGCACACGAAACAGCGATTCCGCACAGAAATACACTTCTGAAACGAAGAATCGTCGAATCTGACATAAGCTCGAATAAATCATGATCGTGCTTGTCGGGTCGGAGTTTTCGTGCCAATTTGGCATACTTGCATGCAAATGCACAGATCTAGCGCGCAACAGCGATTCCGCAGAGAAATACACTTTTGAAACGAAGAATCGTTGAATCTGACATAAGCTCGAATAAATCGTGATCGAGCTTGCCGGGTCAGAGTTTTCGTGCCAATTTGGCATACTTGCATGCAAATGCACTGATCCAGCACGCGAAACAGCGATTCCCCCCAGAAATTCATTTGTGAACCGAATAATCGTCGAATCTGACATAAGCTCGAATAAATGGTGATCGTGCTTGCCGGGTCGGAGTTTCTATTCCAATTTCTCATACTTGCATGCAAATGCACTGATATAGCACGCGAAACAGCGATTCCGCACGGAAAGACACTTCTGAAACGAAGAATCGTCGAATCTGACATAAGCTCCAATAAATCGTGGTCGTGCTTGCCGAATCGGAGTTTCCGTGCCAATTTCGCATATTTGCATACAAATGCACTGATCGAGCACACGAAACAGCGATTCCGCACAGAAATACACTTCTGAAACGAAGAATCGTCGAATCTAACATAAGCTCGAATAAATCATGATCGTGCTTGTCGGGTCGGGGTTTATATTCCAATTTCTGATACTTGCATGCAAATGCACAGATCTAGCGCGCGAAACAGCGATTCCACACAGAAATACTCTTCAGCAACGAAGAATCGTCGAATCTGACATAAGCTCGAATAAATGGTGATCGTGCTTGCCGGGTCGGAGATTCTGTTCCAATTTCTGATACTTGCATGCAAATGCACAGATCTAGCCCGCAACAGCGATTCGCAGAGAAATACACTTTTGAAACGAAGAATCGTCGAATCTGACATAAGCTCGAATAAATCGTGATCGTTCTTGCCGGGTCGGAGTTTTCGTGCCAATTTGGCATACTTGCATGCAAATGCACTGATCTAGCACGCGAAACAGCGATTCCGCTCAGAAATACACTTCTGAAACGAAGAATCGTCGAATCTGACATAGGCTCGATTAAATCGCGATCGTGCTTATCGGGTCGGAGTTTCTATTCCAATTTCTCATACTTGCATGCAAATGCACTGATCTAGCACGCGAAACAGCGATTCCGCAGAGAAATACACTTCTGAAACGAAGAATCGTCGAATCTGACATAAGCTCGAAAAAATTGTGATCGTGCTTGCCGGGTCGGAGTTTCTGTGCCAATTTCGCATATTTGCATGCAAATGCACTGATCTAGCACGCGAAACAGCGATTCCGCACAGAAATACACTTCTGAAACGAAGAATCGTCGAATCTGACATAAGCTCGAATAAATGGTGATCGTGCTTGCCGGGTCGGAGATTCTGTTCCAATTTCTGATACTTGCATGCAAATGCACAGATCTAGCCCGCAACAGCGATTCCGCAGAGAAATACACTTTTGAAACGAAGAATCGTCGAATCTGACATAAGCTCGAATAAATCGTGATCGTTCTTGCCGGGTCGGAGTTTTCGTGCCAATTTGGCATACTTGCATGCAAATGCACTGATCTAGCACGCGAAACAGCGATTCCGCTCAGAAATACACTTCTGAAACGAAGAATCGTCGAATCTGACATAGGCTCGATTAAATCGCGATCGTGCTTATCGGGTCGGAGTTTCTATTCCAATTTCTCATACTTGCATGCAAATGCACTGATCTAGCACGCGAAACAGCGATTCCGCAGAGAAATACACTTCTGAAACGAAGAATCGTCGAATCTGACATAAGCTCGAAAAAATTGTGATCGTGCTTGCCGGGTCGGAGTTTCTGTGCCAATTTCGCATATTTGCATGCAAATGCACTGATCTAGCACGCGAAACAGCGATTCCGCACAGAAATACACTTCTGAAACGAAGAATCGTCGAATCTGACATAAGCTCGAATAAATCGTGATCGTGCTTGCCGGGTCGGAGTTTTCGTGCCAATTTGGCATACTTGCATGCAAATGCACTGATCTAGCACGCGAAACAGCGATTCCGCACAGAAATTCATTTGTGAAACGAATAATCGTCGAATCTGACATAAGCTCGAATAAATCGTGATCGTGCTTGTCGGGTCGGGGTTTATATTCCAATTTCTGATACTTGCATGCAAATGCACAGATCTGGCGCGCGAAACAGCGATTCCACACAGAAATACTCTTCAGCAACGAAGAATCGTCGAATCTGACATAAGCTCGAATAAATGGTGATCGTGCTTGCCGGGTCGGAGATTCTGTTCCAATTTCTGATACTTGCATGCAAATGCACAGATCTACCCCGCAACAGCGATTCCGCAGAGAAATACACTTTTGAAACGAAGAATCGTCGAATCTGACATAAGCTCGAATAAATCGTGATCGTTCTTGCCGGGTCGGAGTTTTCGTGCCAATTTGGCATACTTGCATGCAAATGCACTGATCTAGCACGCGAAACAGCGATTCCGCTCAGAAATACACTTCTGAAACGAAGAATCGTCGAATCTGACATAGGCTCGATTAAATCGCGATCGTGCTTATCGGGTCGGAGTTTCTATTCCAATTTCTCATACTTGCATGCAAATGCACTGATCTAGCACGCGAAACAGCGATTCCGCACAGAAATACACTTCTGAAACGAAGAATCGTCGAATCTGACATAAGCTCGAATAAATCATGATCGTGCTTGCCGGGTCGGAGTTTTCGTGCCAATTTGGCATACTTGCATGCAAATGCACTGATCGAGCATGCGAAACAGCGATTCCGCACAGAAATTCATTTGTGAAACGAATAATCGTCGAATCTGACATAAGCTCGAATAAATCGTGATCGTGCTTGCCGGGTCGGAGTTTCTGTGCCAATTTTGCATATTTGCATGCAAATGCACTGATCTAGCACGCGAAACAGCGATTCCGCACAGAAATACGCTTCTGAAACTAAGAATCGTCGAATCTGACATAAGCTCGAATAAATCGTGATCGTGCTTGCCGGGTCGGAGTTTTCGTGCCAATTTCGCATATTTGCATGCAAATGCACTGATCTAGCGCGCGAAACAGCGATTCCGCATAGAAATACACTTCTGAAACGAAGAATCGTCGAATCTGACATAGGCTCGAATAAATTGTGATCGTGCTTGCCGGGTCGGAGTTTCTGTGCCAATTTTGCATATTTGCATGCAAATGCACTGATCTAGCACGCGAGACAGCGATTCCGCACAGAAATACACTTCTGAAACGAAGAATCGTAGAATCTGACATAAGCTCGAATAAATCGTTATCGTGCTTGTTGGGTCGGAGTTTTTATTCCAATTTCGCATACTTGCATGCAAATGTACTGATCTAGCACGCGAAACAGCGATTCCGCACAGAAATACGCTTCTGAAACTAAGAATCGTCGAATCTGACATAAGCTCGAATAAATTGTGATCGTGCTTGCCGGGTAGGAAGTTTCTGTGCCAATTTCGCATATTTGCATGCAAATGCACAGATCTCGCGCGAAACAGCGATTCCGCACAGAAATACACTTCTGAAACGAAGAATCGTCGAATCTGACATAAGCTCGAATAAATCGTGATCATGCTTGCCGGGTCGGAGTTTTCGTGCCAATTTGGCATACTTGCATGCAAATGCACTGATCGAGCATGCGAAACAGCGATTCCGCACAGAAATTCATTTGTGAAACGAATAATCGTCGAATCTGACATAAGCTCGAATAAATCGTGATCGTGCTTGCCGGGTCGGAGTTTCTGTGCCAATTTTGCATATTTGCATGCAAATGCACTGATCTAGCACGCGAAACAGCGATTCCGCACAGAAATACACTTCTGAAACGAAGAATCGTAGAATCTGACATAAGCTCGAATAAATTGTGATCGTGCTTGTCGGGTCGGAGTTTTTATTCCAATTTCGCATACTTGCATGCAAATGTACTGATCTAGCACGCGAAACAGCGATTCCGCACAGAAATACGCTTCTGAAACTAAGAATCGTCGAATCTGACATAAGCTCGAATAAATCGTGATCGTGCTTGCCGGGTCGGAGTTTTCGTGCCAATTTCGCATATTTGCATGCAAATGCACTGATCTAGCGCGCGAAACAGCGATTCCGCATAGAAATACACTTCCGAAACGAAGAATCGTCGAATCTGACATAGGCTCGAATAAATTGTGATCGTGCTTGCCGGGTCGGAGTTTCTGTGCCAATTTTGCATATTTGCATGCAAATGCACTGATCTAGCACGCGAAACAGCGATTCCGCACAGAAAGACACTTCTGAAACGAAGAATCGTCGAATCTGATATAAGCTCGAATAAATGGTGATCGTGCTTGCCGGGTCGGAGTTTCTATTCCAATTTCTCATACTTGCATGCAAATGCACAGATCTAGCGCGCGAAACAGCGATTCCGCACAGAAATACTCTTCTGAAACGAAGAATCGTAGAATCTGACATAAGCTCGAATAAATCGTTATCGTGCTTGTCTGGTCGGAGTTTCTATTCCAATTTCGCATACTTGCATGCAAATGCACTGATCTAGCACGCGAAACAGCGATTCCGCACAGAAATACACTTCTGAAACGAAGAATCGTCGAATCTGACATAAGCTCGAATAAATTGTGATCGTGCTTGCCGGGTCGGAGTTTCTGTGCCAATTTCGCATATTTGCATGCAAATGCACTGATCTAGCACGCGAAACAGCGATTCCGCACAGAAATACACTCCTGAAACGAAGAATCGTCGAATCTGACATAAGCTCGATTAAATCGCGGTCGTGCTTATCGGGTCGGAGTTTCTATTCCAATTTCTCATACTTGCATGCAAATGCACTGATCTAGCACGCGAAACAGCGATTCCGCACAGAAATACACTTCTGAAACGAAGAATCGTCGAATCTGACATAAGCTCGAATAAATTGTGATCGTGCTTGCCGGGTCGGAGTTTCTGTGCCAATTTCGCATATTTGCATGCAAATGCACTGATCTAGCACGCGAAACAGCGATTCCGCACAGAAATACACTTCTGAAACGAAGAATCGTCGAATCTGACATAAGCTCGAATAAATCGTGATCGTGCTTGCCGGGTCGGAGTTTTCGTGCCAATTTGGCATACTTGCATGCAAATGCACTGATCTACCATGCGAAACAGCGATTCCGCACAGAAATTCATTTGTGAAACGAATAATCGTCGAATCTGACATAAGCTCGAATAAATCGTGATCGTGCTTGCCGAATCTGAGTTTTCGTGCCAATTTCGCATATTTGCATGCAAATGCACTGATCTAGCGCGCGAAACAGCGATTCCGCACAGAAATACACTTCTGAAACGAAGAATCGTCGAATCTGACATAGGCTCGAATAAATTGTGATCGTGCTTGCCGGGTCGGAGTTTCTGTGCCAATTTTGCATATTTGCATGCAAATGCACTGATCTAGCACGCGAAACAGCGATTCCGCACAGAAATACACTTCTGAAACGAAGAATCGTCGAATCTGACATAATCTCGATTAAACCGCGATCGTGCTTGTCGGGTCGGAGTTTCTCTTCCAATTACGCATACTAGCATGCAAATGCACTGATCTAGCACGCGAAACAGCGATTCCGCATCGAAATACACTTCTGAAACGAAGAATCGTAGAATCTGACATAAGCTCGAATAAATCGTTATCGTGCTTGTCGGGTCGGAGTTTTTATTCCAATTTCGCATACTTGCATGCAAATGTACTGATATAGCACGCGAAACAGCGATTCCGCACAGAAATACGCTTCTGAAACTAAGAATCGTCGAATCTGACATATGCTCGAATAAATGGTGATCGTGCTTGCCGGGTCGGAGTTTCTATTCCAATTTCTAATACTTGCATGCGAATGCACCGATCTAGCGCGCGAAACAGCGATTCCGCACAGAAATACACTTCTGAAACGAAGAATCGTCGAATCTGACATAAGCTCGAATAAATCGTGATCGTGCTTGCCGAATCTGAGTTTTCGTGCCAATTTCGCATATTTGCATGCAAATGCACTGATCTAGCGCGCGAAACAGCGATTCCGCACAGAAATACACTTCTGGAACGAAGAATCGTCGAATCTGACATAGGCTCGAATAAATTGTGATCGTGCTTGCCGGGTCGGAGTTTCTGTGCCAATTTTGCATATTTGCATGCAAATGCACTGATCTAGCACGCGAAACAGCGATTCCGCACAGAAATGCACTTCTGAAACGAAGAATCGTCGAATCTGACATAAGCTCGATTAAACCGCGATCGTGCTTGTCGGGTCGAAGTTTCTGTGCCAATTTCACATATTTGCATGCAAATGCACTGATCTAGCACGCGAAACAGCGATTCCGCACAGAAATACACTTCTGAAACGAAGAATCGTCGAATCTGACATAAGCTCGAATAAATTGTGATCGTGCTTGCCGGGTCGGAGTTTCTGTGCCAATTTCGCATATTTGCATTCAAATGCACTGATCTAGCACGCGAAACAGCAATTCCGCACAGAAATACACTTCTGAAACGAAGAATCGTCGAATCTGACATAAGCTCGAATAAATTGTGATCGTGCTTGCCGGGTCGGAGTTTCTGTGCCAATTTCGCATATTTGCATGCAAATGCACTGATCTAGCGCGCGAAACAGCGATTCCGCACAGAAATACACTTCTGAAACGAAGAATCGTCGAATCTGACATAGGCTCGAATAAATTGTGATCGTGCTTGCCGGGTCGGAGTTTCTGTGCCAATTTTGCATATTTGCATGCAAATGCACTGATCTAGCACGCGAAACAGCGATTCCGCACAGAAATGCACTTCTGAAACGAAGAATCGTCGAATCTGACATAAGCTCGATTAAACCGCGATCGTGCTTGTCGGGTCGGAGTTTCTGTGCCAATTTCGCATATTTGCATGCAAATGCACTGATCTAGCACGCGAAACAGCGATTCCGCACAGAAATACACTTCTGAAACGAATAATCGTCGAATCTGACATAAGCTCGAATAAATCGTGATCGTGCCTGCCGAATCTGAGTTTTCGTGCCAATTTCGCATATTTGCATGCAAATGCACTGATCTAGCACGCGAAACAGCGATTCCGCACAGAAATACACTTCTGAAACGAAGAATCGTCGAATCTGACATAAGCTCGAATAAATTGTGATCGTGCTTGCCGGGTCGGAGTTTCTGTGCCAATTTCGCATATTTGCATGCAAATGCACTGATCTAGCACGCGAAACAGCGATTCCGCACAGAAATACACTCCTGAAACGAAGAATCGTCGAATCTGACATAAGCTCGATTAAATCGCGGTCGTGCTTATCGGGTCGGAGTTTCTATTCCAATTTCTCATACTTGCATGCAAATGCACTGATCTAGCACGCGAAACAGCGATTCCGCACAGAAATACACTTCTGAAACGAAGAATCGTCGAATCTGACATAAGCTCGAATAAATTGTGATCGTGCTTGCCGGGTCGGAGTTTCTGTGCCAATTTCGCATATTTGCATGCAAATGCACTGATCTAGCACGCGAAACAGCGATTCCGCACAGAAATACACTTCTGAAACGAAGAATCGTCGAATCTGACATAAGCTCGATTAAATCGTGATCGTGCTTGCCGGGTCGGAGTTTTCGTGCCAATTTGGCATACTTGCATGCAAATGCACTGATCTACCATGCGAAACAGCGATTCCGCACAGAAATTCATTTGTGAAACGAATAATCGTCGAATCTGACATAAGCTCGAATAAATCGTGATCGTGCTTGCCGAATCTGAGTTTTCGTGCCAATTTCGCATATTTGCATGCAAATGCACTGATCTAGCGCGCGAAACAGCGATTCCGCACAGAAATACACTTCTGAAACGAAGAATCGTAGATCTGACATAAGCTCGAATAAATCGTTATCGTGCTTGTCGGGTCGGAGTTTTTATTCCAATTTCGCATACTTGCATGCAAATGTACTGATATAGCACGCGAAACAGCGATTCCGCACAGAAATACGCTTCTGAAACTAAGAATCGTCGAATCTGACATATGCTCGAATAAATGGTGATCGTGCTTGCCGGGTCGGAGTTTCTATTCCAATTTCTAATACTTGCATGCAAATGCACCGATCTAGCGCGCGAAACAGCGATTCCGCACAGAAATACACTTCTGAAACAAAGAATCGTCGAATCTGACATAAGCTCGAATAAATCGTGATCGTGCTTGCCGAATTTGAGTTTTCGTGCCAATTTCGCATATTTGCATGCAAATGCACTGATCTAGCGCGCGAAACAGCGATTCCGCACAGAAATACACTTCTGGAACGAAGAATCGTCGAATCTGACATAGGCTCGAATAAATTGTGATCGTGCTTGCCGGGTCGGAGTTTCTGTGCCAATTTTGCATATTTGCATGCAAATGCACTGATCTAGCACGCGAAACAGCGATTCCGCACAGAAATGCACTTCTGAAACGAAGAATCGTCGAATCTGACATAAGCTCGATTAAACCGCGATCGTGCTTGTCGGGTCGAAGTTTCTGTGCCAATTTCACATATTTGCATGCAAATGCACTGATCTAGCACGCGAAACAGCGATTCCGCACAGAAATACACTTCTGAAACGAAGAATCGTCGAATCTGACATAAGCTTTAATAAATTGTGATCGTGCTTGCCGGGTCGGAGTTTCTGTGCCAATTTCGCATATTTGCATTCAAATGCACTGATCTAGCACGCGAAACAGCGATTCCGCACAGAAATACACTTCTGAAACGAAGAATCGTCGAATCTGACATAAGCTCGAATAAATTGTGATCGTGCTTGCCGGGTCGGAGTTTCTGTGCCAATTTCGCATATTTGCATGCAAATGCACTGATCTAGCGCGCGAAACAGCGATTCCGCACAGAAATACACTTCTGAAACGAAGAATCGTCGAATCTGACATAGGCTCGAATAAATTGTGATCGTGCTTGCCGGTCGGAGTTTCTGTGCCAATTTTGCATATTTGCATGCAAATGCACTGATCTAGCACGCGAAACAGCGATTCCGCACAGAAATGCACTTCGAAGAATCGTCGAATCTGACATAAGCTCGATTAAACCGCGATCGTGCTTGTCGGGTCGGAGTTTCTGTGCCAATTTTGCATATTTGCATGCAAATGCACTGATCTAGCACGCGAAACAGCGATTCCGCACAGAAATACACTTCTGAAACGAATAATCGTCGAATCTGACATAAGCTCGAATAAATCGTGATCGTGCTTGCCGAATCTGAGTTTTCGTGCCAATTTCGCATATTTGCATGCAAATGCACTGATCTAGCGCGCGAAACAGCGATTCCGCACAGAAATACACTTCTGAAACGAAGAATCGTCGAATCTGACATAGGCTCGAATAAATTGTGATCGTGCTTGCCGGGTCGGAGTTTCTGTGCCAATTTTGCATATTTGCATGCAAATGCACTGATCCAGCACGCGAAACAGCGATTCCGCACAGAAATACACTTCTGAAACGAAGAATCGTCGAATCTGACATAGGTTCGAATAAATTGTGATCGTGCTTGCCGGGTCGGAGTTTCTGTGCCAATTTCGCATATTTGCATGCAAATGTACTGATCTAGCGCGCGAAACAGCGATTCCGCACAGAAATGCACTTCTGAAACGAAGAATTGTCGAATCTGACATAGGCTCGAATAAATTGTGATCGTGCTTGCCGGGTCGGAGTTTCTGTGCCAATTTTGCATATTTGCATGCAAATGCACTGATCTAGCACGCGAAACAGCGATTCCGCACAGAAATACACTTCTGAAACGAAGAATCGTCGAATCTGACATAAGCTCGATTAAATCGCGATCGTGCTTGTCGGGTCGGAGTTTCTATTCCAATTTCGCATACTTGCATGCAAATGCACTGATCTAGCACGCGAAACAGCGATTCCGCACAGAAATACACTTCTGAAACGAAGAATCGTAGAATCTGACATAAGCTCGAATAAATCGTTATCGTGCTTGTCGGGTCGGAGTTTCTATACCAATTTCGCATTCTTGCATGCAAATGTACTGATATAGCACGCGAAACAGCGATTCCGCACAGAAATACGCTTCTGAAACTAAGAATCGTCGAATCTGACATAAGCTCGAATAAATGGTGATCGTGCTTGCCGGGTCGGAGTTTTCGTGCCAATTTGGTATACTTGCATGCAAATGCACTGATCTAGCACGCGAAACAGCGATTCCGCACAGAAATACACTTCTGAAACGAAGAATCGTCGAATCTGACATAAGCTCGAATAAATCGTGATCGTGCTTGCCGAATCTGAGTTTTCGTGCCAATTTGGCATACTTGCATGCAAATGCACTGATCTAGCACGCGAAACAGCGATTCCGCACAGAAATTCATTTGTGAAACGAATAATCGTCGAATCTGACATAAGCTCGAATAAATCGTGATCGTGCTTGCCGAATCTGAGTTTTCGTGCCAATTTCGCATATTTGCATGCAAATGCACTGATCTAGCGCGCGAAACAGCGATTCCGCATAGAAATACACTTCTGAAACGAAGAATCGTCGAATCTGACATAGGCTCGAATAAATTGTGATCGTGCTTGCCGGGTCGGAGTTTCTGTGCCAATTTTGCATATTTGCATGCAAATGCACTGATCTAGCACGCGAAACAGCGATTCCGCACAGAAATACACTTCTGAAACGAAGAATCGTAGAATCTGACATAAGCTCGAATAAATTGTGATCGTGCTTGCCGGGTCGGAGTTTCTGTGCCAATTTCGCATATTTGCATGCAAATGCACAGATCTCGCGCGAAACAGCGATTCCGCACAGAAATACACTTCTGAAACGAAGAATCGTCGAATCTGACATAAGCTCGAATAAATCGTGATCGTGCTTGTCGGGTCGGGGTTTCTATTCCAATTTCGCATACTCGCATGCAAATGCACTGATACAGCACGCGAAACAGCGATTTCGCACAGAAAGACACTTCTGAAACGAAGAATCGTCGAATCTGATATAAGCTCGAATAAATGGTGATCGTGCTTGCCGGGTCGGAGTTTCTATTCCAATTTTGCATATTTGCATGCAAATGCACTGATCTAGCACGCGAAACAGCGATTCCGCACAGAAATGCACTTCTGAAACGAAGAATCGTCGAATCTGACATAAGCTCGATTAAACCGCGATCGTGCTTGTCGGGTCGAAGTTTCTGTGCCAATTTCACATATTTGCATGCAAATGCACTGATCTAGCACGCGAAACAGCGATTCCGCACAGAAATACACTTCTGAAACGAAGAATCGTCGAATCTGACATAAGCTCGAATAAATTGTGATCGTGCTTGCCGGGTCGGAGTTTCTGTGCCAATTTCGCATATTTGCATTCAAATGCACTGATCTAGCACGCGAAACAGCGATTCCGCACAGAAATACACTTCTGAAACGAAGAATCGTCGAATCTGACATAAGCTCGAATAAATTGTGATCGTGCTTGCCGGGTCGGAGTTTCTGTGCCAATTTCGCATATTTGCATGCAAATGCACTGATCTAGCGCGCGAAACAGCGATTCCGCACAGAATACACTTCTGAAACGAAGAATCGTCGAATCTGACATAGGCTCGAATAAATTGTGATCGTGCTTGCCGGGTCGGAGTTTCTGTGCCAATTTTGCATATTTGCATGCAAATGCACTGATCTAGCACGCGAAACAGCGATTCCGCACAGAAATACACTTCTGAAACGAATAATCGTCGAATCTGACATAAGCTCGAATAAATCGTGATCGTGCTTGCCGAATCTGAGTTTTCGTGCCAATTTCGCATATTTGCATGCAAATGCACAGATCTCGCGCGAAACAGCGATTCCGCACAGAAATACACTTCTGAAACGAAGAATCGTCGAATCTGACATAGGCTCGAATAAATTGTGATCGTGCTTGCCGGGTCGGAGTTTCTGTGCCAATTTCGCATACTCGCATGCAAATGCACTGATACAGCACGCGAAACAGCGATTTCGCACAGAAAGACACTTCTGAAACGAAGAATCGTCGAATCTGATATAAGCTCGAATAAATGGTGATCGTGCTTGCCGGGTCGGAGTTTCTATTCCAATTTCTCATACTTGCATGCAAATGCACAGATCTAGCGCGCGAAACAGCGATTCCACACAGAAATACTCTTCAGCAACGAAGAATCGTCGAATCTGACATAAGCTCGAATAAATGGTGATCGTGCTTGCCGGGTCGGAGTTTCTGTTCCAATTTCTCATACTTGCATGCAAATGCACAGATCTAGCGCGCAACAGCGATTCCGCAGAGAAATACACATTTGAAACGAAGAATCGTCGAATCTGACATAAGCTCGAATAAATCGTGATCGTGCTTGTCGGGTCGGAGTTTTTATTCCAATTTCGCATACTTGCATGGAAATGTACTGATCTAGCGCGCGAAACAGCGATTCCGCACAGAAATACACTTCTGAAACGAAGAATCGTAGAATCTGACATAAGCTCGAATAAATCGTTATCGTGCTTGTCGGGTCGGAGTTTCTATACCAATTTCGCATTCTTGCATGCAAATGTACTGATATAGCACGCGAAACAGCGATTCCGCACAGAAATACGCTTCTGAAACTAAGAATCGTCGAATCTGACATAAGCTCGAATAAATGGTGATCGTGCTTGCCGGGTCGGAGTTCTCGTGCCAATTTGGTATACTTGCATGCAAATGCACTGATCTAGCACGCGAAACAGCGATTCCGCACAGAAATACACTTCTGAAACGAAGAATCGTCGAATCTGACATAAGCTCGAATAAATCGTGATCGTGCTTGCCGAATCTGAGTTTTCGTGCCAATTTGGCATACTTGCATGCAAATGCACTGATCTAGCACGCGAAACAGCGATTCCGCACAGAAATTCATTTGTGAAACGAATAATCGTCGAATCTGACATAAGCTCGAATAAATCGTGATCGTGCTTGCCGAATCTGAGTTTTCGTGCCAATTTCGCATATTTGTGATCGTGCTTGCCGGGTCGGAGTTTCTGTGCCAATTTTGCATATTTGCATGCAAATGCACTGATCTAGCACGCGAAACAGCGATTCCGCACAGAAATACACTTCTGAAACGAAGAATCGTAGAATCTGACATAAGCTCGAATAAATTGTGATCGTGCTTGCCGGGTCGGAGTTTCTGTGCCAATTTCGCATATTTGCATGCAAATGCACAGATCTCGCGCGAAACAGCGATTCCGCACAGAAATACACTTCTGAAACGAAGAATCGTCGAATCTGACATAAGCTCGAATAAATCGTGATCGTGCTTGTCGGGTCGGGGTTTCTATTCCAATTTCGCATACTCGCATGCAAATGCACTGATACAGCACGCGAAACAGCGATTTCGCACAGAAAGACACTTCTGAAACGAAGAATCGTCGAATCTGATATAAGCTCGAATAAATGGTGATCGTGCTTGCCGGGTCGGAGTTTCTATTCCAATTTCTAATACTTGCATGCAAATGCACCGATCTAGCGCGCGAAACAGCGATTCCGCACAGAAATACACTTCTGAAACGAAGAATCGTCGAATCTGACATAAGCTCGAATAAATCGTGATCGTGCTTGCCGAATCTGAGTTTTCGTGCCAATTTCGCATATTTGCATGCAAATGCACTGATCTAGCGCGCGAAACAGCGATTCCGCACAGAAATACACTTCTGGAACGAAGAATCGTCGAATCTGACATAGGCTCGAATAAATTGTGATCGTGCTTGCCGGGTCGGAGTTTCTGTGCCAATTTTGCATATTTGCATGCAAATGCACTGATCTAGCACGCGAAACAGCGATTCCGCACAGAAATGCACTTCTGAAACGAAGAATCGTCGAATCTGACATAAGCTCGATTAAACCGCGATCGTGCTTGTCGGGTCGAAGTTTCTGTGCCAATTTCACATATTTGCATGCAAATGCACTGATCTAGCACGCGAAACAGCGATTCCGCACAGAAATACACTTCTGAAACGAAGAATCGTCGAATCTGACATAAGCTCGAATAAATTGTGATCGTGCTTGCCGGGTCGGAGTTTCTGTGCCAATTTCGCATATTTGCATTCAAATGCACTGATCTAGCACGCGAAACAGCGATTCCGCACAGAAATACACTTCTGAAACGAAGAATCGTCGAATCTGACATAAGCTCGAATAAATTGTGATCGTGCTTGCCGGGTCGGAGTTTCTGTGCCAATTTCGCATATTTGCATGCAAATGCACTGATCTAGCGCGCGAAACAGCGATTCCGCACAGAAATACACTTCTGAAACGAAGAATCGTCGAATCTGACATAGGCTCGAATAAATTGTGATCGTGCTTGCCGGGTCGGAGTTTCTGTGCCAATTTTGCATATTTGCATGCAAATGCACTGATCTAGCACGCGAAACAGCGATTCCGCACAGAAATACACTTCTGAAACGAATAATCGTCGAATCTGACATAAGCTCGAATAAATCGTGATCGTGCTTGCCGAATCTGAGTTTTCGTGCCAATTTCGCATATTTGCATGCAAATGCACAGATCTCGCGCGAAACAGCGATTCCGCACAGAAATACACTTCTGAAACGAAGAATCGTCGAATCTGACATAGGCTCGAATAAATTGTGATCGTGCTTGCCGGGTCGGAGTTTCTGTGCCAATTTCGCATACTCGCATGCAAATGCACTGATACAGCACGCGAAACAGCGATTTCGCACAGAAAGACACTTCTGAAACGAAGAATCGTCGAATCTGATATAAGCTCGAATAAATGGTGATCGTGCTTGCCGGGTCGGAGTTTCTATTCCAATTTCTCATACTTGCATGCAAATGCACAGATCTAGCGCGCGAAACAGCGATTCCACACAGAAATACTCTTCAGCAACGAAGAATCGTCGAATCTGACATAAGCTCGAATAAATGGTGATCGTGCTTGCCGGGTCGGAGTTTCTGTTCCAATTTCTCATACTTGCATGCAAATGCACAGATCTAGCGCGCAACAGCGATTCCGCAGAGAAATACACATTTGAAACGAAGAATCGTCGAATCTGACATAAGCTCGAATAAATCGTGATCGTGCTTGTCGGGTCGGAGTTTTTATTCCAATTTCGCATACTTGCATGCAAATGTACTGATCTAGCGCGCGAAACAGCGATTCCGCACAGAAATACACTTCTGAAACGAAGAATCGTCGAATCTGACATAGGCTCGAATAAATTGTGATCGTGCTTGCCGGGTCGGAGTTTCTGTGCCAATTTTGCATATTTGCATGCAAATGCACTGATCTAGCACGCGAAACAGCGATTCCGCACAGAAATACACTTCTGAAACGAAGAATCGTCGAATCTGACATAAGCTCGATTAAATCGCGATCGTGCTTGTCGGGTCGGAGTTTCTATTCCAATTTCGCATACTTGCATGCAAATGCACTGATCTAGCACGCGAAACAGCGATTCCGCACAGAAATACACTTCTGAAACGAAGAATCGTAGAATCTGACATAAGCTCGAATAAATCGTTATCGTGCTTGTCGGGTCGGAGTTTCTATACCAATTTCGCATTCTTGCATGCAAATGTACTGATATAGCACGCGAAACAGCGATTCCGCACAGAAATACGCTTCTGAAACTAAGAATCGTCGAATCTGACATAAGCTCGAATAAATGGTGATCGTGCTTGCCGGGTCGGAGTTTTCGTGCCAATTTGGTATACTTGCATGCAAATGCACTGATCTAGCACGCGAAACAGCGATTCCGCACAGAAATACACTTCTGAAACGAAGAATCGTCGAATCTGACATAAGCTCGAATAAATCGTGATCGTGCTTGCCGAATCTGAGTTTTCGTGCCAATTTGGCATACTTGCATGCAAATGCACTGATCTAGCACGCGAAACAGCGATTCCGCACAGAAATTCATTTGTGAAACGAATAATCGTCGAATCTGACATAAGCTCGAATAAATCGTGATCGTGCTTGCCGAATCTGAGTTTTCGTGCCAATTTCGCATATTTGCATGCAAATGCACTGATCTAGCGCGCGAAACAGCGATTCCGCATAGAAATACACTTCTGAAACGAAGAATCGTCGAATCTGACATAGGCTCGAATAAATTGTGATCGTGCTTGCCGGGTCGGAGTTTCTGTGCCAATTTTGCATATTTGCATGCAAATGCACTGATCTAGCACGCGAAACAGCGATTCCGCACAGAAATACACTTCTGAAACGAAGAATCGTAGAATCTGACATAAGCTCGAATAAATTGTGATCGTGCTTGCCGGGTCGGAGTTTCTGTGCCAATTTCGCATATTTGCATGCAAATGCACAGATCTCGCGCGAAACAGCGATTCCGCACAGAAATACACTTCTGAAACGAAGAATCGTCGAATCTGACATAAGCTCGAATAAATCGTGATCGTGCTTGTCGGGTCGGGGTTTCTATTCCAATTTCGCATACTCGCATGCAAATGCACTGATACAGCACGCGAAACAGCGATTTCGCACAGAAAGACACTTCTGAAACGAAGAATCGTCGAATCTGATATAAGCTCGAATAAATGGTGATCGTGCTTGCCGGGTCGGAGTTTCTATTCCAATTTCTCATACTTGCATGCAAATGCACAGATCTAGCGCGCGAAACAGCGATTCCACACAGAAATACTCTTCAGCAACGCAGAATCGTCGAATCTGACATAAGCTCGAATAAATGGTGATCGTGCTTGCCGGGTCGGAGTTTCTGTTCCAATTTCTCATACTTGCATGCAAATGCACTGATCTAGCACGCGAAACAGCGATTCCGCACAGAAATACACTTCTGAAACGAAGAATCGTAGAATCTGACATAAGCTCGAATAAATCGTTATCGTGCTTGTCGGGTCGGAGTTTCTATTCCAATTTCGCATTCTTGCATGCAAATGTACTGATATAGCACGCGAAACAGCGATTCCGCACAGAAATACGCTTCTGAAACTAAGAATCGTCGAATCTGACATAAGCTCGAATAAATGGTGATCGTGCTTGCCGGGTCGGAGTTTTCGTGCCAATTTGGCATACTTGCATGCAAATGCACTGATCTAGCACGCGAAACAGCGATTCCGCACAGAAATACACTTCTGAAACGAAGAATCGTCGAATCTGACATAAGCTCGAATAAATTGTGATCGTGCTTGCCGGGTCGGAGTTTCTGTGCCAATTTCGCATATTTGCATGCAAATGCACTGATCTAGCGCGCGAAACAGCGATTCCGCACAGAAATACACTTCTGAAACGAAGAATCGTCGAATCTGACATAGGCTCGAATAAATTGTGATCGTGCTTGCCGGGTCGGAGTTTCTGTGCCAATTTTGCATATTTGCATGCAAATGCACTGATCTAGCACGCGAAACAGCGATTCCGCACAGAAATGCACTTCTGAAACGAAGAATCGTCGAATCTGACATAAGCTCGATTAAACCGCGATCGTGCTTGTCGGGTCGGAGTTTCTCTTCCAATTTCGCATACTTGCATGCAAATGCACTGATCTAGCACGCGAAACAGCGATTCCGCAAAGAAATACACTTCTGAAACGAAGAATCGTAGAATCTGACATAATCTCGAATAAATCGTTATCGTGCTTGTCGGGTCGGAGTTTTTATTCCAATTTCGCATACTTGCATGCAAATGTACTGATATAGCACGCGAAACAGCGATTCCGCACAGAAATACGCTTCTGAAACTAAGAATCGTCGAATCTGACATATGCTCGAATAAATGGTGATCGTGCTTGCCGGGTCGGAGTTTCTATTCCAATTTCTAATACTTGCATGCAAATGCACCGATCTAGAGCGCGAAACAGCGATTCCGCACAGGAATACACTTCAGAAACGAAGAATCGTCGAATCTGACATAGGTTCGAATAAATTGTGATCGTGCTTGCCGGGTCGGAGTTTCTGTGCCAATTTCGCATATTTGCATGCAAATGCACTGATCTAGCACGCGAAACAGCAATTCCGCACAGAAATACACATCTGAAACGAAGAATCGTCGAATCTGACATAGGCTCGAATAAATTGTGATCGTGCTTGCCGGGTCGGAGTTTCTGTGCCAATTTCCCATATTTGCATGCAAATGCACTGATCTAGCACGCGAAACAGCGATTCCGCACAGAAATACACTTCTGAAACGAAGAATCGTCGAATCTGACATAAGCTCGTATAAATCGTGATCGTGCTTGTCGGGTCGGGGTTTCTATTCCAATTTCTCATACTTGCATGCAAATGCACAGATCTAGCGCGCGAAACAGCGATTCCACACAGAAATACTCTTCAGCAACGAAGAATCGTCGAATCTGACATAAGCTCGAATAAATGGTGATCGTGCTTGCCGGGTCGGAGTTTCTGTTCCAATTTCTCATACTTGCATGCAAATGCACAGATCTAGCGCGCAACAGCGATTCCGCAGAGAAATACACTTTTGAAACGAAGAATCGTCGAATCTGACATAAGCTCGAATAAATCGTGATCGTGCTTGTCGGGTCGGAGTTTTTATTCCAATTTCGCATACTTGCATGCAAATGTACTGATCTAGCGCGCGAAACAGCGAGTCCGCACAGAAATACACTTCTGAAACGAAGAATCGTCGAATCTGACATAGGCTC
The DNA here is from genome assembly GCF_051020765.1 of Lasioglossum baleicum. NCBI lineage: Eukaryota > Metazoa > Arthropoda > Insecta > Hymenoptera > Halictidae > Lasioglossum > Lasioglossum baleicum. The sequence continues at coordinate 2,121,450 of NW_027469085.1, forward strand.
GAATAAATTGTGATCGTGCTTGCCGGGTCGGAGTTTCTGTGCCAATTTTGCATATTTGCATGCAAATGCACTGATCTAGCACGCGAAACAGCGATTCCGCACAGAAATACACTTCTGAAACGAAGAATCGTCGAATCTGACATAAGCTCGATTAAATCGCGATCGTGCTTGTCGGGTCGGAGTTTCTATTCCAATTTCGCATACTTGCATGCAAATGCACTGATCTAGCACGCGAAACAGCGATTCCGCACAGAAATACACTTCTGAAACGAAGAATCGTAGAATCTGACATAAGCTCGAATAAATCGTTATCGTGCTTGTCGGGTCGGAGTTTCTATTCCAATTTGGCATTCTTGCATGCAAATGTACTGATATAGCACGCGAAACAGCGATTCCGCACAGAAATACGCTTCTGAAACTAAGAATCGTCGAATCTGACATAAGCTCGAATAAATGGTGATCGTGCTTGCCGGGTCGGAGTTTTCGTGCCAATTTGGCATACTTGCATGCAAATGCACTGATCTAGCACGCGAAACAGCGATTCCGCACAGAAATACACTTCTGAAACGAAGAATCGTCGAATCTGACATAAGCTCGAATAAATTGTGATCGTGCTTGCCGGGTCGGAGTTTCTGTGCCAATTTCGCATATTTGCATGCAAATGCACTGATCTAGCACGCGAAACAGCGATTCCGCACAGAAATACACTCCTGAAACGAAGAATCGTCGAATCTGACATAAGCTCGATTAAATCGCGATCGTGCTTATCGGGTCGGAGTTTCTATTCCAATTTCTCATACTTGCATGCAAATGCACTGATCTAGCACGCGAAACAGCGATTCCGCACAGAAATACACTTCTGAAACGAAGAATCATCGAATCTGACATAAGCTCGAATAAATTGTGATCGTGCTTGCCGGGTCGGAGTTTCTGTGCCAATTTCGCATATTTGCATGCAAATGCACTGATCTAGCACGCGAAACAGCAATTCCGCACAGAAATACTCATCTGAAACGAAGAATCGTCGAATCTGACATAGGCTCGAATAAATTGTGATCGTGCTTGCCGGGTCGGAGTTTCTGTGCCAATTTCCCATATTTGCATGCAAATGCACTGATCTAGCACGCGAAACAGCGATTCCGCACAGAAATACACTTCTGAAACGAAGAATCGTCGAATCTGACATAAGCTCGATTAAATCGCGATCGTGCTTGTCGGGTCGGAGTTTCTATTCCAATTACGCATACTTGCATGCAAATGCACTGATCTAGCACGCGAAACAGCGATTCCGCACAGAAATACACTTCTGAAACGAAGAATCGTAGAATCTGACATAAGCTCGAATAAATCGTTATCGTGCTTGTCGGGTCGGAGTTTCTATACCAATTTCGCATTCTTGCATGTAAATGTACTGATATAGCACGCGAAACAGCGATTCCGCACAGAAATACGCTTCTGAAACTAAGAATCGTCGAATCTGACATAAGCTCGAATAAATTGTGATCGTGCTTGCCGGGTCGGAGTTTCTGTGCCAATTTCGCATATTTGCATGCAAATGCACAGATCTCGCGCGAAACAGCGATTCCGCACAGAAATACACTTCTGAAACGAAGAATCGTCGAATCTGACATAAGCTCGAATAAATCGTGATCGTGCTTGTCGGGTCGGGGTTTCTATTCCAATTTCGCATACTCGCATGCAAATGCACTGATACAGCACGCGAAACAGCGATTTCGCACAGAAAGACACTTCTGAAACGAAGAATCGTCGAATCTGATATAAGCTCGAATAAATGGTGATCGTGCTTGCCGGGTCGGAGTTTCTATTCCAATTTCTCATACTTGCATGCAAATGCACTGATCTAGCACGCGAAACAGCGATTCCGCACAGAAATTCATTTGTGAAACGAATAATCGTCGAATCTGACATAAGCTCGAATAAATCGTGATCGTGCTTGCCGAATCTGAGTTTTCGTGCCAATTTCGCATATTTGCATGCAAATGCACTGATCTAGCGCGCGAAACAGCGATTCCGCATAGAAATACACTTCTGAAACGAAGAATCGTCGAATCTGACATAGGCTCGAATAAATTGTGATCGTGCTTGCCGGGTCGGAGTTTCTGTGCCAATTTTGCATATTTGCATGCAAATGCACTGATCTAGCACGCGAAACAGCGATTCCGCACAGAAATACACTTCTGAAACGAAGAATCGTAGAATCTGACATAAGCTCGAATAAATTGTGATCGTGCTTGCCGGGTCGGAGTTTCTGTGCCAATTTCGCATATTTGCATGCAAATGCACAGATCTCGCGCGAAACAGCGATTCCGCACAGAAATACACTTCTGAAACGAAGAATCGTCGAATCTGACATAAGCTCGAATAAATCGTGATCGTGCTTGTCGGGTCGGGGTTTCTATTCCAATTTCGCATACTCGCATGCAAATGCACTGATACAGCACGCGAAACAGCGATTTCGCACAGAAAGACACTTCTGAAACGAAGAATCGTCGAATCTGATATAAGCTCGAATAAATGGTGATCGTGCTTGCCGGGTCGGAGTTTCTATTCCAATTTCTCATACTTGCATGCAAATGCACAGATCTAGCGCGCGAAACAGCGATTCCACACAGAAATACTCTTCAGCAACGCAGAATCGTCGAATCTGACATAAGCTCGAATAAATGGTGATCGTGCTTGCCGGGTCGGAGTTTCTGTTCCAATTTCTCATACTTGCATGCAAATGCACTGATCTAGCACGCGAAACAGCGATTCCGCACAGAAATACACTTCTGAAACGAAGAATCGTAGAATCTGACATAAGCTCGAATAAATCGTTATCGTGCTTGTCGGGTCGGAGTTTCTATTCCAATTTCGCATTCTTGCATGCAAATGTACTGATATTGCACGCGAAACAGCGATTCCGCACAGATATACGCTTCTGAAACTAAGAATCGTCGAATCTGACATAAGCTCGAATAAATGGTGATCGTGCTTGCCGGGTCGGAGTTTTCGTGCCAATTTGGCATACTTGCATGCAAATGCACTGATCTAGCACGCGAAACAGCGATTCCGCACAGAAATACACTTCTGAAACGAAGAATCGTCGAATCTGACATAAGCTCGAATAAATTGTGATCGTGCTTGCCGGGTCGGAGTTTCTGTGCCAATTTCGCATATTTGCATGCAAATGCACTGATCTAGCGCGCGAAACAGCGATTCCGCACAGAAATACACTTCTGAAACGAAGAATCGTCGAATCTGACATAAGCTCGAATAAATTGTGATCGTGCTTGCCGGGTCGGAGTTTCTGTGCCAATTTCGCATATTTGCATGCAAATGCACTGATCTAGCGCGCGAAACAGCGATTCCGCACAGAAATACACTTCTGAAACGAAGAATCGTCGAATCTGACATAAGCTCGATTAAACCGCGATCGTGCTTGTCGGGTCGGAGTTTCTCTTCCAATTTCGCATACTTGCATGCAAATGCACTGATCTAGCACGCGAAACAGCGATTCCGCAAAGAAATACACTTCTGAAACGAAGAATCGTAGAATCTGACATAATCTCGAATAAATCGTTATCGTGCTTGTCGGGTCGGAGTTTTTATTCCAATTTCGCATACTTGCATGCAAATGTACTGATATAGCACGCGAAACAGCGATTCCGCACAGAAATACGCTTCTGAAACTAAGAATCGTCGAATCTGACATATGCTCGAATAAATGGTGATCGTGCTTGCCGGGTCGGAGTTTCTATTCCAATTTCTAATACTTGCATGCAAATGCACCGATCTAGCGCCCGAAACAGCGATTCCGCACAGAAATACACTTCTGAAACGAAGAATCGTCGAATCTGACATAGGTTCGAATAAATTGTGATCGTGCTTGCCGGGTCGGAGTTTCTGTGCCAATTTCGCATATTTGCATGCAAATGCACTGATCTAGCACGCGAAACAGCAATTCCGCACAGAAATACACATCTGAAACGAAGAATCGTCGAATCTGACATAGGCTCGAATAAATTGTGATCGTGCTTGCCGGGTCGGAGTTTCTGTGCCAATTTCCCATATTTGCATGCAAATGCACTGATCTAGCACGCGAAACAGCGATTCCGCACAGAAATACACTTCTGAAACGAAGAATCGTCGAATCTGACATAAGCTCGTATAAATCGTGATCGTGCTTGTCGGGTCGGGGTTTCTATTCCAATTTCTCATACTTGCATGCAAATGCACAGATCTAGCGCGCGAAACAGCGATTCCACACAGAAATACTCTTCAGCAACGAAGAATCGTCGAATCTGACATAAGCTCGAATAAATGGTGATCGTGCTTGCCGGGTCGGAGTTTCTGTTCCAATTTCTCATACTTGCATGCAAATGCACAGATCTAGCGCGCAACAGCGATTCCGCAGAGAAATACACTTTTGAAACGAAGAATCGTCGAATCTGACATAAGCTCGAATAAATCGTGATCGTGCATGTCGGGTCGGAGTTTTTATTCCAATTTCGCATACTTGCATGCAAATGTACTGATCTAGCGCGCGAAACAGCGATTCCGCACAGAAATACACTTCTCAAACGAAGAATCGTCGAATCTGACATAGGTTCGAATAAATTGTGATCGTGCTTGCCGGGTCGGAGTTTCTGTGCCAATTTCGCATATTTGCATGCAAATGCACTGATCTAGCACGCGAAACAGCAATTCCGCACAGAAATACACATCTGAAACGAAGAATCGTCGAATCTGACATAGGCTCGTATAAATCGTGATCGTGCTTGTCGGGTCGGGGTTTCTATTCCAATTTCGCATACTCGCATGCAAATGCACTGATACAGCACGCGAAACAGCGATTCCACACAGAAATACTCTTCAGCAACGAAGAATCGTCGAATCTGACATAAGCTCGAATAAATGGTGATCGTGCTTGCCGGGTCGGAGTTTCTGTTCCAATTTCTCATACTTGCATGCAAATGCACAGATCTAGCGCGCAACAGCGATTCCGCAGAGAAATACACTTTTGAAACGAAGAATCGTCGAATCTGACATAAGCTCGAATAAATCGTGATCGTGCTTGTCGGGTCGGAGTTTTTATTCCAATTTCGCATACTTGCATGCAAATGTACTGATCTAGCGCGCGAAACAGCGAGTCCGCACAGAAATACACTTCTGAAACGAAGAATCGTCGAATCTGACATAGGCTCGAATAAATTGTGATCGTGCTTGCCGGGTCGGAGTTTCTGTGCCAATTTTGCATATTTGCATGCAAATGCACTGATCTAGCACGCGAAACAGCGATTCCGCACAGAAATACACTTCTGAAACGAAGAATCGTCGAATCTGACATAAGCTCGATTAAATCGCGATCGTGCTTGTCGGGTCGGAGTTTCTATTCCAATTTCGCATACTTGCATGCAAATGCACTGATCTAGCACGCGAAACAGCGATTCCGCACAGAAATACACTTCTGAAACGAAGAATCGTAGAATCTGACATAAGCTCGAATAAATCGTTATCGTGCTTGTCGGGTCGGAGTTTCTATTCCAATTTCGCATTCTTGCATGCAAATGTACTGATATAGCACGCGAAACAGCGATTCCGTACAGAAATACGCTTCTGAAACTAAGAATCGTCGAATCTGACATAAGCTCGAATAAATGGTGATCGTGCTTGCCGGGTCGGAGTTTTCGTGCCAATTTGGCATACTTGCATGCAAATGCACTGATCTAGCACGCGAAACAGCGATTCCGCACAGAAATACACTTCTGAAACGAAGAATCGTCGAATCTGACATAAGCTCGAATAAATTGTGATCGTGCTTGCCGGGTCGGAGTTTCTGTGCCAATTTCGCATATTTGCATGCAAATGTACTGATCTAGCACGCGAAACAGCGATTCCGCACAGAAATACACTCCTGAAACGAAGAATCGTCGAATCTGACATAAGCTCGATTAAATCGCGATCGTGCTTATCGGGTCGGAGTTTCTATTCCAATTTCTCATACTTGCATGCAAATGCACTGATCTAGCACGCGAAACAGCGATTCCGCACAGAAATACACTTCTGAAACGAAGAATCGTCGAATCTGACATAAGCTCGAATAAATTGTGATCGTGCTTGCCGGGTCGGAGTTTCTGTGCCAATTTCGCATATTTGCATGCAAATGCACTGATCTAGCACGCGAAACAGCGATTCCGCACAGAAATACACTTCTGAAACGAAGAATCGTCGAATCTGACATAAGCTCGAATAAATCGTGATCGTGCTTGCCGGGTCGGAGTTTTCGTGCCAATTTGGCATACTTGCATGCAAATGCACTGATCTACCATGCGAAACAGCGATTCCGCACAGAAATTCATTTGTGAAACGAATAATCGTCGAATCTGACATAAGCTCGAATAAATGGTGATCGTGCTTGCCGAATCTGAGTTTTCGTGCCAATTTCGCATATTTGCATGCAAATGCACTGATCTAGCGCGCGAAACAGCGATTCCGCACAGAAATACACTTCTGAAACGAAGAATCGTCGAATCTGACTAAGCTCGAATAAATTGTGATCGTGCTTGCCGGGTCGGAGTTTCTGTGCCAATTTTGCATATTTGCATGCAAATGCACTGATCTAGCACGCGAAACAGCGATTCCGCACAGAAATGCACTTCTGAAACGAAGAATCGTCGAATCTGACATAAGCTCGATTAAACCGCGATCGTGCTTGTCGGGTCGGAGTTTCTATTCCAATTTCGCATACTTGCATGCAAATGCACTGATCTAGCACGCGAAACAGCGATTCCGCACAGAAATACGCTTCTGAAACTAAGAATCGTCGAATCTGACATAAGCTCGAATAAATGGTGATCGTGCTTGCCGGGTCGGAGTTTCTATTCCAATTTCTCATACTTGCATGCAAATGCACAGATCTAGCGCGCGAAACAGCGATTCCGCACAGAAATACACTTCTGAAACGAAGAATCGTCGAATCTGACATAAGCTCCAATAAATCGTGATCGTTCTTGTCGGGTCGGAGTTTTCGTGCCAATTTGGCATACTTGAATGCAAATGCACTGATCTAGCACGCGAAACAGCGATTCCGCACAGAAATACACTTCTCAAACGAAGAATCGTCGAATCTGACGTAGGCTCGAATAAATTTTGATCGTGCTTGCCGGGTCGGAGTTTCTGAGCCAATTTCGCATATTTGCATTCAAATGCACTGATCTAGCACGCGAAACAGCGATTCCGCACAGAAATTCATTTGTGAAACGAATAATCGTCGAATCTGACATAAGCTCGAATAAATCGTGATCGTGCTTGCCGAATCTGAGTTTTCGTGCCAATTTCGCATATTTGCATGCAAATGCACTGATCTAGCGCGCGAAACAGCGATTCCGCACAGAAATACACTTCTGAAACGAAGAATCGTCGAATCTGACATAGGCTCGAATAAATTGTGATCGTGCTTGCCGGGTCGGAGTTTCTGTGCCAATTTTGCATATTTGCATGCAAATGCACTGATCTAGCACGCGAAACAGCGATTCCGCACAGAAATACACTTCTGAAACGAAGAATCGTCGAATCTGACATAAGCTCGATTAAACCGCGATCGTGCTTGTCGGGTCGGAGTTTCTCTTCCAATTTCGCATACTTGCATGCAAATGCACTGATCTAGCACGCGAAACAGCGATTCCGCAAAGAAATACACTTCTGAAACGAAGAATCGTAGAATCTGACATAAGCTCGAATAAATCGTTATCGTGCTTGTCGGGTCGGAGTTTTTATTCCAATTTCGCATACTTGCATGCAAATGTACTGACATAGCACGCGAAACAGCGATTCCGCACAGAAATACGCTTCTGAAACTAAGAATCGTCGAATCTGACATATGCTCGAATAAATGGTGATCGTGCTTCCCGGGTCGGAGTTTCTATTCCAATTTCTAATACTTGCATGCAAATGCACAGATCTAGCGCGCGAAACAGCGATTCCACACAGAAATACACTTCTGAAACGAAGAATCGTCGAATCTGACATAGGTTCGAATAAATTGTGATCGTGCTTGCCGGGTCGGAGTTTCTGTGCCAATTTCGCATATTTGCATGCAAATGCACTGATCTAGCACGCGAAACAGCAATTCCGCACAGAAATACACATCTGAAACGAAGAATCGTCGAATCTGACATAGGCTCGAATAAATTGTGATCGTGCTTGCCGGGTCGGAGTTTCTGTGCCAATTTCCCATATTTGCATGCAAATGCACTGATCTAGCACGCGAAACAGCGATTCCGCACAGAAATACACTTCTGAAACGAAGAATCGTCGAATCTGACATAGGCTCGAATAAATTGTGATCGTGCTTGCCGGGTCGGAGTTTCTGTGCCAATTTTGCATACTTGCATGCAAATGCACTGATCTAGCACGCGAAACAGCGATTCCGCACAGAAATACACTTCTGAAACGAAGAATCGTAGAATCTGACATAAGCTCGAATAAATCGTTATCGTGCTTGTCGGGTCGGAGTTTCTATTCCAATTTCGCATACTTGCATGCAAATGTACTGATATAGCACGCGAAACAGCGATTCCGCACAGAAATACGCTTCTGAAACTAAGAATCGTCGAATCTGACATAAGCTCGAATAAATGGTGATCGTGCTTGCCGGGTCGGAGTTTTCGTGCCAATTTGGCATAGTTGCATGCAAATGCACTGATCTAGCACGCGAAACAGCGATTCCGCACAGAAATACGCTTCTGGAACTAAGAATCGTCGAATCTGACATAAGCTCGAATAAATGGTGATCGTGCTTGCCGGGTCGGAGTTTCTATTCCAATTTCTCATACTTGCATGCAAATGCACAGATCTCGCGCGAAACAGCGATTCCGCACAGAAATACACTTCTGAAACGAAGAATCGTCGAATCTGACATAAGCTCGAATAAATCGTGATCGTTCTTGCCGGGTCGGAGTTTTCGTGCCAATTTGGCAAACTTGCATGCAAATGCACTGATCTAGCACGCGAAACAGCGATTCCGCACAGAAATACACTTCTGAAACGAAGAATCGTCGAATCTGACATAGGCTCGAATAAATTGTGATCGTGCTTGCCGGGTCGGAGTTTCTGTGCCAATTTCCCATATTTGCATGCAAATGCACTGATCTAGCACGCGAAACAGCGATTCCGCACAGAAATACACTTCTGAAACGAAGAATCGTCGAATCTGACATAGGCTCGAATAAATTGTGATCGTGCTTGTCGGGTCGGGGTTTCTATTCCAATTTCGCATACTCGCATGCAAATGCACTGATACAGCACGCGAAACAGCGATTTCGCACAGAAAGACACTTCTGAAACGAAGAATCGTCGAATCTGATATAAGCTCGAATAAATGGTGATCGTGCTTGCCGGGTCGGAGTTTCTATTCCAATTTCTCATACTTGCATGCAAATGCACAGATCTAGCGCGCGAAACAGCGATTCCACACAGAAATACTCTTCAGCAACGAAGAATCGTCGAATCTGACATAAGCTCGAATAAATGGTGATCGTGCTTGCCGGGTCGGAGTTTCTGTTCCAATTTCTCATACTTGCATGCAAATGCACAGATCTAGCGCGCAACAGCGATTCCGCAGAGAAATACACTTTTGAAACGAAGAATCGTCGAATCTGACATAAGCTCGTATAAATCGTGATCGTGCTTGTCGGGTCGGAGTTTTTATTCCAATTTCGCATACTTGCATGCAAATGTACTGATCTAGCGAGCGAAACAGCGATTCCGCACAGAAATACACTTCGGAAACGATGAATCGTAGAATCTGACATAAGCTCGTATAAATGGTGATCGTGCTTGCCGGGTCGGAGTTTCTATTCCAATTTCTCATACTTGCATGCAAATGCACAGATCTAGCGCGCGAAACAGCGATTCCACACAGAAATACTCTTCAGCAACGCAGAATCGTCGAATCTGACATAAGCTCGAATAAATGGTGATCGTGCTTGCCGGGTCGGAGTTTCTGTTCCAATTTCTCATACTTGCATGCAAATGCACTGATCTAGCACGCGAAACAGCGATTCCGCACAGAAATACACTTCTGAAACGAAGAATCGTAGAATCTGACATAAGCTCGAATAAATCGTTATCGTGCTTGTCGGGTCGGAGTTTCTATTCCAATTTCGCATTCTTGCATGCAAATGTACTGATATTGCACGCGAAACAGCGATTTCGCACAGAAATACGCTTCTGAAACTAAGAATCGTCGAATCTGACATAAGCTCGAATAAATGGTGATCGTGCTTGCCGGGTCGGAGTTTTCGTGCCAATTTGGCATACTTGCATGCAAATGCACTGATCTAGCACGCGAAACAGCGATTCCGCACAGAAATACACTTCTGAAACGAAGAATCGTCGAATCTGACATAAGCTCGAATAAATTGTGATCGTGCTTGCCGGGTCGGAGTTTCTGTGCCAATTTCGCATATTTGCATGCAAATGCACTGATCTAGCGCGCGAAACAGCGATTCCGCACAGAAATACACTTCTGAAACGAAGAATCGTCGAATCTGACATAAGCTCGAATAAATTGTGATCGTGCTTGCCGGGTCGGAGTTTCTGTGCCAATTTCGCATATTTGCATGCAAATGCACTGATCTAGCGCGCGAAACAGCGATTCCGCACAGAAATACACTTCTGAAACGAAGAATCGTCGAATCTGACATAAGCTCGATTAAACCGCGATCGTGCTTGTCGGGTCGGAGTTTCTCTTCCAATTTCGCATACTTGCATGCAAATGCACTGATCTAGCAAGCGAAACAGCGATTCCGCAAAGAAATACACTTCTGAAACGAAGAATCGTAGAATCTGACATAATCTCGAATAAATCGTTATCGTGCTTGTCGGGTCGGAGTTTTTATTCCAATTTCGCATACTTGCATGCAAATGTACTGATATAGCACGCGAAACAGCGATTCCGCACAGAAATACGCTTCTGAAACTAAGAATCGTCGAATCTGACATATGCTCGAATAAATGGTGATCGTGCTTGCCGGGTCGGAGTTTCTATTCCAATTTCTAATACTTGCATGCAAATGCACCGATCTAGCGCGCGAAACAGCGATTCCGCACAGAAATACACTTCTGAAACGAAGAATCGTCGAATCTGACATAGGTTCGAATAAATTGTGATCGTGCTTGCCGGGTCGGAGTTTCTGTGCCAATTTCGCATATTTGCATGCAAATGCACTGATCTAGCACGCGAAACAGCAATTCCGCACAGAAATACACATCTGAAACGAAGAATCGTCGAATCTGACATAGGCTCGAATAAATTGTGATCGTGCTTGCCGGGTCGGAGTTTCTGTGCCAATTTCCCATATTTGCATGCAAATGCACTGATCTAGCACGCGAAACAGCGATTCCGCACAGAAATACACTTCTGAAACGAAGAATCGTCGAATCTGACATAAGCTCGTATAAATCGTGATCGTGCTTGTCGGGTCGGGGTTTCTATTCCAATTTCTCATACTTGCATGCAAATGCACAGATCTAGCGCGCGAAACAGCGATTCCACACAGAAATACTCTTCAGCAACGAAGAATCGTCGAATCTGACATAAGCTCGAATAAATGGTGATCGTGCTTGCCGGGTCGGAGTTTCTGTTCCAATTTCTCATACTTGCATGCAAATGCACAGATCTAGCGCGCAACAGCGATTCCGCAGAGAAATACACTTTTGAAACGAAGAATCGTCGAATCTGACATAAGCTCGAATAAATGGTGATCGTGCTTGCCGGGTCGGAGTTTTCGTGCCAATTTGGCATACTTGCATGCAAATGCACTGATCTAGCGCGCGAAACAGCGATTCCGCACAGAAATACACTTCTGAAACGAAGAATCGTCGAATCTGATATAGGCTCGAATAAATTGTGATCGTGCTTGCCGGGTCGGAGTTTCTGTGCCAATTTTGCATATTTGCATGCAAATGCACTGATCTAGCACGCGAAACAGCGATTCCGCACAGAAATACACTTCTGAAACGAAGAATCGTCGAATCTGACATAAGCTCGATTAAACCGCGATCGTGCTTGTCGGGTCGGAGTTTCTCTTCCAATTTCGCATACTTGCATGCAAATGCACTGATCTAGCACGCGAAACAGCGATTCCGCAAAGAAATACACTTCTGAAACGAAGAATCGTAGAATCTGACATAAGCTCGAATAAATGGTGATCGTGCTTGCCGGGTCGGAGTTTTCGTGCCAATTTGGCATAGTTGCATGCAAATGCACTGATCTAGCGCGCGAAACAGCGATTCCGCACAGAAATACACTTCTGAAACGAAGAATCGTCGAATCTGACATAGGCTCGAATAAATTGTGATCGTGCTTGCCGGGTCGGAGTTTCTGTGCCAATTTTGCATATTTGCATGCAAATGCACTGATCTAGCACGCGAAACAGCGATTCCGCACAGAAATACACTTCTGAAACGAAGAATCGTCGAATCTGACATAAGCTCGATTAAACCGCGATCGTGCTTGTCGGGTCGGAGTTTCTCTTCCAATTTCGCATACTTGCATGCAAATGCACTGATCTAGCACGCGAAACAGCGATTCCGCAAAGAAATACACTTCTGAAACGAAGAATCGTAGAATCTGACATAAGCTCGAATAAATCGTTATCGTGCTTGTCGGGTCGGAGTTTTTATTCCAATTTCGCATACTTGCATGCAAATGTACTGACATAGCACGCGAAACAGCGATTCCGCACAGAAATACGCTTCTGAAACTAAGAATCGTCGAATCTGACATATGCTCGAATAAATGGTGATCGTGCTTCCCGGGTCGGAGTTTCTGTGCCAATTTCCCATATTTGCATGCAAATGCACTGATCTAGCACGCGAAACAGCGATTCCGCACAGAAATACACTTCTGAAACGAAGAATCGTCGAATCTGACATAGGCTCGAATAAATTGTGATCGTGCTTGCCGGGTCGGAGTTTCTGTGCCAATTTTGCATACTTGCATGCAAATGCACTGATCTAGCACGCGAAACAGCGATTCCGCACAGAAATACACTTCTGAAACGAAGAATCGTAGAATCTGACATAAGCTCGAATAAATCGTTATCGTGCTTGTCGGGTCGGAGTTTCTATTCCAATTTCGCATACTTGCATGCAAATGTACTGATATAGCACGCGAAACAGCGATTCCGCACAGAAATACGCTTCTGAAACTAAGAATCGTCGAATCTGACATAAGCTCGAATAAATGGTGATCGTGCTTGCCGGGTCGGAGTTTTCGTGCCAATTTGGCATAGTTGCATGCAAATGCACTGATCTAGCACGCGAAACAGCGATTCCGCACAGAAATACACTTCTGAAACGAAGAATCGTCGAATCTGACATAAGCTCGAATAAATTGTGATCGTGCTTGCCGGGTCGGAGTTTCTGTGCCAATTTCGCATATTTGTATGCAAATGCACTGATCTAGCACGCGAAACAGCGATTCCGCACAGAAATACGCTTCTGGAACTAAGAATCGTCGAATCTGACATAAGCTCGAATAAATGGTGATCGTGCTTGCCGGGTCGGAGTTTCTATTCCAATTTCTCATACTTGCATGCAAATGCACAGATCTCGCGCGAAACAGCGATTCCGCACAGAAATACACTTCTGAAACGAAGAATCGTCGAATCTGACATAAGCTCGAATAAATCGTGATCGTTCTTGCCGGGTCGGAGTTTTCGTGCCAATTTGGCAAACTTGCATGCAAATGCACTGATCTAGCACGCGAAACAGCGATTCCGCACAGAAATACACTTCTGAAACGAAGAATCGTCGAATCTGACATAAGCTCGATTAAATCGCGATCGTGCTTATCGGGTCGGAGTTTCTATTCCAATTTCTCATACTTGCATGCAAATGCACTGATCTAGCACGCGAAACAGCGATTCCGCACAGATATACACTTCTGAAACGAAGAATCGTCGAATCTGACATAGGTTCGAATAAATTGTGATCGTGCTTGCCGGGTCGGAGTTTCTGTGCCAATTTCGCATATTTGCATGCAAATGCACTGATCTAGCACGCGAAACAGCGATTCCGCACAGAAATACACTTCTGAAACGAAGAATCGTCGAATCTGACATAGGCTCGAATAAATTGTGATCGTGCTTGCCGGGTCGGAGTTTCTGTGCCAATTTTGCATACTTGCATGCAAATGCACTGATCTAGCACGCGAAACAGCGATTCCGCACAGAAATACACTTCTGAAACGAAGAATCGTAGAATCTGACATAAGCTCGAATAAATCGTTATCGTGCTTGTCGGGTCGGAGTTTCTATTCCAATTTCGCATACTTGCATGCAAATGTACTGATATAGCACGCGAAACAGCGATTCCGCACAGAAATACGCTTCTGAAACTAAGAATCGTCGAATCTGACATAAGCTCGAATAAATGGTGATCGTGCTTGCCGGGTCGGAGTTTTCGTGCCAATTTGGCATAGTTGCATGCAAATGCACTGATCTAGCACGCGAAACAGCGATTCCGCACAGAAATACACTTCTGAAACGAAGAATCGTCGAATCTGACATAAGCTCGAATAAATTGTGATCGTGCTTGCCGGGTCGGAGTTTCTGTGCCAATTTCGCATATTTGTATGCAAATGCACTGATCTAGCACGCGAAACAGCGATTCCGCACAGAAATACGCTTCTGGAACTAAGAATCGTCGAATCTGACATAAGCTCGAATAAATGGTGATCGTGCTTGCCGGGTCGGAGTTTCTATTCCAATTTCTCATACTTGCATGCAAATGCACAGATCTCGCGCGAAACAGCGATTCCGCACAGAAATACACTTCTGAAACGAAGAATCGTCGAATCTGACATAAGCTCGAATAAATCGTGATCGTTCTTGCCGGGTCGGAGTTTTCGTGCCAATTTGGCAAACTTGCATGCAAATGCACAGATCTAGCACGCGAAACAGCGATTCCGCACAGAAATACACTTCTGAAACGAAGAATCGTCGAATCTGACATAGGCTCGAATAAATTGTGATCGTGCTTGCCGGGTCGGAGTTTCTGTGCCAATTTCCCATATTTGCATGCAAATGCACTGATCTAGCACGCGAAACAGCGATTCCGCACAGAAATACACTTCTGAAACGAAGAATCGTCGAATCTGACATAGGCTCGAATAAATTGTGATCGTGCTTGTCGGGTCGGGGTTTCTATTCCAATTTCGCATACTCGCATGCAAATGCACTGATACAGCACGCGAAACAGCGATTTCGCACAGAAAGACACTTCTGAAACGAAGAATCGTCGAATCTGATATAAGCTCGAATAAATGGTGATCGTGCTTGCCGGGTCGGAGTTTCTATTCCAATTTCTCATACTTGCATGCAAATGCACAGATCTAGCGCGCGAAACAGCGATTCCACACAGAAATACTCTTCAGCAACGAAGAATCGTCGAATCTGACATAAGCTCGAATAAATGGTGATCGTGCTTGCCGGGTCGGAGTTTCTGTTCCAATTTCTCATACTTGCATGCAAATGCACAGATCTAGCGCGCAACAGCGATTCCGCAGAGAAATACACTTTTGAAACGAAGAATCGTCGAATCTGACATAAGCTCGTATAAATCGTGATCGTGCTTGTCGGGTCGGAGTTTTTATTCCAATTTCGCATACTTGCATGCAAATGTACTGATCTAGCGAGCGAAACAGCGATTCCGCACAGAAATACACTTCGGAAACGATGAATCGTAGAATCTGACATAAGCTCGAATAAATGGTGATCGTGCTTGCCGGGTCGGAGTTTCTATTCCAATTTCTCATACTTGCATGCAAATGCACAGATCTAGCGCGCGAAACAGCGATTCCACACAGAAATACTCTTCAGCAACGCAGAATCGTCGAATCTGACATAAGCTCGAATAAATGGTGATCGTGCTTGCCGGGTCGGAGTTTCTGTTCCAATTTCTCATACTTGCATGCAAATGCACTGATCTAGCACGCGAAACAGCGATTCCGCACAGAAATACACTTCTGAAACGAAGAATCGTAGAATCTGACATAAGCTCGAATAAATCGTTATCGTGCTTGTCGGGTCGGAGTTTCTATTCCAATTTCGCATTCTTGCATGCAAATGTACTGATATTGCACGCGAAACAGCGATTTCGCACAGAAATACGCTTCTGAAACTAAGAATCGTCGAATCTGACATAAGCTCGAATAAATGGTGATCGTGCTTGCCGGGTCGGAGTTTTCGTGCCAATTTGGCATACTTGCATGCAAATGCACTGATCTAGCACGCGAAACAGCGATTCCGCACAGAAATACACTTCTGAAACGAAGAATCGTCGAATCTGACATAAGCTCGAATAAATTGTGATCGTGCTTGCCGGGTCGGAGTTTCTGTGCCAATTTCGCATATTTGCATGCAAATGCACTGATCTAGCGCGCGAAACAGCGATTCCGCACAGAAATACACTTCTGAAACGAAGAATCGTCGAATCTGACATAAGCTCGAATAAATTGTGATCGTGCTTGCCGGGTCGGAGTTTCTGTGCCAATTTCGCATATTTGCATGCAAATGCACTGACCTAGCGCGCGAAACAGCGATTCCGCACAGAAATACACTTCTGAAACGAAGAATCGTCGAATCTGACATAAGCTCGATTAAACCGCGATCGTGCTTGTCGGGTCGGAGTTTCTCTTCCAATTTCGCATACTTGCATGCAAATGCACTGATCTAGCACGCGAAACAGCGATTCCGCAAAGAAATACACTTCTGAAACGAAGAATCGTAGAATCTGACATAATCTCGAATAAATCGTTATCGTGCTTGTCGGGTCGGAGTTTTTATTCAATTTCGCATACTTGCATGCAAATGTACTGATATAGCACGCGAAACAGCGATTCCGCACAGAAATACGCTTCTGAAACTAAGAATCGTCGAATCTGACATATGCTCGAATAAATGGTGATCGTGCTTGCCGGGTCGGAGTTTCTATTCCAATTTCTAATACTTGCATGCAAATGCACCGATCTAGCGCGCGAAACAGCGATTCCGCACAGAAATACACTTCTGAAACGAAGAATCGTCGAATCTGACATAGGTTCGAATAAATTGTGATCGTGCTTGCCGGGTCGGAGTTTCTGTGCCAATTTCGCATATTTGCATGCAAATGCACTGATCTAGCACGCGAAACAGCAATTCCGCACAGAAATACACATCTGAAACGAAGAATCGTCGAATCTGACATAGGCTCGAATAAATTGTGATCGTGCTTGCCGGGTCGGAGTTTCTGTGCCAATTTCCCATATTTGCATGCAAATGCACTGATCTAGCACGCGAAACAGCGATTCCGCACAGAAATACACTTCTGAAACGAAGAATCGTCGAATCTGACATAAGCTCGTATAAATCGTGATCGTGCTTGTCGGGTCGGGGTTTCTATTCCAATTTCTCATACTTGCATGCAAATGCACAGATCTAGCGCGCGAAACAGCGATTCCACACAGAAATACTCTTCAGCAACGAAGAATCGTCGAATCTGACATAAGCTCGAATAAATGGTGATCGTGCTTGCCGGGTCGGAGTTTCTGTTCCAATTTCTCATACTTGCATGCAAATGCACAGATCTAGCGCGCAACAGCGATTCCGCAGAGAAATACACTTTTGAAACGAAGAATCGTCGAATCTGACATAAGCTCGAATAAATGGTGATCGTGCTTGCCGGGTCGGAGTTTTCGTGCCAATTTGGCATACTTGCATGCAAATGCACTGATCTAGCGCGCGAAACAGCGATTCCGCACAGAAATACACTTCTGAAACGAAGAATCGTCGAATCTGATATAGGCTCGAATAAATTGTGATCGTGCTTGCCGGGTCGGAGTTTCTGTGCCAATTTTGCATATTTGCATGCAAATGCACTGATCTAGCACGCGAAACAGCGATTCCGCACAGAAATACACTTCTGAAACGAAGAATCGTCGAATCTGACATAAGCTCGATTAAACCGCGATCGTGCTTGTCGGGTCGGAGTTTCTCTTCCAATTTCGCATACTTGCATGCAAATGCACTGATCTAGCACGCGAAACAGCGATTCCGCAAAGAAATACACTTCTGAAACGAAGAATCGTAGAATCTGACATAAGCTCGAATAAATGGTGATCGTGCTTGCCGGGTCGGAGTTTTCGTGCCAATTTGGCATAGTTGCATGCAAATGCACTGATCTAGCGCGCGAAACAGCGATTCCGCACAGAAATACACTTCTGAAACGAAGAATCGTCGAATCTGACATAGGCTCGAATAAATTGTGATCGTGCTTGCCGGGTCGGAGTTTCTGTGCCAATTTTGCATATTTGCATGCAAATGCACTGATCTAGCACGCGAAACAGCGATTCCGCACAGAAATACACTTCTGAAACGAAGAATCGTCGAATCTGACATAAGCTCGATTAAACCGCGATCGTGCTTGTCGGGTCGGAGTTTCTCTTCCAATTTCGCATACTTGCATGCAAATGCACTGATCTAGCACGCGAAACAGCGATTCCGCAAAGAAATACACTTCTGAAACGAAGAATCGTAGAATCTGACATAAGCTCGAATAAATCGTTATCGTGCTTGTCGGGTCGGAGTTTCTGTGCCAATTTTGCATACTTGCATGCAAATGCACTGATCTAGCACGCGAAACAGCGATTCCGCACAGAAATACACTTCTGAAACGAAGAATCGTAGAATCTGACATAAGCTCGAATAAATCGTTATCGTGCTTGTCGGGTCGGAGTTTCTATTCCAATTTCGCATACTTGCATGCAAATGTACTGATATAGCACGCGAAACAGCGATTCCGCACAGAAATACGCTTCTGAAACTAAGAATCGTCGAATCTGACATAAGCTCGAATAAATGGTGATCGTGCTTGCCGGGTCGGAGTTTTCGTGCCAATTTGGCATAGTTGCATGCAAATGCACTGATCTAGCACGCGAAACAGCGATTCCGCACAGAAATACACTTCTGAAACGAAGAATCGTCGAATCTGACATAAGCTCGAATAAATTGTGATCGTGCTTGCCGGGTCGGAGTTTCTGTGCCAATTTCGCATATTTGTATGCAAATGCACTGATCTAGCACGCGAAACAGCGATTCCGCACAGAAATACGCTTCTGGAACTAAGAATCGTCGAATCTGACATAAGCTCGAATAAATGGTGATCGTGCTTGCCGGGTCGGAGTTTCTATTCCAATTTCTCATACTTGCATGCAAATGCACAGATCTCGCGCGAAACAGCGATTCCGCACAGAAATACACTTCTGAAACGAAGAATCGTCGAATCTGACATAAGCTCGAATAAATCGTGATCGTTCTTGCCGGGTCGGAGTTTTCGTGCCAATTTGGCAAACTTGCATGCAAATGCACTGATCTAGCACGCGAAACAGCGATTCCGCACAGAAATACACTTCTGAAACGAAGAATCGTCGAATCTGACATAAGCTCGATTAAATCGCGATCGTGCTTATCGGGTCGGAGTTTCTATTCCAATTTCTCATACTTGCATGCAAATGCACTGATCTAGCACGCGAAACAGCGATTCCGCACAGATATACACTTCTGAAACGAAGAATCGTCGAATCTGACATAGGTTCGAATAAATTGTGATCGTGCTTGCCGGGTCGGAGTTTCTGTGCCAATTTCGCATATTTGCATGCAAATGCACTGATCTAGCACGCGAAACAGCAATTCCGCACAGAAATACACATCTGAAACGAAGAATCGTCGAATCTGACATAGGCTCGAATAAATTGTGATCGTGCTTGCCGGGTCGGAGTTTCTGTGCCAATTTCCCATATTTGCATGCAAATGCACTGATCTAGCACGCGAAACAGCGATTCCGCACAGAAATACACTTCTGAAACGAAGAATCGTCGAATCTGACATAGGCTCGAATAAATTGTGATCGTGCTTGTCGGGTCGGGGTTTCTATTCCAATTTCGCATACTCGCATGCAAATGCACTGATACAGCACGCGAAACAGCGATTTCGCACAGAAAGACACTTCTGAAACGAAGAATCGTCGAATCTGATATAAGCTCGAATAAATGGTGATCGTGCTTGCCGGGTCGGAGTTTCTATTCCAATTTCTCATACTTGCATGCAAATGCACAGATCTAGCGCGCGAAACAGCGATTCCACACAGAAATACTCTTCAGCAACGAAGAATCGTCGAATCTGACATAAGCTCGAATAAATGGTGATCGTGCTTGCCGGGTCGGAGTTTCTGTTCCAATTTCTCATACTTGCATGCAAATGCACAGATCTAGCGCGCAACAGCGATTCCGCAGAGAAATACACTTTTGAAACGAAGAATCGTCGAATCTGACATAAGCTCGTATAAATCGTGATCGTGCTTGTCGGGTCGGAGTTTTTATTCCAATTTCGCATACTTGCATGCAAATGTACTGATCTAGCGCGCGAAACAGCGATTCCGCACAGAAATACACTTCGGAAACGATGAATCGTAGAATCTGACATAAGCTCGAATAAATGGTGATCGTGCTTGCCGGGTCGGAGTTTCTATTCCAATTTCTCATACTTGCATGCAAATGCACAGATCTAGCGCGCGAAACAGCGATTCCACACAGAAATACTCTTCAGCAACGCAGAATCGTCGAATCTGACATAAGCTCGAATAAATGGTGATCGTGCTTGCCGGGTCGGAGTTTCTGTTCCAATTTCTCATACTTGCATGCAAATGCACTGATCTAGCACGCGAAACAGCGATTCCGCACAGAAATACATTTCTGAAACGAAGAATCGTAGAATCTGACATAAGCTCGAATAAATCGTTATCGTGCTTGTCGGGTCGGAGTTTCTATTCCAATTTCGCATTCTTGCATGCAAATGTACTGATATTGCACGCGAAACAGCGATTCCGCACAGAAATACGCTTCTGAAACTAAGAATCGTCGAATCTGACATAAGCTCGAATAAATGGTGATCGTGCTTGCCGGGTCGGAGTTTTCGTGCCAATTTGGCATACTTGCATGCAAACGCACTGATCTAGCACGCGAAACAGCGATTCCGCACAGAAATACACTTCTGAAACGAAGAATCGTCGAATCTGACATAAGCTCGAATAAATTGTGATCGTGCTTGCCGGGTCGGAGTTTCTGTGCCAATTTCGCATATTTGCATGCAAATGCACTGATCTAGCGCGCGAAACAGCGATTCCGCACAGAAATACACTTCTGAAACGAAGAATCGTCGAATCTGACATAAGCTCGAATAAATTGTGATCGTGCTTGCCGGGTCGGAGTTTCTGTGCCAATTTCGCATATTTGCATGCAAATGCACTGATCTAGCACGCGAAACAGCGATTCCGCAAAGAAATACACTTCTGAAACGAAGAATCGTAGAATCTGACATAATCTTGAATAAATCGTTATCGTGCTTGTCGGGTCGGAGTTTTTATTCCAATTTCGCATACTTGCATGCAAATGTACTGATATAGCACGCGAAACAGCGATTCCGCACAGAAATACGCTTCTGAAACTAAGAATCGTCGAATCTGACATATGCTCGAATAAATGGTGATCGTGCTTTCCGGGTCGGAGTTTCTATTCCAATTTCTAATACTTGCATGCAAATGCACCGATCTAGCGCGCGAAACAGCGATTCCGCACAGAAATACACTTCTGAAACGAAGAATCGTCGAATCTGACATAGGTTCGAATAAATTGTGATCGTGCTTGCCGGGTCGGAGTTTCTGTGCCAATTTCGCATATTTGCATGCAAATGCACTGATCTAGCACGCGAAACAGCAATTCCGCACAGAAATACACATCTGAAACGAAGAATCGTCGAATCTGACATAGGCTCGAATAAATTGTGATCGTGCTTGCCGGGTCGGAGTTTCTGTGCCAATTTCCCATATTTGCATGCAAATGCACTGATCTAGCACGCGAAACAGCGATTCCGCACAGAAATACACTTCTGAAACGAAGAATCGTCGAATCTGACATAAGCTCGTATAAATCGTGATCGTGCTTGTCGGGTCGGGGTTTCTATTCCAATTTCTCATACTTGCATGCAAATGCACAGATCTAGCGCGCGAAACAGCGATTCCACACAGAAATACTCTTCAGCAACGAAGAATCGTCGAATCTGACATAAGCTCGAATAAATGGTGATCGTGCTTGCCGGGTCGGAGTTTCCGTTCCAATTTCTCATACTTGCATGCAAATGCACAGATCTAGCGCGCAACAGCGATTCCGCAGAGAAATACACTTTTGAAACGAAGAATCGACGAATCTGACATAAGCTCGAATAAATGGTGATCGTGCTTGCCGGGTCGGAGTTTTCGTGCCAATTTGGCATACTTGCATGCAAATGCACTGATCTAGCACGCGAAACAGCGATTCCGCACAGAAATACACTTCTGAAACGAAGAATCGTCGAATCTGACATAAGCTCGAATAAATTGTGATCGTGCTTGCCGGGTCGGAGTTTCTGTGCCAATTTCGCATATTTGCATGCAAATGCACTGATCTAGCGCGCGAAACAGCGATTCCGCACAGAAATACACTTCTGAAACGAAGAATCGTCGAATCTGACATAAGCTCGAATAAATTGTGATCGTGCTTGCCGGGTCGGAGTTTCTGTGCCAATTTCGCATATTTGCATGCAAATGCACTGATCTAGCGCGCGAAACAGCGATTCCGCACAGAAATACACTTCTGAAACGAAGAATCGTCGAATCTGACATAAGCTCGATTAAACCGCGATCGTGCTTGTCGGGTCGGAGTTTCTCTTCCAATTTCGCATACTTGCATGCAAATGCACTGATCTAGCACGCGAAACAGCGATTCCGCAAATAAATACACTTCTGAAACGAAGAATCGTAGAATCTGACATAATCTCGAATAAATCGTTATCGTGCTTGTCGGGTCGGAGTTTTTATTCCAATTTCGCATACTTGCATGCAAATGTACTGATATAGCACGCGAAACAGCGATTCCGCACAGAAATACGCTTCTGAAACGATGAATCGTAGAATCTGACATAAGCTCGAATAAATGGTGATCGTGCTTGCCGGGTCGGAGTTTCTATTCCAATTTCTCATACTTGCATGCAAATGCACAGATCTAGCGCGCGAAACAGCGATTCCACACAGAAATACTCTTCAGCAACGCAGAATCGTCGAATCTGACATAAGCTCGAATAAATGGTGATCGTGCTTGCCGGGTCGGAGTTTCTGTTCCAATTTCTCATACTTGCATGCAAATGCACTGATCTAGCACGCGAAACAGCGATTCCGCACAGAAATACACTTCTGAAACGAAGAATCGTAGAATCTGACATAAGCTCGAATAAATCGTTATCGTGCTTGTCGGGTCGGAGTTTCTATTCCAATTTCGCATTCTTGCATGCAAATGTACTGATATTGCACGCGAAACAGCGATTCCGCACAGAAATACGCTTCTGAAACTAAGAATCGTCGAATCTGACATAAGCTCGAATAAATGGTGATCGTGCTTGCCGGGTCGGAGTTTTCGTGCCAATTTGGCATACTTGCATGCAAATGGACTGATCTAGCACGCGAAACAGCGATTCCGCACAGAAATACACTTCTGAAACGAAGAATCGTCGAATCTGACATAAGCTCGAATAAATTGTGATCGTGCTTGCCGGGTCGGAGTTTCTGTGCCAATTTCGCATATTTGCATGCAAATGCACTGATCTAGCGCGCGAAACAGCGATTCCGCACAGAAATACAGTTCTGAAACGAAGAATCGTCGAATCTGACATAAGCTCGAATAAATTGTGATCGTGCTTGCCGGGTCGGAGTTTCTGTGCCAATTTCGCATATTTGCATGCAAATGCACTGATCTAGCGCGCGAAACAGCGATTCCGCACAGAAATACACTTCTGAAACGAAGAATCGTCGAATCTGACATAAGCTCGATTAAACCGCGATCGTGCTTGTCGGGTCGGAGTTTCTCTTCCAATTTCGCATACTTGCATGCAAATGCACTGATCTAGCACGCGAAACAGCGATTCCGCAAAGAAATACACTTCTGAAAC
Source organism: Lasioglossum baleicum (assembly GCF_051020765.1). NCBI lineage: Eukaryota > Metazoa > Arthropoda > Insecta > Hymenoptera > Halictidae > Lasioglossum > Lasioglossum baleicum. The sequence goes on from NW_027469085.1 coordinate 2,145,530, forward strand.
GAAGAATCGTAGAATCTGACATAATCTCGAATAAATCGTTATCGTGCTTGTCGGGTCGGAGTTTTTATTCCAATTTCGCAAACTTGCATGCAAATGTACTGATATAGCACGCGAAACAGCGATTCCGCACAGAAATACGCTTCTGAAACTAAGAATCGTCGAATCTGACATATGCTCGAATAAATGGTGATCGTGCTTGCCGGGTCGGAGTTTCTATTCCAATTTCTAATACTTGCATGCAAATGCACCGATCTAGCGCGCGAAACAGCGATTCCGCACAGAAATACACTTCTGAAACGAAGAATCGTCGAATCTGACATAGGTTCGAATAAATTGTGATCGTGCTTGCCGGGTCGGAGTTTCTGTGCCAATTTCGCATATTTGCATGCAAATGCACTGATCTAGCACGCGAAACAGCAATTCCGCACAGAAATACACATCTGAAACGAAGAATCGTGGAATCTGACATAGGCTCGAATAAATTGTGATCGTGCTTGCCGGGTCGGAGTTTCTGTGCCAATTTCCCATATTTGCATGCAAATGCACTGATCTAGCACGCGAAACAGCGATTCCGCACAGAAATACACTTCTGAAACGAAGAATCGTCGAATCTGACATAAGCTCGTATAAATCGTGATCGTGCTTGTCGGGTCGGGGTTTCTATTCCAATTTCTCATACTTGCATGCAAATGCACAGATCTAGCGCGCGAAACAGCGATTCCACACAGAAATACTCTTCAGCAACGAAGAATCGTCGAATCTGACATAAGCTCGAATAAATGGTGATCGTGCTTGCCGGGTCGGAGTTTCTGTTCCAATTTCTCATACTTGCATGCAAATGCACAGATCTAGCGCGCAACAGCGATTCCGCAGAGAAATACACTTTTGAAACGAAGAATCGTCGAATCTGACATAAGCTCGAATAAATGGTGATCGTGCTTGCCGGGTCGGAGTTTTCGTGCCAATTTGGCATACTTGCATGCAAATGCACTGATCTAGCACGCGAAACAGCGATTCCGCACAGAAATACACTTCTGAAACGAAGAATCGTCGAATCTGACATAAGCTCGAATAAATTGTGATCGTGCTTGCCGGGTCGGAGTTTCTGTGCCAATTTCGCATATTTGCATGCAAATGCACTGATCTAGCACGCGAAACAGCGATTCCGCAAAGAAATACACTTCTGAAACGAAGAATCGTAGAATCTGACATAATCTCGAATAAATCGTTATCGTGCTTGTCGGGTCGGAGTTTTTATTCCAATTTCGCATACTTGCATGCAAATGTACTGATATAGCACGCGAAACAGCGATACCGCACAGAAATACGCTTCTGAAACTAAGAATCGTCGAATCTGACATATGCTCGAATAAATGGTGATCGTGCTTGCCGGGTCGGAGTTTCTATTCCAATTTCTAATACTTGCATGCAAATGCACCGATCTAGCGCGCGAAACAGCGATTCCGCACAGAAATACACTTCTGAAACGAAGAATCGTCGAATCTGACATAGGTTCGAATAAATTGTGATCGTGCTTGCCGGGTCGGAGTTTCTGTGCCAATTTCGCATATTTGCATGCAAATGCACTGATCTAGCACGCGAAACAGCAATTCCGCACAGAAATACACATCTGAAACGAAGAATCGTCGAATCTGACATAGGCTCGAATAAATTGTGATCGTGCTTGCCGGGTCGGAGTTTCTGTGCCAATTTCCCATATTTGCATGCAAATGCACTGATCTAGCACGCGAAACAGCGATTCCGCACAGAAATACACTTCTGAAACGAAGAATCGTCGAATCTGACATAAGCTCGTATAAATCGTGATCGTGCTTGTCGGGTCGGGGTTTCTATTCCAATTTCTCATACTTGCATGCAAATGCACAGATCTAGCGCGCGAAACAGCGATTCCACACAGAAATACTCTTCAGCAACGAAGAATCGTCGAATCTGACATAAGCTCGAATAAATGGTGATCGTGCTTGCCGGGTCGGAGTTTCTGTTCCAATTTCTCATACTTGCATGCAAATGCACAGATCTAGCGCGCAACAGCGATTCCGCAGAGAAATACACTTTTGAAACGAAGAATCGTCGAATCTGACATAAGCTCGAATAAATCGTGATCGTGCATGTCGGGTCGGAGTTTTTATTCCAATTTCGCATACTTGCATGCAAATGTACTGATCTAGCGCGCGAAACAGCGATTCCGCACAGAAATACACTTCTCAAACGAAGAATCGTCGAATCTGACATAGGTTCGAATAAATTGTGATCGTGCTTGCCGGGTCGGAGTTTCTGTGCCAATTTCGCATATTTGCATGCAAATGCACTGATCTAGCACGCGAAACAGCAATTCCGCACAGAAATACACATCTGAAACGAAGAATCGTCGAATCTGACATAAGCTCGTATAAATCGTGATCGTGCTTGTCGGGTCGGGGTTTCTATTCCAATTTCGCATAATCGCATGCAAATGCACTGATACAGCACGCGAAACAGCGATTCCACACAGAAATACTCTTCAGCAACGAAGAATCGTCGAATCTGACATACGCTCGAATAAATGGTGATCGTGCTTGCCGGGTCGGAGTTTCTGTTCCAATTTCTCATACTTGCATGCAAATGCACAGATCTAGCGCGCAACAGCGATTCCGCAGAGAAATACACTTTTGAAACGAAGAATCGTCGAATCTGACATAAGCTCGAATAAATCGTGATCGTGCTTGTCGGGTCGGAGTTTTTATTCCAATTTCGCATACTTGCATGCAAATGTACTGATCTAGCGCGCGAAACAGCGAGTCCGCACAGAAATACACTTCTGAAACGAAGAATCGTCGAATCTGACATAGGCTCGAATAAATTGTGATCGTGCTTGCCGGGTCGGAGTTTCTGTGCCAATTTTGCATATTTGCATGCAAATGCACTGATCTAGCACGCGAAACAGCGATTCCGCACAGAAATACACTTCTGAAACGAAGAATCGTCGAATCTGACATAAGCTCGATTAAATCGCGATCGTGCTTGTCGGGTCGGAGTTTCTATTCCAATTTCGCATACTTGCATGCAAATGCACTGATCTAGCACGCGAAACAGCGATTCCGCACAGAAATACACTTCTGAAACGAAGAATCGTAGAATCTGACATAAGCTCGAATAAATCGTTATCGTGCTTGTCGGGTCGGAGTTTCTATTCCAATTTCGCATTCTTGCATGCAAATGTACTGATATAGCACGCGAAACAGCGATTCCGTACAGAAATACGCTTCTGAAACTAAGAATCGTCGAATCTGACATAAGCTCGAATAAATGGTGATCGTGCTTGCCGGGTCGGAGTTTTCGTGCCAATTTGGCATACTTGCATGCAAATGCACTGATCTAGCACGCGAAACAGCGATTACGCACAGAAATACACTTCTGAAACGAAGAATCGTCGAATCTGACATAAGCTCGAATAAATTGTGATCGTGCTTGCCGGGTCGGAGTTTCTGTGCCAATTTCGCATATTTGCATGCAAATGCACTGATCTAGCACGCGAAATAGCGATTCCGCACAGAAATACACTCCTGAAACGAAGAATCGTCGAATCTGACATAAGCTCGATTAAATCGCGATCGTGCTTATCGGGTCGGAGTTTCTATTCCAATTTCTCATACTTGCATGCAAATGCACTGATCTAGCACGCGAAACAGCGATTCCGCACAGAAATACACTTCTGAAACGAAGAATCGTCGAATCTGACATAAGCTCGAATAAATTGTGATCGTGCTTGCCGGGTCGGAGTTTCTGTGCCAATTTCGCATATTTGCATGCAAATGCACTGATCTAGCACGCGAAACAGCGATTCCGCACAGAAATACACTTCTGAAACGAAGAATCGTCGAATCTGACATAAGCTCGAATAAATCGTGATCGTGCTTGCCGGGTCGGAGTTTTCGTGCCAATTTGGCATACTTGCATGCAAATGCACTGATCTACCATGCGAAACAGCGATTCCGCACAGAAATTCATTTGTGAAACGAATAATCGTCGAATCTGACATAAGCTCGAATAAATGGTGATCGTGCTTGCCGAATCTGAGTTTTCGTGCCAATTTCGCATATTTGCATGCAAATGCACTGATCTAGCGCGCGAAACAGCGATTCCGCACAGAAATACACTTCTGAAACGAAGAAACGTCGAATCTGACATAGGCTCGAATAAATTGTGATCGTGCTTGCCGGGTCGGAGTTTCTGTGCCAATTTTGCATATTTGCATGCAAATGCACTGATCTAGCACGCGAAACAGCGATTCCGCACAGAAATGCACTTCTGAAACGAAGAATCGTCGAATCTGACATAAGCTCGATTAAACCGCGATCGTGCTTGTCGGGTCGGAGTTTCTATTCCAATTTCGCATACTTGCATGCAAATGCACTGATCTAGCACGCGAAACAGCGATTCCGCACAGAAATACACTTCTGAAACGAAGAATCGTCGAATCTGACATAAGCTCGAATAAATCGTTATCGTGCTTGTCGGGTCGGAGTTTTTATTCCAATTTCGCATACTTGCATGCAAATGTACTGATATAGCACGCGAAACAGCGATTCCGCACAGAAATACGCTTCTGAAACTAAGAATCGTCGAATCTGACATAAGCTCGAATAAATGGTGATCGTGCTTGCCGGGTCGGAGTTTCTATTCCAATTTCTCATACTTGCATGCAAATGCACAGATCTAGCGCGCGAAACAGCGATTCCGCACAGAAATACACTTCTGAAACGAAGAATCGTCGAATCTGACATAAGCTCCAATAAATCGTGATCGTTCTTGCCGGGTCGGAGTTTTCGTGCCAATTTGGCATACTTGAATGCAAATGCACTGATCTAGCACGCGAAACAGCGATTCCGCACAGAAATATACTTCTCAAACGAAGAATCGTCGAATCTGACGTAGGCTCGAATAAATTGTGATCGTGCTTGCCGGGTCGGAGTTTCTGAGCCAATTTCGCATATTTGCATTCAAATGCACTGATCTAGCACGCGAAACAGCGATTCCGCACAGAAATTCATTTGTGAAACGAATAATCGTCGAATCTGACATAAGCTCGAATAAATCGTGATCGTGCTTGCCGAATCTGAGTTTTCGTGCCAATTTCGCATATTTGCATGCAAATGCACTGATCTAGCGCGCGAAACAGCGATTCCGCACAGAAATACACTTCTGAAACGAAGAATCGTCGAATCTGACATAGGCTCGAATAAATTGTGATCGTGCTTGCCGGGTCGGAGTTTCTGTGCCAATTTTGCATATTTGCATGCAAATGCACTGATCTAGCACGCGAAACAGCGATTCCGCAAAGAAATACACTTCTGAAACGAAGAATCGTCGAATCTGACATAAGCTCGATTAAACCGCGATCGTGCTTGTCGGGTCGGAGTTTCTCTTCCAATTTCGCATACTTGCATGCAAATGCACTGATCTAGCACGCGAAACAGCGATTCCGCAAAGAAATACACTTCTGAAACGAAGAATCGTAGAATCTGACATAAGCTCGAATAAATCGTTATCGTGCTTGTCGGGTCGGAGTTTTTATTCCAATTTCGCATACTTGCATGCAAATGTACTGACATAGCACGCGAAACAGCGATTCCGCACAGAAATACGCTTCTGAAACTAAGAATCGTCGAATCTGACATATGCTCGAATAAATGGTGATCGTGCTTCCCGGGTCTGAGTTTCTATTCCAATTTCTAATACTTGCATGCAAATGCACAGATCTAGCGCGCGAAACAGCGATTCCGCACAGAAATACACTTCTGAAACGAAGAATCGTCGAATCTGACATAGGTTCGAATAAATTGTGATCGTGCTTGCCGGGTCGGAGTTTCTGTGCCAATTTCGCATATTTGCATGCAAATGCACTGATCTAGCACGCGAAACAGCAATTCCGCACAGAAATACACATCTGAAACGAAGAATCGTCGAATCTGACATAGGCTCGAATAAATTGTGATCGTGCTTGCCGGGTCGGAGTTTCTGTGCCAATTTCCCATATTTGCATGCAAATGCACTGATCTAGCACGCGAAACAGCGATTCCGCACAGAAATACACTTCTGAAACGAAGAATCGTCGAATCTGACATAGGCTCGAATAAATTGTGATCGTGCTTGCCGGGTCGGAGTTTCTGTGCCAATTTTGCATACTTGCATGCAAATGCACTGATCTAGCACGCGAAACAGCGATTCCGCACAGAAATACACTTCTGAAACGAAGAATCGTAGAATCTGACATAAGCTCGAATAAATCGTGATCGTTCTTGCCGGGTCGGAGTTTTCGTGCCAATTTGGCAAACTTGCATGCAAATGCACTGATCTAGCACGCGAAACAGCGATTCCGCACAGAAATACACTTCTGAAACGAAGAATCGTCGAATCTGACATAAGCTCGATTAAATCGCGATCGTGCTTATCGGGTCGGAGTTTCTATTCCAATTTCTCATACTTGCATGCAAATGCACTGATCTAGCACGCGAAACAGCGATTCCGCACAGAAATACACTTCTGAAACGAAGAATCGTCGAATCTGACATAGGTTCGAATAAATTGTGATCGTGCTTGCCGGGTCGGAGTTTCTGTGCCAATTTCGCATATTTGCATGCAAATGCACTGATCTAGCACGCGAAACAGCAATTCCGCACAGAAATACACATCTGAAACGAAGAATCGTCGAATCTGACATAGGCTCGAATAAATTGTGATCGTGCTTGCCGGGTCGGAGTTTCTGTGCCAATTTCCCATATTTGCATGCAAATGCACTGATCTAGCACGCGAAACAGCGATTCCGCACAGAAATACACTTCTGAAACGAAGAATCGTCGAATCTGACATAGGCTCGAATAAATTGTGATCGTGCTTGCCGGGTCGGAGTTTCTGTGCCAATTTTGCATACTTGCATGCAAATGCACTGATCTAGCACGCGAAACAGCGATTCCGCACAGAAATACACTTCTGAAACGAAGAATCGTAGAATCTGACATAAGCTCGAATAAATCGTTATCGTGCTTGTCGGGTCGGAGTTTCTATTCCAATTTCGCATACTTGCATGCAAATGTACTGATATAGCACGCGAAACAGCGATTCCGCACAGAAATACGCTTCTGAAACTAAGAATCGTCGAATCTGACATAAGCTCGAATAAATGGTGATCGTGCTTGCCGGGTCGGAGTTTTCGTGCCAATTTGGCATAGTTGCATGCAAATGCACTGATCTAGCACGCGAAACAGCGATTCCGCACAGAAATACACTTCTGAAACGAAGAATCGTCGAATCTGACATAAGCTCGAATAAATTGTGATCGTGCTTGCCGGGTCGGAGTTTCTGTGCCAATTTCGCATATTTGTATGCAAATGCACTGATCTAGCACGCGAAACAGCGATTCCGCACAGAAATACGCTTCTGGAACTAAGAATCGTCGAATCTGACATAAGCTCGAATAAATGGTGATCGTGCTTGCCGGGTCGGAGTTTCTATTCCAATTTCTCATACTTGCATGCAAATGCACAGATCTCGCGCGAAACAGCGATTCCGCACAGAAATACACTTCTGAAACGAAGAATCGTCGAATCTGACATAAGCTCGAATAAATCGTGATCGTTCTTGCCGGGTCGGAGTTTTCGTGCCAATTTGGCAAACTTGCATGCAAATGCACTGATCTAGCACGCGAAACAGCGATTCCGCACACAAATACACTTCTGAAACGAAGAATCGTCGAATCTGACATAAGCTCGATTAAATCGCGATCGTGCTTATCGGTCGGAGTTTCTATTCCAATTTCTCATACTTGCATGCAAATGCACTGATCTAGCACGCGAAACAGCGATTCCGCACAGAAATACACTTCTGAAACGAAGAATCGTCGAATCTGACATAAGCTCGAATAAATTGTGATCGTGCTTGCCGGGTCGGAGTTTCTGTGCCAATTTCGCATATTTGCATGCAAATGCACTGATCTAGCACGCGAAACAGCGATTCCGCACAGAAATACACTTCTGAAACGAAGAATCGTCGAATCTGACATAAGCTCGAATAAATCGTGATCGAGCTTGCCGAATCTGAGTTTTCGTGCCAATTTGGCATACTTGCATGCAAATGCACTGATCTAGCACGCGAAACAGCGATTCCGCACAGAAATTCATTTGTGAAACGAATAATCATCGAATCTGACATAAGCTCGAATAAATCGTGATCGTGCTTGCCGAATCTGAGTTTTCGTGCCAATTTCGCATATTTGCATGCAAATGCACTGATCTAGCGCGCGAAACAGCGATTCCGCATAGAAATACACTTCTGAAACGAAGAATCGTCGAATCTGACATAGGCTCGAATAAATTGTGATCGTGCTTGCCGGGTCGGAGTTTCTGTGCCAATTTTGCATATTTGCATGCAAATGCACTGATCCAGCACGCGAAACAGCGATTCTGCACAGAAATACACTTCTGAAACGAAGAATCGTAGAATCTGACATAAGCTCGAATAAATCGTTATCGTGCTTGTCGGGTCGGAGTTTTTATTCCAATTTCGCATACTTGTATGCAAATGTACTGATATAGCACGCGAAACAGCGATTCCGCACAGAAATACGCTTCTGAAACTAAGAATCGTCGAATCTGACATAAGCTCGAATAAATTGTGATCGTGCTTGCCGGGTCGGAGTTTCTGTGCCAATTTCGCATATTTGCATGCAAATGCACAGATCTCGCGCGAAACAGCGATTCCGCACAGAAATACACTTCTGAAACGAAGAATCGTCGAATCTGACATAAGCTCGAATAAATCGTGATCGTGCTTGTCGGGTCGGGGTTTCTATTCCAATTTCGCATACTCGCATGCAAATGCACTGATACAGCACGCGAAACAGCGATTTCGCACAGAAAGACACTTCTGAAACGAAGAATCGTCGAATCTGATATAAGCTCGAATAAATGGTGATCGTGCTTGCCGGGTCGGAGTTTCTATTCCAATTTCTCATACTTGCATGCAAATGCACAGATCTAGCGCGCGAAACAGCGATTCCACACAGAAATACTCATCAGCAACGAAGAATCGTCGAATCTGACATAAGCTCGAATAAATGGTGATCGTGCTTGCCGAATCTGAGTTTTCGTGCCAATTTCTCATACTTGCATGCAAATGCACAGATCTAGCGCGCAACAGCGATTCCGCAGAGAAATACACTTTTGAAACGAAGAATCGTCGAATCTGACATAAGCTCGTATAAATCGTGATCGTGATTGTCGGGTCGGAGTTTTTATTCCAATTTCGCATACTTGCATGCAAATGTACTGATCTAGCGCGCGAAACAGCGATTCCGCACAGAAATACACTTCTGAAACGAAGAATCGTCGAATCTGACATAGGCTCGAATAAATTGTGATCGTGCTTGCCGGGTCGGAGATTCTGTGCCAATTTTGCATATTTGCATGCAAATGCACTGATCTAGCACGCAAAACAGCGATTCCGCACAGAAATACACTTCTGAAACGAAGAATCGTCGAATCTGACATAGGTTCGAATAAATTGTGATCGTGCTTGCCGGGTCGGAGTTTCTGTGCCAATTTCGCATATTTGCATGCAAATGCACTGATCTAGCACGCGAAACAGCAATTCCGCACAGAAATACACATCTGAAACGAAGAATCGTCGAATCTGACATAGGCTCGAATAAATTGTGATCGTGCTTGCCGGGTCGGAGTTTCTGTGCCAATTTCCCATATTTGCATGCAAATGCACTGATCTAGCACGCGAAACAGCGATTCCGCACAGAAATACACTTCTGAAACGAAGAATCGTCGAATCTGACATAGGCTCGAATAAATTGTGATCGTGCTTGCCGGGTCGGAGTTTCTGTGCCAATTTTGCATACTTGCATGCAAATGCACTGATCTAGCACGCGAAACAGCGATTCCGCACAGAAATACACTTCTGAAACGAAGAATCGTAGAATCTGACATAAGCTCGAATAAATCGTTATCGTGCTTGTCGGGTCGGAGTTTCTATTCCAATTTCGCATACTTGCATGCAAATGTACTGATATAGCACGCGAAACAGCGATTCCGCACAGAAATACGCTTCTGAAACTAAGAATCGTCGAATCTGACATAAGCTCGAATAAATGGTGATCGTGCTTGCCGGTCGGAGTTTTCGTGCCAATTTGGCATAGTTGCATGCAAATGCACTGATCTAGCACGCGAAACAGCGATTCCGCACAGAAATACACTTCTGAAACGAAGAATCGTCGAATCTGACATAAGCTCGAATAAATTGTGATCGTGCTTGCCGGGTCGGAGTTTCTGTGCCAATTTCGCATATTTGTATGCAAATGCACTGATCTAGCACGCGAAACAGCGATTCCGCACAGAAATACACTTCTGAAACGAAGAATCGTCGAATCTGACATAAGCTCGATTAAATCGCGATCGTGCTTATCGGGTCGGAGTTTCTATTCCAATTTCTCATACTTGCATGCAAATGCACTGATCTAGCACGCGAAACAGCGATTCCGCACAGAAATACACTTCTGAAACGAAGAATCGTCGAATCTGACATAGGTTCGAATAAATTGTGATCGTGCTTGCCGGGTCGGAGTTTCTGTGCCAATTTCGCATATTTGCATGCAAATGCACTGATCTAGCACGCGAGACAGCAATTCCGCACAGAAATACACATCTGAAACGAAGAATCGTCGAATCTGACATAGGCTCGAATAAATTGTGATCGTGCTTGCCGGGTCGGAGTTTCTGTGCCAATTTCCCATATTTGCATGCAAATGCACTGATCTAGCACGCGAAACAGCGATTCCGCACAGAAATACACTTCTGAAACGAAGAATCGTAGAATCTGACATAAGCTCGAATAAATCGTTATCGTGCTTGTCGGGTCGGAGTTTCTATTCCAATTTCGCATACTTGCATGCAAATGTACTGATATAGCACGCGAAACAGCGATTCCGCACAGAAATACGCTTCTGAAACTAAGAATCGTCGAATCTGACATAAGCTCGAATAAATGGTGATCGTGCTTGCCGGGTCGGAGTTTTCGTGCCAATTTGGCATAGTTGCATGCAAATGCACTGATCTAGCACGCGAAACAGCGATTCCGCACAGAAATACACTTCTGAAACGAAGAATCGTCGAATCTGACATAAGCTCGAATAAATTGTGATCGTGCTTGCGGGTCGGAGTTTCTGTGCCAATTTCGCATATTTGTATGCAAATGCACTGATCTAGCACGCGAAACAGCGATTCCGCACAGAAATACGCTTCTGGAACTAAGAATCGTCGAATCTGACATAAGCTCGAATAAATGGTGATCGTGCTTGCCGTGTCGGAGTTTCTATTCCAATTTCTCATACTTGCATGCAAATGCACAGATCTCGCGCGAAACAGCGATTCCGCACAGAAATACACTTCTGAAACGAAGAATCGTCGAATCTGACATAAGCTCGAATAAATCGTGATCGTTCTTGCCGGGTCGGAGTTTTCGTGCCAATTTGGCATACTTGCATGCAAATGCACTGATCTAGCACGCGAAACAGCGATTCCGCACAGAAATTCATTTGTGAAACGAATAATCATCGAATCTGACATAAGCTCGAATAAATCGTGATCGTGCTTGCCGAATCTGAGTTTTCGTGCCAATTTCGCATATTTGCATGCAAATGCACTGATCTAGCGCGCGAAACAGCGATTCCGCATAGAAATACACTTCTGAAACGAAGAATCGTCGAATCTGACATAGGCTCGAATAAATTGTGATCGTGCTTGCCGGGTCGGAGTTTCTGTGCCAATTTTGCATATTTGCATGCAAATGCACTGATCTAGCACGCGAAACAGCGATTCCGCACAGAAATACACTTCTGAAACGAAGAATCGTAGAATCTGACATAAGCTCGAATAAATCGTTATCGTGCTTGTCGGGTCGGAGTTTTTATTCCAATTTCGCATACTTGTATGCAAATGTACTGATATAGCACGCGAAACAGCGATTCCGCACAGAAATACGCTTCTGAAACTAAGAATCGTCGAATCTGACATAAGCTCGAATAAATTGTGATCGTGCTTGCCGGGTCGGAGTTTCTGTGCCAATTTCGCATATTTGCATGCAAATGCACAGATCTCGCGCGAAACAGCGATTCCGCACAGAAATACACTTCTGAAACGAAGAATCGTCGAATCTGACATAAGCTCGAATAAATCGTGATCGTGCTTGTCGGGTCGGGGTTTCTGTTCCAATTTCGCATACTCGCATGCAAATGCACTGATACAGCACGCGAAACAGCGATTTCGCACAGAAAGACACTTCTGAAACGAAGAATCGTCGAATCTGATATAAGCTCGAATAAATGGTGATCGTGCTTGCCGGGTCGGAGTTTCTATTCCAATTTCTCATACTTGCATGCAAATGCACAGATCTAGCGCGCGAAACAGCGATTCCACACAGAAATACTCATCAGCAACGAAGAATCGTCGAATCTGACATAAGCTCGAATAAATGGTGATCGTGCTTGCCGGGTCGGAGTTTCTGTTCCAATTTCTCATACTTGCATGCAAATGCACAGATCTAGCGCGCAACAGCGATTCCGCAGAGAAATACACTTTTGAAACGAAGAATCGTCGAATCTGACATAAGCTCGTATAAATCGTGATCGTGATTGTCGGGTCGGAGTTTTTATTCCAATTTCGCATACTTGCATGCAAATGTACTGATCTAGCGCGCGAAACAGCGATTCCGCACAGAAATACACTTCTGAAACGAAGAATCGTCGAATCTGACATAGGCTCGAATAAATTGTGATCGTGCTTGCCGGGTCGGAGATTCTGTGCCAATTTTGCATATTTGCATGCAAATGCACTGATCTAGCACGCGGAACAGCGATTCAGCACAGAAATACACTTCTGAATCGAAGAATCGTCGAATCTGACATAAGCTCGATTAAATCGCGATCGTGCTTGTCGGGTCGGAGTTTTCGTGCCAATTTGGCATACTTGCATGCAAATACACTGATCTAGCACGCGAAACAGCGATTCCGCACAGAAATACACTTCTGAAACAAAGAATCGTAGAATCTGACATAAGCTCGAATAAATCGTTATCGTGCTTGTCGGGTCGGAGTTTCTATTCCAATTTCGCATTCTTGCATGCAAATGTACTGATATAGCACGCGAAACAGCGATTCCGCACAGAAATACGCTTCTGAAACTAAGAGTCGTCGAATCTGACATAAGCTCGATTAAATCGCGATCGTTCTTGTCGGGTCGGAGTTTCTATTCCAATTTCTCATACTTGCATGCAAATGCACTGATCTAGCACGCGCAACAGCGATTCCGCAGAGAAATACACTTCTGAAACGAAGAATCGTCGAATCTGACATAAGCTCGAATAAATTGTGATCGTGCTTGCCGGGTCGGAGTTTCTGTGCCAATTTCGCATATTTGCATGCAAATGCACTGATCTAGCACGCGAAACAGCGATTCCGCACAGAAATTCATTTGTGAAACGAATAATCGTCGAATCTGACATAAGCTCGAATAAATCGTGATCGTGCTTGCCGAATCTGAGTTTTCGTGCCAATTTCGCATATTTGCATGCAAATGCACTGATCTAGCGCGCGAAACAGCGATTCCGCACAGAAATACACTTCTGAAACGAAGAATCGTCGAATCTGACATAAGCTCGATTAAATCGCGGTCGTGCTTGTCGGGTCGGAGTTTCTATTCCAATTTCGCATACGTGCATGCAAATGCACTGATCTAGCACGCGAAACAGCGATTCCGCACAGAAATACACTTCTGAAACGAAGAATCGTCGAATCTGACATAAGCTCGAATATATCGTTATCGTGATTGCCGGGTCGGAGTTTTCGTGCCAATTTGGCATACTTGCATGTAAATGCACTGATCTAGCACGCGAAACAGCGATTCCGCACAGAAATACACTACTGAAACGAAGAATCGTCGAATCTGACATAAGCTCGAATAAATTGTGATCGTGCTTGCCGGGTCGGAGTTTCTGTGCCAATTTCGCATATTTGCATGCAAATGCACTGATCTAGCACGCGAAACAGCGATTCCGCACAGAAATACGCTTCTGAAACTAAGAATCGTCGAATCTGACATAAGCTCGAATAAATGGTGATCGTGCTTGCCGGGTCGGAGTTTTTATTCCAATTTCGCATACTTGCATGCAAATGTACTGATATAGCACGCGAAACAGCGATTCCGCACAGAAATACGCTTCTGAAACTAAGAATCGTCGAATCTGACATAAGCTCGAATAAATGGTGATCGTGCTTGCCGGGTCGGAGTTTCTATTCCAATTTCTCATACTTGCATGCAAATGCACAGATGTAGCGCGCGAAACAGCGATTCCGCACAGAAATACACTTCTGAAACGAAGAATCGTCGAATCTGACATAGGTTCGAATAAATTGTGATCGTGCTTGCCGGGTCGGAGTTTCTGTGCCAATTTCGCATATTTGCATGCAAATGCACTGATCTAGCACGCGCAACAGCGATTCCGCACAGAAATACACATCTGAAACGAAGAATCGTCGAATCTGACATAGGCTCGAATAAATTGTGATCGTGCTTGCCGGGTCGGAGTTTCTGTGCCAATTTCCCATATTTGCATGCAAATGCACTGATCTAGCACGCGAAGCAGCGATTCCGCACAGAAATACACTTCTGAATCGAAGAATCGTCGAATCTGACATAGGCTCGAATAAATTGTGATCGTGCTTGCCGGGTCGGAGTTTCTGTGCCAATGTTGCATATTTGCATGCAAATGCACAGATCTCGCGCGAAACAGCGATTCCGCACAGAAATACACTTCTGAAACGAAGAATCGTCGAATCTGACATAAGCTCGAATAAATCGTGATCCTGATTGCCGGGTCGGAGTTTCTATTCCAATTTGGCGTACTTGCATGCAAATGCACTGATCTAGCACGCGAAACAGCGATTCCGCACAGAAATACACTTCGGAAACGATGAATCGTAGAATCTGACATAAGCTCGAATAAATGGTGATCGTGCTTGCCGGGTCGGAGTTTCTATTCCAATTTCTCATACTTGCATGCAAATGCACAGATCTCGCGCGAAACAGCGATTCCGCACAGAAATACACTTCTGAAACGAAGAATCGTCGAATCTGACATAAGCTCGAATAAATCGTGATCGTTCTTGCCGGGTCGGAGTTTTCGTGCCAATTTGGCATACTTGCATGCAAATGCACTGATCTAGCACGCGAAACAGCGATTCCACACAGAAATACACTTCTGAAACGAAGAATCGTCGAATCTGACATCAGCTCGATTAAATCGCGATCGTGCTTGTCGGGTCGGAGTTTCTATTCCAATTTCTCATACTTGCATGCAAATGCACTGATCTAGCACGCGAAACAGCGATTCCGCACAGAAATACACTTCTGAAACGAAGAATCGTCGAATCTGACATAGGCTCGAATAAATTGTGATCGTGCTTGCCGGGTCGGAGTTTCTGTGCCAATTTTGCATATTTGCATGCAAATGCACTGATCTAGCACGCGAAACAGCGATTCCGCACAGAAATACACTTCTGAAACGAAGAATCGTAGAATCTGACATAAGCTCGAATAAATCGTTATCGTGCTTGTCGGGTCGGAGTTTTTATTCCAATTTCGCATACTTGCATGCAAATGTACTGATATAGCACGCGAAACAGCGATTCCGCACAGAAATACGCTTCTGAAACTAAGAATCGTCGAATCTGACATAAGCTCGAATAAATTGTGATCGTGCTTGCCGGGTCGGAGTTTCTGTGCCAATTTCGCATATTTGCATGCAAATGCACAGATCTCGCGCGAAACAGCGATTCCGCACAGAAATACACTTCTGAAACGAAGAATCGTCGAATCTGACATAAGCTCGAATAAATCGTGATCGTTCTTGCCGGGTCGGAGTTTTCGTGCCAATTTGGCATACTTGCATGCAAATGCACTGATCTAGCACGCGAAACAGCGATTCCGCACAGAAATACACTTCTCAAACGAAGAATCGTCGAATCTGACATAGGCTCGAATAAATTGTGATCGTGCTTGCCGGGTCGGAGTTTCTGTGCCAATTTCGCATATTTGCATGCAAATGCACTGATCTAGCACGCGAAACAGCGATTCCGCACAGAAATACACTTCTGAAACGAAGAATCGTCGAATCTGACATAAGCTCGATTAAATCGCGATCGTGCTTATCGGGTCGGAGTTTCTATTCCAATTTCTCATACTTGCATGCAAATGCACTGATCTAGCACGCGAAACAGCGATTCCGCACAGAAATACACTTCTGAAACGAAGAATCGTCGAATCTGACATAAGCTCGAATAAATTGTGATCGTGCTTGCCGGGTCGGAGTTTCTGTGCCAATTTCGCATATTTGCATGCAAATGCACTGATCTAGCACGCGAAACAGCGATTCCGCAGGGAAATACACTTCTGAAACGAAGAATCGTCGAATCTGACATAGGCTCGAATAAATTGTGATCGTGCTTGCCGGGTCGGAGTTTCTGTGCCAATTTTGCATATTTGCATGCAAATGCACTGATCTAGCACGCGAAACAGCGATTCCGCACAGAAATACACTTCTGAAACGAAGAATCGTAGAATCTGACATAAGCTCGAATAAATCGTTATCGTGCTTGTCGGGTCGGAGTTTTTATTCCAATTTCGCATACTTGCATGCAAATGTACTGATATAGCACGCGAAACAGCGATTCCGCACAGAAATACGCTTCTGAAACTAAGAATCGTCGAATCTGACATAAGCTCGAATAAATTGTGATCGTGCTTGCCGGGTCGGAGTTTCTGTGCCAATTTCGCATATTTGCATGCAAATGCACAGATCTCGCGCGAAACAGCGATTCCGCACAGAAATACACTTCTGAAACGAAGAATCGTCGAATCTGACATAAGCTCGAATAAATCGTGATCGTTCTTGCCGGGTCGGAGTTTTCGTGCCAATTTGGCATACTTGCATGCAAATGCACTGATCTAGCACGCTAAACAGCGATTCCGCACAGAAATACACTTCTCAAACGAAGAATCGTCGAATCTGACATAGGCTCGAATAAATTGTGATCGTGCTTGCCGGGTCGGAGTTTCTGTGCCAATTTCGCATATTTGCATGCAAATGCACTGATTTAGCACGCGAAACCGCGATTCCGCACAGAAATACACTTCTGAAACGAAGAATCGTCGAATCTGACATAAGCTCGATTAAATCGCGATCGTGCTTATCGGGTCGGAGTTTCTATTCCAATTTCTCATACTTGCATGCAAATGCACTGATCTAGCACGCGAAACAGCGATTCCGCACAGAAATACACTTCTGAAACGAAGAATCGTCGAATCTGACATAAGCTCGAATAATTGATCGTGCTTGCCGGGTCGGAGTTTCTGTGCCAATTTCGCATATTTGCATGCAAATGCACTGATCTAGCACGCGAAACAGCGATTCCGCACGGAAATACACTTCTGAAACGAAGAATCGTCGAATCTGACATAAGCTCGAATAAATCGTGATCGTGCTTGCCGAATCTGAGTTTTCGTGCCAATTTCGCATATTTGCATGCAAATGCACTGATCTAGCGCGCGAAACAGCGATTCCGCATACAAATACACTTCTGAAACGAAGAATCGTCGAATCTGACATAGGCTCGAATAAATTGTGATCGTGCTTGCCGGGTCGGAGTTTCTGTGCCAATTTTGCATATTTGCATGCAAATGCACAGATCTCGTGCGAAACAGCGATTCCGCACAGAAATACACTTCTGAAACGAAGAATTGTCGAATCTGACATAAGCTCGAATAAATCGTGATCCTGATTGCCGGGTCGGAGTTTCTATTCCAATTTGGCGTACTTGCATGCAAATGCACTGATATAGCACGCGAAACAGCGATTCCGCACAGAAATACTCTTCTGACATAAGCTCGAATAAATCGTGATCGTGCTTGCCGGGTCGGAGTTTTCGTGCCAATTTGGCCTACTTGCATGCAAATGCACTGATCTAGCACGCGAAACAGCGAATTCCGCACAGAAATTCATTTGTGAAACGAATAATCGTCGAATCTGACATAAGCTCGAATAAATCGTGATCGTGCTTGCCGAATCTGAGTTTTCGTGCCAATTTCGCATATTTGCATGCAAATTGCACAGATCTCGCGCGAAACAGCGATTCCGCACAGAAATACACTTCTGAAACGAAGAATCGTCGAATCTGACATAAGCTCGAATAAATCGTGATCGTGCTTGTCGGGTCGGGGTTTCTATTCCAATTTCGCATACTCGCATGCAAATGCACTGATACAGCACGCGAAACAGCGATTTCGCACAGAAAGACACTTCTGAAACGAAGAATCGTCGAATCTGATATAAGCTCGAATAAATGGTGATCGTGCTTGCCGGGTCGGAGTTTCTATTCCAATTTCTCATACTTGCATGCAAATGCACAGATCCAGCGCGCGAAACAGCGATTCCACACAGAAATACTCTTCAGCAACGAAGAATCGTCGAATCTGACATAAGCTCGAATAAATGGTGAACGTGCTTGCCGGGTCGGAGTTTCTGTTCCAATTTCTCATACTTGCATGCAAATGCACAGATCTAGCGCGCAACAGCGATTCCGCAGAGAAATACACTTTTGAAACGAAGAATCGTCGAATCTGACATAAGCTCGTATAAATCGTGATCGTGCTTGTCGGGTCGGAGTTTTTATTCCAATTTCGCATACTTGCATGCAAATGTACTGATCTAGCGCGCGAAACAGCGATTCCGCACAGAAATACACTTCTGAAACGAAGAATCGTCGAATCTGACATAGGCTCGAATAAATTGTGATCGTGCTTGCCGGGTCGGAGATTCTGTGCCAATTTTGCATATTTGCATGCAAATGCACTGATCTAGCACGCGAAACAGCGATTCCGCACAGAAATACACTTCTGAAACGAAGAATCGTCGAATCTGACATAAGCTCGATTAAATCGCGATCGTGCTTGTCGGGTCGGAGTTTTCGTGCCAATTTGGCATACTTGCATGCAAATGCACTGATCTAGCACGCGAAACAGCGATTCCGCACAGAAATACACTTCGGAAACGATGAATCGTAGAATCTGACATAAGCTCGAATAAATGGTGATCGTGCTTGCCGGGTCGGAGTTTCTATTCCAATTTCTCATACTTGTATGCAAATGCACAGATCTCGCGCGAAACAGCGATTCCGCACAGAAATACACTTCTGAAACGAAGAATCGTGGAATCTGACATAAGCTCGAATAAATCGTGATCGTTCTTGCCGGGTCGGAGTTTTCGTGCCAATTTGGCATACTTGCATGCAAATGCACTGATCTAGCACGCGAAACAGCGATTCCGCACAGAAATACACTTCTGAAACGAAGAATCGTCGAATCTGACATAAGCTCGATTAAATCGCGATCGTGCTTATCGGGTCGGAGTTTCTATTCCAATTTCTCATACTTGCATGCAAATGCACTGATCTAGCACGCGAAACAGCGATTCCGCACAGAAATACACTTCTGAAACGAAGAATCGTCGAATCTGACATAAGCTCGAATAAATTGTGATCGTGCTTGCCGGGTCGGAGTTTCTGTGCCAATTTCGCATATTTGCATGCAAATGCACTGATCTAGCACGCGCAACAGCGATTCCGCACAGAAATACACTTCTGAAACGAAGAATCGTCGAATCTGACATAAGCTCGAATAAATCGTGATCGTGCTTGCCGGGTCGGAGTTTTCGTGCCAATTTGGCATACTTGCATGCAAATGCACTGATCTTGCACGCGAAACAGCGATTCCGCACAGAAATTCATTTGTGAAACGAATAATCGTCGAATCTGACATAAGCTCGAATAAATCGTGATCGTGCTTGCCGAATCTGAGTTTTCGTGCCAATTTCGCATATTTGCATGCAAATGCACTGATCTAGCGCGCGAAACAGCGATTCCGCATAGAAATACACTTCTGAAACGAAGAATCGTCGAATCTGACATAGGCTCGAATAAATTGTGATCGTGCTTGCCGGGTCGGAGTTTCTGTGCCAATTTTGCATATTTGCATGCAAATGCACTGATCTAGCACGCGAAACAGCGATTCCGCACAGAAATACACTTCTGAAACGAAGAATCGTAGAATCTGACATAAGCTCGAATAAATCGTTATCGTGCTTGTCGGGTCGGAGTTTTTATTCCAATTTCGCATACTTGCATGCAAATGTACTGATATAGCACGCGAAACAGCGATTCCGCACAGAAATACACTTCTCAAACGAAGAATCGTCGAATCTGACATAGGCTCGAATAAATTGTGATCGTGCTTGCCGGGTCGGAGTTTCTGTGCCAATTTCGCATATTTGCATGCAAATGCACTGATCTAGCACGCGAAACAGCGATTCCGCACAGAAATACACTTCTGAAACGAAGAATCGTCGAATCTGACATAAGCTCGATTAAATCGCGATCGTGCTTATCGGGTCGGAGTTTCTATTCCAATTTCTCATACTTGCATGCAAATGCACTGATCTAGCACGCGAAACAGCGATTCCGCACAGAAATACACTTCTGAAACGAAGAATCGTCGAATCTGACATAAGCTCGAATAAATTGTGATCGTGCTTGCCGGGTCGGAGTTTCTGTGCCAATTTCGCATATTTGCATGCAAATGCACTGATCTAGCACGCGAAACAGCGATTCCGCACGGAAATACACTTCTGAAACGAAGAATCGTCGAATCTGACATAAGCTCGAATAAATCGTGATCGTGCTTGCCGAATCTGAGTTTTCGTGCCAATTTCGCATATTTGCATGCAAATGCACTGATCTAGCGCGCGAAACAGCGATTCCGCATACAAATACACTTCTGAAACGAAGAATCGTCGAATCTGACATAGGCTCGAATAAATTGTGATCGTGCTTGCCGGGTCGGAGTTTCTGTGCCAATTTTGCATATTTGCATGCAAATGCACTGATCTAGCACGCGAAACAGCGATTCCGCACAGAAATACACTTCTGAAACGAAGAATCGTAGAATCTGACATAAGCTCGAATAAATCGTTATCGTGCTTGTCGGGTCGGAGTTTTTATTCCAATTTCGCATACTTGCATGCAAATGCACTGATCTAGCACGCGAAACCGCGATTCCGCACAGAAATACACTTCTGAAACTAAGAATCGTCGAATCTGACATAAGCTCGAATAAATTGTGATCGTGCTTGCCGGGTCGGAGTTTCTGTGCCAATTTCGCATATTTGCATGCAAATGCACAGATCTCGCGCGAAACAGCGATTCCGCACAGAAATACACTTCTGAAACGAAGAATCGTCGAATCTGACATAAGCTCGAATAAATCGTGATCGTTCTTGCCGGGTCGGAGTTTTCGTGCCAATTTGGCATACTTGCATGCAAATGCACTGATCTAGCACGCGAAAAAGCGATTCCGCACAGAAATACACTTCTCAAACGAAGAATCGTCGAATCTGACATAGGCTCGAATAAATTGTGATCGTGCTTGCCGGGTCGGAGTTTCTGTGCCAATTTCGCATATTTGCATGCAAATGCACTGATCTAGCACGCGAAACAGCGATTCCGCACAGAAATACACTTCTGAAACGAAGAATCGTCGAATCTGACATAAGCTCGATTAAATCGCGATCGTGCTTATCGGGTCGGAGTTTCTATTCCAATTTCTCATACTTGCATGCAAATGCACTGATCTAGCACGCGAAACAGCGATTCCGCACAGAAATACACTTCTGAAACGAAGAATCGTCGAATCTGACATAAGCTCGAATAAATTGTGATCGTGCTTGCCGGGTCGGAGTTTCTGTGCCAATTTCGCATATTTGCATGCAAATGCACTGATCTAGCACGCGAAACAGCGATTCCGCAGGGAAATACACTTCTGAAACGAAGAATCGTCGAATCTGACATAGGCTCGAATAAATTGTGATCGTGCTTGCCGGGTCGGAGTTTCTGTGCCAATTTTGCATATTTGCATGCAAATGCACTGATCTAGCACGCGAAACAGCGATTCCGCACAGAAATACACTTCTGAAACGAAGAATCGTAGAATCTGACATAAGCTCGAATAAATCGTTATCGTGCTTGTCGGGTCGGAGTTTTTATTCCAATTTCGCATACTTGCATGCAAATGTACTGATATAGCACGCGAAACAGCGATTCCGCACAGAAATACGCTTCTGAAACTAAGAATCGTCGAATCTGACATAAGCTCGAATAAATTGTGATCGTGCTTGCCGGGTCGGAGTTTCTGTGCCAATTTCGCATATTTGCATGCAAATGCACAGATCTCGCGCGAAACAGCGATTCCGCACAGAAATACACTTCTGAAACGAAGAATCGTCGAATCTGACATAAGCTCGAATAAATCGTGATCGTTCTTGCCGGGTCGGAGTTTTCGTGCCAATTTGGCATACTTGCATGCAAATGCACTGATCTAGCACGCGAAACAGCGATTCCGCACAGAAATACACTTCTCAAACGAAGAATCGTCGAATCTGACATAGGCTCGAATAAATTGTGATCGTGCTTGCCGGGTCGGAGTTTCTGTGCCAATTTCGCATATTTGCATGCAAATGCACTGATCTAGCACGCGAAACAGCGATTCCGCACAGAAATACACTTCTGAAACGAAGAATCGTCGAATCTGACATAAGCTCGATTAAATCGCGATCGTGCTTATCGGGTCGGAGTTTCTATTCCAATTTCTCATACTTGCATGCAAATGCACTGATCTAGCACGCGAAACAGCGATTCCGCACAGAAATACACTTCTGAAACGAAGAATCGTCGAATCTGACATAAGCTCGAATAAATTGTGATCGTGCTTGCCGGGTCGGAGTTTCTGTGCCAATTTCGCATATTTGCATGCAAATGCACTGATCTAGCACGCGAAACAGCGATTCCGCACGGAAATACACTTCTGAAACGAAGAATCGTCGAATCTGACATATGCTCGAATAAATCGTGATCGTGCTTGCCGAATCTGAGTTTTCGTGCCAATTTCGCATATTTGCATGCAAATGCACTGATCTAGCGCGCGAAACAGCGATTCCGCATACAAATACACTTCTGAAACGAAGAATCGTCGAATCTGACATAGGCTCGAATAAATTGTGATCGTGCTTGCCGGGTCGGAGTTTCTGTGCCAATTTTGCATATTTGCATGCAAATGCACAGATCTCGTGCGAAACAGCGATTCCGCACAGAAATACACTTCTGAAACGAAGAATCGTCGAATCTGACATAAGCTCGAATAAATCGTGATCCTGATTGCCGGGTCGGAGTTTCTATTCCAATTTGGCGTACTTGTATGCAAATGCACTGATATAGCACGCGAAACAGCGATTCCGCACAGAAATACTCTTCTGACATAAGCTCGAATAAATCGTGATCGTGCTTGCCGGGTCGGAGTTTTCGTGCCAATTTGGCCTACTTGCATGCAAATGCACTGATCTAGCACGCGAAACAGCGAATTCCGCACAGAAATTCATTTGTGAAACGAATAATCGTCGAATCTGACATAAGCTCGAATAAATCGTGATCGTGCTTGCCGAATCTGAGTTTTCGTGCCAATTTCGCATATTTGCATGCAAATGCACAGATCTCGCGCGAAACAGCGATTCCGCACAGAAATACACTTCTGAAACGAAGAATCGTCGAATCTGACATAAGCTCGAATAAATCGTGATCGTGCTTGTCGGGTCGGGGTTTCTATTTCAATTTCGCATACTCGCATGCAAATGCACTGATACAGCACGCGAAACAGCGATTTCGCACAGAAAGACACTTCTGAAACGAAGAATCGTCGAATCTGATATAAGCTCGAATAAATGGTGATCGTGCTTGCCGGGTCGGAGTTTCTATTCCAATTTCTCATACTTGCATGCAAATGCACAGATCCAGCGCGCGAAACAGCGATTCCACACAGAAATACTCTTCAGCAACGAAGAATCGTCGAATCTGACATAAGCTCGAATAAATGGTGAACGTGCTTGCCGGGTCGGAGTTTCTGTTCCAATTTCTCATACTTGCATGCAAATGCACAGATCTAGCGCGCAACAGCGATTCCGCAGAGAAATACACTTTTGAAACGAAGAATCGTCGAATCTGACATAAGCTCGTATAAATCGTGATCGTGCTTGTCGGGTCGGAGTTTTTATTCCAATTTCGCATACTTGCATGCAAATGTACTGATCTAGCGCGCGAAACAGCGATTCCGCACAGAAATACACTTCTGAAACGAAGAATCGTCGAATCTGACATAGGCTCGAATAAATTGTGATCGTGCTTGCCGGGTCGGAGATTCTGTGCCAATTTTGCATATTTGCATGCAAATGCACTGATCTAGCACGCGAAACAGCGATTCCGCACAGAAATACACTTCTGAAACGAAGAATCGTCGAATCTGACATAAGCTCGATTAAATCGCGATCGTGCTTGTCGGGTCGGAGTTTTCGTGCCAATTTGGCATACTTGCATGCAAATGCACTGATCTAGCACGCGAAACAGCGATTCCGCACAGAAATACACTTCGGAAACGATGAATCGTAGAATCTGACATAAGCTCGAATAAATGGTGATCGTGCTTGCCGGGTCGGAGTTTCTATTCCAATTTCTCATACTTGTATGCAAATGCACAGATCTCGCGCGAAACAGCGATTCCGCACAGAAATACACTTCTGAAACGAAGAATCGTCGAATCTGACATAAGCTCGAATAAATCGTGATCGTTCTTGCCGGGTCGGAGTTTTCGTGCCAATTTGGCATACTTGCATGCAAATGCACTGATCTAGCACGCGAAACAGCGATTCCGCACAGAAATACACTTCTGAAACGAAGAATCGTCGAATCTGACATAAGCTCGATTAAATCGCGATCGTGCTTATCGGGTCGGAGTTTCTATTCCAATTTCTCATACTTGCATGCAAATGCACTGATCTAGCACGCGAAACAGCGATTCCGCACAGAAATACACTTCTGAAACGAAGAATCGTCGAATCTGACATAAGCTCGAATAAATTGTGATCGTGCTTGCCGGGTCGGAGTTTCTGTGCCAATTTCGCATATTTGCATGCAAATGCACTGATCTAGCACGCGCAACAGCGATTCCGCACAGAAATACACTTCTGAAACGAAGAATCGTCGAATCTGACATAAGCTCGAATAAATCGTGATCGTGCTTGCCGGGTCGGAGTTTTCGTGCCAATTTGGCATACTTGCATGCAAATGCACTGATCTTGCACGCGAAACAGCGATTCCGCACAGAAATTCATTTGTGAAACGAATAATCGTCGAATCTGACATAAGCTCGAATAAATCGTGATCGTGCTTGCCGAATCTGAGTTTTCGTGCCAATTTCGCATATTTGCATGCAAATGCACTGATCTAGCGCGCGAAACAGCGATTCCGCATAGAAATACACTTCTGAAACGAAGAATCGTCGAATCTGACATAGGCTCGAATAAATTGTGATCGTGCTTGCCGGGTCGGAGTTTCTGTGCCAATTTTGCATATTTGCATGCAAATGCACTGATCTAGCACGCGAAACAGCGATTCCGCACAGAAATACACTTCTGAAACGAAGAATCGTAGAATCTGACATAAGCTCGAATAAATCGTTATCGTGCTTGTCGGGTCGGAGTTTTTATTCCAATTTCGCATACTTGCATGCAAATGTACTGATATAGCACGCGAAACAGCGATTCCGCACAGAAATACACTTCTCAAACGAAGAATCGTCGAATCTGACATAGGCTCGAATAAATTGTGATCGTGCTTGCCGGGTCGGAGTTTCTGTGCCAATTTCGCATATTTGCATGCAAATGCACTGATCTAGCACGCGAAACAGCGATTCCGCACAGAAATACACTTCTGAAACGAAGAATCGTCGAATCTGACATAAGCTCGATTAAATCGCGATCGTGCTTATCGGGTCGGAGTTTCTATTCCAATTTCTCATACTTGCATGCAAATGCACTGATCTAGCACGCGAAACAGCGATTCCGCACAGAAATACACTTCTGAAACGAAGAATCGTCGAATCTGACATAAGCTCGAATAAATTGTGATCGTGCTTGCCGGGTCGGAGTTTCTGTGCCAATTTCGCATATTTGCATGCAAATGCACTGATCTAGCACGCGAAACAGCGATTCCGCACGGAAATACACTTCTGAAACGAAGAATCGTCGAATCTGACATAAGCTCGAATAAATCGTGATCGTGCTTGCCGAATCTGAGTTTTCGTGCCAATTTCGCATATTTGCATGCAAATGCACTGATCTTGCGCGCGAAACAGCGATTCCGCATACAAATACACTTCTGAAACGAAGAATCGTCGAATCTGACATAGGCTCGAATAAATTGTGATCGTGCTTGCCGGGTCGGAGTTTCTGTGCCAATTTTGCATATTTGCATGCAAATGCACAGATCTCGCGCGAAACAGCGATTCCGCACAGAAATACACTTCTGAAACGAAGAATCGTCGAATCTGACATAAGCTCGAATAAATCGTGATCCTGATTGCCGGGTCGGAGTTTCTATTCCAATTTGGCGTACTTGCATGCAAATGCACTGATATAGCACGCGAAACAGCGATTCCAATTTCGCATACTTGCATGCAAATGTACTGATCTAGCGCGCGAAACAGCGATTCCGCACAGAAATACACTTCTGAAACGAAGAATCGTCGAATCTGACATAGGCTCGAATAAATTGTGATCGTGCTTGCCGGGTCGGAGATTCTGTGCCAATTTTGCATATTTGCATGCAAATGCACTGATCTAGCACGCGAAACAGCGATTCCGCACAGAAATACACTTCTGAAACGAAGAATCGTCGAATCTGACATAAGCTCGATTAAATCGCGATCGTGCTTGTCGGGTCGGAGTTTTCGTGCCAATTTGGCATACTTGCATGCAAATGCACTGATCTAGCACGCGAAACAGCGATTCCGCACAGAAATACACTTCGGAAACGATGAATCGTAGAATCTGACATAAGCTCGAATAAATGGTGATCGTGCTTGCCGGGTCGGAGTTTCTATTCCAATTTCTCATACTTGCATGCAAATGCACAGATCTCGCGCGAAACAGCGATTCCGCACAGAAATACACTTCTGAAACGAAGAATCGTCGAATCTGACATAAGCTCGAATAAATCGTGATCGTTCTTGCCGGGTCGGAGTTTTCGTGCCAATTTGGCATACTTGCATGCAAATGCACTGATCTAGCACGCGAAACAGCGATTCCGCACAGAAATACACTTGTGAAACGAAGAATCGTCGAATCTGACATAAGCTCGATTAAATCGCGATCGTGCTTATCGGGTCGGAGTTTCTATTCCAATTTCTCATACTTGCATGCAAATGCACTGATCTAGCACGCGAAACAGCGATTCCGCACAGAAATACACTTCTGAAACGAAGAATCGTCGAATCTGACATAAGCTCGAATAAATTGTGATCGTGCTTGCCGGGTCGGAGTTTCTGTGCCAATTTCGCATATTTGCATGCAAATGCACCGATCTAGCACGCGCAACAGCGATTCCGCACAGAAATACACTTCTGAAACGAAGAATCGTCGAATCTGACATAAGCTCGAATAAATCGTGATCGTGCTTGCCGGGTCGGAGTTTTCGTGCCAATTTGGCATACTTGCATGCAAATGCACTGATCTTGCACGCGAAACAGCGATTCCGCACAGAAATTCATTTGTGAAACGAATAATCGTCGAATCTGACATAAGCTCGAATAAATCGTGATCGTGCTTGCCGAATCTGAGTTTTCGTGCCAATTTCGCATATTTGCATGCAAATGCACTGATCTAGCGCGCGAAACAGCGATTCCGCATAGAAATACACTTCTGAAACGAAGAATCGTCGAATCTGACATAGGCTCGAATAAATTGTGATCGTGCTTGCCGGGTCGGAGTTTCTGTGCCAATTTTGCATATTTGCATGCAAATGCACTGATCTAGCACGCGAAACAGCGATTCCGCACAGAAATACACTTCTGAAACGAAGAATCGTAGAATCTGACATAAGCTCGAATAAATCGTTATCGTGCTTGTCGGGTCGGAGTTTTTATTCCAATTTCGCATACTTGCATGCAAATGTACTGATATAGCACGCGAAACAGCGATTCCGCACAGAAATACACTTCTCAAACGAAGAATCGTCGAATCTGACATAGGCTCGAATAAATTGTGATCGTGCTTGCCGGGTCGGAGTTTCTGTGCCAATTTCGCATATTTGCATGCAAATGCACTGATCTAGCACGCGAAACAGCGATTCCGCACAGAAATACACTTCTGAAACGAAGAATCGTCGAATCTGACATAAGCTCGATTAAATCGCGATCGTGCTTATCGGGTCGGAGTTTCTATTCCAATTTCTCATACTTGCATGCAAATGCACTGATCTAGCACGCGAAACAGCGATTCCGCACAGAAATACACTTCTGAAACGAAGAATCGTCGAATCTGACATAAGCTCGAATAAATTGTGATCGTGCTTGCCGGGTCGGAGTTTCTGTGCCAATTTCGCATATTTGCATGCAAATGCACTGATCTAGCACGCGAAACAGCGATTCCGCACGGAAATACACTTCTGAAACGAAGAATCGTCGAATCTGACATAAGCTCGAATAAATCGTGATCGTGCTTGCCGAATCTGAGTTTTCGTGCCAATTTCGCATATTTGCATGCAAATGCACTGATCTAGCGCGCGAAACAGCGATTCCGCATACAAATACACTTCTGAAACGAAGAATCGTCGAATCTGACATAGGCTCGAATAAATTGTGATCGTGCTTGCCGGGTCGGAGTTTCTGTGCCAATTTTGCATATTTGCATGCAAATGCACAGATCTCGCGCGAAACAGCGATTCCGCACAGAAATACACTTCTGAAACGAAGAATCGTCGAATCTGACATAAGCTCGAATAAATCGTGATCCTGATTGCCGGGTCGGAGTTTCTATTCCAATTTGGCGTACTTGCATGCAAATGCACTGATATAGCACGCGAAACAGCGATTCCGCACAGAAATACTCTTCTGACATAAGCTCGAATAAATCGTGATCGTGCTTGCCGGGTCGGAGTTTTCGTGCCAATTTGGCATACTTGCATGCAAATGCACTGATCTAGCACGCGAAACAGCGAATTCCGCACAGAAATTCATTTGTGAAACGAATAATCGTCGAATCTGACATAAGCTCGAATAAATCGTGATCGTGCTTGCCGAATCTGAGTTTTCGTGCCAATTTCGCATATTTGCATACAAATGCACAGATCTCGCGCGAAACAGCGATTCCGCACAGAAATACACTTCTGAAACGAAGAATCGTCGAATCTGACATAAGCTCGAATAAATCGTGATCGTGCTTGTCGGGTCGGGGTTTCTATTCCAATTTCGCATACTCGCATGCAAATGCACTGATACAGCACGCGAAACAGCGATTTCGCACAGAAAGACACTTCTGAAACGAAGAATCGTCGAATCTGATATAAGCTCGAATAAATGGTGATCGTGCTTGCCGGGTCGGAGTTTCTATTCCAATTTCTCATACTTGCATGCAAATGCACAGATCCAGCGCGCGAAACAGCGATTCCACACAGAAATACTCTTCAGCAACGAAGAATCGTCGAATCTGACATAAGCTCGAATAAATGGTGAACGTGCTTGCCGGGTCGGAGTTTCTGTTCCAATTTCTCATACTTGCATGCAAATGCACAGATCTAGCGCGCAACAGCGATTCCGCAGAGAAATACACTTTTGAAACGAAGAATCGTCGAATCTGACATAAGCTCGTATAAATCGTGATCGTGCTTGTCGGGTCGGAGTTTTTATTCCAATTTCGCATACTTGCATGCAAATGTACTGATCTAGCGCGCGAAACAGCGATTCCGCACAGAAATACACTTCTGAAACGAAGAATCGTCGAATCTGACATAGGCTCGAATAAATTGTGATCGTGCTTGCCGGGTCGGAGATTCTGTGCCAATTTTGCATATTTGCATGCAAATGCACTGATCTAGCACGCGAAACAGCGATTCCGCACAGAAATACACTTCTGAAACGAAGAATCGTCGAATCTGACATAAGCTCGATTAAATCGCGATCGTGCTTGTCGGGTCGGAGTTTTCGTGCCAATTTGGCATACTTGCATGCAAATGCACTGATCTAGCACGCGAAACAGCGATTCCGCACAGAAATACACTTCGGAAACGATGAATCGTAGAATCTGACATAAGCTCGAATAAATGGTGATCGTGCTTGCCGGGTCGGAGTTTCTATTCCAATTTCTCATACTTGCATGCAAATGCACAGATCTCGCGCGAAACAGCGATTCCGCACAGAAATACACTTCTGAAACGAAGAATCGTCGAATCTGACATAAGCTCGAATAAATCGTGATCGTTCTTGCCGGGTCGGAGTTTTCGTGCCAATTTGGCATACTTGCATGCAAATGCACTGATCTAGCACGCGAAACAGCGATTCCGCACAGAAATACACTTGTGAAACGAAGAATCGTCGAATCTGACATAAGCTCGATTAAATCGCGATCGTGCTTATCGGGTCGGAGTTTCTATTCCAATTTCTCATACTTGCATGCAAATGCACTGATCTAGCACGCGAAACAGCGATTCCGCACAGAAATACACTTCTGAAACGAAGAATCGTCGAATCTGACATAAGCTCGAATAAATTGTGATCGTGCTTGCCGGGTCGGAGTTTCTGTGCCAATTTCGCATATTTGCATGCAAATGCACTGATCTAGCACGCGCAACAGCGATTCCGCACAGAAATACACTTCTGAAACGAAGAATCGTCGAATCTGACATAAGCTCGAATAAATCGTGATCGTGCTTGCCGGGTCGGAGTTTTCGTGCCAATTTGGCATACTTGCATGCAAATGCACTGATCTTGCACGCGAAACAGCGATTCCGCACAGAAATTCATTTGTGAAACGAATAATCGTCGAATCTGACATAAGCTCGAATAAATCGTGATCGTGCTTGCCGAATCTGAGTTTTCGTGCCAATTTCGCATATTTGCATGCAAATGCACTGATCTAGCGCGCGAAACAGCGATTCCGCATAGAAATACACTTCTGAAACGAAGAATCGTCGAATCTGACATAGGCTCGAATAAATTGTGATCGTGCTTGCCGGGTCGGAGTTTCTGTGCCAATTTTGCATATTTGCATGCAAATGCACTGATCTAGCACGCGAAACAGCGATTCCGCACAGAAATACACTTCTGAAACGAAGAATCGTAGAATCTGACATAAGCTCGAATAAATCGTTATCGTGCTTGTCGGGTCGGAGTTTTTATTCCAATTTCGCATACTTGCATGCAAATGTACTGATATAGCACGCGAAACAGCGATTCCGCACAGAAATACACTTCTCAAACGAAGAATCGTCGAATCTGACATAGGCTCGAATAAATTGTGATCGTGCTTGCCGGGTCGGAGTTTCTGTGCCAATTTCGCATATTTGCATGCAAATGCACTGATCTAGCACGCGAAACAGCGATTCCGCACAGAAATACACTTCTGAAACGAAGAATCGTCGAATCTGACATAAGCTCGATTAAATCGCGATCGTGCTTATCGGGTCGGAGTTTCTATTCCAATTTCTCATACTTGCATGCAAATGCACTGATCTAGCACGCGAAACAGCGATTCCGCACAGAAATACACTTCTGAAACGAAGAATCGTCGAATCTGACATAAGCTCGAATAAATTGTGATCGTGCTTGCCGGGTCGGAGTTTCTGTGCCAATTTCGCATATTTGCATGCAAATGCACTGATCTAGCACGCGAAACAGCGATTCCGCACGGAAATACACTTCTGAAACGAAGAATCGTCGAATCTGACATAGGCTCGAATAAATTGTGATCGTGCTTGCCGGGTCGGAGTTTCTGTGCCAATTTTGCATATTTGCATGCAAATGCACTGATCTAGCACGCGAAACAGCGATTCCGCACAGAAATACACTTCTGAAACGAAGAATCGTAGAATCTGACATAAGCTCGAATAAATCGTTATCGTGCTTGTCGGGTCGGAGTTTTTATTCCAATTTCGCATACTTGCATGCAAATGTACTGATATAGCACGCGAAACAGCGATTCCGCACAGAAATACGCTTCTGAAACTAAGAATCGTCGAATCTGACATAAGCTCGAATAAATTGTGATCGTGCTTGCCGGGTCGGAGTTTCTGTGCCAATTTCGCATATTTGCATGCAAATGCACAGATCTCGCGCGAAACAGCGATTCCGCACAGAAATACACTTCTGAAACGAAGAATCGTCGAATCTGACATAAGCTCGAATAAATCGTGATCGTTCTTGCCGGGTCGGAGTTTTCGTGCCAATTTGGCATACTTGCATGCAAATGCACTGATCTAGCACGCGAAACAGCGATTCCGCACAGAAATACACTTCTCAAACGAAGAATCGTCGAATCTGACATAGGCTCGAATAAATTGTGATCGTGCTTGCCGGGTCGGAGTTTCTGTGCCAATTTCGCATATTTGCATGCAAATGCACTGATCTAGCACGCGAAACAGCGATTCCGCCCAGAAATACACTTCTGAAACGAAGAATCGTCGAATCTGACATAAGCTCGATTAAATCGCGATCGTGCTTATCGGGTCGGAGTTTCTATTCCAATTTCTCATACTTGCATGCAAATGCACTGATCTAGCACGCGAAACAGCGATTCCGCACAGAAATACACTTCTGAAACGAAGAATCGTCGAATCTGACATAAGCTCGAATAAATTGTGATCGTGCTTGCCGGGTCGGAGTTTCTGTGCCAATTTCGCATATTTGCATGCAAATGCACTGATCTAGCACGCGAAACAGCGATTCCGCACGGAAATACACTTCTGAAACGAAGAATCGTCGAATCTGACATAAGCTCGAATAAATCGTGATCGTGCTTGCCGAATCTGAGTTTTCGTGCCAATTTCGCATATTTGCATGCAAATGCACTGATCTAGCGCGCGAAACAGCGATTCCGCATAGAAATACACTTCTGAAACGAAGAATCGTCGAATCTGACATAGGCTCGAATAAATTGTGATCGTGCTTGCCGGGTCGGAGTTTCTGTGCCAATTTTGCATATTTGCATGCAAATGCACAGATCTAGCACGCGAAACAGCGATTCCGCACAGAAATACACATCTGAAACGAAGAATCGTCGAATCTGACATAAGCTCGAATAAATCGTGATCCTGATTGCCGGGTCGGAGTTTCTATTCCAATTTGGCGTACTTGCATGCAAATGCACTGATATAGCACGCGAAACAGCGATTCCGCACAGAAATACTCTTCTGACATAAGCTCGAATAAATCGTGATCGTGCTTGCCGGGTCGGAGTTTTCGTGCCAATTTGGCATACTTGCATGCAAATGCACTGATCTAGCACGCGAAACAGCGAATTCCGCACAGAAATTCATTTGTGAAACGAATAATCGTCGAATCTGACATAAGCTCGAATAAATCGTGATCGTGCTTGCCGAATCTGAGTTTTCGTGCCAATTTCGCATATTTGCATGCAAATGCACAGATCTCGCGCGAAACAGCGATTCCGCACAGAAATACACTTCTGAAACGAAGAATCGTCGAATCTGACATAAGCTCGAATAAATCGGGATCGTGCTTGTCGGGTCGGGGTTTCTATTCCAATTTCGCATACTCGCATGCAAATGCACTGATACAGCACGCGAAACAGCGATTTCGCACAGAAAGACACTTCTGAAACGAAGAATCGTCGAATCTGATATAAGGTCGAATAAATGGTGATCGTGCTTGCCGGGTCGGAGTTTCTATTCCAATTTCTCATACTTGCATGCAAATGCACAGATCCAGCGCGCGAAACAGCGATTCCACACAGAAATACTCTTCAGCAACGAAGAATCGTCGAATCTGACATAAGCTCGAATAAATGGTGAACGTGCTTGCCGGGTCGGAGTTTCTGTTCCAATTTCTCATACTTGCATGCAAATGCACAGATCTAGCGCGCAACAGCGATTCCGCAGAGAAATACACTTTTGAAACGAAGAATCGTCGAATCTGACATAAGCTCGTATAAATCGTGATCGTGCTTGTCGGGTCGGAGTTTTTATTCCAATTTCGCATACTTGCATGCAAATGTACTGATCTAGCGCGCGAAACAGCGATTCCGCACAGAAATACACTTCTGAAACGAAGAATCGTCGAATCTGACATAGGCTCGAATAAATTGTGATCGTGCTTGCCGGGTCGGAGATTCTGTGCCAATTTTGCATATTTGCATGCAAATGCACTGATCTAGCACGCGAAACAGCGATTCCGCACAGAAATACACTTCTGAAACGAAGAATCGTCGAATCTGACATAAGCTCGATTAAATCGCGATCGTGCTTGTCGGGTCGGAGTTTTCGTGCCAATTTGGCATACTTGCATGCAAATGCACTGATCTAGCACGCGAAACAGCGATTCCGCACAGAAATACACTTCGGAAACGATGAATCGTAGAATCTGACATAAGCTCGAATAAATGGTGATCGTGCTTGCCGGGTCGGAGTTTCTATTCCAATTTCTCATACTTGCATGCAAATGCACAGATCTCGCGCGAAACAGCGATTCCGCACAGAAATACACTTCTGAAACGAAGAATCGTCGAATCTGACATAAGCTCGAATAAATCGTGATCGTTCTTGCCGGGTCGGAGTTTTCGTGCCAATTTGGCATACTTGCATGCAAATGCACTGATCTAGCACGCGAAACAGCGATTCCGCACAGAAATACACTTCTGAAACGAAGAATCGTCGAATCTGACATAAGCTCGATTAAATCGCGATCGTGCTTATCGGGTCGGAGTTTCTATTCCAATTTCTCATACTTGCATGCAAATGCACTGATCTAGCACGCGAAACAGCGATTCCGCACAGAAATACACTTCTGAAACGAAGAATCGTCGAATCTGACATAAGCTCGAATAAATTGTGATCGTGCTTGCCGGGTCGGAGTTTCTGTGCCAATTTCGCATATTTGCATGCTAATGCACTGATCTAGCACGCGCAACAGCGATTCCGCACAGAAATACACTTCTGAAACGAAGAATCGTCGAATCTGACATAAGCTCGAATAAATCGTGATCGTGCTTGCCGGGTCGGAGTTTTCGTGCCAATTTGGCATACTTGCATGCAAATGCACTGATCTTGCACGCGAAACAGCGATTCCGCACAGAAATTCATTTGTGAAACGAATAATCGTCGAATCTGACATAAGCTCGAATAAATCGTGATCGTGCTTGCCGAATCTGAGTTTTCGTGCCAATTTCGCATATTTGCATGCAAATGCACTGATCTAGCGCGCGAAACAGCGATTCCGCATAGAAATACACTTCTGAAACGAAGAATCGTCGAATCTGACATAGGCTCGAATAAATTGTGATCGTGCTTGCCGGGTCGGAGTTTCTGTGCCAATTTTGCATATTTGCATGCAAATGCACTGATCTAGCACGCGAAACAGCGATTCCGCACAGAAATACACTTCTGAAACGAAGAATCGTAGAATCTGACATAAGCTCGAATAAATCGTTATCGTGCTTGTCGGGTCGGAGTTTTTATTCCAATTTCGCATACTTGCATGCAAATGTACTGATATAGCACGCGAAACAGCGATTCCGCACAGAAATACACTTCTCAAACGAAGAATCGTCGAATCTGACATAGGCTCGAATAAATTGTGATCGTGCTTGCCGGGTCGGAGTTTCTGTGCCAATTTCGCATATTTGCATGCAAATGCACTGATCTAGCACGCGAAACAGCGATTCCGCACAGAAATACACTTCTGAAACGAAGAATCGTCGAATCTGACATAAGCTCGATTAAATCGCGATCGTGCTTATCGGGTCGGAGTTTCTATTCCAATTTCTCATACTTGCATGCAAATGCACTGATCTAGCACGCGAAACAGCGATTCCGCACAGAAATACACTTCTGAAACGAAGAATCGTCGAATCTGACATAAGCTCGAATAAATTGTGATCGTGCTTGCCGGGTCGGAGTTTCTGTGCCAATTTCGCATATTTGCATGCAAATGCACTGATCTAGCACGCGAAACAGCGATTCCGCACGGAAATACACTTCTGAAACGAAGAATCGTCGAATCTGACATAGGCTCGAATAAATTGTGATCGTGCTTGCCGGGTCGGAGTTTCTGTGCCAATTTTGCATATTTGCATGCAAATGCACTGATCTAGCACGCGAAACAGCGATTCCGCACAGAAATACACTTCTGAAACGAAGAATCGTAGAATCTGACATAAGCTCGAATAAATCGTTATCGTGCTTGTCGGGTCGGAGTTTTTATTCCAATTTCGCATACTTGCATGCAAATGTACTGATATAGCACGCGAAACAGCGATTCCGCACAGAAATACGCTTCTGAAACTAAGAATCGTCGAATCTGACATAAGCTCGAATAAATTGTGATCGTGCTTGCCGGGTCGGAGTTTCTGTGCCAATTTCGCATATTTGCATGCAAATGCACAGATCTCGCGCGAAACAGCGATTCCGCACAGAAATACACTTCTGAAACGAAGAATCGTCGAATCTGACATAAGCTCGAATAAATCGTGATCGTTCTTGCCGGGTCGGAGTTTTCGTGCCAATTTGGCATACTTGCATGCAAATGCACTGATCTAGCACGCGAAACAGCGATTCCGCACAGAAATACACTTCTCAAACGAAGAATCGTCGAATCTGACATAGGCTCGAATAAATTGTGATCGTGCTTGCCGGGTCGGAGTTTCTGTGCCAATTTCGCATATTTGCATGCAAATGCACTGATCTAGCACGCGAAACAGCGATTCCGCCCAGAAATACACTTCTGAAACGAAGAATCGTCGAATCTGACATAAGCTCGATTAAATCGCGATCGTGCTTATCGGGTCGGAGTTTCTATTCCAATTTCTCATACTTGCATGCAAATGCACTGATCTAGCACGCGAAACAGCGATTCCGCACAGAAATACACTTCTGAAACGAAGAATCGTCGAATCTGACATAAGCTCGAATAAATTGTGATCGTGCTTGCCGGGTCGGAGTTTCTGTGCCAATTTCGCATATTTGCATGCAAATGCACTGATCTAGCACGCGAAACAGCGATTCCGCACGGAAATACACTTCTGAAACGAAGAATCGTCGAATCTGACATAAGCTCGAATAAATCGTGATCGTGCTTGCCGAATCTGAGTTTTCGTGCCAATTTCGCATATTTGCATGCAAATGCACTGATCTAGCGCGCGAAACAGCGATTCCGCATAGAAATACACTTCTGAAACGAAGAATCGTCGAATCTGACATAGGCTCGAATAAATTGTGATCGTGCTTGCCGGGTCGGAGTTTCTGTGCCAATTTTGCATATTTGCATGCAAATGCACAGATCTAGCACGCGAAACAGCGATTCCGCACAGAAATACACATCTGAAACGAAGAATCGTCGAATCTGACATAAGCTCGAATAAATCGTGATCCTGATTGCCGGGTCGGAGTTTCTATTCCAATTTGGCGTACTTGCATGCAAATGCACTGATATAGCACGCGAAACAGCGATTCCGCACAGAAATACTCTTCTGACATAAGCTCGAATAAATCGTGATCGTGCTTGCCGGGTCGGAGTTTTCGTGCCAATTTGGCATACTTGCATGCAAATGCACTGATCTAGCACGCGAAACAGCGAATTCCGCACAGAAATTCATTTGTGAAACGAATAATCGTCGAATCTGACATAAGCTCGAATAAATCGTGATCGTGCTTGCCGAATCTGAGTTTTCGTGCCAATTTCGCATATTTGCATGCAAATGCACAGATCTCGCGCGAAACAGCGATTCCGCACAGAAATACACTTCTGAAACGAAGAATCGTCGAATCTGACATAAGCTCGAATAAATCGTGATCGTGCTTGTCGGGTCGGGGTTTCTATTCCAATTTCGCATACTCGCATGCAAATGCACTGATACAGCACGCGAAACAGCGATTTCGCACAGAAAGACACTTCTGAAACGAAGAATCGTCGAATCTGATATAAGGTCGAATAAATGGTGATCGTGCTTGCCGGGTCGGAGTTTCTATTCCAATTTCTCATACTTGCATGCAAATGCACAGATCCAGCGCGCGAAACAGCGATTCCACACAGAAATACTCTTCAGCAACGAAGAATCGTCGAATCTGACATAAGCTCGAATAAATGGTGAACGTGCTTGCCGGGTCGGAGTTTCTGTTCCAATTTCTCATACTTGCATGCAAATGCACAGATCTAGCGCGCAACAGCGATTCCGCAGAGAAATACACTTTTGAAACGAAGAATCGTCGAATCTGACATAAGCTCGTATAAATCGTGATCGTGCTTGTCGGGTCGGAGTTTTTATTCCAATTTCGCATACTTGCATGCAAATGTACTGATCTAGCGCGCGAAACAGCGATTCCGCACAGAAATACACTTCTGAAACGAAGAATCGTCGAATCTGACATAGGCTCGAATAAATTGTGATCGTGCTTGCCGGGTCGGAGATTCTGTGCCAATTTTGCATATTTGCATGCAAATGCACTGATCTAGCACGCGAAACAGCGATTCCGCACAGAAATACACTTCTGAAACGAAGAATCGTCGAATCTGACATAAGCTCGATTAAATCGCGATCGTGCTTGTCGGGTCGGAGTTTTCGTGCCAATTTGGCATACTTGCATGCAAATGCACTGATCTAGCACGCGAAACAGCGATTCCGCACAGAAATACACTTCGGAAACGATGAATCGTAGAATCTGACATAAGCTCGAATAAATGGTGATCGTGCTTGCCGGGTCGGAGTTTCTATTCCAATTTCTCATACTTGCATGCAAATGCACAGATCTCGCGCGAAACAGCGATTCCGCACAGAAATACACTTCTGAAACGAAGAATCGTCGAATCTGACATAAGCTCGAATAAATCGTGATCGTTCTTGCCGGGTCGGAGTTTTCGTGCCAATTTGGCATACTTGCATGCAAATGCACTGATCTAGCACGCGAAACAGCGATTCCGCACAGAAATACACTTCTGAAACGAAGAATCGTCGAATCTGACATAAGCTCGATTAAATCGCGATCGTGCTTATCGGGTCGGAGTTTCTATTCCAATTTCTCATACTTGCATGCAAATGCACTGATCTAGCACGCGAAACAGCGATTCCGCACAGAAATACACTTCTGAAACGAAGAATCGTCGAATCTGACATAAGCTCGAATAAATTGTGATCGTGCTTGCCGGGTCGGAGTTTCTGTGCCAATTTCGCATATTTGCATGCTAATGCACTGATCTAGCACGCGCAACAGCGATTCCGCACAGAAATACACTTCTGAAACGAAGAATCGTCGAATCTGACATAAGCTCGAATAAATCGTGATCGTGCTTGCCGGGTCGGAGTTTTCGTGCCAATTTGGCATACTTGCATGCAAATGCACTGATCTTGCACGCGAAACAGCGATTCCGCACAGAAATTCATTTGTGAAACGAATAATCGTCGAATCTGACATAAGCTCGAATAAATCGTGATCGTGCTTGCCGAATCTGAGTTTTCGTGCCAATTTCGCATATTTGCATGCAAATGCACTGATCTAGCACGCGAAACAGCGATTCCGCACAGAAATACAATTCTGAAACGAAGAATCGTAGAATCTGACATAAGCTCGAATAAATCGTTATCGTGCTTGTCGGGTCGGAGTTTTTATTCCAATTTCGCATACTTGCATGCAAATGTACTGATATAGCACGCGAAACAGCGATTCCGCACAGAAATACACTTCTCAAACGAAGAATCGTCGAATCTGACATAGGCTCGAATAAATTGTGATCGTGCTTGCCGGGTCGGAGTTTCTGTGCCAATTTCGCATATTTGCATGCAAATGCACTGATCTAGCACGCGAAACAGCGATTCCGCACAGAAATACACTTCTGAAACGAAGAATCGTCGAATCTGACATAAGCTCGATTAAATCGCGATCGTGCTTATCGGGTCGGAGTTTCTATTCCAATTTCTCATACTTGCATGCAAATGCACTGATCTAGCACGCGAAACAGCGATTCCGCACAGAAATACACTTCTGAAACGAAGAATCGTCGAATCTGACATAAGCTCGAATAAATTGTGATCGTGCTTGCCGGGTCGGAGTTTCTGTGCCAATTTCGCATATTTGCATGCAAATGCACTGATCTAGCACGCGAAACAGCGATTCCGCACGGAAATACACTTCTGAAACGAAGAATCGTCGAATCTGACATAGGCTCGAATAAATTGTGATCGTGCTTGCCGGGTCGGAGTTTCTGTGCCAATTTTGCATATTTGCATGCAAATGCACTGATCTAGCACGCGAAACAGCGATTCCGCACAGAAATACACTTCTGAAACGAAGAATCGTCGAATCTGACATAAGCTCGAATAAATCGTGATCGTGCTTGTCGGGTCGGGGTTTCTATTCCAATTTCGCATACTCGCATGCAAATGCACTGATACAGCACGCGAAACAGCGATTTCGCACAGAAAGACACTTCTGAAACGAAGAATCGTCGAATCTGATATAAGGTCGAATAAATGGTGATCGTGCTTGCCGGGTCGGAGTTTCTATTCCAATTTCTCATACTTGCATGCAAATGCACAGATCCAGCGCGCGAAACAGCGATTCCACACAGAAATACTCTTCAGCAACGAAGAATCGTCGAATCTGACATAAGCTCGAATAAATGGTGAACGTGCTTGCCGGGTCGGAGTTTCTGTTCCAATTTCTCATACTTGCATGCAAATGCACAGATCTAGCGCGCAACAGCGATTCCGCAGAGAAATACACTTTTGAAACGAAGAATCGTCGAATCTGACATAAGCTCGTATAAATCGTGATCGTGCTTGTCGGGTCGGAGTTTTTATTCCAATTTCGCATACTTGCATGCAAATGTACTGATCTAGCGCGCGAAACAGCGATTCCGCACAGAAATACACTTCTGAAACGAAGAATCGTCGAATCTGACATAGGCTCGAATAAATTGTGATCGTGCTTGCCGGGTCGGAGATTCTGTGCCAATTTTGCATATTTGCATGCAAATGCACTGATCTAGCACGCGAAACAGCGATTCCGCACAGAAATACACTTCTGAAACGAAGAATCGTCGAATCTGACATAAGCTCGATTAAATCGCGATCGTGCTTGTCGGGTCGGAGTTTTCGTGCCAATTTGGCATACTTGCATGCAAATGCACTGATCTAGCACGCGAAACAGCGATTCCGCACAGAAATACACTTCGGAAACGATGAATCGTAGAATCTGACATAAGCTCGAATAAATGGTGATCGTGCTTGCCGGGTCGGAGTTTCTATTCCAATTTCTCATACTTGCATGCAAATGCACAGATCTCGCGCGAAACAGCGATTCCGCACAGAAATACACTTCTGAAACGAAGAATCGTCGAATCTGACATAAGCTCGAATAAATCGTGATCGTTCTTGCCGGGTCGGAGTTTTCGTGCCAATTTGGCATACTTGCATGCAAATGCACTGATCTAGCACGCGAAACAGCGATTCCGCACAGAAATACACTTCTGAAACGAAGAATCGTCGAATCTGACATAAGCTCGATTAAATCGCGATCGTGCTTATCGGGTCGGAGTTTCTATTCCAATTTCTCATACTTGCATGCAAATGCACTGATCTAGCACGCGAAACAGCGATTCCGCACAGAAATACACTTCTGAAACGAAGAATCGTCGAATCTGACATAAGCTCGAATAAATTGTGATCGTGCTTGCCGGGTCGGAGTTTCTGTGCCAATTTCGCATATTTGCATGCTAATGCACTGATCTAGCACGCGCAACAGCGATTCCGCACAGAAATACACTTCTGAAACGAAGAATCGTCGAATCTGACATAAGCTCGAATAAATCGTGATCGTGCTTGCCGGGTCGGAGTTTTCGTGCCAATTTGGCATACTTGCATGCAAATGCACTGATCTTGCACGCGAAACAGCGATTCCGCACAGAAATTCATTTGTGAAACGAATAATCGTCGAATCTGACATAAGCTCGAATAAATCGTGATCGTGCTTGCCGAATCTGAGTTTTCGTGCCAATTTCGCATATTTGCATGCAAATGCACTGATCTAGCACGCGAAACAGCGATTCCGCACAGAAATACAATTCTGAAACGAAGAATCGTAGAATCTGACATAAGCTCGAATAAATCGTTATCGTGCTTGTCGGGTCGGAGTTTTATTCCAATTTCGCATACTTGCATGCAAATGTACTGATATAGCACGCGAAACAGCGATTCCGCACAGAAATACACTTCTCAAACGAAGAATCGTCGAATCTGACATAGGCTCGAATAAATTGTGATCGTGCTTGCCGGGTCGGAGTTTCTGTGCCAATTTCGCATATTTGCATGCAAATGCACTGATCTAGCACGCGAAACAGCGATTCCGCACAGAAATACACTTCTGAAACGAAGAATCGTCGAATCTGACATAAGCTCGATTAAATCGCGATCGTGCTTATCGGGTCGGAGTTTCTATTCCAATTTCTCATACTTGCATGCAAATGCACTGATCTAGCACGCGAAACAGCGATTCC
Source organism: Lasioglossum baleicum (assembly GCF_051020765.1). Classification (NCBI taxonomy): domain Eukaryota; kingdom Metazoa; phylum Arthropoda; class Insecta; order Hymenoptera; family Halictidae; genus Lasioglossum; species Lasioglossum baleicum. The sequence goes on from NW_027469085.1 coordinate 2,188,285, forward strand.
GCACAGAAATACACTTCTGAAACGAAGAATCGTCGAATCTGACATAAGCTCGAATAAATTGTGATCGTGCTTGCCGGGTCGGAGTTTCTGTGCCAATTTCGCATATTTGCATGCAAATGCACTGATCTAGCACGCGAAACAGCGATTCCGCACGGAAATACACTTCTGAAACGAAGAATCGTCGAATCTGACATAGGCTCGAATAAATTGTGATCGTGCTTGCCGGGTCGGAGTTTCTGTGCCAATTTTGCATATTTGCATGCAAATGCACTGATCTAGCACGCGAAACAGCGATTCCGCACAGAAATACACTTCTGAAACGAAGAATCGTAGAATCTGACATAAGCTCGAATAAATCGTTATCGTGCTTGTCGGGTCGGAGTTTTTATTCCAATTTCGCATACTTGCATGCAAATGTACTGATATAGCACGCGAAACAGCGATTCCGCACAGAAATACGCTTCTGAAACTAAGAATCGTCGAATCTGACATAAGCTCGAATAAATTGTGATCGTGCTTGCCGGGTCGGAGTTTCTGTGCCAATTTCGCATATTTGCATGCAAATGCACAGATCTCGCGCGAAACAGCGATTCGCACAGAAATACACTTCTGAAACGAAGAATCGTCGAATCTGACATAAGCTCGAATAAATCGTGATCGTTCTTGCCGGGTCGGAGTTTTCGTGCCAATTTGGCATACTTGCATGCAAATGCACTGATCTAGCACGCGAAACAGCGATTCCGCACAGAAATACACTTCTCAAACGAAGAATCGTCGAATCTGACATAGGCTCGAATAAATTGTGATCGTGCTTGCCGGGTCGGAGTTTCTGTGCCAATTTCGCATATTTGCATGCAAATGCACTGATCTAGCACGCGAAACAGCGATTCCGCACAGAAATACACTTCTGAAACGAAGAATCGTCGAATCTGACATAAGCTCGATTAAATCGCGATCGTGCTTATCGGGTCGGAGTTTCTATTCCAATTTCTCATACTTGCATGCAAATGCACTGATCTAGCACGCGAAACAGCGATTCCGCACAGAATACACTTCTGAAACGAAGAATCGTCGAATCTGACATAAGCTCGAATAAATTGTGATCGTGCTTGCCGGGTCGGAGTTTCTGTGCCAATTTCGCATATTTGCATGCAAATGCACTGATCTAGCACGCGAAACAGCGATTCCGCACGGAAATACGCTTCTGAAACGAAGAATCGTCGAATCTGACATAAGCTCGAATAAATCGTGATCGTGCTTGCCGAATCTGAGTTTTCGTGCCAATTTCGCATATTTGCATGCAAATGCACTGATCTAGCGCGCGAAACAGCGATTCCGCATAGAAATACACTTCTGAAACGAAGAATCGTCGAATCTGACATAGGCTCGAATAAATTGTGATCGTGCTTGCCGGGTCGGAGTTTCTGTGCCAATTTTGCATATTTGCATGCAAATGCACAGATCTAGCACGCGAAACAGCGATTCCGCACAGAAATACACATCTGAAACGAAGAATCGTCGAATCTGACATAAGCTCGAATAAATCGTGATCCTGATTGCCGGGTCGGAGTTTCTATTCCAATTTGGCGTACTTGCATGCAAATGCACTGATATAGCACGCGAAACAGCGATTCCGCACAGAAATACTCTTCTGACATAAGCTCGAATAATCGTGATCGTGCTTGCCGGGTCGGAGTTTTCGTGCCAATTTGGCATACTTGCATGCAAATGCACTGATCTAGCACGCGAAACAGCGAATTCCGCACAGAAATTCATTTGTGAAACGAATAATCGTCGAATCTGACATAAGCTCGAATAAATCGTGATCGTGCTTGCCGAATCTGAGTTTTCGTGCCAATTTCGCATATTTGCATGCAAATGCACAGATCTCGCGCGAAACAGCGATTCCGCACAGAAATACACTTCTGAAACGAAGAATCGTCGAATCTGACATAAGCTCGAATAAATCGTGATCGTGCTTGTCGGGTCGGGGTTTCTATTCCAATTTCGCATACTCGCATGCAAATGCACTGATACAGCACGCGAAACAGCGATTTCGCACAGAAAGACACTTCTGAAACGAAGAATCGTCGAATCTGATATAAGCTCGAATAAATGGTGATCGTGCTTGCCGGGTCGGAGTTTCTATTCCAATTTCTCATACTTGCATGCAAATGCACAGATCTAGCGCGCGAAACAGCGATTCCACACAGAAATACTCTTCAGCAACGAAGAATCGTCGAATCTGACATAAGCTCGAATAAATGGTGATCGTGCTTGCCGGGTCGGAGTTTCTGTTCCAATTTCTCATACTTGCATGCAAATGCACAGATCTAGCGCGCAACAGCGATTCCGCAGAGAAATACACTTTGAAACGAAGAATCGTCGAATCTGACATAAGCTCGTATAAATCGTGATCGTGCTTGTCGGGTCGGAGTTTTTATTCCAATTTCGCATACTTGCATGCAAATGTACTGATCTAGCACGCGAAACAGCGAATTCCGCACAGAAATTCATTTGTGAAACGAATAATCGTCGAATCTGACATAAGCTCGAATAAATCGTGATCGTGCTTGCCGAATCTGAGTTTTCGTGCCAATTTCGCATATTTGCATGCAAATGCACAGATCTCGCGCGAAACAGCGATTCCGCACAGAAATACACTTCTGAAACGAAGAATCGTCGAATCTGACATAGGCTCGAATAAATTGTGATCGTGCTTGCCGGGTCGGAGATTCTGTGCCAATTTGCATATTTGCATGCAAATGCACTGATCTAGCACGCGAAACAGCGATTCCGCACAGAAATACACTTCTGAAACGAAGAATCGTCGAATCTGACATAAGCTCGATTAAATCGCGATCGTGCTTGTCGGGTCGGAGTTTTCGTGCCAATTTGGCATACTTGCATGCAAATGCACTGATCTAGCACGCGAAACAGCGATTCCGCACAGAAATACACTTCGGAAACGAAGAATCGTAGAATCTGACATAAGCTCGAATAAATGGTGATCGTGCTTGCCGGGTCGGAGTTTCTATTCCAATTTCTCATACTTGCATGCAAATGCACAGATCTCGCGCGAAACAACGATTCCGCACAGAAATACACTTCTGAAACGAAGAATCGTCGAATATGACATAAGCTCGAATAAATCGTGATCGTTCTTGCCGGTCGGAGTTTTCGTGCCAATTTGGCATACTTGCATGCAAATGCACTGATCTAGCACGCGAAACAGCGATTCCGCACAGAAATACACTTCTGAAACGAAGAATCGTCGAATCTGACATAAGCTCGATTAAATCGCGATCGTGCTTATCGGGTCGGAGTTTCTATTCCAATTTCTCATACTTGCATGCAAATGCACTGATCTAGCACGCGAAACAGCGATTCCGCACAGAAATACACTTCTGAAACGAAGAATCGTCGAATCTGACATAAGCTCGAATAAATTGTGATCGTGCTTGCCGGGTCGGAGTTTCTGTGCCAATTTCGCATATTTGCATGCAAATGCACTGATCTAGCACGCGCAACAGCGATTCCGCACAGAAATACACTTCTGAAACGAAGAATCGTCGAATCTGACATAAGCTCGAATAAATTGTGATCGTGCTTGCCGGGTCGGAATTTCTGTGCCAATTTCGCATATTTGCATGCAAATGCACTGATCTAGCACGCGAAACAGCGATTCCGCACAGAAATACTCTTCTGACATAAGCTCGAATAAATCGTGATCGTGCTTGCCGGGTCGGAGTTTTCGTGCCAATTTGGCATACTTGCATGCAAATGCACTGATCTAGCACGCGAAACAGCGAATTCCGCACAGAAATTCATTTGTGAAACGAAGAATCGTCGAATCTGACATAAGCTCGAATAAATCGTGATCGTGCTTGCCGAATCTGAGTTTTCGTGCCAATTTCGCATATTTGCATGCAAATGCACTGATCTAGCGCGCGAAACAGCGATTCCGCATACAAATACACTTCTGAAACGAAGAATCGTCGAATCTGACATAGGCTCGAATAAATTGTGATCGTGCTTGCCGGGTCGGAGTTTCTGTGACAATTTTGCATATTTGCATGCAAATGCACAGATCTCGCGCGAAACAGCGATTCCGCACAGAAATACACTTCTGAAACGAAGAATCGTCGAATCTGACATAAGCTCGAATAAATCGTGATCCTGATTGCCGGGTCGGAGTTTCTATTCCAATTTGGCGTACTTGCATGCAAATGCACTGATATAGCACGCGAAACAGCGATTCCGCACAGAAATACTCTTCTGACATAAGCTCGAATAAATCGTGATCGTGCTTGCCGGGTCGGAGTTTTCGTGCCAATTTGGCATACTTGCATGCAAATGCACTGATCTAGCACGCGAAACAGCGAATTCCGCACAGAAATTCATTTGTGAAACGAATAATCGTCGAATCTGACATAAGCTCGAATAAATCGTGATCGTGCTTGCCGAATCTGAGTTTTCGTGCCAATTTCGCATATTTGCATGCAAATGCACAGATCTCGCGCGAAACAGCGATTCCGCACAGAAATACACTTCTGAAACGAAGAATCGTCGAATCTGACATAAGCTCGAATAAATCGTGATCGTGCTTGTCGGGTCGGGGTTTCTATTCCAATTTCGCATACTCGCATGCAAATGCACTGATACAGCACGCGAAACAGCGATTTCGCACAGAAAGACACTTCTGAAACGAAGAATCGTCGAATCTGATATAAGCTCGAATAAATGGTGATCGTGCTTGCCGGGTCGGAGTTTCTATTCCAATTTCTCATACTTGCATGCAAATGCACAGATCTAGCGCGCGAAACAGCGATTCCACACAGAAATACTCTTCAGCAACGAAGAATCGTCGAATCTGACATAAGCTCGAATAAATGGTGATCGTGCTTGCCGGGTCGGAGTTTCTGTTCCAATTTCTCATACTTGCATGCAAATGCACAGATCTAGCGCGCAACAGCGATTCCGCAGAGAAATACACTTTTGAAACGAAGAATCGTCGAATCTGACATAAGCTCGTATAAATCGTGATCGTGCTTGTCGGGTCGGAGTTTTTATTCCAATTTCGCATACTTGCATGCAAATGTACTGATCTAGCACGCGAAACAGCGAATTCCGCACAGAAATTCATTTGTGAAACGAATAATCGTCGAATCTGACATAAGCTCGAATAAATCGTGATCGTGCTTGCCGAATCTGAGTTTTCGTGCCAATTTCGCATATTTGCATGCAAATGCACAGATCTCGCGCGAAACAGCGATTCCGCACAGAAATACACTTCTGAAACGAAGAATCGTCGAATCTGACATAGGCTCGAATAAATTGTGATCGTGCTTGCCGGGTCGGAGATTCTGTGCCAATTTTGCATATTTGCATGCAAATGCACTGATCTAGCACGCGAAACAGCGATTCCGCACATAAATACACTTCTGAAACGAAGAATCGTCGAATCTGACATAAGCTCGATTAAATCGCGATCGTGCTTGTCGGGTCGGAGTTTTCGTGCCAATTTGGCATACTTGCATGCAAATGCACTGATCTAGCACGCGAAACAGCGATTCCGCACAGAAATACACTTCGGAAACGAAGAATCGTAGAATCTGACATAAGCTCGAATAAATGGTGATCGTGCTTGCCGGGTCGGAGTTTCTATTCCAATTTCTCATACTTGCATGCAAATGCACAGATCTCGCGCGAAACAACGATTCCGCACAGAAATACACTTCTGAAACGAAGAATCGTCGAATATGACATAAGCTCGAATAAATCGTGATCGTTCTTGCCGGGTCGGAGTTTTCGTGCCAATTTGGCATACTTGCATGCAAATGCACTGATCTAGCACGCGAAACAGCGAATTCCGCACAGAAATTCATTTGTGAAACGAATAATCGTCGAATCTGACATAAGCTCGAATAAATCGTGATCGTGCTTGCCGAATCTGAGTTTTCGTGCCAATTTCGCATATTTGCATGCAAATGCACAGATCTCGCGCGAAACAGCGATTCCGCACAGAAATACACTTCTGAAACGAAGAATCGTCGAATCTGACATAGGCTCGAATAAATTGTGATCGTGCTTGCCGGGTCGGAGATTCTGTGCCAATTTTGCATATTTGCATGCAAATGCACTGATCTAGCACGCGAAACAGCGATTCCGCACAGAAATACACTTCTGAAACGAAGAATCGTCGAATCTGACATAAGCTCGATTAAATCGCGATCGTGCTTGTCGGGTCGGAGTTTTCGTGCCAATTTGGCATACTTGCATGCAAATGCACTGATCTAGCACGCGAAACAGCGATTCCGCACAGAAATACACTTCGGAAACGAAGAATCGTAGAATCTGACATAAGCTCGAATAAATGGTGATCGTGCTTGCCGGGTCGGAGTTTCTATTCCAATTTCTCATACTTGCATGCAAATGCACAGATCTCGCGCGAAACAGCGATTCCGCACAGAAATACACTTCTGAAACGAAGAATCGTCGAATATGACATAAGCTCGAATAAATCGTGATCGTTCTTGCCGGTTCGGAGTTTTCGTGCCAATTTGGCATACTTGCATGCAAATGCACTGATCTAGCACGCGAAACAGCGATTCCGCACAGAAATACACTTCTGAAACGAAGAATCGTCGAATCTGACATAAGCTCGATTAAATCGCGATCGTGCTTATCGGGTCGGAGTTTCTATTCCAATTTCTCATACTTGCATGCAAATGCACTGATCTAGCACGCGAAACAGCGATTCCGCACAGAAATACACTTCTGAAACGAAGAATCGTCGAATCTGACATAAGCTCGAATAAATTGTGATCGTGCTTGCCGGGTCGGAGTTTCTGTGCCAATTTCGCATATTTGCATGCAAATGCACTGATCTAGCACGCGCAACAGCGATTCCGCACAGAAATACACTTCTGAAACGAAGAATCGTCGAATCTGACATAAGCTCGAATAAATTGTGATCGTGCTTGCCTGGTCGGAGTTTCTGTGCCAATTTCGCATATTTGCATGCAAATGCACTGATCTAGCACGCGAAACAGCGATTCCGCACAGAAATACTCTTCTGACATAAGCTCGAATAAATCGTGATCGTGCTTGCCGGGTCGGAGTTTTCGTGCCAATTTGGCATACTTGCATGCAAATGCACTGATCTAGCACGCGAAACAGCGAATTCCGCACAGAAATTCATTTGTGAAACGAATAATCGTCGAATCTGACATAAGCTCGAATAAATCGTGATCGTGCTTGCCGAATCTGAGTTTTCGTGCCAATTTCGCATATTTGCATGCAAATGCACAGATCTCGCGCGAAACAGCGATTCCGCACAGAAATACACTTCTGAAACGAAGAATCGTCGAATCTGACATAAGCTCGAATAAATCGTGATCGTGCTTGTCGGGTCGGGGTTTCTATTCCAATTTCGCATACTCGCATGCAAATGCACTGATACAGCACGCGAAACAGCGATTTCGCACAGAAAGACACTTCTGAAACGAAGAATCGTCGAATCTGATATAAGCTCGAATAAATGGTGATCGTGCTTGCCGGGTCGGAGTTTCTATTCCAATTTCTCATACTTGCATGCAAATGCACAGATCTAGCGCGCGAAACAGCGATTCCACACAGAAATACTCTTCAGCAACGAAGAATCGTCGAATCTGACATAAGCTCGAATAAATGGTGAACGTGCTTGCCGGGTCGGAGTTTCTGTTCCAATTTCTCATACTTGCATGCAAATGCACAGATCTAGCGCGCAACAGCGATTCCGCAGAGAAATACACTTTTGAAACGAAGAATCGTCGAATCTGACATAAGCTCATATAAATCGTGATCGTGCTTGTCGGGTCGGAGTTTTTATTCCAATTTCGCATACATGCATGCAAATGTACTGATCTAGCGCGCGAAACAGCGATTCCGCACAGAAATACACTTCTGAAACGAAGAATCGTCGAATCTGACATAGGCTCGAATAAATTGTGATCGTGCTTGCCGGGTCGGAGATTCTGTGCCAATTTTGCATATTTGCATGCAAATGCACTGATCTAGCACGCGAAACAGCGATTCCGCACAGAAATACACTTCTGAAACGAAGAATCGTCGAATCTGACATAAGCTCGATTAAATCGCGATCGTGCTTGTCGGGTCGGAGTTTTCGTGCCAATTTGGCATACTTGCATGCAAATGCACTGATCTAGCACGCGAAACAGCGATTCCGCACAGAAATACACTTCGGAAACGATGAATCGTAGAATCTGACATAAGCTCGAATAAATGGTGATCGTGCTTGCCGGGTCGGAGTTTCTATTCCAATTTCTCATACTTGCATGCAAATGCACAGATCTCGCGCGAAACAGCGATTCCGCACAGAAATACACTTCTGAAACGAAGAATCGTCGAATCTGACATAAGCTCGAATAAATCGTGATCGTTCTTGCCGGGTTGGAGTTTCTGTGCCAATTTCCCATATTTGCATGCAAATGCACTGATCTAGCACGCGAAGCAGCGATTCCGCACAGAAATACACTTCTGAATCGAAGAATCGTCGAATCTGACATAGGCTCGAATAAATTGTGATCGTGCTTGCCGGGTCGGAGTTTCTGTGCCAATTTTGCATATTTGCATGCAAATGCACAGATCTCGCGCGAAACAGCGATTCCGCACAGAAATACACTTCTGAAACGAAGAATCGTCGAATCTGACATAAGCTCGAATAAATCGTGATCCTGATTGCCGGATCGGAGTTTCTATTCCAATTTGGCGTACTTGCATGCAAATGCACTGATATAGCACGCGAAACAGCGATTCCGCACAGAAATACTCTTCTGACATAAGCTCGAATAAATCGTGATCGTGCTTGCCGGGTCGGAGTTTTCGTGCCAATTTGGCATACTTGCATGCAAATGCACTGATCTAGCACGCGAAACAGCGAATTCCGCACAGAAATTCATTTGTGAAAAGAATAATCGTCGAATCTGACATAAGCTCGAATAAATCGTGATCGTGCTTGCCGAATCTGAGTTTTCGTGCCAATTTCGCATATTTGCATGCAAATGCACAGATCTCGCGCGAAACAGCGATTCCGCACAGAAATACACTTCTGAAACGAAGAATCGTCGAATCTGACATAAGCTCGAATAAATCGTGATCGTGCTTGTCGGGTCGGGGTTTCTATTCCAATTTCGCATACTCGCATGCAAATGCACTGATACAGCACGCGAAACAGCGATTTCGCACAGAAAGACACTTCTGAAACGAAGAATCGTCGAATCTGATATAAGCTCGAATAAATGGTGATCGTGCTTGCCGGGTCGGAGTTTCTATTCCAATTTCTCATACTTGCATGCAAATGCACAGATCTAGCGCGCGAAACAGCGATTCCACACAGAAATACTCTTCAGCAACGAAGAATCGTCGAATCTGACATAAGCTCGAATAAATGGTGAACGTGCTTGCCGGGTCGGAGTTTCTGTTCCAATTTCTCATACTTGCATGCAAATGCACAGATCTAGCGCGCAACAGCGATTCCGCAGAGAAATACACTTTTGAAACGAAGAATCGTCGAATCTGACATAAGCTCGTATAAATCGTGATCGTGCTTGTCGGGTCGGAGTTTTTATTCCAATTTCGCATACTTGCATGCAAATGCACTGATCTAGCACGCGAAACAGCGATTCCGCACATAAATACACTTCTGAAACGAAGAATCGTCGAATCTGACATAAGCTCGATTAAATCGCGATCGTGCTTGTCGGGTCGGAGTTTTCGTGCCAATTTGGCATACTTGCATGCAAATGCACTGATCTAGCACGCGAAACAGCGATTCCGCACAGAAATACACTTCGGAAACGATGAATCGTAGAATCTGACATAAGCTCGAATAAATGGTGATCGTGCTTGCCGGGTCGGAGTTTCTATTCCAATTTCTCATACTTGCATGCAAATGCACAGATCTCGCGCGAAACAGCGATTCCGCACAGAAATACACTTCTGAAACGAAGAATCGTCGAATCTGACATAAGCTCGAATAAATCGTGATCGTTCTTGCCGGGTTGGAGTTTCTGTGCCAATTTCCCATATTTGCATGCAAATGCACTGATCTAGCACGCGAAGCAGCGATTCCGCACAGAAATACACTTCTGAATCGAAGAATCGTCGAATCTGACATAGGCTCGAATAAATTGTGATCGTGCTTGCCGGGTCGGAGTTTCTGTGCCAATTTTGCATATTTGCATGCAAATGCACAGATCTCGCGCGAAACAGCGATTCCGCACAGAAATACACTTCTGAAACGAAGAATCGTCGAATCTGACATAAGCTCGAATAAATCGTGATCCTGATTGCCGGATCGGAGTTTCTATTCCAATTTGGCGTACTTGCATGCAAATGCACTGATATAGCACGCGAAACAGCGATTCCGCACAGAAATACTCTTCTGACATAAGCTCGAATAAATCGTGATCGTGCTTGCCGGGTCGGAGTTTTCGTGCCAATTTGGCATACTTGCATGCAAATGCACTGATCTAGCACGCGAAACAGCGAATTCCGCACAGAAATTCATTTGTGAAAAGAATAATCGTCGAATCTGACATAAGCTCGAATAAATCGTGATCGTGCTTGCCGAATCTGAGTTTTCGTGCCAATTTCGCATATTTGCATGCAAATGCACAGATCTCGCGCGAAACAGCGATTCCGCACAGAAATACACTTCTGAAACGAAGAATCGTCGAATCTGACATAAGCTCGAATAAATCGTGATCGTGCTTGTCGGGTCGGGGTTTCTATTCCAATTTCGCATACTCGCATGCAAATGCACTGATACAGCACGCGAAACAGCGATTTCGCACAGAAAGACACTTCTGAAACGAAGAATCGTCGAATCTGATATAAGCTCGAATAAATGGTGATCGTGCTTGCCGGGTCGGAGTTTCTATTCCAATTTCTCATACTTGCATGCAAATGCACAGATCTAGCGCGCGAAACAGCGATTCCACACAGAAATACTCTTCAGCAACGAAGAATCGTCGAATCTGACATAAGCTCGAATAAATGGTGAACGTGCTTGCCGGGTCGGAGTTTCTGTTCCAATTTCTCATACTTGCATGCAAATGCACAGATCTAGCGCGCAACAGCGATTCCGCAGAGAAATACACTTTTGAAACGAAGAATCGTCGAATCTGACATAAGCTCGTATAAATCGTGATCGTGCTTGTCGGGTCGGAGTTTTTATTCCAATTTCGCATACTTGCATGCAAATGTACTGATCTAGCGCGCGAAACAGCGATTCCGCACAGAAATACACTTCTGAAACGAAGAATCGTCGAATCTGACATAGGCTCGAATAAATTGTGATCGTGCTTGCCGGGTCGGAGATTCTGTGCCAATTTTGCATATTTGCATGCAAATGCACTGATCTAGCACGCGAAACAGCGATTCCGCACAGAAATACACTTCTGAAACGAAGAATCGTCGAATCTGACATAAGCTCGATTAAATCGCGATCGTGCTTGTCGGGTCGGAGTTTTCGTGCCAATTTGGCATACTTGCATGCAAATGCACTGATCTAGCACGCGAAACAGCGATTCCGCACAGAAATACACTTCGGAAACGATGAATCGTAGAATCTGACATAAGCTCGAATAAATGGTGATCGTGCTTGCCGGGTCGGAGTTTCTATTCCAATTTCTCATACTTGCATGCAAATGCACAGATCTCGCGCGAAACAGCGATTCCGCACAGAAATACACTTCTGAAACGAAGAATCGTCGAATCTGACATAAGCTCGAATTAATCGTGATCGTTCTTGCCGGGTCGGAGTTTTCGTGCCAATTTGGCATACTTGCATGCAAATGCACTGATCTAGCACGCGAAACAGCGATTCCGCACAGAAATACACTTCTGAAACGAAGAATCGTCGAATCTGACATAAGCTCGATTAAATCGCGATCGTGCTTATCGGGTCGGAGTTTCTATTCCAATTTCTCATACTTGCATGCAAATGCACTGATCTAGCACGCGAAACAGCGATTCCGCACAGAAATACACTTCTGAAACGAAGAATCGTCGAATCTGACATAAGCTCGAATAAATTGTGATCGTGCTTGCCGGGTCGGAGTTTCTGTGCCAATTTCGCATATTTGCATGCAAATGCACTGATCTAGCACGCGCAACAGCGATTCCGCACAGAAATACACTTCTGAAACGAAGAATCGTCGAATCTGACATAAGCTCGAATAAATCGTGATCGTGCATGCCGGGTCGGAGTTTTCGTGCCAATTTGGCATACTTGCATGCAAATGCACTGATCTTGCACGCGAAACAGCGATTCCGCACAGAAATTCATTTGTGAAACGAATAATAGTCGAATCTGACATAAGCTCGAATAAATCGTGATCGTGCTTGCCGAATCTGAGTTTTCGTGCCAATTTCGCATATTTGCATGCAAATGCACTGATCTAGCGCGCGAAACAGCGATTCCGCATAGAAATACACTTCTGAAACGAAGAATCGTCGAATCTGACATAGGCTCGAATAAATTGTGATCGTGCTTGCCGGGTCGGAGTTTCTGTGCCAATTTTGCATATTTGCATGCAAATGCACTGATCTAGCACGCGAAACAGCGATTCCGCACAGAAATACACTTCTGAAACGAAGAATCGTAGAATCTGACATAAGCTCGAATAAATCGTTATCGTGCTTGTCGGGTCGGAGTTTTTATTCCAATTTCGCATACTTGCATGCAAATGTACTGATATAGCACGCGAAACAGCGATTCCGCTCAGAAATACGCTTCTGAAACTAAGAATCGTCGAATCTGACATAAGCTCGAATAAATTGTGATCGTGCTTGCCGGGTCGGAGTTTCTGTGCCAATTTCGCATATTTGCATGCAAATGCACAGATCTCGCGCGAAACAGCGATTCCGCACAGAAATACACTTCTGAAACGAAGAATCGTCGAATCTGACATAAGCTCGAATAAATCGTGATCGTTCTTGCCGGGTCGGAGTTTTCGTGCCAATTTGGCATACTTGCATGCAAATGCACTGACCTAGCACGCGAAACAGCGATTCCGCACAGAAGTACACTTCTCAAACGAAGAATCGTCGAATCTGACATAGGCTCGAATAAATTGTGATCGTGCTTGCCGGGTCGGAGTTTCTGTGCCAATTTCGCATATTTGCATGCAAATGCACTGATCTAGCACGCGAAACAGCGATTCCGCACAGAAATACACTTCTGAAACGAAGAATCGTCGAATCTGACATAAGCTCGATTAAATCGCGATCGTGCTTATCGGGTCGGAGTTTCTATTCCAATTTCTCATACTTGCATGCAAATGCACTGATCTAGCACGCGAAACAGCGATTCCGCACAGAAATACACTTCTGAAACGAAGAATCGTCGAATCTGACATAAGCTCGAATAAATTGTGATCGTGCTTGCCGGGTCGGAGTTTCTGTGCCAATTTCGCATATTTGCATGCAAATGCACTGATCTAGCACGCGAAACAGCGATTCCGCACGGAAATACACTTCTGAAACGAAGAATCGTCGAATCTGACATAGGCTCGAATAAATTGTGATCGTGCTTGCCGGGTCGGAGTTCCTGTGCCAATTTTGCATATTTGCATGCAAATGCACTGATCTAGCACGCGAAACAGCGATTCCGCACAGAAATACACTTCTGAAACGAAGAATCGTAGAATCTGACATAAGCTCGAATAAATCGTTATCGTGCTTGTCGGGTCGGAGTTTTTATTCCAATTTCGCATACTTGCATGCAAATGTACTGATATAGCACGCGAAACAGCGATTCCGCACAGAAATACGCTTCTGAAACTAAGAATCGTCGAATCTGACATAAGCTCGAATAAATTGTGATCGTGCTTGCCGGGTCGGAGTTTCTGTGCCAATTTCGCATATTTGCATGCAAATGCACAGATCTCGCGCGAAACAGCGATTCCGCACAGAAATACACTTCTGAAACGAAGAATCGTCGAATCTGACATAAGCTCGAATAAATCGTGATCGTTCTTGCCGGGTCGGAGTTTTCGTGCCAATTTGGCATACTTGCATGCAAATGCACTGATCTAGCACGCGAAACAGCGATTCCGCACAGAAATACACTTCTCAAACGAAGAATCGTCGAATCTGACATAGGCTCGAATAAATTGTGATCGTGCTTGCCGGGTCGGAGTTTCTGTGCCAATTTCGCATATTTGCATGCAAATGCACTGATCTAGCACGCGAAACAGCGATTCCGCACAGAAATACACTTCTGAAACGAAGAATCGTCGAATCTGACATAAGCTCGATTAAATCGCGATCGTGCTTATCGGGTCGGAGTTTCTATTCCAATTTCTCATACTTGCATGCAAATGCACTGATCTAGCACGCGAAACAGCGATTCCGCACAGAAATACACTTCTGAAACGAAGAATCGTCGAATCTGACATAAGCTCGAATAAATTGTGATCGTGCTTGCCGGGTCGGAGTTTCTGTGCCAATTTCGCATATTTGCATGCAAATGCACTGATCTAGCACGCGCAACAGCGATTCCGCACAGAAATACACTTCTGAAACGAAGAATCGTCGAATCTGACATAAGCTCGAATAAATCGTGATCGTGCATGCCGGGTCGGAGTTTTCGTGCCAATTTGGCATACTTGCATGCAAATGCACTGATCTTGCACGCGAAACAGCGATTCCGCACAGAAATTCATTTGTGAAACGAATAATAGTCGAATCTGACATAAGCTCGAATAAATCGTGATCGTGCTTGCCGAATCTGAGTTTTCGTGCCAATTTCGCATATTTGCATGCAAATGCACTGATCTAGCGCGCGAAACAGCGATTCCGCATAGAAATACACTTCTGAAACGAAGAATCGTCGAATCTGACATAGGCTCGAATAAATTGTGATCGTGCTTGCCGGGTCGGAGTTTCTGTGCCAATTTTGCATATTTGCATGCAAATGCACTGATCTAGCACGCGAAACAGCGATTCCGCACAGAAATACACTTCTGAAACGAAGAATCGTAGAATCTGACATAAGCTCGAATAAATCGTTATCGTGCTTGTCGGGTCGGAGTTTTTATTCCAATTTCGCATACTTGCATGCAAATGTACTGATATAGCACGCGAAACAGCGATTCCGCTCAGAAATACGCTTCTGAAACTAAGAATCGTCGAATCTGACATAAGCTCGAATAAATTGTGATCGTGCTTGCCGGGTCGGAGTTTCTGTGCCAATTTCGCATATTTGCATGCAAATGCACAGATCTCGCGCGAAACAGCGATTCCGCACAGAAATACACTTCTGAAACGAAGAATCGTCGAATCTGACATAAGCTCGAATAAATCGTGATCGTTCTTGCCGGGTCGGAGTTTTCGTGCCAATTTGGCATACTTGCATGCAAATGCACTGATCTAGCACGCGAAACAGCGATTCCGCACAGAAATACACTTCTCAAACGAAGAATCGTCGAATCTGACATAGGCTCGAATAAATTGTGATCGTGCTTGCCGGGTCGGAGTTTCTGTGCCAATTTCGCATATTTGCATGCAAATGCACTGATCTAGCACGCGAAACAGCGATTCCGCACAGAAATACACTTCTGAAACGAAGAATCGTCGAATCTGACATAAGCTCGATTAAATCGCGATCGTGCTTATCGGGTCGGAGTTTCTATTCCAATTTCTCATACTTGCATGCAAATGCACTGATCTAGCACGCGAAACAGCGATTCCGCACAGAAATACACTTCTGAAACGAAGAATCGTCGAATCTGACATAAGCTCGAATAAATTGTGATCGTGCTTGCCGGGTCGGAGTTTCTGTGCCAATTTCGCATATTTGCATGCAAATGCACAGATCTCGCGCGAAACAGCGATTCCGCACAGAAATACACTTCTGAAACGAAGAATCGTCGAATCTGACATAAGCTCGAATAAATCGTGATCGTTCTTGCCGGGTCGGAGTTTTCGTGCCAATTTGGCATACTTGCATGCAAATGCACTGATCTAGCACGCGAAACAGCGATTCCGCACAGAAATACACTTCTCAAACGAAGAATCGTCGAATCTGACATAGGCTCGAATAAATTGTGATCGTGCTTGCCGGGTCGGAGTTTCTGTGCCAATTTCGCATATTTGCATGCAAATGCACTGATCTAGCACGCGAAACAGCGATTCCGCACAGAAATACACTTCTGAAACGAAGAATCGTCGAATCTGACATAAGCTCGATTAAATCGCGATCGTGCTTATCGGGTCGGAGTTTCTATTCCAATTTCTCATACTTGCATGCAAGTGCACTGATCTAGCTCGCGAAACAGCGATTCCGCACAGAAATACACTTCTGAAACGAAGAATCGTCGAATCTGACATAAGCTCGAATAAATTGTGATCGTGCTTGCCGGGTCGGAGTTTCTGTGCCAATTTCGCATATTTGCATGCAAATGCACTGATCTAGCACGCGAAACAGCGATTCCGTACGGAAATACACTTCTGAAACGAAGAATCGTCGAATCTGACATAAGCTCGAATAAATTGTGATCGTGCTTGCCGGGTCGGAGTTTTCGTGCCAATTTGGCATACTTGCATGCAAATGCACTGATCTAGCACGCGAAACAGCGATTCCGCACAGAAATACACTTCTCAAACGAAGAATCGTCGAATCTGACATAGGCTCGAATAAATTGTGATCGTGCTTGCCGGGTCGGAGTTTCTGTGCCAATTTCGCATATTTGCATGCAAATGCACTGATCTAGCACGCGAAACAGCGATTCCGCACAGAAATACACTTCTGAAACGAAGAATCGTCGAATCTGACATAAGCTCGATTAAATCGCGATCGTGCTTATCGGGTCGGAGTTTCTATTCCAATTTCTCATACTTGCATGCAAGTGCACTGATCTAGCACGCGAAACAGCGATTCCGCACAGAAATACACTTCTGAAACGAAGAATCGTCGAATCTGACATAAGCTCGAATAAATTGTGATCGTGCTTGCCGGGTCGGAGTTTCTGTGCCAATTTCGCATATTTGCATGCAAATGCACTGATCTAGCACGCGAAACAGCGATTCCGCACGGAAATACACTTCTGAAACGAAGAATCGTCGAATCTGACATAAGCTCGAATAAATTGTGATCGTGCTTGCCGGGTCGGAGTTTCTGTGCCAATTTCGCATATTTGCATGCAAATGCACAGATCCAGCTCGCGAAACAGCGATTCCACACAGAAATACTCTTCAGCAACGAAGAATCGTCGAATCTGACATAAGCCCGAATAAATGGTGAACGTGCTTGCCGGGTCGGAGTTTCTGTTCCAATTTCTCATACTTGCATGCAAATGCACAGATTTAGCGCGCAACAGCGATTCCGCAGAGAAATACACTTTTGAAACGAAGAATCGTCGAATCTGACATAAGCTCGTATAAATCGTGATCGTGCTTGTCGGGTCGGAGTTTTTATTCCAATTTCGCATACTTGCATGCAAATGTACTGATCTAGCGCGCGAAACAGCCATTCCGCACAGAAATACACTTCTGAAACGAAGAATCGTCGAATCTGACATAGGCTCGAATAAATTGTGATCGTGCTTGCCGGGTCGGGGATTCTGTGCCAATTTTGCATATTTGCATGCAAATGCACTGATCTAGCACGCGAAACAGCGATTCCGCACAGAAATACACTTCTGAAACGAAGAATCGTCGAATCTGACATAAGCTCGATTAAATCGCGATCGTGCTTGTCGGGTCGGAGTTTTCGTGCCAATTTGGCATACTTGCATGCAAATGCACTGATCTAGCACGCGAAACAGCGATTCCGCACAGAAATACACTTCGGAAACGATGAATCGTAGAATCTGACATAAGCTCGAATAAATGGTGATCGTGCTTGCCGGGTCGGAGTTTCTATTCCAATTTCTCATACTTGCATGCAAATGCACAGATCTCGCGCGAAACAGCGATTCCGCACAGAAATACACTTCTGAAACGAAGAATCGTCGAATCTGACATAAGCTCGAATAAATCGTGATCGTTCTTGCCGGTTCGGAGTTTTCGTGCCAATTTGGCATACTTGCATGCAAATGCACTGATCTAGCACGCGAAACAGCGATTCCGCACAGAAATACACTTCTGAAACGAAGAATCGTCGAATCTGACATAAGCTCGATTAAATCGCGATCGTGCTTGTCGGGTCGGAGTTTTCGTGCCAATTTGGCATACATGCATGCAAATGCACTGATCTAGCACGCGAAACAGCGATTCCGCACAGAAATACACTTCGGAAACGAAGAATCGTCGAATCTGACATAAGCTCGAATAAATGGTGATCGTGCTTGCCGGGTCGGAGTTTCTATTCCAATTTCTCATACTTGCATGCAAATGCACAGATCTCGCGCGAAACAGCGATTCCGCACAGAAATACACTTCTGAAACGAAGAATCGTCGAATCTGACATAAGCTCGATTAAATCGCGATCGTGCTTATCGGGTCGGAGTTTCTATTCCAATTTCTCATACTTGCATGCAAGTGCACTGATCTAGCACGCGAAACAGCGATTCCGCACAGAAATACACTTCTGAAACGAAGAATCGTCGAATCTGACATAAGCTCGAATAAATTGTGATCGTGCTTGCCGGGTCGGAGTTTCTGTGCCAATTTCGCATATTTGCATGCAAATGCACTGATCTAGCACGCGAAACAGCGATTCCGCACGGAAATACACTTCTGAAACGAAGAATCGTCGAATCTGACATAAGCTCGAATAAATTGTGATCGTGCTTGCCGGGTCGGAGTTTCTGTGCCAATTTCGCATATTTGCATGCAAATGCACAGATCCAGCGCGCGAAACAGCGATTCCACACAGAAATACTCTTCAGCAACGAAGAATCGTCGAATCTGACATAAGCCCGAATAAATGGTGAACGTGCTTGCCGGGTCGGAGTTTCTGTTCCAATTTCTCATACTTGCATGCAAATGCACAGATTTAGCGCGCAACAGCGATTCCGCAGAGAAATACACTTTTGAAACGAAGAATCGTCGAATCTGACATAAGCTCGTATAAATCGTGATCGTGCTTGTCGGGTCGGAGTTTTTATTCCAATTTCGCATACTTGCATGCAAATGTACTGATCTAGCGCGCGAAACAGCGATTCCGCACAGAAATACACTTCTGAAACGAAGAATCGTCGAATCTGACATAGGCTCGAATAAATTGTGATCGTGCTTGCCGGGTCGGGGATTCTGTGCCAATTTTGCATATTTGCATGCAAATGCACTGATCTAGCACGCGAAACAGCGATTCCGCACAGAAATACACTTCTGAAACGAAGAATCGTCGAATCTGACATAAGCTCGATTAAATCGCGATCGTGCTTGTCGGGTCGGAGTTTTCGTGCCAATTTGGCATACTTGCATGCAAATGCACTGATCTAGCACGCGAAACAGCGATTCCGCACAGAAATACACTTCGGAAACGATGAATCGTAGAATCTGACATAAGCTCGAATAAATGGTGATCGTGCTTGCCGGGTCGGAGTTTCTATTCCAATTTCTCATACTTGCATGCAAATGCACAGATCTCGCGCGAAACAGCGATTCCGCACAGAAATACACTTCTGAAACGAAGAATCGTCGAATCTGACATAAGCTCGAATAAATCGTGATCGTTCTTGCCGGTTCGGAGTTTTCGTGCCAATTTGGCATACTTGCATGCAAATGCACTGATCTAGCACGCGAAACAGCGATTCCGCACAGAAATACACTTCTGAAACGAAGAATCGTCGAATCTGACATAAGCTCGATTAAATCGCGATCGTGCTTGTCGGGTCGGAGTTTTCGTGCCAATTTGGCATACTTGCATGCAAATGCACTGATCTAGCACGCGAAACAGCGATTCCGCACAGAAATACACTTCGGAAACGAAGAATCGTCGAATCTGACATAAGCTCGAATAAATGGTGATCGTGCTTGCCGGGTCGGAGTTTCTATTCCAATTTCTCATACTTGCAAGCAAATGCACAGATCTCGCGCGAAACAGCGATTCCGCACAGAAATACACTTCTGAAACGAAGAATCGTCGAATCTGACATAAGCTCGAATAAATCGTGATCGTGCTTGCCGGGTCGGAGTTTTCGTGCCAATTTGGCATACTTGCATGCAAATGCACTGATCTAGCACGCGAAACAGCGATTCCGCACAGAAATACACTTGTGAAACGAAGAATCGTCGAATCTGACATAAGCTCGATTAAATCGCGATCGTGCTTATCGGGTCGGAGTTTCTATTCCAATTTCTCATACTTGCATGCAAATGCACTGATCTAGCACGCGAAACAGCGATTCCGCACAGAAATACACTTCTGAAACGAAGAATCGTCGAATCTGACATAAGCTCGAATAAATTGTGATCGTGCTTGCCGGGTCGGAGTTTCTGTGCCAATTTCGCATATTTGCATGCAAATGCACTGATCTAGCACGCGCAACAGCGATTCCGCACAGAAATACACTTCTGAAACGAAGAATCGTCGAATCTGACATAGGCTCGAATAAATTGTGATCGTGCTTGCCGGGTCGGAGTTTCTGTGCCAATTTTGCATATTTGCATGCAAATGCACAGATCTAGCACGCGAAACAGCGATTCCGCACAGAAATACACATCTGAAACGAAGAATCGTCGAATCTGACATAAGCTCGAATAAATCGTGATCCTGATTGCCGGGTCGGAGTTTCTATTCCAATTTGGCGTACTTGCATGCAAATGCACTGATATAGCACGCGAAACAGCGATTCCGCACAGAAATACTCTTCTGACATAAGCTCGAATAAATCGTGATCGTGCTTGCCGGGTCGGAGTTTTCGTGCCAATTTGGCATACTTGCATGCAAATGCACTGATCTAGCACGCGAAACAGCGAATTCCGCACAGAAATTCATTTGTGAAACGAATAATCGTCGAATCTGACATAAGCTCGAATAAATCGTGATCGTGCTTGCCGAATCTGAGTTTTCGTGCCAATTTCGCATATTTGCATGCAAATGCACAGATCTCGCGCGAAACAGCGATTCCGCACAGAAATACACTTCTGAAACGAAGAATCGTCGAATCTGACATAAGCTCGAATAAATCGTGATCGTGCTTGTCGGGTCGGGGTTTCTATTCCAATTTCGCATACTCGCATGCAAATGCACTGATACAGCACGCGAAACAGCGATTTCGCACAGAAAGACACTTCTGAAACGAAGAATCGTCGAATCTGATATAAGCTCGAATAAATGGTGATCGTGCTTGCCGGGTCGGAGTTTCTATTCCAATTTCTCATACTTGCATGCAAATGCACAGATCTAGCGCGCGAAACAGCGATTCCACACAGAAATACTCTTCAGCAACGAAGAATCGTCGAATCTGACATAAGCTCGAATAAATGGTGATCGTGCTTGCCGGGTCGGAGTTTCTGTTCCAATTTCTCATACTTGCATGCAAATGCACAGATCTAGCGCGCAACAGCGATTCCGCAGAGAAATACACTTTTGAAACGAAGAATCGTCGAATCTGACATAAGCTCGTATAAATCGTGATCGTGCTTGTCGGGTCGGAGTTTTTATTCCAATTTCGCATACTTGCATGCAAATGTACTGATCTAGCGCGCGAAACAGCGATTCCGCATAGAAATACACTTCTGAAACGAAGAATCGTCGAATCTGACATAGGCTCGAATAAATTGTGATCGTGCTTGCCGGGTCGGAGTTTCTGTGCCAATTTTGCATATTTGCATGCAAATGCACTGATCTAGCACGCGAAACAGCGATTCCGCACAGAAATACACTTCTGAAACGAAGAATCGTCGAATCTGACATAAGCTCGAATAAATCGTGATCGTTCTTGCCGGGTCGGAGTTTTCGTGCCAATTTGGCATACTTGCATGCAAATGCACTGATCTAGCACGCGAAACAGCGATTCCGCACAGAAATACACTTCTCAAACGAAGAATCGTCGAATCTGACATAGGCTCGAATAAATTGTGATCGTGCTTGCCGGGTCGGAGTTTCTGTGCCAATTTCGCATATTTGCATGCAAATGCACTGATCTAGCACGCGAAACAGCGATTCCGCACAGAAATACACTTCTGAAACGAAGAATCGTCGAATCTGACATAAGCTCGATTAAATCGCGATCGTGCTTATCGGGTCGGAGTTTCTATTCCAATTTCTCATACTTGCATGCAAGTGCACTGATCTAGCACGCGAAACAGCGATTCCGCACAGAAATACACTTCTGAAACGAAGAATCGTCGAATCTGACATAAGCTCGAATAAATTGTGATCGTGCTTGCCGGGTCGGAGTTTCTGTGCCAATTTCGCATATTTGCATGCAAATGCACAGATCTCGCGCGAAACAGCGATTCCGCACAGAAATACACTTCTGAAACGAAGAATCGTCGAATCTGACATAAGCTCGAATAAATCGTGATCGTTCTTGCCGGGTCGGAGTTTTCGTGCCAATTTGGCATACTTGCATGCAAATGCACTGATCTAGCACGCGAAACAGCGATTCCGCACAGAAATACACTTCTCAAACGAAGAATCGTCGAATCTGACATAGGCTCGAATAAATTGTGATCGTGCTTGCCGGGTCGGAGTTTCTGTGCCAATTTCGCATATTTGCATGCAAATGCACTGATCTAGCACGCGAAACAGCGATTCCGCACAGAAATACACTTCTGAAACGAAGAATCGTCGAATCTGACATAAGCTCGATTAAATCGCGATCGTGCTTATCGGGTCGGAGTTTCTATTCCAATTTCTCATACTTGCAGGCAAATGCACTGATCTAGCACGCGAAACAGCGATTCCGCACAGAAATACACTTCTGAAACGAAGAATCGTCGAATCTGACATAAGCTCGAATAAATTGTGATCGTGCTTGCCGGGTCGGAGTTTCTGTGCCAATTTCGCATATTTGCATGCAAATGCACTGATCTAGCACGCGAAACAGCGATTCCGCACGGAAATACACTTCTGAAACGAAGAATCGTCGAATCTGACATAAGCTCGAATAAATCGTGATCGTGCTTGCCGAATCTGACTTTTCGTGCCAATTTCGCATATTTGCATGCAAATGCACTGATCTAGCGCGCGAAACAGCGATTCCGCATAGAAATACACTTCTGAAACGAAGAATCGTCGAATCTGACATAGGCTCGAATAAATTGTGATCGTGCTTGCCGGGTCGGAGTTTCTGTGCCAATTTTGCATATTTGCATGCAAATGCACAGATCTAGCACGCGAAACAGCGATTCCGCACAGAAATACACATCTGAAACGAAGAATCGTCGAATCTGACATAAGCTCGAATAAATCGTGATCCTGATTGCCGGGTCGGAGTTTCTATTCCAATTTGGCGTACTTGCATGCAAATGCACTGATATAGCACGCGAAACAGCGATTCCGCACAGAAATACTCTTCTGACATAAGCTCGAATAAATCGTGATCGTGCTTGCCGGGTCGGAGTTTTCGTGCCAATTTGGCATACTTGCATGCAAATGCACTGATCTAGCACGCGAAACAGCGAATTCCGCACAGAAATTCATTTGTGAAACGAATAATCGTCGAATCTGACATAAGCTCGAATAAATCGTGATCGTGCTTGCCGAATCTGAGTTTTCGTGCCAATTTCGCATATTTGCATGCAAATGCACAGATCTCGCGCGAAACAGCGATTCCGCACAGAAATACACTTCTGAAACGAAGAATCGTCGAATCTGACATAAGCTCGAATAAATCGTGATCGTGCTTGTCGGGTCGGGGTTTCTATTCCAATTTCGCATACTCGCATGCAAATGCACTGATACAGCACGCGAAACAGCGATTTCGCACAGAAAGACACTTCTGAAACGAAGAATCGTCGAATCTGATATAAGCTCGAATAAATGGTGATCGTGCTTGCCGGGTCGGAGTTTCTATTCCAATTTCTCATACTTGCATGCAAATGCACAGATCTAGCGCGCGAAACAGCGATTCCACACAGAAATACTCTTCAGCAACGAAGAATCGTCGAATCTGACATAAGCTCGAATAAATGGTGATCGTGCTTGCCGGGTCGGAGTTTCTGTTCCAATTTCTCATACTTGCATGCAAATGCACAGATCTAGCGCGCAACAGCGATTCCGCAGAGAAATACACTTTTGAAACGAAGAATCGTCGAATCTGACATAAGCTCGTATAAATCGTGATCGTGCTTGTCGGGTCGGAGTTTTTATTCCAATTTCGCATACTTGCATGCAAATGTACTGATCTAGCGCGCGAAACAGCGATTCCGCATAGAAATACACTTCTGAAACGAAGAATCGTCGAATCTGACATAGGCTCGAATAAATTGTGATCGTGCTTGCCGGGTCGGAGTTTCTGTGCCAATTTTGCATATTTGCATGCAAATGCACTGATCTAGCACGCGAAACAGCGATTCCGCACAGAAATACACTTCTGAAACGAAGAATCGTCGAATCTGACATAAGCTCGAATAAATCGTGATCGTTCTTGCCGGGTCGGAGTTTTCGTGCCAATTTGGCATACTTGCATGCAAATGCACTGATCTAGCACGCGAAACAGCGATTCCGCACAGAAATACACTTCTCAAACGAAGAATCGTCGAATCTGACATAGGCTCGAATAAATTGTGATCGTGCTTGCCGGGTCGGAGTTTCTGTGCCAATTTCGCATATTTGCATGCAAATGCACTGATCTAGCACGCGAAACAGCGATTCCGCACAGAAATACACTTCTGAAACGAAGAATCGTCGAATCTGACATAAGCTCGATTAAATCGCGATCGTGCTTATCGGGTCGGAGTTTCTATTCCAATTTCTCATACTTGCATGCAAGTGCACTGATCTAGCACGCGAAACAGCGATTCCGCACAGAAATACACTTCTGAAACGAAGAATCGTCGAATCTGACATAAGCTCGAATAAATTGTGATCGTGCTTGCCGGGTCGGAGTTTCTGTGCCAATTTCGCATATTTGCATGCAAATGCACTGATCTAGCACGCGAAACAGCGATTCCGCACGGAAATACACTTCTGAAACGAAGAATCGTCGAATCTGACATAAGCTCGAATAAATCGTGATCCTGATTGCCGGGTCGGAGTTTCTATTCCAATTTGGCGTACTTGCATGCAAATGCACTGATATAGCACGCGAAACAGCGATTCCGCACAGAAATACTCTTCTGACATAAGCTCGAATAAATCGTGATCGTGCTTGCCGGGTCGGAGTTTTCGTGCCAATTTGGCATACTTGCATGCAAATGCACTGATCTAGCACGCGAAACAGCGAATTCCGCACAGAAATTCATTTGTGAAACGAATAATCGTCGAATCTGACATAAGCCCGAATAAATCGTGATCGTGCTTGCCGAATCTGAGTTTTCGTGCCAATTTCGCATATTTGCATGCAAATGCACAGATCTCGCGCGAAACAGCGATTCCGCACAGAAATACACTTCTGAAACGAAGAATCGTCGAATCTGACATAAGCTCGAATAAATCGTGATCGTGCTTGTCGGGTCGGGGTTTCTATTCCAATTTCGCATACTCGCATGCAAATGCACTGATACAGCACGCGAAACAGCGATTTCGCACAGAAAGACACTTCTGAAACGAAGAATCGTCGAATCTGATATAAGCTCGAATAAATGGTGATCGTGCTTGCCGGGTCGGAGTTTCTATTCCAATTTCTCATACTTGCATGCAAATGCACAGATCCAGCGCGCGAAACAGCGATTCCACACAGAAATACTCTTCAGCAACGAAGAATCGTCGAATCTGACATAAGCTCGAATAAATGGTGAACGTGCTTGCCGGGTCGGAGTTTCTGTTCCAATTTCTCATACTTGCATGCAAATGCACAGATCTAGCGCGCAACAGCGATTCCGCAGAGAAATACACTTTTGAAACGAAGAATCGTCGAATCTGACATAAGCTCGTATAAATCGTGATCGTGCTTGTCGGGTCGGAGTTTTTATTCCAATTTCGCATACTTGCATGCAAATGTACTGATCTAGCGCGCGAAACAGCGATTCCGCACAGAAATACACTTCTGAAACGAAGAATCGTCGAATCTGACATAGGCTCGAATAAATTGTGATCGTGCTTGCCGGGTCGGGGATTCTGTGCCAATTTTGCATATTTGCATGCAAATGCACTGATCTAGCACGCGAAACAGCGATTCCGCACAGAAATACACTTCTGAAACGAAGAATCGTCGAATCTGACATAAGCTCGATTAAATCGCGATCGTGCTTGTCGGGTCGGAGTTTTCGTGCCAATTTGGCATACTTGCATGCAAATGCACTGATCTAGCACGCGAAACAGCGATTCCGCACAGAAATACACTTCGGAAACGAAGAATCGTCGAATCTGACATAAGCTCGAATAAATGGTGATCGTGCTTGCCGGGTCGGAGTTTCTATTCCAATTTCTCATACTTGCATGCAAATGCACAGATCTCGCGCGAAACAGCGATTCCGCACAGAAATACACTTCTGAAACGAAGAATCGTCGAATCTGACATAAGCTCGAATAAATCGTGATCGTTCTTGCCGGGTCGGAGTTTTCGTGCCAATTTGGCATACTTGCATGCAAATGCACTGATCTAGCACGCGAAACAGCGATTCCGCACAGAAATACACTTGTGAAACGAAGAATCGTCGAATCTGACATAAGCTCGATTAAACCGCGATCGTGCTTATCGGGCCGGAGTTTCTATTCCAATTTCTCATACTTGCATGCAAATGCACTGATCTAGCACGCGAAACAGCGATTCCGCACAGAAATACACTTCTGAAACGAAGAATCGTCGAATCTGACATAAGCTCGAATAAATTGTGATCGTTCTTGCCGGGTCGGAGTTTCTGTGCCAATTTCGCATATTTGCATGCAAATGCACTGATCTAGCACGCGCAACAGCGATTCAGCACAGAAATACACTTCTGAAACGAAGAATCGTCGAATCTGACATAAGCTCGAATAAATCGTGATCGTGCTTGCCGGGTCGGAGTTTTCGTGCCAATTTGGCATACTTGCATGCAAATGCACTGATCTTGCACGCGAAACAGCGATTCCGCACAGAAATTCATTTGTGAAACGAATAATCGTCGAATCTGACATAAGCTCGAATAAATCGTGATCGTGCTTGCCGAATCTGAGTTTTCGTGCCAATTTCGCATATTTGCATGCAAATGCACTGATCTAGCGCGCGAAACAGCGATTCCGCATAGAAATACACTTCTGAAACGAAGAATCGTCGAATCTGACATAGGCTCGAATAAATTGTGATCGTGCTTGCCGGGTCGGAGTTTCTGTGCCAATTTTGCATATTTGCATGCAAATGCACTGATCTAGCACGCGAAACAGCGATTCCGCACAGAAATACACTTCTGAAACGAAGAATCGTAGAATCTGACATAAGCTCGAATAAATCGTTATCGTGCTTGTCGGGTCGGAGTTTTTATTCCAATTTCGCATACTTGCATGCAAATGTACTGATATAGCACGCGAAACAGCGATTCCGCACAGAAATACACTTCTCAAACGAAGAATCGTCGAATCTGACATAGGCTCGAATAAATTGTGATCGTGCTTGCCGGGTCGGAGTTTCTGTGCCAATTTCGCATATTTGCATGCAAATGCACTGATCTAGCACGCGAAACAGCGATTTCGCACAGAAATACACTTCTGAAACGAAGAATCGTCGAATCTGACATAAGCTCGATTAAATCGCGATCGTCCTTATCGGGTCGGAGTTTCTATTCCAATTTCTCATACTTGCATGCAAATGCACTGATCTAGCACGCGAAACAGCGATTCCGCACAGAAATACACTTCTGAAACGAAGAATCGTCGAATCTGACATAAGCTCGAATAAATTGTGATCGTGCTTGCCGGGTCGGAGTTTCTGTGCCAATTTCGCATATTTGCATGCAAATGCACTGATCTAGCACGCGAAACAGCGATTCCGCACGGAAATACACTTCTGAAACGAAGAATCGTCGAATCTGACATAGGCTCGAAAAAATTGTGATCGTGCTTGCCGGGTCGGAGTTTCTGTGCCAATTTTGCATATTTGCATGCAAATGCACTGATCTAGCACGCGAAACAGCGATTCCGCACAGAAATACACTTCTGAAACGAAGAATCGTAGAATCTGACATAAGCTCGAATAAATCGTTATCGTGCTTGTCGGGTCGGAGTTTTTATTCCAATTTCGCATACTTGCATGCAAATGTACTGATATAGCACGCGAAACAGCGATTCCGCACAGAAATACGCTTCTGAAACTAAGAATCGTCGAATCTGACATAAGCTCGAATAAATTGTGATCGTGCTTGCCGGGTCGGAGTTTCTGTGCCAATTTCGCATATTTGCATGCAAATGCACAGATCTCGCGCGAAACAGCGATTCCGCACAGAAATACACTTCTGAAACGAAGAATCGTCGAATCTGACATAAGCTCGAATAAATCGTGATCGTTCTTGCCGGGTCGGAGTTTTCGTGCCAATTTGGCATACTTGCATGCAAATGCACTGATCTAGCACGCGAAACAGCGATTCCGCACAGAAATACACTTCTCAAACGAAGAATCGTCGAATCTGACATAGGCTCGAATAAATTGTGATCGTGCTTGCCGGGTCGGAGTTTCTGTGCCAATTTCGCATATTTGCATGCAAATGCACTGATCTAGCACGCGAAACAGCGATTCCGCACAGAAATACACTTCTGAAACGAAGAATCGTCGAATCTGACATAAGCTCGATTAAATCGCGATCGTGCTTATCGGGTCGGAGTTTCTATTCCAATTTCTCATACTTGCAGGCAAATGCACTGATCTAGCACGCGAAACAGCGATTCCGCACAGAAATACACTTCTGAAACGAAGAATCGTCGAATCTGACATAAGCTCGAATAAATTGTGATCGTGCTTGCCGGGTCGGAGTTTCTGTGCCAATTTCGCATATTTGCATGCAAATGCACTGATCTAGCACGCGAAACAGCGATTCCGCACGGAAATACACTTCTGAAACGAAGAATCGTCGAATCTGACATAAGCTCGAATAAATCGTGATCGTGCTTGCCGAATCTGACTTTTCGTGCCAATTTCGCATATTTGCATGCAAATGCACTGATCTAGCGCGCGAAACAGCGATTCCGCATAGAAATACACTTCTGAAACGAAGAATCGTCGAATCTGACATAGGCTCGAATAAATTGTGATCGTGCTTGCCGGGTCGGAGTTTCTGTGCCAATTTTACATATTTGCATGCAAATGCACAGATCTAGCACGCGAAACAGCGATTCCGCACAGAAATACACATCTGAAACGAAGAATCGTCGAATCTGACATAAGCTCGAATAAATCGTGATCCTGATTGCCGGGTCGGAGTTTCTATTCCAATTTGGCGTACTTGCATGCAAATGCACTGATATAGCACGCGAAACAGCGATTCCGCACAGAAATACTCTTCTGACATAAGCTCGAATAAATCGTGATCGTGCTTGCCGGGTCGGAGTTTTCGTGCCAATTTGGCATACTTGCATGCAAATGCACTGATCTAGCACGCGAAACAGCGAATTCCGCACAGAAATTCATTTGTGAAACGAATAATCGTCGAATCTGACATAAGCTCGAATAAATCGTGATCGTGCTTGCCGAATCTGAGTTTTCGTGCCAATTTCGCATATTTGCATGCAAATGCACAGATCTCGCGCGAAACAGCGATTCCGCACAGACATACACTTCTGAAACGAAGAATCGTCGAATCTGACATAAGCTCGAATAAATCGTGATCGTGCTTGTCGGGTCGGGGTTTCTATTCCAATTTCGCATACTCGCATGCAAATGCACTGATACAGCACGCGAAACAGCGATTTCGCACAGAAAGACACTTCTGAAACGAAGAATCGTCGAATCTGATATAAGCTCGAATAAATGGTGATCGTGCTTGCCGGGTCGGAGTTTCTATTCCAATTTCTCATACTTGCATGCAAATGCACAGATCTAGCGCGCGAAACAGCGATTCCACACAGAAATACTCTTCAGCAACGAAGAATCGTCGAATCTGACATAAGCTCGAATAAATGGTGATCGTGCTTGCCGGGTCGGAGTTTCTGTTCCAATTTCTCATACTTGCATGCAAATGCACAGATCTAGCGCGCAACAGCGATTCCGCAGAGAAATACACTTTTGAAACGAAGAATCGTCGAATCTGACATAAGCTCGTATAAATCGTGATCGTGCTTGTCGGGTCGGAGTTTTTATTCCAATTTCGCATACTTGCATGCAAATGTACTGATCTAGCGCGCGAAACAGCGATTCCGCATAGAAATACACTTCTGAAACGAAGAATCGTCGAAATCTGACATAGGCTCGAATAAATTGTGATCGTGCTTGCCGGGTCGGAGTTTCTGTGCCAATTTTGCATATTTGCATGCAAATGCACTGATCTAGCACGCGAAACAGCGATTCCGCACAGAAATACACTTCTGAAACGAAGAATCGTAGAATCTGACATAAGCTCGAATAAATCGTTATCGTGCTTGTCGGGTCGGAGTTTTTATTCCAATTTCGCATACTTGCATGCAAATGTACTGATATAGCACGCGAAACAGCGATTCCGCACAGAAATACACTTCTCAAACGAAGAATCGTCGAATCTGACATAGGCTCGAATAAATTGTGATCGTGCTTGCCGGGTCGGAGTTTCTGTGCCAATTTCGCATATCTGCATGCAAATGCACTGATCTAGCACGCGAAACAGCGATTCCGCACAGAAATACACTTCTGAAACGAAGAATCGTCGAATCTGACATAAGCTCGATTAAATCGCGATCGTGCTTATCGGGTCGGAGTTTCTATTCCAATTTCTCATACTTGCATGCAAATGCACTGATCTAGCACGCGAAACAGCGATTCCGCACAGAAATACACTTCTGAAACGAAGAATCGTCGAATCTGACATAAGCTCGAATAAATTGTGATCGTGCTTGCCGGGTCGGAGTTTCTGTGCCAATTTCGCATATTTGCATGCAAATGCACTGATCTAGCACGCGAAACAGCGATTCCGCACGGAAATACACTTCTGAAACGAAGAATCGTCGAATCTGACATAGGCTCGAATAAATTGTGATCGTGCTTGCCGGGTCGGAGTTTCTGTGCCAATTTTGCATATTTGCATGCAAATGCACTGATCTAGCACGCGAAACAGCGATTCCGCACAGAAATACACTTCTGAAACGAAGAATCGTAGAATCTGACATAAGCTCGAATAAATCGTTATCGTGCTTGTCGGGTCGGAGTTTTTTATTCCAATTTCGCATACTTGCATGCAAATGTACTGATATAGCACGCGAAACAGTGATTCCGCACAGAAATACGCTTCTGAAACTAAGAATCGTCGAATCTGACATAAGCTCGAATAAATTGTGATCGTGCTTGCCGGGTCGGAGTTTCTGTGCCAATTTCGCATATTTGCATGCAAATGCACAGATCTCGCGCGAAACAGCGATTCCGCACAGAAATACACTTCTGAAACGAAGAATCGTCGAATCTGACATAAGCTCGAATAAATCGTGATCGTTCTTGCCGGGTCGGAGTTTTCGTGCCAATTTGGCATACTTGCATGCAAATGCACTGATCTAGCACGCGAAACAGCGATTCCGCACAGAAATACACTTCTCAAACGAAGAATCGTCGAATCTGACATAGGCTCGAATAAATTGTGATCGTGCTTGCCGGGTCGGAGTTTCTGTGCCAATTTCGCATATTTGCATGCAAATGCACTGATCTAGCACGCGAAACAGCGATTCCGCACAGAAATACACTTCTGAAACGAAGAATCGTCGAATCTGACATAAGCTCGATTAAATCGCGATCGTGCTTATCGGGTCGGAGTTTCTATTCCAATTTCTCATACTTGCATGCAAATGCACTGATCTAGCACGCGAAACAGCGATTCCGCACAGAAATACACTTCTGAAACGAAGAATCGTCGAATCTGACATAAGCTCGAATAAATTGTGATCGTGCTTGCCGGGTCGGAGTTTCTGTGCCAATTTCGCATATTTGCATGCAAATGCACTGATCTAGCACGCGAAACAGCGATTCCGCACGGAAATACACTTCTGAAACGAAGAATCGTCGAATCTGACATAAGCTCGAATAACATCGTGATCCTGATTGCCGGGTCGGAGTTTCTATTCCAATTTGGCGTACTTGCATGCAAATGCACTGATATAGCACGCGAAACAGCGATTCCGCACAGAAATACTCTTCTGACATAAGCTCGAATAAATCGTGATCGTGCTTGCCGGGTCGGAGTTTTCGTGCCAATTTGGCATACTTGCATGCAAATGCACTGATCTAGCACGCGAAACAGCGAATTCCGCACAGAAATTCATTTGTGAAACGAATAATCGTCGAATCTGACATAAGCTCGAATAAATCGTGATCGTGCTTGCCGAATCTGAGTTTTCGTGCCAATTTCGCATATTTGCATGCAAATGCACAGATCTCGCGCGAAACAGCGATTCCGCACAGAAATACACTTCTGAAACGAAGAATCGTCGAATCTGACATAAGCTCGAATAAATCGTGATCGTGCTTGTCGGGTCGGGGTTTCTATTCCAATTTCGCATACTCGCATGCAAATGCACTGATACAGCACGCGAAACAGCGATTTCGCACAGAAAGACACTTCTGAAACGAAGAATCGTCGAATCTGATATAAGCTCGAATAAATGGTGATCGTTCTTGCCGGGTCGGAGTTTTCGTGCCAATTTGGCATACTTGCATGCAAATGCACTGATCTAGCACGCGAAACAGCGATTCCGCACAGAAATACACTTCTGAAACGAAGAATCGTCGAATCTGACATAAGCTCGATTAAATCGCGATCGTGCTTATCGGGTCGGAGTTTCTATTCCAATTTCTCATACTTGCATGCAAATGCACTGATCTAGCACGCGAAACAGCGATTCCGCACAGAAATACACTTCTGAAACGAAGAATCGTCGAATCTTACATAAGCTCGAATAAATTGTGATCGTGCTTGCCGGGTCGGAGTTTCTGTGCCAATTTCGCATATTTGCATGCAAATGCACTGATCTAGCACGCGCAACAGCGATTCCGCACAGAAATACACTTCTGAAACGAAGAATCGTCGAATCTGACATAAGCTCGAATAAATCGTGATCGTGCTTGCCGGGTCGGAGTTTTCGTGCCAATTTGGCATACTTGCATGCAAATGCACTGATCTTGCACGCGAAACAGCGATTCCGCACAGAAATTCATTTGTGAAACGAATAATAGTCGAATCTGACATAAGCTCGAATAAATCGTGATCGTGCTTGCCGAATCTGAGTTTTCGTGAAAATTTCGCATATTTGCATGCAAATGCACTGATCTAGCGCGCGAAACAGCGATTCCGCATAGAAATACACTTCTGAAACGAAGAATCGTCGAATCTGACATAGGCTCGAATAAATTGTGATCGTGCTTGCCGGGTCGGAGTTTCTGTGCCAATTTTGCATATTTGCATGCAAATGCACTGATCTAGCACGCGAAACAGCGATTCCGCACAGAAATACACTTCTGAAACGAAGAATCGTAGAATCTGACATAAGCTCGAATAAATCGTTATCGTGCTTGTCGGGTCGGAGTTTTTATTCCAATTTCGCATACTTGCATGCAAATGTACTGATATAGCACGCGAAACAGCGATTCCGCACAGAAATACGCTTCTGAAACTAAGAATCGTCGAATCTGACATAAGCTCGTATAAATTGTGATCGTGCTTGCCGGGTCGGAGTTTCTGTGCCAATTTCGCATATTTGCATGCAAATGCACAGATCTCGCGCGAAACAGCGATTCCGCACAGAAATACACTTCTGAAACGAAGAATCGTCGAATCTGACATAAGCTCGAATAAATCGTGATCGTTCTTGCCGGGTCGGAGTTTTCGTGCCAATTTGGCATACTTGCATGCAAATGCACTGATCTAGCACGCGAAACAGCGATTCCGCACAGAAATACACTTCTCAAACGAAGAA
The DNA here is from genome assembly GCF_051020765.1 of Lasioglossum baleicum. Classification (NCBI taxonomy): domain Eukaryota; kingdom Metazoa; phylum Arthropoda; class Insecta; order Hymenoptera; family Halictidae; genus Lasioglossum; species Lasioglossum baleicum. The sequence goes on from NW_027469085.1 coordinate 2,222,408, forward strand.
TCGTCGAATCTGACATAGGCTCGAATAAATTGTGATCGTGCTTGCCGGGTCGGAGTTTCTGTGCCAATTTCGCATATTTGCATGCAAATGCACTGATCTAGCACGCGAAACAGCGATTCCGCACAGAAATACACTTCTGAAACGAAGAATCGTCGAATCTGACATAAGCTCGATTAAATCGCGATCGTGCTTATCGGGTCGGAGTTTCTATTCCAATTTCTCATACTTGCAGGCAAATGCACTGATCTAGCACGCGAAACAGCGATTCCGCACAGAAATACACTTCTGAAACGAAGAATCGTCGAATCTGACATAAGCTCGAATAAATTGTGATCGTGCTTGCCGGGTCGGAGTTTCTGTGCCAATTTCGCATATTTGCATGCAAATGCACTGATCTAGCACGCGAAACAGCGATTCCGCACGGAAATACACTTCTGAAACGAAGAATCGTCGAATCTGACATAAGCTCGAATAAATCGTGATCCTGCTTGCCGAATCTGACTTTTCGTGCCAATTTCGCATATTTGCATGCAAATGCACTGATCTAGCGCGCGAAACAGCGATTCCGCATAGAAATACACTTCTGAAACGAAGAATCGTCGAATCTGACATAGGCTCGAATAAATTGTGATCGTGCTTGCCGGGTCGGAGTTTCTGTGCCAATTTTACATATTTGCATGCAAATGCACAGATCTAGCACGCGAAACAGCGATTCCGCACAGAAATACACATCTGAAACGAAGAATCGTCGAATCTGACATAAGCTCGAATAAATCGTGATCCTGATTGCCGGGTCGGAGTTTCTATTCCAATTTGGCGTACTTGCATGCAAATGCACTGATATAGCACGCGAAACAGCGATTCCGCACAGAAATACTCTTCTGACATAAGCTCGAATAAATCGTGATCGTGCTTGCCGGGTCGGAGTTTTCGTGCCAATTTGGCATACTTGCATGCAAATGCACTGATCTAGCACGCGAAACAGCGAATTCCGCACAGAAATTCATTTGTGAAACGAATAATCGTCGAATCTGACATAAGCTCGAATAAATCGTGATCGTGCTTGCCGAATCTGAGTTTTCGTGCCAATTTCGCATATTTGCATGCAAATGCACAGATCTCGCGCGAAACAGCGATTCCGCACAGACATACACTTCTGAAACGAAGAATCGTCGAATCTGACATAAGCTCGAATAAATCGTGATCGTGCTTGTCGGGTCGGGGTTTCTATTCCAATTTCGCATACTCGCATGCAAATGCACTGATACAGCACGCGAAACAGCGATTTCGCACAGAAAGACACTTCTGAAACGAAGAATCGTCGAATCTGATATAAGCTCGAATAAATGGTGATCGTGCTTGCCGGGTCGGAGTTTCTATTCCAATTTCTCATACTTGCATGCAAATGCACAGATCTAGCGCGCGAAACAGCGATTCCACACAGAAATACTCTTCAGCAACGAAGAATCGTCGAATCTGACATAAGCTCGAATAAATGGTGATCGTGCTTGCCGGGTCGGAGTTTCTGTTCCAATTTCTCATACTTGCATGCAAATGCACAGATCTAGCGCGCAACAGCGATTCCGCAGAGAAATACACTTTTGAAACGAAGAATCGTCGAATCTGACATAAGCTCGTATAAATCGTGATCGTGCTTGTCGGGTCGGAGTTTTTATTCCAATTTCGCATACTTGCATGCAAATGTACTGATCTAGCGCGCGAAACAGCGATTCCGCATAGAAATACACTTCTGAAACGAAGAATCGTCGAATCTGACATAGGCTCGAATAAATTGTGATCGTGCTTGCCGGGTCGGAGTTTCTGTGCCAATTTTGCATATTTGCATGCAAATGCACTGATCTAGCACGCGAAACAGCGATTCCGCACAGAAATACACTTCTGAAACGAAGAATCGTAGAATCTGACATAAGCTCGAATAAATCGTTATCGTGCTTGTCGGGTCGGAGTTTTTATTCCAATTTCGCATACTTGCATGCAAATGTACTGATATAGCACGCGAAACAGCGATTCCGCACAGAAATACACTTCTCAAACGAAGAATCGTCGAATCTGACATAGGCTCGAATAAATTGTGATCGTGCTTGCCGGGTCGGAGTTTCTGTGCCAATTTCGCATATCTGCATGCAAATGCACTGATCTAGCACGCGAAACAGCGATTCCGCACAGAAATACACTTCTGAAACGAAGAATCGTCGAATCTGACATAAGCTCGATTAAATCGCGATCGTGCTTATCGGGTCGGAGTTTCTATTCCAATTTCTCATACTTGCATGCAAATGCACTGATCTAGCACGCGAAACAGCGATTCCGCACAGAAATACACTTCTGAAACGAAGAATCGTCGAATCTGACATAAGCTCGAATAAATTGTGATCGTGCTTGCCGGGTCGGAGTTTCTGTGCCAATTTCGCATATTTGCATGCAAATGCACTGATCTAGCACGCGAAACAGCGATTCCGCACGGAAATACACTTCTGAAACGAAGAATCGTCGAATCTGACATAGGCTCGAATAAATTGTGATCGTGCTTGCCGGGTCGGAGTTTCTGTGCCAATTTTGCATATTTGCATGCAAATGCACTGATCTAGCACGCGAAACAGCGATTCCGCACAGAAATACACTTCTGAAACGAAGAATCGTAGAATCTGACATAAGCTCGAATAAATCGTTATCGTGCTTGTCGGGTCGGAGTTTTTATTCCAATTTCGCATACTTGCATGCAAATGTACTGATATAGCACGCGAAACAGTGATTCCGCACAGAAATACGCTTCTGAAACTAAGAATCGTCGAATCTGACATAAGCTCGAATAAATTGTGATCGTGCTTGCCGGGTCGGAGTTTCTGTGCCAATTTCGCATATTTGCATGCAAATGCACAGATCTCGCGCGAAACAGCGATTCCGCACAGAAATACACTTCTGAAACGAAGAATCGTCGAATCTGACATAAGCTCGAATAAATCGTGATCGTTCTTGCCGGGTCGGAGTTTTCGTGCCAATTTGGCATACTTGCATGCAAATGCACTGATCTAGCACGCGAAACAGCGATTCCGCACAGAAATACACTTCTCAAACGAAGAATCGTCGAATCTGACATAGGCTCGAATAAATTGTGATCGTGCTTGCCGGGTCGGAGTTTCTGTGCCAATTTCGCATATTTGCATGCAAATGCACTGATCTAGCACGCGAAACAGCGATTCCGCACAGAAATACACTTCTGAAACGAAGAATCGTCGAATCTGACATAAGCTCGATTAAATCGCGATCGTGCTTATCGGGTCGGAGTTTCTATTCCAATTTCTCATACTTGCATGCAAATGCACTGATCTAGCACGCGAAACAGCGATTCCGCACAGAAATACACTTCTGAAACGAAGAATCGTCGAATCTGACATAAGCTCGAATAAATTGTGATCGTGCTTGCCGGGTCGGAGTTTCTGTGCCAATTTCGCATATTTGCATGCAAATGCACTGATCTAGCACGCGAAACAGCGATTCCGCACGGAAATACACTTCTGAAACGAAGAATCGTCGAATCTGACATAAGCTCGAATAAATCGTGATCCTGATTGCCGGGTCGGAGTTTCTATTCCAATTTGGCGTACTTGCATGCAAATGCACTGATATAGCACGCGAAACAGCGATTCCGCACAGAAATACTCTTCTGACATAAGCTCGAATAAATCGTGATCGTGCTTGCCGGGTCGGAGTTTTCGTGCCAATTTGGCATACTTGCATGCAAATGCACTGATCTAGCACGCGAAACAGCGAATTCCGCACAGAAATTCATTTGTGAAACGAATAATCGTCGAATCTGACATAAGCTCGAATAAATCGTGATCGTGCTTGCCGAATCTGAGTTTTCGTGCCAATTTCGCATATTTGCATGCAAATGCACAGATCTCGCGCGAAACAGCGATTCCGCACAGAAATACACTTCTGAAACGAAGAATCGTCGAATCTGACATAAGCTCGAATAAATCGTGATCGTGCTTGTCGGGTCGGGGTTTCTATTCCAATTTCGCATACTCGCATGCAAATGCACTGATACAGCACGCGAAACAGCGATTTCGCACAGAAAGACACTTCTGAAACGAAGAATCGTCGAATCTGATATAAGCTCGAATAAATGGTGATCGTTCTTGCCGGGTCGGAGTTTTCGTGCCAATTTGGCATACTTGCATGCAAATGCACTGATCTAGCACGCGAAACAGCGATTCCGCACAGAAATACACTTCTGAAACGAAGAATCGTCGAATCTGACATAAGCTCGATTAAATCGCGATCGTGCTTATCGGGTCGGAGTTTCTATTCCAATTTCTCATACTTGCATGCAAATGCACTGATCTAGCACGCGAAACAGCGATTCCGCACAGAAATACACTTCTGAAACGAAGAATCGTCGAATCTTACATAAGCTCGAATAAATTGTGATCGTGCTTGCCGGGTCGGAGTTTCTGTGCCAATTTCGCATATTTGCATGCAAATGCACTGATCTAGCACGCGCAACAGCGATTCCGCACAGAAATACACTTCTGAAACGAAGAATCGTCGAATCTGACATAAGCTCGAATAAATCGTGATCGTGCTTGCCGGGTCGGAGTTTTCGTGCCAATTTGGCCATACTTGCATGCAAATGCACTGATCTTGCACGCGAAACAGCGATTCCGCACAGAAATTCATTTGTGAAACGAATAATAGTCGAATCTGACATAAGCTCGAATAAATCGTGATCGTGCTTGCCGAATCTGAGTTTTCGTGAAAATTTCGCATATTTGCATGCAAATGCACTGATCTAGCGCGCGAAACAGCGATTCCGCATAGAAATACACTTCTGAAACGAAGAATCGTCGAATCTGACATAGGCTCGAATAAATTGTGATCGTGCTTGCCGGGTCGGAGTTTCTGTGCCAATTTTGCATATTTGCATGCAAATGCACTGATCTAGCACGCGAAACAGCGATTCCGCACAGAAATACACTTCTGAAACGAAGAATCGTAGAATCTGACATAAGCTCGAATAAATCGTTATCGTGCTTGTCGGGTCGGAGTTTTTATTCCATTTCGCATACTTGCATGCAAATGTACTGATATAGCACGCGAAACAGCGATTCCGCACAGAAATACGCTTCTGAAACTAAGAATCGTCGAATCTGACATAAGCTCGTATAAATTGTGATCGTGCTTGCCGGGTCGGAGTTTCTGTGCCAATTTCGCATATTTGCATGCAAATGCACAGATCTCGCGCGAAACAGCGATTCCGCACAGAAATACACTTCTGAAACGAAGAATCGTCGAATCTGACATAAGCTCGAATAAATCGTGATCGTTCTTGCCGGGTCGGAGTTTTCGTGCCAATTTGGCATACTTGCATGCAAATGCACTGATCTAGCACGCGAAACAGCGATTCCGCACAGAAATACACTTCTCAAACGAAGAATCGTCGAATCTGACATAGGCTCGAATAAATTGTGATCGTGCTTGCCGGGTCGGAGTTTCTGTGCCAATTTCGCATATTTGCATGCAAATGCACTGATCTAGCACGCGAAACAGCGATTCCGCACAGAAATACACTTCTGAAACGAAGAATCGTCGAATCTGACATAAGCTCGATTAAATCGCGATCGTGCTTATCGGGTCGGAGTTTCTATTCCAATTTCTCATACTTGCATGCAAATGCACTGATCTAGCACGCGAAACAGCGATTCCGCACAGAAATACACTTCTGAAACGAAGAATCGTCGAATCTGACATAAGCTAGAATAAATTGTGATCGTGCTTGCCGGGTCGGAGTTTCTGTGCCAATTTCGCATATTTGCATGCAAATGCACTGATCTAGCACGCGAAACAGCGATTCCGCACGGAAATACACTTCTGAAACGAAGAATCGTCGAATCTGACATAGGCTCGAATAAATTGTGATCGTGCTTGCCGGGTCGGAGTTTCTGTGCCAAGTTTGCATATTTGCATGCAAATGCACTGATCTAGCACGCGAAACAGCGATTCCGCACAGAAATACACTTCTGAAACGAAGAATCGTAGAATCTGACATAAGCTCGAATAAATCGTTATCGTGCTTGTCGGGTCGGAGGTTTTATTCCAATTTCGCATACTTGCATGCAAATGTACTGATATAGCACGCGAAACAGCGATTCCGCACAGAAATACGCTTCTGAAACTAAGAATCGTCGAATCTGACATAAGCTCGAATAAATTGTGATCGTGCTTGCCGGGTCGGAGTTTCTGTGCCAATTTCGCATATTTGCATGCAAATGCACAGATCTCGCGCGAAACAGCGATTCCGCACAGAAATACACTTCTGAAACGAAGAATCGTCGAATCTGACATAAGCTCGAATAAATCGTGATCGTTCTTGCCGGGTCGGAGTTTTCGTGCCAATTTGGCATACTTGCATGCAAATGCACTGATCTAGCACGCGAAACAGCGATTCCGCACAGAAATACACTTCTCAAACGAAGAATCGTCGAATCTGACATAGGCTCGAATAAATTGTGATCGTGCTTGCCGGGTCGGAGATTCTGTGCCAATTTTGCATATTTGCATGCAAATGCACTGATCTAGCACGCGAAACAGCGATTCCGCACGGAAATACACTTCTGAAACGAAGAATCGTCGAATCTGACATAGGCTCGAATAAATTGTGATCGTGCTTGCCGGGTCGGAGTTTCTGTGCCAATTTTGCATATTTGCATGCAAATGCACTGATCTAGCACGCGAAACAGCGATTCCGCACAGAAATACACTTCTGAAACGAAGAATCGTAGAATCTGACATAAGCTCGAATAAATCGTTATCGTGCTTGTCGGGTCGGAGTTTTTATTCCAATTTCGCATACTTGCATGCAAATGTACTGATATAGCACGCGAAACAGCGATTCCGCACAGAAATACGCTTCTGAAACTAAGAATCGTCGAATCTGACATAAGCTCGAATAAATTGTGATCGTGCTTGCCGGGTCGGAGTTTCTGTGCCAATTTCGCATATTTGCATGCAAATGCACTGATCTAGCGCGCGAAACAGCGATTCCGCATACAAATACACTTCTGAAACGAAGAATCGTCGAATCTGACATAGGCTCGAATAAATTGTGATCGTGCTTGCCGGGTCGGAGTTTCTGTGCCAATTTTGCATATTTGCATGCAAATGCACAGATCTCGCGCGAAACAGCGATTCCGCACAGAAATACACTTCTGAAACGAAGAATCGTCGAATCTGACATAAGCTCGAATAAATCGTGATCCTGATTGCCGGGTCGGAGTTTCTATTCCAATTTGGCGTACTTGCATGCAAATGCACTGATATAGCACGCGAAACAGCGATTCCGCACAGAAATACTCTTCTGACATAAGCTCGAATAAATCGTGATCGTGCTTGCCGGGTCGGAGTTTTCGTGCCAATTTGGCATACTTGCATGCAAATGCACTGATCTAGCACGCGAAACAGCGAATTCCGCACAGAAATTCATTTGTGAAACGAATAATCGTCGAATCTGACATAAGCTCGAATAAATCGTGATCGTGCTTGCCGAATCAGAGTTTTCGTGCCAATTTCGCATATTTGCATGCAAATGCACAGATCTCGCGCGAAACAGCGATTCCGCACAGAAATACCCTTCTGAAACGAAGAATCGTCGAATCTGACATAAGCTCGAATAAATCGTGATCGTGCTTGTCGGGTCGGGGTTTCTATTCCAATTTGGCATACTTGCATGCAAATGCACTGATCTAGCACGCGAAACAGCGATTCCGCACAGAAATACACTTCGGAAACGATGAATCGTAGAATCTGACATAAGCTCGAATAAATGGTGATCGTGCTTGCCGGGTCGGAGTTTCTATTCCAATTTCTCATACTTGCATGCAAATGCACAGATCTCGCGCGAAACAGCGATTCCGCACAGAAATACACTTCTGAAACGAAGAATCGTCGAATCTGACATAAGCTCGAATAAATCGTGATCGTTCTTGCCGGGTCGGAGTTTTCGTGCCAATTTGGCATACTTGCATGCAAATGCACTGATCTAGCACGCGAAACAGCGATTCCGCACAGAAATACACTTCTGAAACGAAGAATCGTCGAATCTGACATAAGCTCGATTAAATCGCGATCGTGCTTATCGGGTCGGAGTTTCTATTCCAATTTCTCATACTTGCATGCAAATGCACTGATCTAGCACGCGAAACAGCGATTCCGCACAGAAATACACTTCTGAAACGAAGAATCGTCGAATCTGACATAAGCTCGAATAAATTGTGATCGTGCTTGCCGGGTCGGAGTTTCTGTGCCAATTTCGCATATTTGCATGCAAATGCACTGATCTAGCACGCGCAACAGCGATTCCGCACAGAAATACACTTCTGAAACGAAGAATCGTCGAATCTGACATAAGCTCGAATAAATCGTGATCGTGCTTGCCGGGTCGGAGTTTTCGTGCCAATTTGGCATACTTGCATGCAAATGCACTGATCTTGCACGCGAAACAGCGATTCCGCACAGAAATTCATTTGTGAAACGAATAATCGTCGAATCTGACATAAGCTCGAATAAATCGTGATCGTGCTTGCCGAATCTGAGTTTTCGTGCCAATTTCGCATATTTGCATGCAAATGCACTGATCTAGCGCGCGAAACAGCGATTCCGCATAGAAATACACTTCTGAAACGAAGAATCGTCGAATCTGACATAGGCTCGAATAAATTGTGATCGTGCTTGCCGGGTCGGAGTTTCTGTGCCAATTTTGCATATTTGCATGCAAATGCACTGATCTAGCACGCGAAACAGCGATTCTGCACAGAAATACACTTCTGAAACGAAGAATCGTAGAATCTGACATAAGCTCGAATAAATCGTTATCGTGCTTGTCGGGTCGGAGTTTTTATTCCAATTTCGCATACTTGCATGCAAATGTACTAATATAGCACGCGAAACAGCGATTCCGCACAGAAATACACTTCTGAAACGAAGAATCGTCGAATCTGACATAAGCTCGAATAAATTGTGATCGTGCTTGCCGGGTCGGAGTTTCTGTGCCAATTTCGCATATTTGCATGCAAATGCACTGATCTAGCACGCGAAACAGCGATTCCGCACGGAAATACACTTCTGAAACGAAGAATCGTCGAATCTGACATAGGCTCGAATAAATTGTGATCGTGCTTGCCGGGTCGGAGTTTCTGTGCCAATTTTGCATATTTGCATGCAAATGCACTGATCTAGCACGCGAAACAGCGATTCCGCACAGAAATACACTTCTGAAACGAAGAATCGTAGAATCTGACATAAGCTCGAATAAATCGTTATCGTGCTTGTCGGGTCGGAGTTTTTATTCCAATTTCGCATACTTGCATGCAAATGTACTGATATAGCACGCGAAACAGCGATTCCGCACAGAAATACGCTTCTGAAACTAAGAATCGTCGAATCTGACATAAGCTCGAATAAATCGTGATCGTTCTTGCCGGGTCGGAGTTTTCGTGCCAATTTGGCATACTTGCATGCAAATGCACTGATCTAGCACGCGAAACAGCGATTCCGCACAGAAATACACTTCTCAAACGAAGAATCGTCGAATCTGACATAGGCTCGAATAAATTGTGATCGTGCTTGCCGGGTCGGAGTTTCTGTGCCAATTTCGCATATTTGCATGCAAATGCACTGATCTAGCACGCGAAACAGCGATTCCGCACAGAAATACACTTCTGAAACGAAGAATCGTCGAATCTGACATAAGCTCGATTAAATCGCGATCGTGCTTATCGGGTCGGAGTTTCTATTCCAATTTCTCATACTTGCATGCAAATGCACTGATCTAGCACGCGAAACAGCGATTCCGCACAGAAATACACTTCTGAAACGAAGAATCGTCGAATCTGACATAAGCTCGAATAAATTGTGATCGTGCTTGCCGGGTCGGAGTTTCTGTGCCAATTTCGCATATTTGCATGCAAATGCACTGATCTAGCACGCGAAACAGCGATTCCGCACGGAAATACACTTCTGAAACGAAGAATCGTCGAATCTGACATAAGCTCGAATAAATCGTGATCGTGCTTGCCGAATCTGAGTTTTCGTGCCAATTTCGCATATTTGCATGCAAATGCACTGATCTAGCGCGCGAAACAGCGATTCCGCATAGACATACACTTCTGAAACGAAGAATCGTCGAATCTGACATAGGCTCGAATAAATTGTGATCGTGCTTGCCGGGTCGGAGTTTCTGTGCCAATTTTGCATATTTGCATGCAAATGCACAGATCTAGCACGCGAAACAGCGATTCCGCACAGAAATACACATCTGAAACGAAGAATCGTCGAATCTGACATAAGCTCGAATAAATCGTGATCCTGATTGCCGGGTCGGAGTTTCTATTCCAATTTGGCGTACTTGCATGCAAATGCACTGATATAGCACGCGAAACAGCGATTCCGCACAGAAATACTCTTCTGACATAAGCTCGAATAAATCGTGATCGTGCTTGCCGGGTCGGAGTTTTCGTGCCAATTTGGCATACTTGCATGCAAATGCACTGATCTAGCACGCGAAACAGCGAATTCCGCACAGAAATTCATTTGTGAAACGAATAATCGTCGAATCTGACATAAGCTCGAATAAATCGTGATCGTGCTTGCCGAATCTGAGTTTTCGTGCCAATTTCGCATATTTGCATGCAAATGCACAGATCTCGCGCGAAACAGCGATTCCGCACAGAAATACACTTCTGAAACGAAGAATCGTCGAATCTGACATAAGCTCGAATAAATCGTGATCGTGCTTGTCGGGTCGGGGTTTCTATTCCAATTTCGCATACTCGCATGCAAATGCACTGATACAGCACGCGAAACAGCGATTTCGCACAGAAAGACACTTCTGAAACGAAGAATCGTAGAATCTGATATAAGCTCGAATAAATGGTAATCGTGCTTGCCGGGTCGGAGTTTCTATTCCAATTTCTCATACTTGCATGCAAATGCACAGATCTAGCGCGCGAAACAGCGATTCCACACAGAAATACTCTTCAGCAACGAAGAATCGTCGAATCTGACATAAGCTCGAATAAATGGTGATCGTGCTTGCCGGGTCGGAGTTTCTGTTCCAATTTCTCATACTTGCATGCAAATGCACAGATCTAGCGCTCAACAGCGATTCCGCAGAGAAATACACTTTTGAAACGAAGAATCGTCGAATCTGACATAAGCTCGTATAAATCGTGATCGTGCTTGTCGGGTCGGAGTTTTTATTCCAATTTCGCATACTTGCATGCAAATGTACTGATCTAGCGCGCGAAACAGCGATTCCGCACAGAAATACACTTCTGAAACGAAGAATCGTCGAATCTGACATAGGCTCGAATAAATTGTGATCGTGCTTGCCGGGTCGGAGATTCTGTGCCAATTTTGCATATTTGCATGCAAATGCACTGATCTAGCACGCGAAACAGCGATTCCGCACAGAAATACACTTCTGAAACGAAGAATCGTCGAATCTGACATAAGCTCGATTAAATCGCGATCGTGCTTGTCGGGTCGGAGTTTTCGTGCCAATTTGGCATACTTGCATGCAAATGCACTGATCTAGCACGCGAAACAGCGATTCCGCACAGAAATACACTTCGGAAACGAAGAAACGTAGAATCTGACATAAGCTCGAATAAATGGTGATCGTGCTTGCCGGGTCGGAGTTTCTATTCCAATTTCTCATACTTGCATGCAAATGCACAGATCTCGCGTGAAACAGCGATTCCGCACAGAAATACACTTCTGAAACGAAGAATCGTCGAATATGACATAAGCTCGAATAAATCGTGATCGTTCTTGCCGGGTCGGAGTTTTCGTGCCAATTTGGCATACTTGCATGCAAATGCACTGATCTAGCACGCGAAACAGCGATTCCGCACAGAAATACACTTCTGAAACGAAGAATCGTCGAATCTGACATAAGCTCGATTAAATCGCGATCGTGCTTATCGGGTCGGAGTTTCTATTCCAATTTCTCATACTTGCATGCAAATGCACTGATCTAGCACGCGAAACAGCGATTCCGCACAGAAATACACTTCTGAAACGAAGAATCGTCGAATCTGACATAAGCTCGAATAAATTGTGATCGTGCTTGCCGGGTCGGAGTTTCTGTGCCAATTTCGCATATTTGCATGCAAATGCACTGATCTAGCACGCGCAACAGCGATTCCGCACAGAAATACACTTCTGAAACGAAGAATCGTCGAATCTGACATAAGCTCGAATAAATTGTGATCGTGCTTGCCGGGTCGGAGTTTCTGTGCCAATTTCGCATATTTGCATGCAAATGCACTGATCTAGCACGCGCAACAGCGATTCCGCACAGAAATACACTTCTGAATCGAAGAATCGTCGAATCTGACATAGGCTCGAATAAATCGTGATCGTGCTTGTCGGGTCGGGGTTTCTATTCCAATTTCGCATACTCGCATGCAAATGCACTGATACAGCACGCGAAACAGCGATTTCGCACAGAAAGACACTTCTGAAACGAAGAATCGTAGAATCTGATATAAGCTCGAATAAATGGTGATCGTGCTTGCCGGGTCGGAGTTTCTATTCCAATTTCTCATACTTGCATGCAAATGCACAGATCTAGCGCGCGAAACAGCGATTCCACACAGAAATACTCTTCAGCAACGAAGAATCGTCGAATCTGACATAAGCTCGAATAAATGGTGATCGTGCTTGCCGGGTCGGAGTTTCTGTTCCAATTTCTCATACTTGCATGCAAATGCACAGATCTAGCGCTCAACAGCGATTCCGCAGAGAAATACACTTTTGAAACGAAGAATCGTCGAATCTGACATAAGCTCGTATAAATCGTGATCGTGCTTGTCGGGTCGGAGTTTTTATTCCAATTTCGCATACTTGCATGCAAATGTACTGATCTAGGGCGCGAAACAGCGATTCCGCACAGAAATACACTTCTGAAACGAAGAATCGTCGAATCTGACATAGGCTCGAATAAATTGTGATCGTGCTTGCCGGGTCGGAGATTCTGTGCCAATTTTGCATATTTGCATGCAAATGCACTGATCTAGCACGCGAAACAGCGATTCCGCACAGAAATACACTTCTGAAACGAAGAATCGTCGAATCTGACATAAGCTCGATTAAATCGCGATCGTGCTTGTCGGGTCGGAGTTTTCGTGCCAATTTGGCATACTTGCATGCAAATGCACTGATCTAGCACGCGAAACAGCGATTCCGCACAGAAATACACTTCGGAAACGAAGAATCGTAGAATCTGACATAAGCTCGAATAAATGGTGATCGTGCTTGCCGGGTCGGAGTTTCTATTCCAATTTCTCATACTTGCATGCAAATGCACAGATCTCGCGCGAAACAGCGATTCCGCACAGAAATACACTTCTGAAACGAAGAATCGTCGAATATGACATAAGCTCGAATAAATCGTGATCGTTCTTGCCGGGTCGGAGTTTTCGTGCCAATTTGGCATACTTGCATGCAAATGCACTGATCTAGCACGCGAAACAGCGATTCCGCACAGAAATACACTTCTGAAACGAAGAATCGTCGAATCTGACATAAGCTCGATTAAATCGCGATCGTGCTTATCGGGTCGGAGTTTCTATTCCAATTTCTCATACTTGCATGCAAATGCACTGATCTAGCACGCGAAACAGCGATTCCGCACAGAAATACACTTCTGAAACGAAGAATCGTCGAATCTGACATAAGCTCGAATAAATTGTGATCGTGCTTGCCGGGTCGGAGTTTCTGTGCCAATTTCGCATATTTGCATGCAAATGCACTGATCTAGCACGCGCAACAGCGATTCCGCACAGAAATACACTTCTGAAACGAAGAATCGTCGAATCTGACATAAGCTCGAATAAATTGTGATCGTGCTTGCCGGGTCGGAGTTTCTGTGCCAATTTCGCATATTTGCATGCAAATGCACTGATCTAGCACGCGCAACAGCGATTCCGCACAGAAATACACTTCTGAATCGAAGAATCGTCGAATCTGACATAGGCTCGAATAAATTGTGATCGTGCTTGCCGGGTCGGAGTTTCTGTGCCAATTTTGCATATTTGCATGCAAATGCACAGATCTCGCGCGAAACAGCGATTCCGCACAGAAATACACTTCTGAAACGAAGAATCGTCGAATCTGACATAAGCTCGAATAAATCGTGATCCTGATTGCCGGGTCGGAGTTTCTATTCCAATTTGGCGTACTTGCATGCAAATGCACTGATATAGCACGCGAAACAGCGATTCCGCACAGAAATACTCTTCTGACATAAGCTCGAATAAATCGTGATCGTGCTTGCCGGGTCGGAGTTTTCGTGCCAATTTGGCATACTTGCATGCAAATGCACTGATCTAGCACGCGAAACAGCGAATTCCGCACAGAAATTCATTTGTGAAACGAATAATCGTCGAATCTGACATAAGCTCGAATAAATCGTGATCGTGCTTGCCGAATCTGAGTTTTCGTGCCAATTTCGCATATTTGCATGCACATGCACAGATCTCGCGCGAAACAGCGATTCCGCACAGAAATACACTTCTGAAACGAAGAATCGTCGAATCTGATATAAGCTCGAATAAATGGTGATCGTGCTTGCCGGGTCGGAGTTTCTATTCCAATTTCTCATACTTGCATGCAAATGCACAGATCTAGCGCGCGAAACAGCGATTCCACACAGAAATACTCTTCAGCAACGAAGAATCGTCGAATCTGACATAAGCTCGAATAAATGGTGAACGTGCTTGCCGGGTCGGAGTTTCTGTTCCAATTTCTCATACTTGCATGCAAATGCACAGATCTAGCGCGCAACAGCGATTCCGCAGAGAAATACACTTTTGAAACGAAGAATCGTCGAATCTGACATAAGCTCGTATAAATCGTGATCGTGCTTGTCGGGTCGGAGTTTTTATTCCAATTTCGCATACTTGCATGCAAATGTACTGATCTAGCGCGCGAAACAGCGATTCCGCACAGAAATACACTTCTGAAACGAAGAATCGTCGAATCTGACATAGGCTCGAATAAATTGTGATCGTGCTTGCCGGGTCGGAGATTCTGTGCCAATTTTGCATATTTGCATGCAAATGCACTGATCTAGCACGCGAAACAGCGATTCCGCACAGAAATACACTTCTGAAACGAAGAATCGTCGAATCTGACATAAGCTCGATTAAATCGCGATCGTGCTTGTCGGGTCGGAGTTTTCGTGCCAATTTGGCATACTTGCATGCAAATGCACTGATCTAGCACGCGAAACAGCGATTCCGCACAGAAATACACTTCGGAAACGATGAATCGTAGAATCTGACATAAGCTCGAATAAATGGTGATCGTGCTTGCCGGGTCGGAGTTTCTATTCCAATTTCTCATACTTGCATGCAAATGCACAGATCTCGCGCGAAACAGCGATTCCGCACAGAAATACACTTCTGAAACGAAGAATCGTCGAATCTGACATAAGCTCGAATAAATCGTGATCGTTCTTGCCGGGTCGGAGTTTTCGTGCCATTTGGCATACTTGCATGCAAATGCACTGATCTAGCACCCGAAACAGCGATTCCGCACAGAAATACACTTCTGAAACGAAGAATCGTCGAATCTGACATAAGCTCGATTAAATCGCGATCGTGCTTATCGGGTCGGAGTTTCTATTCCAATTTCTCATACTTGCATGCAAATGCACTGATCTAGCACGCGAAACAGCGATTCCGCACAGAAATACACTTCTGAAACGAAGAATCGTCGAATCTGACATAAGCTCGAATAAATTGTGATCGTGCTTGCCGGGTCGGAGTTTCTGTGCCAATTTCGCATATTTGCATGCAAATGCACTGATCTAGCACGCGCAACAGCGATTCCGCACAGAAATACACTTCTGAAACGAAGAATCGTCGAATCTGACATAAGCTCGAATAAATCGTGATCGTGCTTGCCGGGTCGGAGTTTTCGTGCCAATTTCGCATATTTGCATGCAAATGCACTGATCTAGCGCGCGAAACAGCGATTCCGCATAGAAATACACTTCTGAAACGAAGAATCGTCGAATCTGACATAGGCTCGAATAAATTGTGATCGTGCTTGCCGGGTCGGAGTTTCTGTGCCAATTTTGCATATTTGCATGCAAATGCACTGATCTAGCACGCGAAACAGCGATTCCGCACAGAAATACACTTCTGAAACGAAGAATCGTAGAATCTGACATAAGCTCGAATAAATCGTTATCGTGCTTGTCGGGTCGGAGTTTTTATTCCAATTTCGCATACTTGCATGCAAATGTACTGATATAGCACGCGAAACAGCGATTCCGCACAGAAATACGCTTCTGAAACTAAGAATCGTCGAATCTGACATAAGCTCGAATAAATTGTGATCGTGCTTGCCGGGTCGGAGTTTCTGTGCCAATTTCGCATATTTGCATGCAAATGCACAGATCTCGCGCGAAACAGCGATTCCGCACAGAAATACACTTCTGAAACGAAGAATCGTCGAATCTGACATAAGCTCGAATAAATCGTGATCGTTCTTGCCGGGTCGGAGTTTTCGTGCCAATTTGGCATACTTGCATGCAAATGCACTGATCTAGCACGCGAAACAGCGATTCCGCACAGAAATACACTTCTCATCGAAGAATCGTCGAATCTGACATAGGCTCGAATAAATTGTGATCGTGCTTGCCGGGTCGGAGTTTCTGTGCCAATTTCGCATATTTGCATGCAAATGCACTGATCTAGCACGCGAAACAGCGATTCCGCACAGAAATACACTTCTGAAACGAAGAATCGTCGAATCTGACATAAACTCGATTAAATCGCGATCGTGCTTATCGGGTCGGAGTTTCTATTCCAATTTCTCATACTTGCATGCAAATGCACTGATCTAGCACGCGAAACAGCGATTCCGCACAGAAATACACTTCTGAAACGAAGAATCGTCGAATCTGACATAAGCTAGAATAAATTGTGATCGTGCTTGCCGGGTCGGAGTTTCTGTGCCAATTTCGCATATTTGCATGCAAATGCACTGATCTAGCACGCGAAACAGCGATTCCGCACGGAAATACACTTCTGAAACGAAGAATCGTCGAATCTGACATAGGCTCGAATAAATTGTGATCGTGCTTGCCGGGTCGGAGTTTCTGTGCCAAGTTTGCATATTTGCATGCAAATGCACTGATCTAGCACGCGAAACAGCGATTCCGCACAGAAATACACTTCTGAAACGAAGAATCGTAGAATCTGACATAAGCTCGAATAAATCGTTATCGTGCTTGTCGGGTCGGAGTTTTTATTCCAATTTCGCATACTTGCATGCAAATGTACTGATATAGCACGCGAAACAGCGATTCCGCACAGAAATACGCTTCTGAAACTAAGAATCGTCGAATCTGACATAAGCTCCAATAAATTGTGATCGTGCTTGCCGGGTCGGAGTTTCTGTGCCAATTTCGCATATTTGCATGCAAATGCACAGATCTCGCGCGAAACAGCGATTCGCACAGAAATACACTTCTGAAACGAAGAATCGTCGAATCTGACATAAGCTCGAATAAATCGTGATCGTTCTTGCCGGGTCGGAGTTTTCGTGCCAATTTGGCATACTTGCATGCAAATGCACTGATCTAGCACGCGAAACAGCGATTCCGCACAGAAATACACTTCTGAAACGAAGAATCGTCGAATCTGACATAAGCTCGATTAAATCGCGATCGTGCTTATCGGGTCGGAGTTTCTATTCCAATTTCTCATACTTGCATGCAAATGCACTGATCTAGCACGCGAAACAGCGATTCCGCACAGAAATACACTTCTGAAACGAAGAATCGTCGAATCTGACATAAGCTCGAATAAATTGTGATCGTGCTTGCCGGGTCGGAGTTTCTGTGCCAATTTCGCATATTTGCATGCAAATGCACTGATCTAGCACGCGAAACAGCGATTCCGCACGGAAATACACTTCTGAAACGAAGAATCGTCGAATCTGACATAAGCTCGAATAAATCGTGATCGTGCTTGCCGAATCTGAGTTTTCGTGCCAATTTCGCATATTTGCATGCAAATGCACTGATCTAGCGCGCGAAACAGCGATTCCGCATACAAATACACTTCTGAAACGAAGAATCGTCGAATCTGACATAGGCTCGAATAAATTGTGATCGTGCTTGCCGGGTCGGAGTTTCTGTGCCAATTTTGCATATTTGCATGCAAATGCACAGATCTCGCGCGAAACAGCGATTCCGCACAGAAATACACTTCTGAAACGAAGAATCGTCGAATCTGACATAAGCTCGAATAAATCGTGATCCTGATTGCCGGGTCGGAGTTTCTATTCCAATTTGGCGTACTTGCATGCAAATGCACTGATATAGCACGCGAAACAGCGATTCCGCACAGAAATACTCTTCTGACATAAGCTCGAATAAATCGTGATCGTGCTTGCCGGGTCGGAGTTTTCGTGCCAATTTGGCATACTTGCATGCAAATGCACTGATCTAGCACGCGAAACAGCGAATTCCGCACAGAAATTCATTTGTGAAACGAATAATCGTCGAATCTGACATAAGCTCGAATAAATCGTGATCCGTGCTTGTCGGGTCGGAGTTTTTATTCCAATTTCGCATACTTGCATGCAAATGTACTGATCTAGCGCGCGAAACAGCGATTCCGCACAGAAATACACTTCTGAAACGAAGAATCGTCGAATCTGACATAGGCTCGAATAAATTGTGATCGTGCTTGCCGGGTCGGAGATTCTGTGCCAATTTTGCATATTTGCATGCAAATGCACTGATCTAGCACGCGAAACAGCGATTCGCACAGAAATACACTTCTGAAACGAAGAATCGTCGAATCTGACATAAGCTCGATTAAATCGCGATCGTGCTTGTCGGGTCGGAGTTTTCGTGCCAATTTGGCATACTTGCATGCAAATGCACTGATCTAGCACGCGAAACAGCGATTCCGCACACAAATACACTTCGGAAACGATGAATCGTAGAATCTGACATAAGCTCGAATAAATGGTGATCGTGCTTGCCGGGTCGGAGTTTCTATTCCAATTTCTCATACTTGCATGCAAATGCACAGATCTCGCGCGAAACAGCGATTCCGCACAGAAATACACTTCTGAAACGAAGAATCGTCGAATCTGACATAAGCTCGAATAAATCGTGATCGTTCTTGCCGGGTCGGAGTTTTCGTGCCAATTTGGCATACTTGCATGCAAATGCACTGATCTAGCACGCGAAACAGCGATTCCGCACAGAAATACACTTCTGAAACGAAGAATCGTCGAATCTGACATAAGCTCGATTAAATCGCGATCGTGCTTATCGGGTCGGAGTTTCTATTCCAATTTCTCATACTTGCATGCAAATGCACTGATCTAGCACGCGAAACAGCGATTCCGCACAGAAATACACTACTGAAACGAAGAATCGTCGAATCTGACGTAAGCTCGAATAAATTGTGATCGTGCTTGCCGGGTCGGAGTTTCTGTGCCAATTTCGCATATTTGCATGCAAATGCACTGATCTAGCACGCGCAACAGCGATTCCGCACAGAAATACACTTCTGAAACGAAGAATCGTCGAATCTGACATAAGCTCGAATAAATCGTGATCGTGCTTGCCGGGTCGGAGTTTTCGTGCCAATTTGGCATACTTGCATGCAAATGCACTGATCTTGCACGCGAAACAGCGATTCCGCACTGAAATTCATTTGTGAAACGAATAATCGTCGAATCTGACATAAGCTCGAATAAATCGTGATCGTGCTTGCCGAATCTGAGTTTTCGTGCCAATTTCGCATATTTGCATGCAAATGCACTGATCTAGCGCGCGAAACAGCGATTCCGCATAGAAATACACTTCTGAAACGAAGAATCGTCGAATCTGACATAGGCTCGAATAAATTGTGATCGTGCTTGCCGGGTCGGAGTTTCTGTGCCAATTTTGCATATTTGCATGCAAATGCACTGATCTAGCACGCGAAACAGCGATTCTGCACAGAAATACACTTCTGAAACGAATAATCGTCGAATCTGACATAAGCTCGAATAAATCGTGATCGTGCTTGCCGAATCTGAGTTTTCGCGCCAATTTCGCATATTTGCATGCAAATGCACTGATCTAGCGCGCGAAACAGCGATTCCGCATAGAAATACACTTCTGAAACGAAGAATCGTCGAATCTGACATAGGCTCGAATAAATTGTGATCGTGCTTGCCGGGTCGGAGTTTCTGTGCCAATTTTGCATATTTGCATGCAAATGCACTGATCTAGCACGCGAAACAGCGATTCTGCACAGACATACACTTCTGAAACGAAGAATCGTAGAATCTGACATAAGCTCGAATAAATCGTTATCGTGCTTGTCGGGTCGGAGTTTTTATTCCAATTTCGCATACTTGCATGCAAATGTACTGATATAGCACGCGAAACAGCGATTCCGCACAGAAATACACTTCTGAAACGAAGAATCGTCGAATCTGACATAAGCTCGAATAAATTGTGATCGTGCTTGCCGGGTCGGAGTTTCTGTGCCAATTTCGCATATTTGCATGCAAATGCACTGATCTAGCACGCGAAACAGCGATTCCGCACGGAAATACACTTCTGAAACGAAGAATCGTCGAATCTGACATAGGCTCGAATAAATTGTGATCGTGCTTGCCGGGTCGGAGTTTCTGTGCCAATTTTGCATATTTGCATGCAAATGCACTGATCTAGCACGCGAAACAGCGATTCCGCACAGAAATACACTTCTGAAACGAAGAATCGTAGAATCTGACATAAGCTCGAATAAATCGTTATCGTGCTTGTCGGGTCGGAGTTTTTATTCCAATTTCGCATACCTGCATGCAAATGTACTGATATAGCACGCGAAACAGCGATTCCGCACAGAAATACGCTTCTGAAACTAAGAATCGTCGAATCTGACATAAGCTCGAATAAATCGTGATCGTTCTTGCCGGGTCGGAGTTTTCGTGCCAATTTGGCATACTTGCATGCAAATGCACTGATCTAGCACGCGAAACAGCGATTCCGCACAGAAATACACTTCTCAAACGAAGAATCGTCGAATCTGACATAGGCTCGAATAAATTGTGATCGTGCTTGCCGGGTCGGAGTTTCTGTGCCAATTTCGCATATTTGCATGCAAATGCACTGATCTAGCACGCGAAACAGCGATTCCGCACAGAAATACACTTCTGAAACGAAGAATCGTCGAATCTGACATAAGCTCGATTAAATCGCGATCGTGCTTATCGGGTCGGAGTTTCTATTCCAATTTCTCATACTTGCATGCAAATGCACTGATCTAGCACGCGAAACAGCGATTCCGCACAGAAATACACTTCTGAAACGAAGAATCGTCGAATCTGACATAAGCTCGAATAAATTGTGATCGTGCTTGCCGGGTCGGAGTTTCTGTGCCAATTTCGCATATTTGCATGCAAATGCACTGATCTAGCACGCGAAACAGCGATTCCGCACGGAAATACACTTCTGAAACGAAGAATCGTCGAATCTGACTAAGCTCGAATAAATCGTGATCGTGCTTGCCGAATCTGAGTTTTCGTGCCAATTTCGCATATTTGCATGCAAATGCACTGATCTAGCGCGCGAAACAGCGATTCCGCATAGAAATACACTTCTGAAACGAAGAATCGTCGAATCTGACATAGGCTCGAATAAATTGTGATCGTGCTTGCCGGGTCGGAGTTTCTGTGCCAATTTGCATATTGCATGCAAATGCACAGATCTAGCACGCGAAACAGCGATTCCGCACAGAAATACACATCTGAAACGAAGAATCGTCGAATCTGACATAAGCTCGAATAAATCGTGATCCTGATTGCCGGGTCGGAGTTTCTATTCCAATTTGGCGTACTTGCATGCAAATGCACTGATATAGCACGCGAAACAGCGATTCCGCACAGAAATACTCTTCTGACATAAGCTCGAATAAATCGTGATCGTGCTTGCCGGGTCGGAGTTTTCGTGCCAATTTGGCATACTTGCATGCAAATGCACTGATCTAGCAC